>NW_027263546.1:0-600000 GCF_044049455.1 Aspergillus lucknowensis | reverse complement strand
CCTGAGATCCATCCCTCCGTTCGCTGACGCCAGGTGGGGATGGGATTGTCGCCAGGACTTGTCGGCAGGGCTCATCGTACCAAGACCTTGAGCTGGTGCTGCTTGTTTTGCCCACGCCCCTCGGTCTATTTTGGTGAAGGGGCTGTTTGCCATCATTTGCGCAATGGTCATCCTGCAGGTGGGAGATATAAATTTCCTCCCTACCCCCCGTTCTGAGGATCTTGGACCTTCGATTTTCACATCGCCCGATATCGACTTCGTCTGCTTGTTGGCCTCGTTCACCTCCAGCCGTTGAGTCAGCCCTAAACTTCCTCCGACTCACTACTTCAATCTTGTCGATATCAAAATGCGTGCCTCCATCGTCTTCTTTGCCTTCGCGGCCCTCGTCGCTGCTCAGTCCGATCCAGAGGTATGTCCATTTTCCGGACAAAGCATCAAATCTCAAGAGGTTCTAACTCTTCTCACAGGTTTCTATTGAGACAACTACTGATACCGCTGTCGACACTCTAACCGACACTGTGATCAATACTATCCTTCCTACCACATCCCAACCAGTCATCCCGGCTCCTTCAAACCCCATCGGCTCTTCACCCACCTTCACGAACAGCCCTAGCCCAACAAGCACCACCGAGTCTACCTCGTCAACCTCAACTGACGAAACCTCCACCGCCACAGAGACCGAGACTACCACGTCAACCTCCGACAGCGACGAGAGCGAAGAGACTAACTCGGACAACGGTGCTTTCGCCCTCCCTACTGCTGGGTCACTGCTTGGTGCTGGTTTTGCTGGTGCTGCTTTGGCCGCTCTCATCTAAGAAATGACAACTAGGGACTGGAATCGTCAGCTCGACTACCCGAAGTCGACGTTCCAGCAGAGTCCATTTTTTTCGCGGTCGGTGCTTGAAATTGAGAGGGCCTCGGTGTTCATAGAACGAGGAATAGGGATATACTGCGATCTCCCATCGAAGAGTCTGTTGTATTAGTGCTGGGAAGCCTTCTTTTCAATACTGTTAATGTTTGCCTAAAACAACCACGACGCGGCGCAGATAGGTCTTTAATATTAGTCACATTGGCAAAGCAAATTTCAAATTAACGTAGATTCATCACTTTGACCGAGACTTTGTTCGCAGCAAGTCAGATCCCCGCAGACGATGAGATGACTGGTCGTCGCAATTACACTTCCTAAAACGCGTGGAGCGCGAAAGTCACGTGTTTCAACGCGTCAACCTTTCTGCAAGCGTTGCTTAGCCCAAAAACACATCAAAACAACAAAACCGTCGGAAGGAGCAACGCCCGGGACAATTCGAAATCGAACCTCCGATCGACACCACAAGCTCTTTTTGGACATAGTATTCTTGGTGCTTCAATCATCCTATTGGATCAGTTTCTCACATTGTGCTCTTTTTCTTATTCCTTTGTTCAAGTCCAGGTGGCTTTACTGAAGAAAGGCTTCACATCACAGACAGAATGGTAAGCTTCTGCTCCCTATGCCTCGGATTCTCGTCCTCCCTAATACAATGCTCGTGACAAGGTGTCAAAATTACGACGCCTTGCGGCAGACCACGCCGAACTGCACGAAGAACTCCCCCCGAACTACCTCTTCCCTCCCGAAGAGGCCTCGGACGACATAACACAGCTTACGACATTGTTGGCGGGTCCGCAGGGTACACCATATTCCCAGGGCCTGTGGCGATTACATCTGAAAATGCCGGAAGATTACCCGAAAAGCCCACCGAAGGCGACATTCAAGACACGGATATGGCATCCGAACGTGGAGGAGTCGACGGGTGCAGTATGCGTGGATACGTTGAAGCGCGATTGGAAGCCATCATTAACGTTGAAGGACGTATTGATTGTGAGTTTACATGCTTCCTAGGGAGTGGTGATAGTTTGTCTGACTACTGGATTCTCGATGCTAGACGATCTCCTGCCTCCTGATATACCCAAACCCAGATTCTGCACTAAACTCTACCTCTGGTGCCCTTTTGCAGGAAGACTACGCCGCCTTTGCGCGTCAAGCCAAGCTAATGACATCAATCCATGCTCCCGTCCCAAACGATATGCTAAACGCAGTAACGGAGGCGAAAATGAGGGGCGAGGAAACTGGCACAGCCATTCCAGAACAAGAGGAAGTATCGCGTACTTTACGATCAAGAAAGGGGACGAGGATTCAATCCCTAACAATGAAGAAGAAACTTACCCGGAAAGAACCTTCAACAACGCCTGATCCGGAAACCCGCCGCCAACCAATAGCCCACCACTACCACGAGCCACTACAACCACTATCAGACGACGAAAATGAAAACCCCGCCTGTGCCTCAAAAGAAAACGACCCTTCCCTATCACCGTCTCCAGTCAAGCTCGCCCCGCCACTAAGTCCCAGGAAAAACGCGCACGGTAAACGGCCGCTGTCCGTCCTAACAACGGCCGTAGACGTCGACCCCTTCACTACGGAAACGGAAGATCTAGATACGACAGACGGCATGACTGCCTCAGAACGCAACATCGCGGCTAACACAACAATAACAACCACAACAACTCCAACCACAACTCCAACCCGCGAAATCCCCGACCGAGATCCCTCTCCCCAGCGGAAGTCACCCAAACTTTCCATCCTCAGTCGGAGCCTCAATACTGGCCGCCAACGCGATGATACAGGCCTTAAGATCTACGAGGATACACTATCAGATGATCCTCACTCCTGCACTATGAGCGGGAATGGGAAAGGAACCCATGCATCCTCGTTAAACTCTTCTACAGACGTCGGCTCAACTGCGCCGAAATCTCATCTTCTTGTTCTCCCCACGTGTTCTGTATCGACACCAAGCTCCTCGTCGAACGCCCCTGGTTCGGGCTCTGGTTCGGGGATGCGCAAGGTTTCGGGTTCGGGATTGAAGAAGGCAAAACCGCGTATGGGTATTCGCAGGCTTTGACACGTGGTTGCATGCTTACTGGAGATTGCACTTTCGCCCGGAGCGCTTTTTTTTAAAGCATAAATCTGTCAAATTGGGTGTCTTAATTATGGTGGCGTTTCGCGGTGTCCTAGACGCTTAACTCCGTAGGGATCGTTGGGGAAAAAAGGCAATTCTTCTTGTTCTTTGGCTACCGTCAATTCGGCTGGCGTTGGTGGCTGGCACTGGCTGAGGATGTTTATTTACAGTTGGCACGGCCGGCATCCAACGTGTTCTTTGGCCTTAGGATGTGTATTGTAGCAAGAGGGCCTGCCAGCCATTTGATAAAGATGATAACCTATGCGAATATCTAAGACGAGTACAATTTTCCCTCACGTCTTGTATCGTATCCGAAGCTCCTCCAGTAAATACTAGCAAAGTAGCTCTGCTTCCGTAGCATCTCAATACCTGTTTTCCCAAACACGAGAATCACAAGCTTCGACGAGGCCTTCTTCAAGGCACCAATATACTTCAACCGTTTGCTCAGGCGCATGTCCTCGCGATATCATCCTGAGACTAATATTTAATAGGGTTCAAGACAGCAGTCCACCAGTTTGGCCTTCACTGGCCCCAAGTAGTATAAAACAGGAACAAACAGTACGCTAGACCGATTAAAACAAGATTACCTGACGTAAAGGGGGCTTTGTTGGCGTTCCAGACCTGCCGACAAAGACGGCTTTTACAGCCAGTATCATCACCCGAGTGAGGCCCCAAATTCAGCTAAGTGCATAAGGGTGTGTACTATAATGTGTTGTGGGCGGAGAAGATGGAAGTATCCGACTCTCTAGAGTGCGTAAGGATTGACCGAGCGGATGGTGAGACAACTGGGATGAAATGCGTTAGGTGAGATCATACGCGGGGGTTTGGGGTCTACTCACGGAGGACTCTTGCTCAGGTCGGTCTTCAAAATGATAGGGACGCGAGTCATCTCGGTAACATCCTGAATGTACTCTCCTCCTTCCTCTCTCAGTTTGAATAAGCGTAGGTACTTCTCCTTGTTGCTCAATTTGGCCTCGGGGGTGTCAGCAGCAATAGTGGCGATCTTTGGGTCCGATAGTGTGCGGTGAGGTGCCTGGGGCTGGTGGTTGTTGTGAGTAGGGGAAGGCGGCATGCTCTGAGTTGAACGGTCTGCTGGGGTCAGCGAAACACCTGCTGCCATCTCCGTTACCTCAGAGACGTCGTCATCGTCGTCAAACAGGGCGTCCACATCATCGGCGGACATGGTCCCGGTTTCGGTTTGTTTCCTCAGGGCTTCCTCCCTCTCTCGGGCACGCTCCCGAGCGGCTTCCGCCTCTCTCGCAGCAGCGGCCGCCTGTGCAGCACGTGAATTGGCAGGTTTGGGGCGCTCGTCCTCAGGGATATAAGCTGACGAAGGCACACCCTTCTCCCAGTAAAGTTCCAAAATTCGTGTTTCCTTGCGATACTCCGCCTTTTTCAAGGGGAGTTGGTCGCAATGGACGCGCTTCTCGAAACCGTACTCGGGAATGAGCACATCGAAAGCGGATTCGTAGACACAGAGAACAATGCCTTCGCTAATCAGATCGCCGCCAATTTCTTGGCGTTCCTTGTCCATATTACGACAGGCTTCGATGTGGACGCTCTGCTCCTGCGCATTGTGCGCGGAATCCTTCTTGGTATTGCAAAGATCGGCGGTCTTGCTGAGTGACTCAATGTCATCTGAAAACTCGATAGCGCCGTCGGACAAAGCAGCTTCCAGTTGGCGATGGACAACTATATCAGCATAGCGACGCAAAGGGTTCGTGAAGTGCGTGTACACCGGAAGGTTGAGTGTATAGTGATGGCATTGATCATCTTGTAGAGTACCTGCGACATAGTACTTCGCACGCTGCATGGCCTTTACCAATATCGTCTCCATTCCCTGTTATTTGTTAGAAACTTGCGTATAGCAACTCTTGTGGGTTGGCGAACCTTTCGCAAATCATCATCCTGAACCTTGCATAGACTACTCTGTAAGCTTCCACTGCTGCTCTCGTCGAATTCAAACCCGAGCCTCTTCATACGATCGACAAATGAGTGGAGACGGCGGTCATTTGGAGACGGCTGACGGCGAAGGAAAGCTTTGTCGGGCAATGCTGTCACCAACTTGCGGGCGACAAGGAAATTAGCTTTGAAGCTTAGCTCTTCCACAAGCTCTCGGACAGCAGAAGAGTCAAAGATATTACTCTCCACAGGCACGTTCTCGTCGTCAAGCTGATAAAGTAACCGGAGAGGTGGTATCTGGGTGACCCGATTGCCAAACCTTGTTTCGCGGAACTTCGAAGCGGTGCGCTGGTTCAAGCAAGTTACGTACACATTAGCCAACCAGAATCAAGAGACCTGACGAACGAAATGAAAACTCACCTGCAGGTCCCGAATGGCACTAGCTGTGACCCCAGGCACAGAGACATCTGATGTTCCCTTAATCACGGATTCAACCTCATCATAACTGAGCCTGCCTGAGCTTCTGATAATACTCTTGCCAATCCATACGTCCTCATCGACGACACCCGTCTCCGGGTGAGCCTTAAAAACAACACTGACTGTCAAGCGATCCTCGCCTGGAAGCAACGCGCATAGCTCAGTCGAGATACGGGGTGGCAACATGTTCACGAGTCGGTCAACAAGATAGACAGCGGTGCCTCGTTTTTTGGCCTCCCGGTCGACCAAGGAGTTGGCCTTGACAAAGTACGCAATATCGGTCACGTGGATACCGATTTCGACCTTGCCATCGGGAAGCACCTTGAAATGGTATGCATTGCTTAGCTCCTTGGTTCCGCTTGGTTCAATCGTGAAGGTTGCTTCCTGACGCAAGTCTCGGCGGGAGGAAAGATCACGCTCGCTGGATACGGACCAGTTATCCCAGCCAATGCTCTTGAGGACAGCATCTGAGAACTCATCGGAACCGAAGTTGTTATCACGGAGCAGCGCCTCGGTCTCCACTTTGAGGTCACCCATCTCTCCGAGCTGCTCGACAAGTGTTCCGAATGGATGCAGCGATGTGATCGGCCATCTCTTGATACATGCTACGAAGATGCGATTCGCGTAGTCTTGATGTTTTTCAACGAAATCACGCGGCGCTTGTTCGGTGGGGATCGCGATTAGCGGAACACGTTTGTCTGTCGGCTTAAACCACACAATCTTGGGCTTGTCCTGCTGGCGATCTTGATGGCGGCCTTGGGCGCCATCCCTGGCAAGCCTCTCCGCTTCCTGTTTTTCCTTTGTTGCCTGGCTACTAGGCCGGAGGAGCCCAAGCGTTCCCGAGAACATTTGCCCGGCGATACGTTCGATAACGGCGACAATATGGCCAGCGTAGAGGGGCTTTTGCTCATCGCTGATCTCATCCTCTTCGACCAAGAGAAGACTTTGACCCTCAACCTCAACGTCATCGTTCTTCTTTTGAGTGGGGCGTTGGCGAAGGCTACCCCGACGGCGAACGCTTCCGTCCGGGCCAATCTCTTGACGGTTCTCACTTGAGTCAGAGCGCGACAGCTTGTCCGGCCCAGCAGTACTGCCAGACCGAGCGTCGGTGATGTCCTTGCGCTTCTTTTTCTCTTCTTTTTCGCGCTTCTGAGACCACACCTCATCGACATCAAGTAGCTCAACAGCCACGTAGTCGCCCTCGAGGGCACGGTTCCGATCTTTGCTTCCGCAGATGAAAATATCGGCGTCCAAGTCAGAGGTTGTCACGTATGCATCCGAACGGTTCTTCTTATTTACCCTGAGGATACCGGCAACGAGTTGACCGTTGCCTAGGAGAGCGGGAAGATTCGCCTGCGGAAGGTACGGAGTAAACAGAGTCTTCCGTTGCTGCTGCTGCTGCTGTTGTTGTTGAACAGACAGCTGGGGAGGCGCGTGCTGGCTGGCCTGGAGACCACCAAGACCCTGGCCGTTTAGTTGACCATTCTGCTGCATGGCTTGGAGCTGTGCTAGTTGCAAGGGGTTCAACTGCTGACCCCCACCGAACATTTGTGGCGGAGCCATGACCACCTGGCCTTGAGGTAATTGAATAAGCTGGGGCTGGCCGGCATACTGGAAAGAGCCAAGTGAGCCGACAGATTGGTTCATTGAAGCACGGGCCCGGTGACCAGGTTGGAATCCAGAGCCCTGCTGCCCAGGGCCCTTCTGCTGTTCTTGACCCTGCGTTTGATTGTTGGGCTGACGCCAGTTGCTGTCAAAATTCCTAGACGGGGTTCGAGCGTGGACGGGCTGGCCGCCACGTCGTTGATTCTCGGAACCAGTCGATCCATCATTCGAAGGAAACTGGAAACCACCAGGACCACGGCCAGATAGAGAGCCACGATTGCCGCCAACAGCCATAGACTGGCTTCGGCCATGGCCACCAGCTCGGATATTTCCAGCACGGTGAAGGCCCAAGCCCTGGGGTGGCTGCGTTGTAGTTGAAGTTGGTTTGTCGTCGGAAGCAGGAGTACTCTCAGACGAGTCACCACTGGGCGCGGGGAACTGGAACCCAGACGCCGCCCTCTTCTGTTGAGCGAGCTCCGCGGCCTTCTTCGCTTCAGGAAGGGCAAGAGAATGACGCCGCTGATGCCCACCACTACCGGGCGGACCGCCCCGACCACGCCCATGTCCACCGTTCTCGTTCTTTTGGGGGTTGGGTTGCTGCTGTTGGTTGTAGTCAGAATATCCCGAAGCTCCAGAAGAAGGAGCTGGCGGAGGGCCCAGACCGAGGCCCGGGAGAGCCGATTGGTTGCGACGGTGTGAGGGTTGATTAGAAGCATTCATTGGGACGCCCAGCTGTTGTTGGCCAACTTGAGGAAACTGGAAAGCATTGAGCTGCTGCGGTGAAACGCCGCCGCCTTGCATGTTCGGAGAGAAACCAGAAACTTGGCCAAGTTGCTGTGGTTGCAACAAGCCCATATTGACATACTGTTGGTGTGTTGCCGCAATTTGTTGTTGCTGTTGCTGAAGCATCTCGATTTGCTGTTGAATAGCCAATTGTTCCACTGTTGTTATCATTGTTAGAATGCAGCAATAAGGGGAAAGGGACGGGCACGTCCGGTGCTACCGAATCAGGACATACTCATGAGAGGGGTTAGCTCAGACGGGCTCCGTCTATGGGCTATATGGAGCTTCCGTCCGGCTGGTCCGGGGACACCCGACTGATTCTGTTGATCCATCTTCCCAGGGAAAAAGAGAGCGGATTATGAGTGTATGAGCGTAGAATGTGGGCAAAAGCGATCCACCCTGGCGATGGGAGCAATGAGAGTGAAGAGGTGACAATCGTTGAGCTGTATCCGAAAGGCGAGGCCCGATCGTATTGCGACAACGAAAGACGGTCCGAAGTATGCTGGATAAGGAGAACGACAGATTAGTGACTGCAGTATAGGTACCTAGGTACGAGGGGTGAGGTAGGTGAACAAGCATAGATGAACGGGCAGACCTCTTGATGGGAAGGCATAACAAGTGGGAAGCGATATCGCCCACGGACGCGAGCTGCGACTGCCTCATGGAGGTGAAGCCAAGAGTGAAGGAGAAAGGGGAGGGTGGGAAGCAGCAGAGTGAAGGAAGGAAGAGAGGAAAGTGGGATGGAGGAAGTTAGGAAGCCTGCGGCTCAGGTAGGACGGGAAAGTAAAGACCACACCTAGTTCAGGTATGTTGATCCCTGAATGTACATACCTTCAAAACGATCGCTTGGCGAGAATTGAGTTGATATTTGACGTCTTGGTGTCCTTTTCAGGTACTTGAACAGCTCTCTTCCCCTTTTGCACGGGGTCGACTTCGCAATCGCGAGGGAAAGTGGGCGGCAATGACAGTCGCGTCGAAACAGAAAGCAATCAAAAACGGACGAGAGATATAATCGCAAGAAACTGGAAAACGACCCTTTGAGCCCGAGAGGGAATACCTCTGCGAAAGGGAAGGGAAACCCGAAGGAGAGGGGGGTGTGGGTGAAGCTTGAGGGAGTGAAGCGACAGGAGGAGGGGGGAACGAAGCACCGAGTGAGCGGATGGAAGCTAACTATCGGTTGTCCCCAGCTGCCATACAAGCGACCTCCACCACAACAAACCTGCAAAATCTCAGTCAACAGAAGGGCTCCGAGAAAGAAGACTTTTTATTCGGTTTGGAGCTTCCTTTCCCCCTTTTTTTGCCTTTTGATGATGGCAATTTATTCCCGTGGTGTGGGAATTGTATGGGGGGAACGAGTCCCACAAATGGTTGGAGGCAGAGAGAGGACGAGAAAAGGGGGCAACTCAAGGCTGAGAAGGAGGAGCGGTTGAGTTGGCGTCTTTTCTTAGAAACAAGATCTTCTCTGAAGGGGATTCAACGACGGCGTTCCCCTTCTCTTTCAGTGAGGCAGGAAGCAGAAGATCTGACCACGCAGACAGAGAATGACAGAGTTGATAAGAATAACACGATTCTGTTGGGCTGAAGGAATGGCCCAGTACTCTGGGGGGAGTGGGGATGTGGCAAAGAAGGAGGGGTAGACCACCTGCAGAGGAGGAAGAGGGAGAGGAACGGAGAGAGAGATGGATGAAGCAAAGGAGAAGAAAAGAGGATGGGGAGAAGAGAGGAGAGGGAGAGGGAGAGAAGAAAAAGAAAAGGGAAGACGGGGATGGACGGAGAGGTTCGAACGAAAAGAAGTTGACTTTAGCAGCTGCAAGAGGAGTCAACCTGTTGGTGAGGAAGCGCGACGAAGAAGGCCACCTAATAATGACTGGAACATGAACAAATCCGGCAGGACAGGAGCCAACATCCCCATCATCACTACTTATTTAGAATTTACACCTGATGGCAGCTGGATGCTCAATACATTTTGATGTGGGGAAACCTGAGAGCAACGGATGAAGAGGCTGATATCTGGATCGTATTTGTCTTTCCACAAGGCGACCTCCCATGAGATCACGTCGAGACTCTCATTTGGCGAAGCTCGGAAAGCACTGACTGGGCAAGGATTTTAACTTGTCGCTAACGAGAGGTACCACACTTCGGGCCATACAGGTTTTTGGTTCGCGGTCACGAGTTTTGGATTCACATTTTTCTCGTGTGTTGAGCCTACAATTCAAGGTTTGAGATGCGGCGGAAGCTCCAGCATTGCGGCCACAGAAGGATGCTCATCCATGTCGAGGAACTCAAGGTCCTAGGCTGGCGCTCGAGGGATTGTGCAAGGAAGGTGCTTCGAGGGATCTTCAGGGAGCGAGCAGGTAATGCCTGTCGGCGGACTGTGGAGCAGCTTCAACTCATGGTATCGAAGTGAGCGGACGCGCGTGGATATTATTGGATAACGGCCACCACTATCTGGTTTGCCCTCGGGCACTTTCAAAGATTTGAGCGTGTCAGAGTCGACTGACATTGAATGTTCCAGTTTCCCCAAAGAAACAAGAAGAACGGTCGTCGGCCAGAGACAGTCTTTTGAGTTCGTGGACCCACTGGAGCTCTGGACGAGCGCACCAGCCAAAGCACCACTCTCTCTGGCGTTTAACGAGCCGACGGACGCTCCTTCGTTTTCTCCAGGGCTTCTGCTTCGACTTTCCGGGGTTCATTTGGGTTCGCCTTTTCCGACTATACTTGAGGATGCAGCCTACCCAGTGGTCGGGATCTCATGATGGCCGTCATGATGTAAAGCACCCCGTCTCGGACCAGGGAACGTCGACGATCAGAGACCCGGTTACGTTCACGTGACATGTGCTGCAAACTGTATTACAGCGGTTCGAGAAAGCCAGTAGTGCATTTCTGACTCAGCAGCTGCGTTGTCGAGTCCGACCAAACAAAAGACGATCGCGTTCCAAACTAATCAAACCCCGTCTCTCTTTCGGATGCTGCTGCTAGCCGCTCCTTGGATTTCAAATACTGGGTCTTTCTTTTGACAGATCCTCGATCAAAGCGTGGGTTTCAGAGCCCTCGCTCTCCAAGGTCCTGACGCGGTTGCTGATTCGTTCATCGGAAGGTATTGGGATGCTTGGCGTTGGCTTTGTCTAAAAACAGCGAATGCATTCACGTCCTCGTCCTCGTCCTTGTCCACAACGGGATTCATTCTTTTAACCATACTCTCGCTCCTCGATATCTTTGACAACTCCCTTCGTTCCCCCCGAAGATCTCTCGCTGACCTACTCACTCAATTCCCAAGGATCGGACGAATTATTCAGCGAACTCTCTAAACATCACCCGACCCGCGAGCAACGTATTTGATATACCTGATTGTGCCTGCTAGCACCACCTAGTAGTGATGGGAAGATCCGAATACCCTCTCCAGCTGGACAGTCCGTCGAGACAGCTCCTTGCGGATCTGACCGATCAGTTGGAACAGCTGCGGGTCCACAACCTTGAGTTGAAGAAGGTCAAAGCCTACGAACGCCGGTCTTTCTACGAAAATCTCGACAAAATCGAAAGCGATCTTGAGGCCCAGCATAATGCAGCACTTGATAAGGTGGCTGTCCGTCATGAGCAGGTGCTGGAGGAAGCTCAGGAGACGCTGAGGGCACATCAACGGGCGGTAGAAGAAGAGAATCGACGCAGGGAAGAAGCAGCACGAAAGGAGTTGGAGCGGAAGGAACTCGCCCGCGTGGAGGCGCTGCGCAGAGAACAGGAACTACTCCGGCAAGAAGTCGCCCGACAGACCGCCCTCAAGGCCGCGGAAGAGGCAAAACGTGCGGCTGCAGCGGAGGCGGAGAAGAAAAAGCGATTAGAACAGGAGGAGAATGAGCGCAAGGAACGACTGCGGCTCGAAGAAGAAACCCGACAACTTAAAGCAGAGGCCCAGAAGGCAGAGGAGCAAGAAGCTGCACGGCTGAAAGCAGAATCAGAGCAAAAGCAGCAAGCAGCACGACAGAAACAACTCGGCGCGAGTCGTTTGACGGAAGACGAGATCAAAGTCCACCAACGCTATATCGAACTACATCAGAACCTGAAGAAGTTCAGACAGTATCTCAGAGTCCAATCAAAAACAAACCCTGTCGTCAAGCAGAATATGGGAGACATGCGACGATCAATCAAGAAATGCGTTGGCCAATTACGCGAAGGAAAGGGCGCAAATAAAGTGCAGGTAGGTGTGGAATTAATATTGATCGATACATGTTATTGTCGCTGACTGACCATGTTTGTTACTTTTAAGACTCAAGAAATCCGGACAACGCTCGAAAAGGCTGTGTCGATCGCTGAGCCATCCGTTGATATCCGCCAATTCATTGCCTTTCCTCCCGAAGATATAACCAAATCGGACGATAGCAAGGTGCCAGCCCTCCTGATATACGCAATGAATATCCTGGCCAAGAGCCTGATCTCGTCCCTCATCACGGAAGCCTCGATTAAC
The DNA here is from genome assembly GCF_044049455.1 of Aspergillus lucknowensis. Classification (NCBI taxonomy): domain Eukaryota; kingdom Fungi; phylum Ascomycota; class Eurotiomycetes; order Eurotiales; family Aspergillaceae; genus Aspergillus; species Aspergillus lucknowensis. Next base: position 587,784 of record NW_027263546.1, on the reverse strand, counting down.
CAAGGTCATGCTGAACCAATCGGAATTATGGCTGCCCAAATCTTCTCCATGGACGCATTCGTCTACAAGGGGCACCACATGGTCGATATCCTATGGGCGAAATACCGGGTCGTTTGCCCAGCGCTCTGGGGATTTAGTGGAAACGAGAAAACGGAAGCTGGAAGACTCGCACTGGGCTGGTGGCGTGAAGCACCAGATGGGCCGTTCATCAGCGAACAGGGCCACGCAGACCGCATGACGGCCCTAGGAGCCGGTTTCGCAGCCTTAACCCTCCGCAATTTCGGGAAAACGGCGCGCAAGAACCCGTTTCCGAATACCCTCTTCTGGATTTCCATGCACAAGATATTGAGCATTCCTCCAAGTGAAATCCAAGAGACACACGTCACTCTGCTCTCAGCAATGCTCAGGTCTTCTGCGGAAAGGATCGTGGGCTTTTTCGGACACATTGGCCTAGCCCTGATGAGGAGGGCCATCGTTGACTTACCTAACAGCCTACCGAAACAAAGTATGGCTGTCAACCAGCTGAAGCTTCTCCGAGATCTGTACAAAAGGGAGAAGAACATCATTCTCTGAGCGCCGGGGGCCGAAGGACAGCCTTACTCCCAATCACAAAAGGCACGCGAGAGAACAGTTTCGACTCCGCAACACTACACACCTTTCTAGACGAAAATAGGTGTACGATTCCCCTACTAGCTCTATCCTGAAGAGTCGCCACTCAATGCTCAGCACCAACTACGAAGCTTAACCGAATGGTGCTTGGCTCAAGGAATGCACATGGTGTATCGTTGTCGTAAAGCTAGAATTGTTGCTCTGGTCGCGTCACCCCATTCAGCGGCGCTGAAGCCCGCAAGGTCACCTCCATCGTGTCAGCTTTGCACACATTCCGACGACGTCGGCAAATCCATGAGGGGACCCTGCTGCATCAGACACGACCCCCAACAAACCCCTTTACATACCCTATCCCCCGGACAGGGCAGTGATAAAAACCGAAGAATGAGCTTGGATGCGATAGAATACGCCTTCGGCGGGCCTACCCACTCTGAACGAGCTCGATGACACCTATAAAATCTCGCGCTTTTTTCGGAGCTTGAATTACGGTCATCGAATTCACGACCCGCTATGCAGTTGTTACGCACGTTGGCTATGATACAGACCTGGGGAGGACCTTCGATAGAAAATTAGAAAGGGAACAAAGAACCCGCCAACCTCCGCCCCCTTGACACTCAGATCTCAGGGCCTCGAACGCACGCATTAGACAGGTGAATTATGCAAATTGGACAGGACTTGGACACTTTGCTTGGAAGATGAGACCGATGGTGAATGGACCACACGGCAGCGGGAGCCAAGAGTTTTTGATTTTCTTATCCATACCATATACCCTTTTGTCGTGAGCAATATATCTCTCGACTTTTTATACCCAACCAATATATCAGCCATTCGATGGACGTGAATTTTCCTTGAAAAGAGTAGAAATGTGGAGTGGGACCAACCTCGCAACCTCCAAGGTGCACATTGCTTGGATGGCCCTTTCAGAAGGTAAGTTAAGAAAACTTGAGGTGCCAGAGTTCTGCTGCGTGCGCAAGCCGCGAAGCAAAGCACATGCATGCCGTTCTCTCGTGCTTGCTCTTCCCCGGCTCAATGGTACCCATATTGACACACTCCGCTCCGTACTTCTTACTGAGATAGCTCGGAGGTATAGATTACAGTGTCCCCTATAGTGTATAGATACGGATCAAGGATAACGAACCCATGAAGAACCGGCCGGTGGTGGTATACACTACAACGGAGAAGATAAGAGAAAATCTCAATATTCGGTCTGGTATAAACAAACTCGGAAAGGAGTATACGCGATTGAATAATTATCAATAACCACAAAGGGAACAAAAAGAAAAAGAAGCTGAGAGTATCATATCTCGAGAGAGTGACAAGGATGAGTGAGGTCTAGGTTTTAAAAGATAACATGCAGTTGGGCGAGAACTTCAAAAAGCAAGCATTATACAGAGCATTGGAAAGCAGAATCAGAATCGACAGGTGGTATCTGGTGTAATGGAACGACAACTAATAAGTGAGTAGGAAGAAGTGGCGAGGTTTCCACTGATATTAGATACAAGAATAGAATTAGCGAACTTGAGAGAGAACACAACGCGCCATATTCACACAAGTGCAAGTCGGAAAATTTTTAAAACAGATCAACAAAAGAAAATGTGGGAATATAGACAATCAAGTCTATCATGATATTTGTGGCCCGAAGGGACCGTCGGCTATCTCTTTGGGAGAGGCTGAGACGAGGCCGTCTGTGGTGCTCTCGTCTTCTTCTTCAAAGGAGGGTTGCGAGTAATCGGTAGGTTCAGCATCATGATCATAGCTCGACCTTCTTAAGAGAGGTGGGGTGGTTGGCGGCTCCGGTATCTTGCCAGCCCGCGAAGATAGTGGGCGCGGGTTGGTGGTGTTGTAGCTCTTTAGCGGCCGGCTCCCTGATGGTCGTCCCCAGCCTGGGGCGGGTGGCGCACTGCCGCTAGGGCTGGTGTGTCGGGCATCCGAGCTGGGAGGAGTCAGAAGTCCTGACAGGAGATTACCAGCAGGACTGGACTTCGACGGTGTCTGTTCAGAAGCATTCGAGTTTGAGCTGTCCCTTCCCTTGCGCCAGTTGCCCCATGCGGCGGCCGCCGCGAGAGGCAGAGCTCGCGGAGAGGCGGTCAAGTTCGACAATGATGGAAAGCTTGGGAAGGTTTGACCATTCATAGCTCTCTCTTTCTCCTGCTGCTGCATCTGCAGGTTGGTCTTCAATCGGATAGCAGCATCGCGTACAGCGCCTTGATTGAAGGATGGCTGCGATAGGGTGTTGACAATATCCTGAAGCTCATTGACACGGACATCAAGAAGTTCTCGCAGCCAGTTGATCTCTGTATCCTTCTCCTTGAGCTTGCTTGGGGCTTCCTTGTCGACGTTTGAAAGCTCATGCTCAAGCTCGTCGATGCGAGTTTCGCGCTGCTGGAGCTGGTCTTGCAGAACCAATATCGATTCCCGCAACGCTTGGGGTGAGATTTTCTCCGGCACTGACGACCCCTTGCTGAATGACATGGAGGGAGAGCTCGTGTGCGAGGCTGAGATGGGTCCTGCAGCTTTAGCTGACTGCGCAGCTTCGGCGGCAGCGCGTGCGGCAGACTGGGTGATCTCGAGCTTCTCTTCAAGATGCGCAACCCGCTCTTGGAGGTGCTGGGCTTTCTCCTCTGAGAACGCCAATCGCTCCAGATGATGAGACTCTATACGCTGTCTATCCTCAGACGAATTGTGCAAAGCGCGAGCGTGACGTTCCCGAAGGTCATTGAGGACACGCTCGTGCGATTTCCGCTGCTCTTCAATGGCAAGATCCTTGGTTTCGATAGCTGCGGCGACAGCGCTGGCTTTGGTCTCCTGCGCTTCTTCAAGGAGCATCTCATAACGCTCTCGTGCTGTATCAGCATCAAGCTTAACATTGTCCAGCTGTGTCTGGAGACGGACAATCTGCGCTTCCAATTCAGCACGGACAATGTTAACCTGGCTGCTAGCAGCGTCGAGATCTGTCTCTAGCGAGGTCCTCGTCCGTTGAATTTCAACCCTACTGCTCTCGCGGGCCTCATTGAACTCGCGCTCGAAGTGAGCTGCCTTCAGTTCCAAGTCATGGTTCTTCTGCCTTAGATCGTTGACAAACTCCTCCAGCCGGGCATTCTCCTGTTGCGACTGCCCGAAGATGAATTTGAGCTTGGCTGCCTCGCGCTCCTGCTCCTCGAGCTTTGCAATGTCCACTTCCAGTTGCTCGCGCAGCTTGGTTTCTCGGCTGTGAGACGCACGCAGCTCGTTATATTTAGCATTCAACTCTTCTTCCTTCCGTCGCCAAGACGCCTGGTCGCGAGTGACATCTCCGGTCAAGGCAGCCATCTGATCCTGAAGATGATCGAGTTTTTCGCTAAGGTTTTTGCGAATGTTGAGACCATCCTCGATTCGCGTCGCCATGCTAGCCACGGTGTTGCGCAGATGGTGGTTCTCAGACTTGGCCTCCTCCAATCGATCCCTGGCCTCTTCATTTTCTCGCTTCGCCTCGTCGGCCGCAGAGCGGTACTCATCAAGCGTGCCCTGTAGGGCAATGTTCTTGGAAGAAAGCTCGTCGAGAGTCAGTCTTGTAGTCTCGCGTTCCTTCTCAAGTAGATCAGCCCTCTGCTGGATACTTTCAAAGTAAGGCAATTTCTCCGTTTGGAGTTGCAAAAGCCGGGTTTCTGCGGATTCGGCAGCCGCACTATGGCGAGCAGCGTCTTCTTCAACAGTTTTCAAGAGACGTTGCAGCTCCGCAATGGTGTCTTGCGCCTGCCTACGCTTCTTGTACTCTTCCTCCGCTCGCTCGTCGGTAAGTCTCAACATATCCTTCAACCCATTGATCTGCAGCATGAGACTGTCGGCTCCGATTTCTTCGGCCTCCGAGCGTGAACGCTGGTTCAACTGGCTTGCTACGACCTCCTGCATCATTTGCCTTAGATCAGCCGTATTGTCTTGTGACAGCTTTTGCGTTGTCACGCTGTGTAGTTCAGCGACTCTGTCACGGAGCTCTAGCAATTCCGTATTGGCAGGTTGTTGTGGAGCTTGCAGCTTCTGCGTTGTCAGAGCGTGTATCTCGGCGACCCTGTCACGCAGCTGCAGCAATTCTGCATTCGCGGGCTGTTCGGGAACTGGTGGAACTTCGCGAGTGGCTAGTGCTTCCAGGATGACGCTCTTCAACTTCTCGAGCTTGCGTTCCTTTTGATAGAGCGGCGATTTCGTCCTATAGGATGCATCTTCTTCATACTCCTCATCCTCATCGTCAGCGTCACTGTCCTCAACGTCGCCCGATGCCTTCCGCCATGCCGAAGTACTACGAGGGTTTGAATTCAGAGTAGCAAGAGAAAGCTGTATCGAGCTCAGAGCGTGTTCCAGAGGGCCCAGGCGCTCATCGATGAGGGGTCCAAGAAGATCATTGATACGACGATCAAAGAACCTGCTTCGATTCGTCAACTTAACGTCTTCTCCGGAAGATATCACATCGTCCCAGTCGCTGATATGATCATTTCGGCTCAAGAGTTGCCTGATGGGCGACTGCGTAGCAGAGACTACAGCCTTAGAAGGCGTGGCAGAGAATTGAGACTGAGCATCGAAATCGAGTTTGGGTACATTCAGGGTGTGAGAGACGGGTCCTCTTCCAGGGCTGGGGCTCGGAGGCTCGCTTCGGTTGTCTGCTGGAGCATGACGCTTCTCCTTCGATGGTCCTAGTACGGACTCTGGTAGGCGGCTTGGCGGGTGAGGAGTACTCAACCTCTCAACCCCAACATCAGAATCGTCATTCAGCTGTTCCATGATCGCATTAAGTTGATCTTCATCAGGGGAGTCTTGGCCTTCCTCTGCATGCGGTTGAGGTTCTTCTAGGTTGCTTGAGGCGGCTACTGGTGGGTCTTCTTTAACCTCGACATCAACAGAAGCCGTTAATTCGGTGGATAGCTGCCGTGCGGGAGGCGACGGTGGTGCGCTCTCGACAGCGTAACGGGAAGCCATGAGGCCCTTGTTTGCCTTTGGTGGTGTATCCTTCGTTGGAGGCAGCGGCTTCTCAGCACTGATTGGTACAAATTCAGCGATAGACGGCTTAAAGTGGAATGGTTTTGCAGCAGCCGAGAGTGCTGAGCTCCTCAGTTCGGTTTCAGCAGGCTCATGCTCCTCAGTCAGTTTGTCCTGTTCGGCCTCTGTGGGCTCCTCCCGTGGTGCCTCAGGCTCTGGCGTATCATGTTTCAGAGGCAACTTCGGGCTCCTACGCTGTAGCTCATCGGGATCTGCTGAGTCTTGTGTGGCAGATACGTCCCCAGCCTTAGTCTCCAACGGAGCCCAAGTAGAGGCTTCGCTTATAGGCGTGTCCTTGCGTGCAACCGGATCCTCACTCTGCACCAAAGCAGCCTTTGTTTCCAAAGGTGTAGTCTCATCCTGCTGAGGAGGCAGAGCATTCTCTTTGCCCTCAGCAGGCACACGGGATGTATCCAATGGCTGGGCTTGGAGGTTGTTGGCTTCAGTCAGAGCATGTGGCATGCTATAGCTAGCCTCGCCCTCGGAAGCGTCGCCACGACGCCGGGCACGCTTATGACGATCAGTCGGGTTCGACCTCCCATGCTCATCCCTGGCTTCTTTGGCGTCTCTATCCGCTTCTCTGTCTTCGTCTGGCCGGACGATAGGAATCGCCTTTGACCTCTTCGAAGACTTGGCTACTTCAGAGAAGTCGAAATCGCCGAAAATCTTTGTCCTGCCCGGATTGAACTCTGGCGCCGCTACGTTCAGAGAGGGAGCTGGGGGCGCCTGAGGGGCAGAGAATTTGAATTCACGGGATCCAACGTCCTGACCGAAGTTGCCGCCAGTGTTCACGTTGCTTGCAGCGAAGGAAGGAGTGAATGCAGGGGCAGCAACGTTGAGTCGGCCGGAAGAGCGTTCCCTGGAAGCACCTCCAAAAGAGAACACAGAATGCTCCAAAGTTGGAAATTGGAACGAGTTTTGCTGCAACGGAAATACCGGGGGAGCGGGTGGGCTCGTTGGTGCAAACTCCTTCGCTTCGACGTTAAGACTTGATGTTGAGAGTTTCGAGCGGTGCCCGCCAGCATACGATCCGATACTTTGTTTCGAATCATGCCAAGGAATATGCTGTGAGAGGGACCCAGTACGTCGAGGTGTTCCAGACAAGCTAGGGTTAGTGTCAATATCCGAACCCTCCTGAGCATTATCTCCGGAATACGACTCTCCGTAGAAGTGATTCAGATGCTGCGCTATGCGTTGGGGCGTTTTGGTCTCTGGCAATGCCCATCGAGACTTCAACACCCCAGGGCCGTCAAGGTTGGGCTGAGCTGAACCGTCATAGCCGTCGTCAAGCTCCCTTCCGATAGACTCTTCCAAGTGATAGTCAGGTGCAATCTGGTCAATACCCCTTTGCAGCGTCTCACTAAGATTGTGACCACGGCTATGGCCGCGGGGAGTGGGTTGAGCAATCTCAACCGTAGACGCATGGAAGTTGTCTGGATTCGGCGGAGGAGTACGAAGGGGACGCAATTGGTCATCAGCAAATTGATTCTGCGCATCATGCTGAACCTGCTCATCAAATACATCCTTTGATTGGCCGACGTAATCACTGAATCCAGGATGGAAAGGATTCTGATCATCCAAAGGAGAAACGGGTGACAGCATGGAGGTCAAGCTTGAGAGAGTTCCGGGAACAGTGGACGTTGGAGCGCTCTGCCGCAAGTTTACAAAACTCTGGGGAGTAAGAGAGCCCTGGGCAGGAGGAGTTGGTTGGAATGGAACGAATCCCGACATCATTCCCTGATCGGCACCATAAAACGGCGATTGCGTGCCGAACTGGGACGCGGGAGATGCCAGAGACGCGATCCCGTTGTTCATATTGGCCGCCTGGGCCAGCTGCGGGGAGAATGGGTGGTGCATCGATAGGGGGTTGCTAGCGGCTGACGCAGTTGGAACTGGCGGAGAAGAGACGAGGCCTGGGAACGGAGCCACCTGGTTGAATGCCGAGGCAGGTGAAGCTGATGGTTGGACCTCGTCTTCGCCCCCAAACACACCCAATGCACGTAGCTTCTCCTCTTGAAGGAAGTTGACATATTCGTCCCAGAGCGCCTTGTTAGGGAAGCTGACAGTGTAGTTTCCAGGTTTAATTTCCTCCTGCATGTCACCGGGTTCAGGGAAAGACGGGCGACTAGCACCCCCTAACGCAATATCAGAGGGATCTTCGGGGGCGCTGACGCTGAAGCCGCGAACGTCGTAGCCTTGATCTTCCCATTGTTTTAGACGTTGTTTGACATCTTCGGCGGTCAAGAGACGATAACCAGATTCCTCTGTTCCTCTCTTGTCATAGAGCGGCAGGTCAATGATGCATCCTTTACCACGCCATGGTATCTTTTTCCTCCCCGCCCTTTGTGATAATGGACTAGCTTTAGTCGTCTTTCCCTGATTGGCAACATCGGCCTCACCATGGGTTGCTGGAATCGCGGCGGTCGAAGAACGCCCCTTTTCATCTCCCGGGGGCGGCGGCAGGGGCTTCTCGGTTGGCGAGGCCATCTTTTGCTCCGCTTCAACCGAAGGTTGCGACTCTTTTGCCTCAGTCATAATGATTGACTGAGGGCCCTTGTCGTAGGCAAATCCCCAAAAATCCTCCTGCCGAAGTGTGTCAGCTCTCCTATGAAGAGACTCCTTGAGCTTCGGACGACTTTTAACAGCCTCTCGGCGACCAACAAGTGCAGCTCGCCGGTTGACAAAGTCGGTCAAGGTTGGGGTCTTCAATAAATCCTGTTCTCGGGTGTCGCTTTCGAGGCCAAGCCAATCGTCCGACGCGTCGTCAGTGAAATGGTTCTGAGCTGTAATGAACGAAGGTGCTTCGCTCCCAGAATCGTCACTCAGCCAGTTACTGCGTTCAGATCTGTGTTGCCCAGAAACGTATTGGTTGATCCAATCCTGTGTGAACTCCTGGATGGATTTGCCTCTTCTTTCCACTCGAATTCGCTCAGCGGAAGGACCGCCACCGAGCTCCTTTTCTGGATCTTCAGGTGTTACTAAATTTCCCAGGATATTGGGTCGGTTCGGCTCGAGCCCAAAGTTTATTGACGCAGGCGAACTATCTTCGGACTCGCGATCGATAGCACCGTCTTGACTCAGTGACCAGGAGAGTCTCTGTGGGCTCGGAGCGGCATATGGTGAACCCCAGACGGTTGTGTAATAGATACTGCTCTCGGCCTTCTTGTCCTCCGGTGATGTAGTTGACGAGTCCAAGACACCACGGTATTTCGGCAGAGCAGGAAGTGTCGACGGCTGGTTGGGGGCGACGCTGCGGTTCCCGGGGGAGGTTGGCCGACCAGGTGATCCAGCGGCCGAGCGAGTCGACGCAGCTGGTGATGGGAAAGGCGACTGCAGTAAAGCCGACAAGTGCGACCTGTCACCACGGATGCCGGACGGATTTGTGGAACGCGGCGGTGGGGGGGAAAGCGCCGAATTGGCGGAAGATACGGACTGTTCTAGATCTGGAGCGAGGAACAGACGATGGATTAGCTTGCGAGCCATCGTGGTTAGGCATAGTGAAAGTATGGGGATGCCATGGGAGATCTCATCAGATAGAAGGGCTGCTTGACTTGATATCCCCAACGGGAACATAACACATTGACGTACCTTCCGTGTCGGCTCTTGCAGCAAGCTCTCGCTTGCTGCTCTCCTTATGGTCCAGAATGTTGAAGCATGGAACTCACACCACCAGTATCTCGCACCCCGTTCGTTGACCTTATATCACGAGAACCCAAACACCCTCGCAGACGCAGACGCAAACGCAAACGCGAAATGATTCGAGGAAGACGTGGACGGGCGTGTCACGAATGGTATAACGGGAACAAGACCGCACCCTGAACGAGGGGATTCGTCAGGGGGAGGGGACGGGTACTCGTGGTCGAAGAGAGCAACAAAAAAGCGACAAAATGATGAACAACAGATCACAGAAACCTAGGGTATGCGAAGGACTTGGACATGGCGCATACGCGAAGGACAGCCGGATCGAGGTTGAACGATGAAAGAGACGCGGGCTTGGGACTTGGGGAGATGAATTGGATTTCTTTCTTATTTTTTTTTTGGTCTTTGACCAACCGGGTATGGGCTATGCCACGACAGCCAACAAAGTCAACGAGGCGGGCGTCACTCTTCGTCAAGGGCGAAGCGGCAGCAGCAGATCAGAGGCGGAGCAAGAGTCAAGGTAATTTACGGTATGTTACTTCCAGAAGCGCACTCAAAGGGCTTTATGCGTGTGGAATAGAGGGCCATGCGCTGCTGCGTTCAAATTATTGGTACGCACGATTTCATAACGGGTGAAGAAAACCGGCTCATTGACATCCTTTCCGAGTCCAGAAGACCCTTTGCGTTGTGCCAACTCACCGCCGTCGAACGAAAGTGCTTGCCTGAGGAAGGACGAGAGCCCTCCTTCCGTTCTTCCGACAATGCTTCCTCGAAGAGCTTGATGCGAAGGAGTTGACCATTTTATTGTCCTCTCTGAATCTGAATCAAGTGAAAAAACGAGAATGGTTTCGGGGAATCTGTGGCCCCGATGGCCCCTGAATCGCCAAATGATGCTGGACCCCATAAACAACCCCAAAGACGCGCCCATTCTTGGTTCGTGTCTTCCACTCAGGGGTAAAAGTGCGCTACGAACCACGGTTCCCGCCTGATGGTAACCAGGCGTTAATTACCCTTGGGCGAAGATTATAATGCATGCATTATTATTGCCATGGATGATGTAAGGATTCTTCACAGACTGATGCATCCAATCTCAAACCAAGGCAAATTCGCATCTTGATTGCTTGTGTATGACTACAGGTTACATCGAAACAATTCAGGAGAGGCCAGCCATCTGACGTTTCTCGCGATCTCACCAAAAAAGGAAACAATTCTAGTTGGGGCAAGCCGTATCGAACTTGACTTTGCGGTCATCAGTGAAGAGACCCCAGTGGGTCTCGTCCTTGGGCTCGCCGTTGTCGCCAACGCTCTCGGGCTTCCAGGTCTCATCAAAGGCCTCGAAGTAAAAGACATCAATACCCCAGGTAAGCAGAGCGCAGACAGCGTTCTTGTAGTAAGTTTTGGCGAGGTTGGTGCTGGCCTTCGCAGCACCATAGTCGGATCCACCGTCTGCAGTAATCGTCAGAATTCAAGAGCCTGCAATAAGTTATAGAACGAAAACAAGGCCAGACAACTTACCCGTAGGCCAGCCAGTTTCGCCGTTTCCAAAGCGGATGTTCTTCGCGTTATCACCAGCAGCCTGTTCGATGCGGGCCTTAGCCTGGGCCATGTCATCGAAATAAGTGGCAGTAGCATTGTCGATGGTCTGGCCCTGCCAGTATGCGAAGCCATTCACCAGGCTAGGAAAATTAGCTCTTGCACATGAATAAGTTCGATGTCTCCACTGGCGAGCTGCTTACAAGTATGTAACGCCTCCCTGAACAATGGGGTCCGCGGTGCCGTCGGCGAACTTGTTCCAGCTGTCCACAGTGCCGACAGTGATGTCCGGGAATTCCTTCTTGACCTGGTTAATGCGGGTCAAGAGCTTCTGGGCATCGATATCTCCGCGGTAAAGGGTCTCGGAACCAACGGTGATTGCATGAACAGAGTCTTCGTTTCCGGGAATGGACTTCTTCAAAGCGTCAAAGTCCTGGTTGAAGGCCTCATCAGTGTCGGGCCTAAAGGTGAAGCCGGTATTAGTACTCATCAAAGAGAAACAGGGCGTAAAGCGCAATCAAAGTGGAAGACCAGGGTTTATGTACCAGACACCCAGCACGACCTTGAAGCCCTTTTCCTTGGCAGCGGGGATAATGTTCTTCGCCGTGTCGCAGTTGCTTGCGGAATACGTCCGGACCAGCGTTGTCAAGTGCTTGATCGCCTCAAAGTCGGATTTATAGTCGGCCGAAGACTTGCAGGTGGAGTCAGGGTTCTCATTTCCCAGAGCAAATCCGAGAGTCCCCCGTGTAGCAAGAGCTGGCATGGCTGCCGCCAAAAGAGCAATCGGGCCGGCGACACGCATATTGAATGTTTTCACGTTGAAGGAGAGTCGTTTGCGGTGGTGCAAGAGCAACGAGTGGACAATTTCGAAGCAGGACGTTGACTTCGGTATGAGGAAGAACAGGAAGAACCAACGGCCTCCTGTCTCTTGTCGAGGTATGCAAATGAGACGGCCTCTCAGCTACCGACAGCCCAACTGAACGTGAGTAAAGAGCGAAAGTCCAATTAGTAGAGTATAAAGACGATAAAAAGAACGACTGTATTTCAGAGTAAAGTGAGTGACGTTGAAGAAGCACAATTCGAAATCAAACATGGATTCCCAGGAGTCCCTGACGTTTGAACTCCTGAAACACCACCGCCCAAGGGTCTGCCGCGCGGGCTTGTTTCTCCACTCCTCCCATCTCACTGGCGGGCACGGCGCCCCGAACAATCGAGGCTCCTCCGTGGCCTTGGAGCATCCAGTGTCTCCTTCTGTGCCAAAAAGGGCCTGAATTCTCAAGGCGCATCTCGATTTCTCCCCCTTTGAATACGGTCCCTCTGTTCGATTTGAAGACCTTGATGAGTTCCGTACCAAGGCTCGGTTCTCCCTCGGAGACAGATTGTGCGACACCTTGGAGGTCGTGAGTTGAAATGGATTATCAACGCTGATACTATCGTCCTCTGTTGATCATGAGTGTACAAACGCCTGATACGACATTGACAATTCTACTTCTCTACAGTCCTCGCAACGGACCTGAAAGCTTCTTCGCACCGAAAGCGCAAGCAATGAATCCCCCCAAGCAACATTAAAAATCCATCGGAATCAACCCAACCCGTGTCTTGCCGGTCCACCTTCGGCTGAACGATATCCGACCAGCAAGACCGCATGACGCCTCAGAGCTTCCAAGCGTTCCCCTCACCATTCGATGACCTAGTCAACAATCACCGACTTGGCTTGAGCCGGGCTGATGCTGCGACCAGTCATATCGTTGAATTGACTACTAATCGTCTTCCAGCGGTCCTTTCTCCAGTTCGCGGCAATCCTATGTAGCAGAAGCACTTCATCGAGGGTGAATTCGTCATCGATATAATACACTCTTTTGACCTTCGGCGACATGGAAGAGGTGTCGTCATCCTCACCAGTCTGCTCAGTGTCAATCACACTTCAAGGTAGGATAGGGCATGCAAACTTCAAAACTCGGTGGATGACTCACGTCGTCATCAATATGCAGCCGGCTGAACGATACTTGGCTCTGCTCCCCATCGTCTTCATTATCAACGGACCAGTCATCGGCTACCTCAGTCAACTCATATACCTCACGGAGCTTGCGTCTGTCATTCCGGATATCAGCCCAACGGTGCTTGAGTTCCTCGATCGGTCTATCGTCCATTACGGTTGCGATTCTCCTCCAAGAGACTTTTGAAGTCCTCAGTTGCCGGAGGAGCCTATCATCGTCAGCTGTCCAAGGCACCGTGCCTGAAAAGCGTTAGAATCAGTCCGGTCAACCCTCATGATTTCTGGTGACTCACAGTAAGCAATATGCGCTTGACCTGGGTTCACGCTGGCTCCGCGAATGTCTCCCACAGGCTTGTATAGAGCGTAATCTTCGACTATACGTCCTATTTTTGCAGCCACAAGAGCATCCGGATAGTAGTGCGCGCTCACATTTCTCATATCGTACGGATACCTCTCTTCACGGAGGCCGCCCCTCAAGAGCGACATGAAGGGCACACGATAACGCTTGCCGTTCGATATGAGTACCGGCATAATGCAAGCTTCGCTAAGCCAACGCGTGGAGCGGATCCTTCAAAAATGAGCGCGCAAAATTTGAAATTGCCGTGAAGCCCAGAGTACCATGCCATGTCCACGACAGAACATGTGTGAACCAAGTGCACCTGGGCACTGTAAGTTGTGCTCCCAGGTAGGAAAGGAAAGTGCAGCGTGGGCACCTTGGCACCTGGGCTAGCCATCGCTGCTTCCCAAAATGGCTTTCTAAACCGCAGGCACGAATGGCTGAACCACAACCGCTGCCAGTAAAGATGAACGATAATCAGCTCAAAATATACAAAATTGCTCCAAAGCTTGTCTCAGCCCCGAAAAGGAGGAGACCGGGATGGCCTTCAATTGCTTTCCCGTCGTAAGGTACGCCCGCGGCTCGAAGGCCCGCGTGCCGCGAAGGCTAGATAGAGTGTCGCTGTGAGAGAAGCTTAGGACTGTGGCTTCGTAACGAGCATGCTAAATCAGTTAATTGTCAGGTCTGCGATAAATCTTCACAGCAATAGAATCGTAAACTCGAAGCTGGGGAAATCAATTGGGAAGCTTGTCACGGGCACCAGCAGACATCTTCAAAGGTGGTCCGAGCGTCTTGAATTCCTAGAACCAGCGAGAGAGAACACCTTGCGCGTCAATCCACTCGATACCCAACCCGCTGCAAAACCTCCCTGACATTGGGGCAATTGATTCCTCCCCCTAATAACCTTTTGTTTCGCGTCAAGTTTACAATCGGCTATTGAGAAGAGTAAAAGAACCGCCCACCATGCGATTCTCCGTGGCTACCATTTTGCTCGCCTCCCTGAGCTGGATCACCGCAGTCACCGCACACAACATCCAGCTCCGCGCCCACTCACGAGAATGCTTCCACGAGACGCTTCACAAGGATGACAAGATGACTGTATCCTTCCAGGTCGGCGACCGGGAATTCGGCGGCAGCGGGAACCTCGAAATCGATTTCTGGGTACGGGGTGTCCATCCATCATCTTTTTTCCCCAGGCCCAATTTGAGCCACGCACATATTAATCTTGTTTCCCTGACGTATAGGTCGAAGACCCCCAGAAAAACCGCCAATACTTCAAGCAATCTATCTCCTCCGAAGACTACTCGTTTACTGCCCGCACAGACGGCAAGTACGTATACTGCTTCAGCAACGAGGGCTGGAGCTCGAACTCAAAGGAAGTCTCGTTCAACGTGCATGGCATTGTCTACGTACCGGAATCGGAACTTGCGCAGGATCCATTGGAGACGGAAGGTAGAGCAGCCATTAAGCTGTTGCAATCGTCTACATGAACTAACGAAGCGTGATTAGTTCGTCGGCTCCTCGATACGTTGGCCGAGGTTAAGGATGAGCAGTCGTATATCGTGGTGAGAGAGCGGGTGCACCGGAACACGGCCGAAAGCACGAATGCGAGAGTGAAGTGGTGGAGTATCTTCCAGCTTGCGGTGCTTATCGGTGAGGGTATCTTCCAGGTGTGGTGGTTAAAGAGGTTTTTCGAGGTTAGTTTCTCTCCCTAGCCCTCATTTTCTCGCTGCTTACGTTGGGATTTATAGGTCAAACGTGTTGTCTAAGATGTATGTACGTTTTATGAGCGAGATTAAGGGGTTTCTTCGCCCGTGCATGTCCCTTTCTGTCTTAGATGAGAGTATGATACTTTGAATGATCTTTCCATATACTTCCCATACTTCCCCTTGAGAACCTTAGATTCTGGGTTATGATTCTACGTTTCCAATTGAGATTTCCAGCTATCCAAGACAGGATCCGATCGTTCCTGTGTGCGTGTCGTTCCGCCCGCTGTCAACGTAATCCGGCTTCTAGAGTTATTGGGAACCCCACTGACTATAGCAGTATATGTTCCTCACGGAAGGTCTCGGCATCCCGTCGAACATAGGGAGAATTTACCGCGCATTCGGGGTCATCATCATACAGGATGAATATGTGCGCTTTGTCTGGAACATTTGTTAAATGGGAAGGCTGGGCATCGGGGTCCTCCGTATAATCACTGAGTATCCAGTGACGATATGGCAAATTCCCGCACGCTGGCCAGACAATTCAAGGAAGGGAAGAAAAATGCATTTTATGGGCCGTTTCGGGTTGATCCGTGGGTCTAAAATGAGGGTTCAATGTTGGCCGCCAATATCTTGGGGTTTGGAAGGTTGTGGTGTTCGCAGCCACATATTTATACTAATTTATGGTGTATGGAGTGGAAGTCTCAGCCTCGTATCAGAACCTCGCTTGGTAGAGTTAAGCAAAGTAGTCCATTTTGATATTGTCTATATTACTGAATGCCTATTCACTTGAATGGAACGGGAATTGGAAGCGAGGTTCAGAATTGATTCTGGTATTCTATGCCACCTGGGACATTCGGATGCGGAGAGCTATTCAGCTGGATATGCGCTTCTGTTGCTACGGCCCAGTTACACAACCAACCAACGTACTGCCCCTTAACCGTGAACAACCTGGCCAACTCTGTAGTCGACCACAACCGGCTTGCCCTTCTCAGCGATAAACCGTCCCTGACCGACAAAGACGCGGTTCTCGAGCTCCTTGTAGCGCTCATCTCCAGTCTGAGCGGATGCCATTAGTATTGGTCGGTCCCGGTTAATGAAGACTATGATCTCACCTCAAAGGTAACGTGGATAACTATTCAGGATTAGCATCTGAATCTCCGATAAGTGTAGAGTCTGGGATACGCACAAGAGTTACCGAAAGGTGTTGATAGGTCCCCAGCCTGACCGGTAAAAATGGCACGTTCGGCATCAGTGAGAGTCACGACACCACTGTATTTCACGTAGATGAGCTAAAGGCGAATCGTCAGCGCTGCCCCAAGTCAGGATATGCGGTTGGCTACGGCCTACGGCCTCATCCTTAGTCCTATTATCGAATCAAATTAGCGGATGCGTCGAGCGGCGAATCCAAAAAACATACTTGACAACTCCGTGAGCGTCCAGTCGCAAATGTTTCCCATCAGGGTCAGCATGGATATAGTCGTTGCCAACGCCGACAAATTCGGCATCAATAGCGGGAGTGAAGCCTTCAGCACTCTTGAGTGTTCCTCCGGTCATAGGCTTGTCCGTCCTGTTAGACCTGACCGCGTGCTGTTCGGGCTGGGTGGACTCACCACAACCTGTAGGGAGGTTGTCCGGGAGGCGCTGCCTGTCCGTTGGGTTAATGGCTGCGTCTACTCGGCTCTATAAATGTGAAGCTAACCGACTGCGAGGGGTGCATCGATGGTGACCTGTCGTCGATTATTCGGTGAATGGTTTAATGGAGCTTGTGGGGGGTTGCGTACCAGCAGGGTAAATGCGGGTTGGGCACTGGGAAATTCAGACATGACGATTTATGCTATCGAGGTCCGACAGTATTGTGGCTCACTTGAGATTTGAGGTGGAAGAGAAGCTTTTGGCCGGCGAAGGGGAGCTCCTATTTATCGCTGGACCGCCCCGCACTGGAGGTGCGTCATTATTGGGGCGGTACATGTCCTGGGCTGAGTATACTATAAGCCTGACCCGTACAATGCCATGTGAGCGAACGAGCTTGATACAGACCGACGAATCGTCCATTATTGCGGGGAAGTCCTCACTACGCGATGGCAGGGCCTCGGCCGGCATTTGTTCGGCGAGTCTAGAATGCCACGGCGCCCGAGACTCTTCCCTGCAAAGCGGCGGCTGTTTACCGCTCAGGGCAAGGGAACCCCCTCCTGATGAAACCTTTAAAGCGACTCTCGCTCCTACGAAAAGGGGCGTATTGCGCGCAAACTTTCGAGGCATGCCGCGGTAAAGCAAATCGGACAGGGCCGATAATCTCGTCTCTAGGGTCACGTCGATGGCCGCAACTCTGCGGCCCTTCTCGATACCATAACCAAATCCTGGCCTTGTAGAACGGACAAGTTTGGTCTCGGAGTCGTCGACCGATGTGGAAGTGGTCGTTTGCCTCCAGGACCGAAAGGTGGGAGAAGAGATGGTTCCTCAAGTTCTTACATATTGGGATTTTGCACCTCACGACCTTGGAACTTGACACTGTGAATTGATAACGGGTGCGGGAATCATTTTGATACTCGTTCACCTAGGAACTAGGCGACCGCAAGCAAGGGGATCTTTTCGATGGATGGCTGGACCCCCCAAAATCTAACCAGAACTGGACTAGTCCAAGTGCTCCTGTCCCCAAGAAGACGGGCAGCCTGCAGTAATCTGTCGT
Source organism: Aspergillus lucknowensis (assembly GCF_044049455.1). Taxonomy (NCBI): domain Eukaryota; kingdom Fungi; phylum Ascomycota; class Eurotiomycetes; order Eurotiales; family Aspergillaceae; genus Aspergillus; species Aspergillus lucknowensis. Next base: position 570,268 of record NW_027263546.1, on the reverse strand, counting down.
TCTTGATGGCGACACCTACTGTGGTTGACCCCGGTGATTTCCCTAGTACGGTGGGTCCTCGCTAGTTCGAATCCTTCGAATTCTGCCATCCATATTGAATATAGAAATACATGCTTTAATCCTTTGTATGGCCACCTTCTGCATCTATTACTGCCTGACAGCGTGCCTGCATTGTATCAAGTAGATCCTTTAGAAAGGTCTCTGGGACTGCATCCCATGAAGCCCTTACCACATCCCTAAGATCGTCATAAGAAAGGTCATCATCATCGGGGTATCTTACTTGAATCCAGTCTTTCATCCAATTCCACACAGTCTCAATTGGATTAAGATCAGGAGAGTAAGCAGGCCAAAAGATTGGATAAATACCACGCTCGTGAAGCTCCTTAGTAGTCTCTTTACTAGAATGACCAGGTGCTCCATCTTGCATTAGTTGAACCCAGCTATCCTATTACCATACAAGGCGAAGATAGCCATCAATAATAGGAACAACTCTTTCACAGTATCTTTCTAAATTGATACTTCCCCATTCCTTCTCCCAAAAAAGGCAAGGACCTTTATTTTGGCCATGAAAAGTAGCCTAGAACATCCACCCACGCCTTCTAGGGTAGGAGGTACGAAGGCAGGTCTCATCTAGCTCTTCTCCTGCCTTTCTTGTAACCCAGACTCTTGTATGGTAGCCTAAATATACCCAAGTCTCATCAGACCAAAGAACTCGACTCCATTGCTCAATTAACCAATTTAAATGCTCAAGTGCCCAGGCCAGACGTACACGTTTATTTTTGTCAGATAAAGGAGGCTTTCGAAGAGCCTTGCAGCATATATAACCTCGCTTTCTAAGTGCACGAGCTAAGGTAGTTTCACCAACAGGAAGCTCAAGTTCTTAAATAACTTTGGTATAAGAAAGGCGGCAAGTTCGTTTAGAGGAGGTAATAAAGTCAATAATATTATCAACATCTTCCTCAGAAAGCTTTGGAGTCTGGCCACGGGCCTTTTTAGGAGTTGCTCGACGGCTTTGACAGGTGTATTGAACTTGATAATGGGTAATCCCTAGCTGTGCAGAGATCTGCTGATAGGTAAAACCTGCATCTCAAAGGGTAAGGACTTGAAGACGGTCATCTCGAGTAAGGCGAGTAGAATTTCGAGAGGCCTGCGGAGGCGTGGTAGGTTCGGGGGTAGGCATCGCGTAGGCAGGTAGGCAGGTAGGCAGGTAGGCAGGTAGGCAGGTAGGCAGGTAGGCATGTAGGCAGGTAGGCAGGTAGGCAGGTAGGCAGGTAGGCAGGTAGGCAGGTAGGCAAGTAGGCAGGTGGCAGGTCGCTCACCACCAGAGGTCTTCGAAATCTGGCTATCTCGGAGGTTTCATTAGCTTCATTTTGAAATTTAATTAGGAAGGCGGTGCTCCGAGGACTTGACCACTCCGAAGGATTTGGACCCACCGTACTAGGGAAATCACCGGGGTCAACCACAGTACTACTGGGAAGGGACTGGATCAGTCTGAACGGCAGCCCAAGGCTGACTTGTCACGTTGAGCTCCCACAAGGTCCTTGGGATCAAGGTATTTCGACCAACGAGCAATCAGCAGACCTCGCCTTGGACGAACCATGCCTCAGGAGACCGCACGTGGCGCCATTGAATAAAAAGACAGGCTGTAACTGAGTCTGTTGAGTTTCACGATGGTGTGGAAGCAACGATCACGCCAGGAACGGTATGTACTCGTCTGATCAGTCTGTGATCGAAATTTCATTCTCATTACGCTGTCGAACTTCGAGATATAAAGGCGGAAGAAGCTGCCTGTGGTTCTTGACGAAGCCCTGGAAGGCTGACTGACGCTTTGCCTCATCGGGTCATCACAAGAAGTGACGTACCTTCGCGCTCAACTCTTTTCCCCAGGCTTTGGGTTCTCAACGCGTGCCCTTCTTTTGCCTTTTGAGTCTCTTTCCACTGAATGTTTGATCACACTTGACTTCTCTCACCATCACCCGCCACGACGGTGATTCCCCACCCTAAAAAGAGGCCCCAATGATTCCTCGTCGCCTCTTCCCGATTCTCTACGGTTTTGGTGCTGCCTGCGCCTTTGCCATACCTCTCGCAGAACAACAGGTTTTGGGCGACATCAACAACTCGGGTACTGAGGCGCAGTCATCGAGGCATCTATCCGGGCGCTTTCTTCATATTACAGGTATTCCGGACCGGCTTCACACTCATCCTAACTAGAATCCTGTGCTAACTGGGCCAAGATTTCCATTTAGATTCACACTACAAATCGGGAGCGTCGGTCGATCGAGGATGTCACCGGGGTAAAGGGCCAGCAGGGTCTCTTGGGGCGGAGGGAAGCGCCTGCGACTCTCCGCTGGCGCTGGTAGATGAAACATTCCGATGGATGGAGAAGAACCTGAAGGGAGAGATTGATTTTGTGCTGTGGACCGGCGACTCCGCCCGACACGACAATGATGAGAAAATCCCCCGGACAGCTAGCGAGATCATCGACTTGAACAAGGTCCTGGCGACCAAGTTCATCGATCTATTTCAGGATCAAGGCGCCACCCGCGGTGTCTCCATCCCGATCATCCCTACGATTGGCAACAACGATATCATGCCGCATAATATCTTCAAAGAAGGCCCGAATCGATGGACACGGAAATTCACACAAGTCTGGGCAAAGTTCATTCCTGAGCATCAGTGGCACACCTTTGAAGAAGGTGGATGGTTCTCAGCAGAGGTGATCCCTAACAAGCTTGCTGCTATTAGCTTAAACACGATGTATTTCTACGAGTCCAACTCTGCTGTCGACGGCTGTGCCGCGAAGTCGGAACCTGGTTTCGAGCATATGGAGTGGCTTCAGATCCAACTCGAGATACTGCGAGAGCGCAAGATGAAAGCTATACTTATCGGGCATGTACCACCGGCAAGGGCTGGGTCTAAGCAGAACTGGGATGAAACCTGCTGGCAGAAGTACACCTTGTTCTTGAATAGATTCCGGGATGTTGTCGTCGGCAGCGTCTATGGTCACATGAATATCGACCACTTCATGTTGCAGGACAGTCATGACGTGGACATCCTTGCGGTCGGCGAGAAGCCGCCGAATAATCCTGACTTGCTCGTACAGTCCCGAACGAGCTATCTGACAGGTTTGAGGGAGGATTGGGCCGAATTACCATCACCACCGGGCGATATGTCTACCTACTCTTTCCCGAATGGCTGGGCCTCGGCCTCCGACGAAGCCGTTGACTCCTTGGGCCGGGTGCTGGGTAAAAAAGAACGGAAATTCTTGAAGAAGATTGGTGGCCCCTGGGCTGAACGGTACAGCGTCTCCCTAGTTTCTCCCAGTGTGGTGCCGAATTACTTTCCGACACTGCGGATCGTTGAGTACAATATTAGCGGGTTGGAAGGAGTAACAACATGGGCCGACACCCCTTACAGTCATGATTCTTATGATGCGATTGATTGGGGCAGTGACTCGGACGAGGTGGGCCAGCAAAAGAAGAAGAAAAAGAAGAAGGGTAAGAAGAAGAAGGGGAAGGGAAAGAAGAAACCGCACTTCAAGGCCCCTGATGATCCATCGCCAACCGCTCCGCCTGGGCCCGCGTACTCGAACCAGGCCCTGACATGGCTGAGTTACGCTCAATACTTTGCGAACCTTACGGACATCTATGACTCAACGGCAGAATCATCCGAATCTACCCTCGGAAGCGAGGAGACGGAAAGCCGCTCCTTAGACCTCTACCAACTCGAGTACGACACACGAGACGACAAGATTTACGAGATGGAAGACCTCACCGTACGCAGCTACTTCAAGCTCGCCAAACGGATTTCAAAAAACAACCCTGGCAAAGACGATATGGTCACGACGAATGGCGATGAAACCTCAGAAACAAAGGAAAAGAAACAGAAGAATAGAGTCTGGCGAACATTCCTAGATCGTGCTTTTGTTGGCTTTCTGACAGACGATGAACTTGACGACATTAAAGAATAACTGCAACTGTTATGGTCTGGCATAATTCCCCATTTGCTTTACTTGAGCGTGTTCGCACCTATTGCACTGCTTTCTTCTTTTCGAGGAAGCGAGGAAGCTATACTTTTCGAATATATGTTATGATGTAGCCATGCGTTGGGGACGATGGCGCTGTATGTACATAGTCGTGGTTATGCGTAGCAGACCGGAACTTAATGGGAGGTTCTGGATGACTTTCTCAATCTCTGCTGGCAGCTTGGGCCACCTTGCCCGCCGCACGCTGTTCCATGGTCCAGCCCTCAAGGGTGCTATATATCTATCCGTTCTTCTCCCTTTCTCCACGAAAAGCAAAACAAATGCCCCTCCTTAAGACCAAGGTGCTCTCGATCGCCATTTACCTCCTCTGAGGATGGAAAACGCCCCTGCACCAGATTCTGACCCCTCAGCCTCTGACCGCCGTAAACGATGTGCACGCCAGTTCCTCGTCCTCAGAGCTCAAGGTCAACAGGTACGAATCTCGCTAACTATCCCCCATGCCCAAACTTCTCCATCAATCCGACTCGCAGAGTAGACCAAGTGTTGTTAGTCATACCTAAACCCGCGCAGTAGAAGACCTATCCCGGCCAACAACGCCATAGAGCGAGAAGGTACTGCGTTATGCGCGTCTGGAGACTCTGTGCGACGACGAGGATAAAGAGGAAGAGCATGCGCTGTGTGGGAGGATAATCTCTCTGCGGGGAACGTCGGCGCTGAGAGGACCGTACCCAATGCTATTGAGATCTTCAAGAAGGGACAGTAATATGCCTGAACAATGGAATTCTCTTCTCCGGAGAGCAGCCTGGGCAGTGAAGTATTTCTCGGAAGGTACGACTCATTTTAGCTGGAGCCCTGGAGACCTTAGCCTCCTTCCCAATCCAGCTCGCTCCTTCCAATTCTGTTGTATCTCCTCGCAGGGTAGCCCTTTCTTTGTCCAGCGGTTATCGAATTGAGTTCTCTCTCTTGGAAGGCACGTTGTCTCCCCAGCCCTCTTGTATATTGTGCCAGGAGACCTCCAGGGCGAATGACCATGATTTCCCTTCGAGGGTTAGCGTCCTCGCAGTGAACCATGGATGATGACTCCGTCCAGCCCTTACTTCGACTTCAATCATAAATTCTGCGGAGTCGATGCCTTTCAAAACCGATTGAGCCTTATCTCTTATTAGTCCCAGTCACGAAGTATATCTGTTGGTGGGTACAGTGGACTGCACACTCCATTCCGGGAGCAGTCAACTGCAGGTGCGGCACTCATCTTGCCTCTGACAGCCTCAATTTACCCTTCGAGGTAGCTTCCAGGAACGTCTCTCGCAGACACGACCCGCTGAGGAGGGCTCAGAGGCTCTCGAGAGCGCTCACGCCATCAACTCGCAGAGTGTGGTCTCGGGTCCATCTTTAGCTTCGAGGCGACTCTGCCTCTCTGGTTGCTAAAGTTAACAGTAAGACCAGAATGGCAAAAAATCAGCCACAAAAACAGGATTATTATTCGCATGGTTTGCTCTGACCCTGAGCCTCAGTCCCATGTCTGTTGGGCTAAAAATGAACTCCGCATTGGCGGTCAAGCCAGACTGTTCTTGTCTCTCTCCGATCATGAACCTCCTGGTTGCGTTTGGAAGTCGACCAGCCTCCTGGTATCCAAGGCGCGTTCGTCAGATCCGTATTGGGGCAATTTGATTTGCTGTTTATCCCCGCGATGCCACGCTGGCAACGGATTCTGCCAGCTGTCACACTCGCATGCCGTCCGAGTCAAGGCCCAAACCCGGCGCCAACTCCAAGCTAAAGAAGCGCGCGGACGCTGAGCCCCTCCGTCGCCTTGGGGGAGAACCAAGGATTGAGAACTGGCGCGGTCAGGCACAGCGCAGGATCTCATCTGGGTCCGGAGGATTTTCTGTTTCCCGCAATGCGGTCTGGTGCCCAGAGCTTTCCCGATGGGGTTAATTCTCGTGCCAGAAAGTGTGGTGGTCCACTCAACCGATCCTATCGTGTGTTGTTGGATTGGCTTGCATCTGCAAGGTCTCATGAAAGTCTGCAGTTGGGCTCTGACACGTATCGAGCTAAGGGGTTGATGCGTTGTCCCCGTCTCCCGTCTCCCGTCTCAGGCCAGCATGGCTGAGGGGGTTGCCACTTTGCCGTTGAAGCCTGGAATTCTTTCACTGATGATGATGATTGTGATGCTGATGACGATGGTGATCTTCTTATGACACCTGGAACTGAATGCTTCCCTCTATCCTGCCTCACTCTGGGCGAGGAGAAGCCTCTTGCGGATATCTCCACGACTAACAAACAGCGGGTTCATTCGATCTACAAAGTCTCAGTTCCCACAACGTCACCGCATTGAGCTCAATCCGCCTCAGACTAGCCGCGGAAATTCCTTCGGGGCAGCGAATTTTCCCATGCATTGCGATTTTCCCCTGCTTTTTTGCGCGTTGAATACCAACCACGGAATCCACTTGTCATCCATTGTGGCTGATGCCCTTCCTTTTTCTCGGGCTCCTCCTCTTTGCCCCAAGTTTGATAATTATTGTCGTCTAAATCTTCCTGCCATTGCTAGGTAGCAATTATTGTCTGCCCATTGCCAGCTCATTGCTCGCAAAAGAAGCACAGGCGACCTAATCTCCGCCTCGCCGCCTTGCCAGTCGCACACAATGAATCAACATTGTCTGCGACTTCTCCATTGCAAGTTCTCCGTCCTGAATTTCTCTGCTCGTGAATCTCGCTCCTCATTGCGCCCTCCGGTGCTTTAATGCTCCTCACTCTCCTCCCTTCGCGTGGCTGATTGAGTGATCAATTATTGTTGCGACACCCGAATACATCTAGAGCCGATTTTCGAGGCCTCAGTTGCACGCAGCCCGAGATTGCATGAGAAGCACTGACCGTATTGCTTGGGACAACTCTTTTTTTTTCGACTTTCCTCTGCCCTTTCAGGAGTTTTACTTTTCTCTCCCTCTGCCTTTCTCCTTCCAGACCCGCACTGTACAGAATTCTTTCCACCTCGGCAGTTTCATTGGGAGGTTCAATTGATTTGATGTACATGTAACATATCCCCCTGACGTTTGACAGACTGGTAGGTGCTTTCGCGTCGGCGATCTATTGCCTACATCCGCTACTTGCAGAGTTTCCGGCTCAATTCCGAATCAAGAGCTTGGAAAGTGTGAACGAAACTACAGGGCGCGGCGTCCACGTTATGCACGAGTGAGTGCTCTTCGCCTACGAAGTTCCACCCCTGATTGCAGGCAAAACGGGCCAAATCTCGGTGCATTCGCCTCTAACCGGTGGGCTGGAGCATGAGCAGTTAGATAATTCAGAACCGGGCTGCCGTCGTTCTCTCTAGTGTTTGCGCGCGCTTCGAGGTAAGCTCTCGCTTAATTTTTTGGCTCTCAGCCCTGTTTTAGCATTTATCCTTCTATGGATAATTGCCGTAGCGAGGGCTACCTCCCCGAACCGGCGGCATATCACATTTTCCGAGCTTTGTTGTTACACCCGCCGTTGTTTTTCTGCTTCTGCTTTGACCTCTAAATATGGCTCAGTTGATAACCGAGGAGACTAATGTTTTCGGGCACTGCCTTCCGATTATAGATTCGGTGTCACTGGGATTTTGGATGGCTTCGGCCGAGGTAGACCAGAAGGCGTTGGGCAACTTTGCCGCCGTGACAGGCCTAGAGAACCCATTCTTATCGGCTATGTTGTATAAGATTCTAGGCCTGTCTGTCATGCTCTCAAACAAACTTCTTCGCGCGCGACGACTACGACGACTAGACCCTACTCGTGAAACAAAGTCCCTCCAGCTGTACTATCACATTATATGGCTCTCGCGCGAAGGCCTCTTGATTCTCGAAGAATTTATCCTTCCAATGGTGGAAGGATATGTTGAACTGAAGATTCTCGCATATAAGCTGAGAGCTTCGTTCTACCATATTTTCGTCTTGTTTCACAACCAACCCGCAATCCACTCACCAGGGATCACCAGCGTGTCGAGCAACGCAACTATCTCCAACGAAGCGCCTGATGCAGAGTTGTCAACACGAGATCAGGGTTCGCGATTTTCTTTCAGAGCCAAGAACGAAGTCCTTACTGTGCCGGATCGACTGCCGCGCACGTCAGAGGACGCATCGAGACGAAGGGTGCAGGCCCCTCCAGGTCTAGCGCCAGTTCAACCTCCACGGCCGGCCTCGTCGTTTCTCCTGCCAGCGCTTGATTACACCCCTACGGCTACTGCCTGCTTTAATCATGCCGCTCTTTTAGCTGAACGGTTCCTCCCGGGGTCCCACCCTCTCCGTCTATCAATAAAGCTTGAATACGCGGCTTATCTGTATGACTGTCTCCAGGACATCAATGCCAGTCGGAAACTGGCCAAGCAGGCTATTGCCGACGTCTACAACGCCCAAGAAGGAATGGATGATGAAAGTTTCGAGGACGCCGCGGAGATTGTCGGACTCTTGGGCAAGATGGTTAAGCGCGGCGCCAAAAAGAGTAGCCAAGGAGGCAGCACAACTCGCAGCGCTACCCCGAGAGCAGAGAGTTCTCGGAGCGAGGAGAATCGAACGCCGACAGCTAGGAAGACCGCATCCCCACGGACGGCGGCCACGACGCCGATGCCTTCCCCTAGGACGCCCAAGGCCACAAAGAACAGCCATTCACCCGCCGCTGTGCCGCATCCGACCATGATTAACCCAATTTGATACCCGGTACTCGCTCATGACTATGTTTATGTACAATTTCACGGAAATACAACGACAGGTTTTGGTACCACAGGCCACCGTTTATTAGCTTGGAGCCACCATCCCCAGCTGGCGTCCGGATACTTTATCCTTTTGTGTATTTACTTCGTTCGGATTTGGGAACCCTCGACACCCGTATACTTTTCGATCCTCATTCTTATCAGTCTGGTACATTCTCTCTCCAACTCCTATTGTCTATACACATGCATTGGGCGGTCCTGGTGGTGTGTCACTTACCTTACTTCATTGTATCTACTTAATAGAAAGATGGAATCTATTTCTTAGCCAGGAATCCATCTCAGCCCTCCCCAGGTTGAGATAAAGCACGCGACTTGATCATCCTCGGTGACAGCGAGACTCAATATTGTGGCCTCAGGCAGCGATGGCGCAAAGGAAAAAACCTTGGAAAGCTCAAGCTTGTAACCAAACGATGTGCCGTAGCCTGTACTGATCATGTTTATCGAGAAACTCAACCAATAATTGCAACTGGACACCTTGAGATTCGTCATTGCTTCCTTGGCTCCTGTAGGTTGCACTGGCAGCCAGCTCGCGTTACGCTGTCGCTGTTTCGTCCTGTCTTTTACATTATCCCCAGTGCCTCCACGCAATCTCTGCCTCCGCCCCTCCTCTGTCCTGGAGGTGGACTAGGTTTGCTGTGTTAGTTGGTCTCACTTCAGACACCTGGTCTGTTTGGGAACCTATATGCATTAGTTCAACCATGCTCGTCCGCCAGGAAAGTAAGCATTCACCACAGAGAGAGATTCTAATTCAAGTCTCCCATAACATATCTGGAGGCTGATGTTTCAAGCATTAGAAGCGAGAGCAAGGGTATACCTGGCGAAATTAACCAGTATCAAGCATGGCGATACAGGAGTACTTTGGACAAAGATTATGGGGACAAGCCTGCAGGACTTAAATAAAAGAAATAAAAATTAATAATATCCAAAGTCTGTTTGGTAATAACTGTTCTCAAGTGAAGAGGTTTTTCGCAGAAGGATAAAAAAAACATATAAGAAGGTAGATTAAAAAGAAATGGTCCCAGAGGGGGTCGAACCCTCGACTTTGGCGTTATTAGCACCACACTCTAACCAACTGAGTTATGGGACCTTGATAAAATATTTTTCCTTCTTTGATAATAAGTAGCAAGAAGTCTTTTCTGCCTCACTCTGCCGCCCACTGTGATACTCCCGATCGCCCTTTATGGCCTGAGGCGTCCTACGCACGTGACCCGGCAAAGCATATCTACGCCTTCAACTTTTTTTCAAGTAAACAGTATTCTTCTTAGCTCGATCCTCGCCATAATCTGTACGTTTCTCCAATACCCCTCCGGGTTAACAGGCAAGGAGCGCAGATTACCCGAAGGCGTGACGAAACCCGTGGCACCACTACCGAGGTGAGGACCGACAGCACAGGGATTGATGGCAGACAGCAGACAGGCGTCAAGGCTAAATGATTCGTACGTACTAGTAGGTAAATTTCCCCGAATGTATACTGATATACATCTTCAAGGCACGGCCCGTCCCGCCCAGGATGCTCTCAGTAGAAGCGGGCGCCAGTGTTACATTCCACACCGTGGACATGGAGACAGAAGGGAGGGCAACATGAGACGACACCATGCGCCAAACTCTTCTTTGCGTCGCTACCACTTATTCTCCTTGCATGAGTAATTACACAAAAACCCATTTGAAGCGTTCAAGACTCTTGGCCCTCGTATTCCTCTGGGGGATACACGGACATCTTTAGTCTTCGTACCAAGATGTCAGAATGTGAAGGAGTAATTCCAACACGAATACCATAAACCAGCAGACCGCACTTTAAAGTCGTCAGATTAGCGACGAAAGAATATTCACACTCCAGCGGAGTTGTGACAAGAGATTACCCATGTTAACCATCAAGGGCTACACTCGCATGGTATCCGAGAACCCCCTGTCTTCAGGTGTGGCACGGCACCCGCTCTCAATCTCCATGAAGGGCTTCTGGTAGGGTTGGAAGAACCAAGGCAGCCAAGGAGACACCAGATACTGGCGCGATGGAGACATCCGTGGCCAATGCCCGAAGCTCTTCGACGTTGCCTGTGCGAAGAAAGAGGGCTTTAGTTTTGAACACGACTGCTACAGCGGAACCATGTGATACCCATGGGATAATCATGAGCGATTGATCGGAGTGGATTTGTATGGGCTGTAGGATGGCTGTGCCTCTATTTGGACTAGGAGTATGCTCTAAGTAGACAGGGTCTTTGTCTTTGTCTTCTTCTTCTATTATAGATATCGTCCTTATCCCCTTCGCTTACCTTTCAGGGGTCCCGTCGTTTGAGGTACTCGCCAAACTCCTTACAATCCCAAGTGTTTCCTAGGTTGCAAATCGCATGATCAATAACTTCGTGAGCCCGGTTGCGGCTGACGAAACTAGGTCGAGGTAGGTATCACGCAATATTTGCCTAGCTGGTTCACGGTTCCCGTTCGCGCCTATTTGGAGACTTGAAGAGACCGGTGTGTCTTTGCCTGGGAGGGTCTTGGCGAAGTCGTGTCCGAGAAAGAGGAGGTTTATTTATGATGAAGGCACTACGATGTAGAGGTTCATAGCGCACGGATATAACTTCTATGGTGAAACCAAACAAGGCAATGCATAGCACAAGGTGTGAGATTTGATTCGCCTGCGGGGGGCCTACTGGAAATATCCTCTTAACGATTCCGGAAGCTCATTAACTATTACCTTATGGTCTTTTCAGAGGCAGAATGCCACTATGTTGAGTGTTCGTTAGAATATGTACATATATCTCTCTCTTCCTGCGGGGCACCATCATGGTTATATATCATGAGGATTTTCTAGTTCGGCATGTCTACCCGACAGGGAGAGAGGATACTCAAGCGTTGTCCAATGATCGGGTTCAGTATGATATGTGTGATATTCTTAAAGATTCCGAAAGGCCTGGGTGCTCCAAAACTTGATGACATGGTTTTTCTCACCGTCCAAGCCCTCCAAGCGAAGATCGTCGAGCCTAAGATACCACTCTCCACGTTGGACACAAGGTGAAGCGAGGGCAAAAAGCTTCGCCGCCTGCAGTTTTTCTCAGGATGCTCATCCTCCGCCCTTAAGTCACTGGGGTTTCTGCGTTGGTTAAACCATCACCGGGAGAAGTTGGAGCCCACTTACTATAACTGGTGATTCAATTTCGATTTGCTAGTAATTTCTATGAGCATTCCGTTCTTCCATCCGAAGGTCCCATAACTCAGTTGGTTAGAGTGTGGTGCTAATAACGCCAAAGTCGAGGGTTCGACCCCCTCTGGGACCATCTCTTTTTGACCTCGTGTCCTCACGCCGCGCTTCTTTCTCGGTCGCTGTCGAAAACCTGGCTTGACTGTGCGGATCCAACCCGTCCTTCTTTTTCTTTTTCATTTTCATTTTTTCTTTTTTTCCCCCCTTACGAGCTGTTGTGCGTGAAACTCGGTCTCTCGTCATGCTTCGGTTGAACTTTTTAACGAGCACAAAATAAAACAAACAAGAGTAGTATAATATCTATAGATACTCCTGTAATAGGTCTTGTAGTTAGGATAATATGGTTTTGATACCTACTTAACACCTACCACGGCCTGTATATAATGATTCGTGATATCTTAGTCTTATGATTATAACTGATATTCACCAGCCACTCACACCTTTCCATGCATGAATCATGGAAATACACTAATAGATGGAGCTGATAGTGGCCTATTTGAAACAGTATTTGACTCTATCAAGCAATAACAATAATATTCTCTCCCCTGTTAGGATAAGGCTGGTGTCAAATTTTTCTCCAACAGATTGGATGCTAGCTGGTTCAGCGTTGTTAGATAGAAAGTTTGGGTTTTGTAGGGGCTTAAATATGATTAGAGTACTATTGATGTTTCAAAAAAGTTCAGACAAGTGAATTTCATATCAATATTCAAAGGTTTCATCTGGGGTTTTGTCCTTTGTTGAGCAGGTTCGAATGTCAGGATCGAGGGATCCTTGCCAAAAAATTGAACTATATCAGGTATTAACGTCTTGTTAACTGCCAACCTCGAGGAACAGCAGAAGAAGTAGTGCAAATATTGACATCAGGAGAGAGAGGTTGCCTTGTGCAGCGTATCTTGCAGCATGTGAACCACCAAAATTGGGTTGGCGTTTGGTGAGTCCAGTTCCGCCAGGCGCCGATCAGATAAGATCTCCCCTACCACGTGATGCGATCGTGCCGTGACCAGGAAATAATTTCGGCATCAACTTTGTTCCTGAACGCTGAGAGATCTCTCCTTTCCAACTCGAGCCCAAGTCCCTGCCTCAACTCGACGATTGCCAGCATGGAAGACAGTCACTTTCGCCACAGCCCCTCGCACCACCCCCATCCCTTCCACTCCGCCCATCACTCTCCCAGCGAAGGAATCACGACTGCCCTTGAGGATGCAACAGCTCAACATCGCACCAGCTCATATGACGACGACTCGGAGGGCCGACCACCCCCTCGCTATACCGAAGAAAATGATCCGTTCCAGCTAGCATCAAAGCTAAAGACGCCTCAGGAGATTCAGGATATGCAACCACTGGCCAATATCTCGAGGAAACGACATTCAACGGCGATCTCTCGAATAGTGGGCGCATCTTCGTCATCTTCGACGAGCCAGGCCTTGAGGAGGCTTGGTAATTCGTCAGCGAGAAAAGGGCTCCAAAGCTTTTACCACGAGCAGAATGAGAATATTGAGCGCATGCTCAAACCGGTCGAAGAACACCGTCGCGACGCGCGCGAGCTCAACACCAACAACCAGCTGAAGTACAAGATTGCCATTTATGGCAGCTTTGGTGCAAACGTTTGTCTCTCCATTTTGCAGCTTTATGGTGCCATTGCGTCTTCGTCTCTTTCTCTTTTCACGACTATGGCGGACTCCATTTTCGATCCCCTGTCCAACCTGACTCTCCTTCTCTGCAACAAAACAGTCAACCGCGTTGACCCCCGCAAATTTCCGGCGGGGAAAGCTCGTATAGAAACGGCGGGAAATATCTGCTTCTGTTTCTTGATGATTGCAGTCTCCGTCCTGCTTATCGCCTTCTCAATCAGGGACCTTGTTGGCGGCTCTGACAGCGAGACTGGCGGTTTCCACCTGCCCTCTGTTATCGCTGTTGGTGTCGCATTCTGCACCAAGTTTGCCTTGTTCTTGTACTGCTTCGCGCTTCGCAACCAGGTCTCGCAGATCCGCATTCTCTGGGAGGATCACCGGAATGATCTGTTGATTAACGGTTTTGGTATCCTTACTTCCGTTGGTGGCAGTAAGCTTCGGTGGTGGATTGATCCGATGGGCGCTATTATCCTTTCCGTGCTTATAAGTGGCCTCTGGCTACACACTGCCTACCACGAGTTCCAGCTCTTGGTTGGCATCACCGCCGACACTAAGATGCAGCAATTGATCACTTACATCTGTACGTCTTCCCGCAATCGAACCTGTCTTGTTGCTAACGAATGAAGCGATGACCCATTCTCCGCTCATCACCGCGATCGACACGGTTCGTGCCTACACTTCTGGCCCGCGTCTCGTCGTCGAGGTTGACATCGTCATGGATCCCTCTGAGTCTCTACGTGCCACTCACGACGTCGCCGAGGAGTTGCAAATCAAGCTTGAGTCCCTGCCAGATGTTGAACGCGCTTACGTCCATGTCGACTATGAGACGACGCATAAGCCTGAACACTCCCTTAAGAAGGAGCTCTAATTCTAACCGTGTCGAATTGCGACATACCTCGGCCTTGAACCTCGGTCACGTATCAAATACTTGACGTAACACACGATATTCTGGAACCATATGAAACAGACTCGCGGGTTGGTCACCTGCACGTAATATAGATATACTCATCCGAGTTAATGCTCTCACCTATCGATATATAGACAGCGCATAATCGCCTCTCCAGAGCTAGCCCTCCAATGATAGAACGTTCTTCACCCCTAATATAGACCGCTAGTTAAAACTCAGCTGTATATCTAACTTTGAAGCATGAGTCGCGATATAGTTGGAGACAATAGTTCTGCTGCCCCTTGCATGCCAGCTTCATTATTCTTTTGAGTCACTTCTCCTGCAACGGTGATTTTCTCGTCTTCAAGTCCCAGTCTCGTTGACCTCATCCCTCAAGATGATACCGTGACGAGGCTCCTCTACGGCAGTTGTACATGTTGGGGGGGGACACTAAGACAGGCGAGATACCGTAGCCATGGTTTCACCCTTGCAGCAGGGGACCAACTGCTAAAGTGGGCGTGGGCATCTACAGGACAGCTGCATGCATCATCTCACTGCATACAGAATGACTATGGCCCTACTCGCTGTAGCATGGCTCACTCCCGCCCCGACCGACAGGCCATACTAGGTATTTATCCCCATCCCTTCCTCAGAGCACACTCGACCCTATATCTCCCGTCAGGCGACCCGTATGAAGTATGCTATCGAAATTCTTCACCAACACGCTGATAGAATTTTTTTTCGTCTTATCTGTCACATTCGCCTTCACCTAGCCCACCGCCTTCTCCGGAATGACCACCGTGATGACCGATAAAATCGGTAAAGATCTAGATATGGATGGGTGGGTCGTTTGGATTACCTCCGCATGCTTGTATATCTCCCATCTCACCCTCGTCACTTCTATACATAGAATTACTGACGAATGGCACCAGACGAATGAATGAATAAGGCTAACGAGTGGCGGCTTCGTCCTCCCATTCGGGACCCTGGCCGCCTTCGCGGCCAGCTGGGCCCCAGACGGGCCTTCCCTCATCGTCTTCACGACTCTAATCGGCCTCTTCTCCGCCGCGGCGGTGACGCCCGCAGTGGGTCAGCCAGGTGCCGTCTACAATGGGCTCTGCAAGCGACGTAATCGGGCGTTCGCGTGCTTCTCCGCGGGGACGTTCATCGCTGGTGTTGTGTTGGAGGTTGCGAGGCGTGTGCGATGGAGGGCGTGCTTCTGGGTGTTTAGTGTGCTCTGTGCGGAGTTTGGGGCATTGGTTGCGTTTACTGTTCCGTCTGACGAGAGGGTTTTCCCTAGTCTTCCGACGACAACGAGAGTGAGTGGGTGGGAGGTGTTGAAGCGGTTTGATCTTTTCGGTGCTGAACTTGCTACCGTGGGGGTTTCGGCTTCGTCGGCTGGGTTGACGTACGTTTCTCCGCCTTTTCCATCCATCTTAGTTGTGAAAGGGGAGGGGGGAAAGCTAATGGAGATGGGCATAGACTTGCTGGAGTTGCGTCGAAGGAATGGGGAACGCCGTATGTGGTTGCTCTTCTTGTTGTGGGCGTAGTGCTGCTGGGTATCTTTATCTTCTGGCAATCCGTCTACAAGTTCCCCTAGATGCCGTTGTATATCTGGAGGGACTGGAATTTCTCGCTCGTGTGTTACTCCCTTCTTTTCGTCTCCCCCCTTTCGAACGCCAAGGCTAATGGATAATGGCCAGGCTATAACCCTCCTCAGCAAGGGCAACGCAGCATTCACCAGCTCCTCCGTCTGGCTGTGTCTCTACCTCCAGCGCGAGCAGCGCCCTCAGCGCCCTCTGGATCGCAATCTACCTCCTTCCGCAGAACATCAATGGACTCATCGTGAACTTTATCTGCAGACTCATTCTGCATCGCGTCTCGCACCGCGCCCTCGTGGGTGTTGGCGCGGCCTCGTACCTAGCGAGCTTCCTGCTCCTGGTACTGCTGCAACCGGTCCCGTATTACTACTGGGCGTTTGTGTTTCCGTCGCTGCCTTTGGCGGTTATTCGGGCTGATTTGCAATTTAATGTTGCTAATGTATGCTCCTTTCTCTCTTCTCTGTGCTTCAGTTAAGCCCAATGTGCTTGTGCTAACTGACGAATGAACGGTGGAGTTATGCAATGTCCTCCCTTCTGCGAGAGCAGCAGTCGTTAGCAGGGGGGAATCCTTAGTGCGGTCAACAAACTCCTCTCGAATATCGCGTTCAGTGTATCAGCTGCTGTATACTATGCTGGGAAGAATGCAGCTAGGAGTGATGAGAATGTGTTGACGGGTGCAGAGCGGCCTTCTGGGTGCTCGTCGCGATTTCTGGGGGCGAACCTTGCGTTCGTGCCATTTTTGAAAATCGAGAAGAAGGTTATGGAGGCGGGGATACAACGCCGCTGGCGGAGAAGGAGAAGATGGGGCTGTAACTAGATGTTGCCTGAGGCAGGACTATCAGGCACATCCTCACGCCAACATCTTGGAAAGTTGGCTGGAGCAGCCTCAAGCAAATCGAACGAAATTTATAAATAGACCAGGCAACTCTTTTCTTCCAACAGACAGTCAGACGTGACGGCGATTACATCGAAGAATGCAGTCTAGATCTGACCTGATCACCTGATCCGACTGCCTGCCCAAAAAGAAAGCAACGTCGGAAGCTGACGACAGCCAACAACCTCGCCTGGAACTCACCCTCCGGAACTCTCTTTCGCTCGTTTCCCCCCTTCTTTTCTCTTCTAGAATAGAATTCTACCCCACTTATACCTCGACGACATGTAGCAACCCTCTGCTTTCTTTCCAATGCAACAATAATGCCAATCTCGTTATCTGTCCCCAGTTTCTCTCGAGCAAACGCAACCCCTCCCCCCACACTTCGATCCCGGGATGGCAACAGTGGTGGCAGTAGCTACTCTGCAGCGATAAGCGAGGCCCTGAGGGGCAATCCGTTCGGATCATCGACCCAGTCTCGATCGCGCACACCCCTGTCTTCGAGCCCTGAGGAGCAGAAACGGGAGCAAGAAGAGCTCAATAACGCACTCGAAGCGCTTGTGCTGATATTCCCGGATGTCAAGATTGAGGTCTTCCGCGAGCTCCTCGTCCGGTTTGACGGGAATAGCCGGCTGCATGTTTGCGTTGAACAGCTTCTTCGTCACAAGGAGAAATGGGTTGCCGGGCGGTGGAATGTTCCATCTGCTGGAGCTGGAGGTGAAGATGTTGCGGTGGCGGGGGCAGCGACTGTTGCTGCCTCTGGTAATAAGCCCGGTGGATCGTTAGTGCCGAAGAGCGAGCGATTCCGGACGGACGAATACAAGGCTGCCGTGAAGGGGATCCTGACCAAGGAATTCAGCGGGCTGAGTCGGAGTGCTGTTGATGCAGTGTTGGCGGAGGTGAATTTCTGCTACGTCCGTGCTCGGCCTATCCTTCAGGACCTCTCGAGGAAGACGTGGCGGGCTACGCTTAATAGTATCCTTCCGTCGTTCAAACGCAAGAAGGATAAGGATGATGGCCACCCGCTTCTGCTGTGGCAGCGCCAAGCGGATGGCGGGAGTATCCCTCGGCTGAAGGAGACGGGAAATGAGGAGTTGGATACTGAGCTCCATGAAATATTTGTGGCACCGGTACTTCTGGCACAGCGAGAGGATCGGGAACGGGAGGACCTGAGACTGGCTGAAGAATTGAATGAAAAGCAAGCTGAGAAGGAGGGCGCGCTGTATGAGTGCGAGTGCTGCTACTCGGATGTCACTTTTGAGCAGATATCGACCTGCTCGGATAACATGCACGTTATCTGCTTCAGTTGCATTCGGCATACTGTTCATCAAGCGCTCTTTGGCCAGGGCTGGGGTACGTCGGTTGACATTGAGAGGTCAACCTTGAAGTGCCTGGCACCCTCGACGCATGACCGCTGCGAGGGAATTCTGAGTGCTCAGATAGTCAAGCGGGCTATTCTTCTCGACAAAGCCGGCCCCGAAACGTACTCTAAATTCGAAACCAGACTTGCCTCTGATGCCCTCCTACAGTCTCAATTCAAGCTCATCCGCTGCCCTTTCTGTTCGTACGCCGAAGTCGATCCTGTCTACCATCCCCCGCCGAACGGGATTCGCTGGCGGTTCCGCCGAGATGGACTTATTTCTACCCTTCTCATGATGTTAATTCTTCTGGACACGATGCCGTTCATCCTTATAATCGTGACGATTCTCTACTTTTTAGACCCCACAATTCTATCCACCATCGTCAAAAACGCCCTCCTCAATCTCTGCCTCAAAGTGCGGATGAAGAAGTTCACCTGCGCAAACCTAAGCTGTCAGCGCGCCAGCTGTATAACCTGCCAGAAGCCCTGGCGTGACCCACACGTCTGTCACGAACCTTTACTTCTCGACCTTCGTGCCACCGTGGAAGCCGCCCGCACAGCTGCGGTCAAACGCACTTGTCCCCGCTGCGGCCTATCCTTCGTCAAATCCTCCGGCTGCAACAAGTTAACCTGTACCTGCGGCTACTCCATGTGCTACCTCTGCCGCAAAGCCCTTGGTGCGCCACCTAAACGCGGCGGCAATGGCGGCCGCCCTAGACGGCAAGAAAACATCAACCCGCTCGGCCGAGTCACATTTGGCCTCCAAGAAGGTGGCCAAGATAGAGACGATGAAGACGCAGACGAAGACGACGAAGAAGCGCACGAAGGGTATAGGCACTTCTGCGAACATTTCCGCATTAACCCCGGTGCCCGCTGTACGGAATGCAATAAATGCGAACTCTACGAAGATGAAGACGAGGAAGCCGTTGCGCGGCGTGCAGGCGAGAAAGCGGAGTATGAGTGGCGCATTCGGCACCAGATGGCTAATGCCCTCGGATCTGGTTCTGGCGCGGGGCTTGGGCTTGGGCCCGCTAGTGTTAACCAGGGCTTTTCTTCCAACACTTCTCGGGGCGCGAGGAAGAACTTTGGAATTCCTTCAGGTCTCGGCGGGAGGACTTTGTCCTACTGGCTTGATGAGGTGTGGCGGAATGGTCAGTGGAAGGTTGAGGGACAGGCGCTGGTTGATTGGGCTATTGAGAAGGTTGTTGTGATACAAGACATCTGACCTTTGGGCCTCTGCTCTGGTGGCGTCTTTGGGATTTGATTTCTTTCGGTTTCCCTTCTTTACTTTAGGATAAGCATACCTGGTGGGGATTTCGACTCGCATGGAAGCCAGAAGGCGTTTTGGAAATCACATGGGATAGCTGGGCTTCCGTTATTCAGGATGATGTTATGAAGAAATGAGACAAGAACACTTATTCTTTTGAATGAAAGGCTTGGTTAGATTGTTGCTAGGTAATAAAAATGGCATTCCTTCCTCCCTTCCTCCCGCTCATTATCTTGCATGGAATCGAATCAACAGTTGGACGCACGTGGGAAATTTGCCATGGACCAGACCTAGGGAGACACGAGCTCGTCATCTAGGTAACCAACGCATCCCTGGAGAATCCCATCGTACACTCCCACCACTTAACTCATAATAACGACCCTCGATCTTCGATCCTCTCACCATCATCCTCGCTCGAAGTATGTACCTATCTCACCGAGTAGTTAGCCATGCAACCCCCGCAGATCACTGAGGGGAGAGGAAAGAGGGAGACTTATAAAAAAAAAGGTGGGCCGTCCTCCAGAGGAGAACGGCCATCCACACCCCCACAGCACAGACACACACATCCAGCCACCTTCCCACAAAAAAAACCCCCGAAACCCACGACACACGAATATCAATCCCGACCACTCCTCGGATAGAATCAACGAAACGGACAAGCAGCAGACAAGCCTAGACTTTGAGCCTCACGCTAGAGAGGTCCCGCCGCTCGTCCTGGGAAGATGGTATCCTTGGCCTTGGCGGAAATCATGAGCGGGGTGGACAGGTGGGTTGAGAAGGGGTTTGGAGGGTATCGAGAGTAGTGCTGGGGGGGTTGTGGACAGAGCTACAGCTCGCTCAGAGGGAACCGGCTCGCAAGCTTTTAGGGATAGAAAGGTGCCGATGAACACTGTTAGAGGGCTTGGTTGGATTGACTTGTCATGACAGTCGGCGCCGAGGGACTTGAGGTCTTCTCGTGTGAACATTACCCCGTAGTGTGCGAAGATCTTGTGTGTGACAGAGTACCTCCAGGGACGAGTTTTTAGATTCCTCTCCGCGTCGTGAGAGTTGGAGGGCGAGTGAAGCGGACAAAGAACATCCATAAAAGCCGCTTGTCGAGGAAGAAAGAAGGGGTCGGGGCCCATCAGATGATCGATTTGCAATCTACATTGCAAAGAGATGGTTAACGCAGTTGATCGGGGCCTTCAGATGAAGCAAATCGGTGGCTGATGCCTTGATTTGGGGTTCGCTAGCCTTGGCTCTACAAGAGGTCGAAACCGAGTTGGTGAACAGATCGATACCGGAACGTGACAACAGGCCAAAATATCCTGGAAATAAATTCCAGAGCCATACGTGCAGCGAAGCAATACTTGAAATCTTGCTACAATCCAATCAGTTGGCCAAAACAAGTTTGATGTCGGTCGATTGGATTGATTCCGGCAAGTGGATTTCTCCTATTGACAGCCCGACTGTATGGCCGTGCGTAGGCAAGTCGAACGACACACTGTTGTGTTCCCAACATTCCGACAGGCAACATCAATGGTTCGCGCTGCGGCTGCAGGGTCCGCATTGATGAAGACGCAGCGAAATACATCCGGAGATGCTCGATCCAGCCCACACGATTAAGTCTCCAGTTCCTTGCTCCCAGGCATAGACAAACCCGTCCCTCGTTGATCCGCATGGGGTTCCAGCATTGGACAACCGACGCGTGTCCGCATTTGGAGTTGCATGGTGGTCCGTCTTTCAGCTGCCGAATGGCTCTGGCGAGCTGTCTTTCGTCAATATGAATTGACTATTCAACAACTCCCACGCTTCACTGCGAGGCGTTTTCAACCGACAAAGTGCATTAGGGTTAGATTCCTAATTCCAATTAAAAAGTCGTCACTTCGAGAGAAGCTGATTGAGCAGTTTGATCGGAATTAGGGGAAGAAAGAGGTCCAACTGTAGTGGCGCCTGCAAAGATGCGAAGGCAAGAGGCAACAATACGAGGGAGTTCGGGCACGCGAAGAGGGGTTTCGGCGCAGAGATATGAAGACAATCATCCGTAGTAACCGAATCCATGCACAGTAACATAGCAAGTTCTCCGTAAAATTGGTAGAGCGGGAGCGTTGCTGAGGCTGGGGAAGAGACGAAGCCAACACGTGAATGCAAGAAAAGGAAGATGGCCTACGACGCGACGCGTGGTCACGTGCTTCTGAGTTTCGCTCCCCAAGCCGAGGTCCATCCAACCACGCTCCATCTCTCCACTTCGAATCCTCAACATCTGCACTTACGGCCTTCTCAGGGAGTCTGTGAATCAATGGAGGACAGGAAATGCTGGGGTGACTCATCAACAAAGAACGCCTCCGCTAAGATGACGCGACAGTGAGATGAGAGCTCTGACATGCCTCCAACACTGCTCGGCAAAGTCTTCATCCGGCGACCGCGGGGCTTCTGGGGAACCATGCCTGGGGCATCCAATGCCCGCTGCCGTGACCAATTGCCGTCCATGAACGTTTTTACTCTGAATGACCATTGCTCTCCGTTCCCAATATCATAACAGGGGGAACCGATGCGTCCATCCTCTGTTCGATATTTTACTCGATCAGTCGCCAACATGAAGCATCATTTGATGGTAGGCACGTGGACCCGTCCGGGTCGCATATATACCGTTGCGTTCGACGACGAGGCTTTGACCTTGGAATTGGTCAAGAGGACGGACATCCCTGAAGCTGAACCGATTTCCTGGATGACATTCTCTGTACGTCTTCTCTGACTTCATCAGCTATCAATTGGTGGTCTGACAAAAGTAGCATAACAAAAAAACCATTTACGGCGCCGCCATGAAGAAGTGGAATAGCTTCGCTGTGAATAGCCCCACAGATATTGTTCACCAAGTATCACATCCTGTGGCAGGACACCGTATGTTTACTCTGTGTAGCCCACCACACGCCATGCCATGGGTACTAAAATTGCTCTTGTAGCTCAGGCTGCCAGCGAAGACACCAACACCCGTGCCATTTTCGTCCTTGCCGCCCACAAGCCTCCTTATAACGTATACGGAAACCCTTTCTACAAGTACGCCGGGTTTGGCAATGTCTTTTTAGTAGATTCCGATGGTCGTCTCGCGAAGAACATTCAGAACTACGAGTATAAGCCCAACACCGGCATCCACGGCATGGTATTCGACCCTACCGAGACGTACCTGTACTCTGCCGATTTACAAGCCAACAAGATCTGGACCCATATTAAGGATGCTACAACGGGCGAGTTGACTCTGGTTGACTGCCTTGAGGCTCCCGACCCGGGTGACCATCCTCGCTGGGTTGAAATTCACCCTAGCGGCAAGTATCTCTATGCTCTGATGGAGGCCGGTAATCGTCTGGCTGTCTATGTCGTCGATGAGAGGACACACAAGCCCGTTTTCACTCACGTCACTTATCCCTTACTCCCTCCTGGTGTGTCTTGAATTAAACCTCCTACATTAACTGTTCTTCGTTCTAACGAGTACAGGCCTTCCCCCTCGCAACAAGTACCGTGGCGACGTCACTTTCACCACCCATAGCGGCGAATATCTCTTCGCAACTACCCGCAGTAACCACTTTGATGTTACTGGTTACATTACTGCTTTCAAGCTTGGCCCGAACGGCAACATTGAGCGCCAGCTATTCATTCATCCTACGTCTACGAGCGGTGGCCACTCCAACGCCGTGAGCCCATGCGATTTCAGCGATGAGTGGCTGGCCCTCTGTGACGACCAGCTAGGCTTTGTGGAAATCTACAGGTTCCGCGACGAGAATCTGTCCCGTGTGGCTCGCGTGGACATCCCAGAGCAGGGATTCGGCATGAACGCCATTTGGTACGATTAAGAATTCGAAATACAAATACAAAATTTCAGAACATTCCAATGTATACATATATCATCGCAGGAAAGAGAGGCCCATGCATACCAAAATCCGCCGTGTGTAGGTGCTCCAACCATCTCGCCTCTTCATCTGGGAGGCAAAGAGTGCCTTGGTGGTAGTGGTGACTATCAAGTCCTGCAGTTTTCGCAATCCGCTTTCGTTGGGGTTTGAGTATGCCTTCTGAACTCCATCGATGAGACTGCACAATAACCACCTCGGAGCTATTTGTAGGCGCTGCGCAGTTGAGCCTGTGCTTGGTCGACTAAGCCAAGCATTCACCTCGTGTGTGAGGCTTGCTTCAGCGAAGGAATCAGAGTGAATCACCCCGGCCTGTGCATCTTGCTTCCGGATGCGGGTTGGAGTCGGTTCGTAGTCTCATTCGGGCTCGGCGGTACGAGGGTCGACGGGGGTTGAGTGTATTGAGAGTGTCAAGCCGCGGAACCTATCCTAACGCGATCCGTCATCGCTCTCATACAACGAACTGGTCTGCCAAGTACTTTTGTAGCCGCCGCAGCCCATGATCTCGCCCTGCCCTAATGCCTGGATAAAGTGTTAACCTGCATACAGTCGCAGAACGGAGGTTGCATGAGCCGTATCCCTAGTGGACAGTACAGGAATTGCTCTAGACATGACCCGTAAAGATATAATCTATCAAGGATTGGATTTCAATTTCCGCCGAGCGGTTGTTCGACATCTTCGTTGCGGGGGCAGCATCCCAAGGATCTTTATGGATATTGCGCGGACGGGGCCCGGGCTCAAGAATTGCGGAGACCCGGACTGATAGGGTGAAGGTCCGACGGGAAAGGGGAATATATGAGAAACAAATCTGTGATTAAGGATGCCTGTAGGACAAGAACCATGGGTGGACAGTACGGAGAAGAGACAAAAGTAGCACAGTCACTGTTCCTGACCCAGGTGAGGCGATGTGCCCTGTGATATCTAAGAAAATCAAACCGTAGGAGGGCGAAAGATTGACATATTTGAAACGAGGAAACCGTGCTTACTTTTCTCTATATCTACCTTTGAACTCAGACTAAATCCCTAAACAACCAAAAGCTAGCTTGGTATATGACTCGCATCCAGAATACAGAGTGAAAAAAGCAGAAAATAGTGTTCTTTTATCCGGAGGACAGGCGACTAAGCCTTCGCGACGGCTTGGAAAGCCTGCTCCAGAATCCTTAAACCAGTCTTCAGCTGCTCCTCTGTAATCGTCAGGGGAGGAACGAACCGCAGACACCCCTCGCCGGCCGTGATGATGAGCATGCCGCGTTCCCGCGCGGCGGTGACGATATCAGCTGCCCTGGATGAGAAAGACTCAGACAGCTGGAGGCCAAGAATCAGGCCACGTCCGCGAATCTCAGAGATGAAATCGGGGTATTTCTTCTGCAGGTCTTGGAAGCCGGATACGAGAAGAGCAGACTTGTCCTGGACAGACTTTTGCAGTTCCGGGGAGGCAAGACGGTGAATGATGTGGTGTGCGACGCGGCAGGCAAGGGGGTTCCCGCCAAACGTCGTACCGTGATCACCAGCCTTGATGTTATCTCCAACCGTCTTACCGGAGACGATGGTGGCGCCAATGGGGATGCCGTTACCCAGGGCTTTGGCGGTTGTGAGAATATCCGGGTGAGCGGCCTCACCAGATGCGGGTTTCAGAGAAGGATGAGCGTGTGCCCAGAAGCTTCCGGTGCGGGAGAGGCCGCACTGGATCTCATCGAAGATCAGCACGGCGCCAACCTCGTCGCAACGCTTGCGCAGGGCAGAGAGGAACTCGGGTGTCGCAACGTGAACGCCGCCCTCGCCCTGGATCGGCTCGACGATGACACCGCAGGTCTTCTCGGTTACGAGGTCCTGCAGCTGCGCCACATCATTATACTTGCCGTACTTGAAACCGGGGAGCATAGGGGAGAAAGGGGTTTGGTATTTGGGGTTCGGGGTAGCGGAAAGGGCGCCCATTGTACGGCCGTGAAAGGAGTTGTTAAAGGAAACGATCTCATGCTTTGCGCCGGAGGGATCGCGAGCGCGTCCGGTCTTGCGGGCGAATTTGATAGCGGCCTCGTTTGCTTCGGTACCGGAGTTGGCGATAAAGACTTGGGCTGCGTCACGCATGGAGCCAGATTCGCGCGTGAGCATGATGAGATCCTTGCTTAGCGCACCGATCCAAGCATTATGGTAGAGATTGGAGGCATGGAGAAGGGTTTCAGCCTGAGCTTGTTAACGATGGGCTGGGAAGAATACAGTAATAGCAACGTACTTGTTCGGCGATAATCTTTGCAATTTCCGGGTCACAGTGGCCGAGAGAGTTTACCGCAATACCTGCAGTAAGATCGAGATACCGCCTGTTCTCCATATCCCACAGATAGCTTCCTCGTCCTTTGATCATGATTGGATTCGGTCGAACGTAGGTTGGGACGAGGTATGGGGCGCGGTCTTTGACAAAAGCGACGGAGACGGAGTCGGCAGTAGGATCGGGGGTTATCAGCGCATCCTTCCATAATGTCAGTATGCACACAAAAAGAACCCGATTGAGATACTCGAGATATTGGACTTACTTGAGCTGCTGAGGCAGAGGCATACCGCCGTTGCAGCGGTGACTCGACCGCGGCGGCGAGTCGCTTTGCCAGCGGCAATCGCCGAGCGGCGACACGGACAAATGCCATTCCAGAAGTAAACTCAGGGTACTTGATGAGCTTACTCGCAATTGAAGACAAGGGAAGAATGAGAAGGTGAGAAAGGAGATGCTGCGCGGAGAGGAGAGGAAAGAAATGCCGCATCAAAATCGTGACTGATAAAGCGATATCG
Source organism: Aspergillus lucknowensis (assembly GCF_044049455.1). NCBI lineage: Eukaryota > Fungi > Ascomycota > Eurotiomycetes > Eurotiales > Aspergillaceae > Aspergillus > Aspergillus lucknowensis. The sequence continues at coordinate 544,074 of NW_027263546.1, read as the reverse complement.
GCTCGGCTGTTCGTCTCTGCCCGTCACTCCGCATCCTCCCTTCAACCTGAGGAGTTATTTCTCCAAGCAGCCACAAGTGACAGTGACTCACATCAACTCAATTAAAATCTACAATATGGCGATCGCTATCGTATCGCGTCGGCTATTGACACGCCCTTCCGTGACGCTCCCCACTCGCGCCTTCTCGTCCCCAATCCGCCACAGCTCCGACGACTCAAATTCGCCCTTCGTGTTCCGTCAAGGCCCTGCACCACCACGACTCCCGAAGGAGGAACAAGAGATCTTCGAGAAGCTCCAACAACAATCTACCGGTGCATTTAGCACTCCACGCGCAACACCGCAAGTCAACCAGTCTCCAAACTCCGAGCCCGAGCTGCAATCTACCAAGTTTGAGGCGAAGGGCGATGGAGAGGAACTTCATCCGGATATGAAGCCCGGACTCCGGCCAGAATTCGAGGGAGAGAAGAATCCTAAAACGGGAGAGATTGGGGGGCCGAAGAATGAGCCGCTCCGATGGGGGAGTGGCGGCGATTGGAGTTACGGGGGACGTGTGACGGACTTCTAGATTGGGCGAGCTGCGAAAGCGATGATATGTGAGTGATGTGTACATTAGTGGGCGTTAGATATGTTATGGTGACGTACTACCATGTATATATATGTATGTTTCGTTCTCCCGACTGTTATACCTCAAGTATTCAGTCGATCAAATACCTAACAGGATGGTAGGGCATGCAAGTACCAGAAATTGGTTAAGATTGTTGGGTAACAGAGAGACATCATAGGTTCGCCCGCTATGGTATACGAATCCTTCAAGGAATTTACCAGGCCGCCAGTGGTTTTCTCACGTCCGGCGCATCGTCTGCGACGACCGGATCAAATACAGACCCTCGAGCCCTTCCCAGCCGTATCTCTGTTCGCCGGCAGAGGGCCTTTCTTTCATGGTTCCGCATTACCTACATGTCCTCGTCATCCAAATCGGACTCGGAAGTATGGACACAAAGTGGATCAGACATTCGTTCACAAGGCTTGCAGAGCCGTACAGATCCTGACTGCCCAGAGCAGCCGCTGAGATCATAAGTTTGCTTTTGCGTTGAATATCTGCCCACAAGTTCGACGGTGACCCTCGCGTTTTCGTCAGTTCTATCTTGCAGCTTACTTTTGGGCCTTGGATAGACGATTTGCGTCTTGGATTGCTGCTCTCTGTTGGTCAGAGTCCTTCTGGCCTAAAGCGAGGGGCGGATTGATTGCATGTAACCCGGAAGTCTTTGCTCCAATTCCTCTCATAATATACACAGTATTGCATGTTAGAGCTTTCTGAATACTACTTACTACAGCTCGTCCAGGTTTTCTTCTGCAACCACGCTTCAGCCCTCCTTCCGAGGATAGCTTGAGCACTGGCCCCCAAATATAGCAAGGATAGCAAGGTACCCCCCTGTCTTACTTTTCCTTGACCTATAACAATTACTCAGAGATGGCCTGAGCCAAATGCGGGGTCCCCACAAGTGTGTCATGAATTGCTGCGCTTGAAGCGCTAATGCCTCTCTCTAAGTTTATCTCCACAATATCAGGGCTTAGACGTCTCCAGTCTGCCTGTCCATAGACGGCTCGAGCAGGGTTCTCGGGATAGAACTCCGCAGGCGGGCAACTATAGAGATGGAAGTTCTTTGTGTTAGCCGCGGCATGCGCTGGATTGTTTAATGGGGTTTGAATAGTAGATGTGCTGCTTAAACTACTCTCCAACATACAGACTGATCTTATTAGATCGCAAAGTACCAAAGCGCTCGGTATAAATCTGGTGCATACACCTCTTAGGACCACGCACAACTGACACAAGTGAACGTAGACAACCACGCTATCATACAATGTCGCCGGTTATCCTCGACTTCTTCAAGACCTACATCTTAACCGCAAGGGTCCCGCCAAACAACACCCACCAACCCACCCCCCCGAATCTTCGTACCCAGGTCCCAGCCCTAGAACCGGGAGGCAGACTCTTCAGACTCATCCAACGAGTCTGCACGCTCCATCACAAATCAAGACAAGAATCCGGTCTCAATACAGCCGCAATTTCCCAGGCCGTCCATATCTGGCACGAACTCGATACCTGGAACGCAGACCCTGACCCAGACCCAAACCCGGATGGGGATGGGAGAAGTCCAGCGGCAAAGGAGCACGCTCTATCCATATACCAGCTATACATCCACGCGATCTTCCTCTGGACGTACCTAATCATCCATCCAAACGACGTACACGAGTGGAAGGCCCAGGATGCGCTCCGGGGTATTCTGCAGGGATTGTCTGGTGTCGGTGAGGCGCGGGAACTTCAGGTATATGTTGTGGTTCCGCTGTTCTTGGGCGGGTTGGCCGCCGTCCGGCCTGGGGATCGGGATGTTGTCGCGAGAGAGTTTGAGCGGGTGAGGGAGGCTACGAGGGATGCGGGAGTTGGAGAGGTTTATAGCGTTGTTCGGCGGTGCTGGGGGTTGTATGATGCTGGTGTTCGGTCGAGCTGGGACTGGATGAAAGGCGATGGATAGGTACATGTACACTGAGTCCATTTATGCTGATGTATTTAGGAGCGGAAGAACCGGCAAACATGCGTTAACTGCTTGGACTTTCTTCGCGGAGGAACGTACTCACTGGATTCCACTATTGTCAATGGCAACAGATAAGCCTGGTCCTAGTATACGCACTACAAGTATGCATATGCCACGATATCCGAGTAACTATAAAAGTAAATAATAATGCTTACCTGGCGCCCAATACTATGACGTGAACCAGACCTTCTGGAGCAAATTGCTCAAGCTTTCCAACGCGTACATATATACTCCGGACTCCGCGAGACCGCTCTCCTCCACAGGCGGCTAGGGATGAGATGCCGGCGTTCGCAGAACCCCGCCTCTTCCAGCTGCATGTATGTACTTCCAAGTTTCTCCGTCACACAAAAGATGCAAGAGCAAGGTGCTCATGATGCATCAGCCACCAATAATGAAATGATTCAACTCCACCAACCCCGAGGCTGGCCACGAACGATTAAGAAAAAGAAAATAGAGTAAGCTTGCTCAGCTATTTAACCCGGCTTGCTTTGCCCACACGATATTACAAAATTTAGGGTTTGCCGCTGCCCTGTCCACCACGAATCGACTATGGCGCTGGCTCTCATAGCTTTTTTTGCCGCTCTTGGGCAAGTAAATGCCCGGCCTCGTGCTTCGGTATTTTCTGTGACCCAGTCGGACTGGGATGCATTCAACGCCAGTGTCTCTGGGCGTTTGCACGATGGTGTTCCTATGCTGGCGTCTTGTTATGCGGTCTACAATGGGGAAAGCCAGGTATGATCTACAGAGCACGCGCGCAGTTAATTAAGCAAAACTTATGGTTAAAATACAGGAACCGGATCCTCGGGAGTGCGATATCCTACAAGAAAACCGAGGCAACCATCTCTTCGTGTCAGATCAGTTCGGCGGCTACCAACAGTCAAATTGGGCTGGTTGCCAGGAAACGGGAGAGAACTGTGCGATGAGCTTCACGCAGCCGGATTTTACGACTCCTGCGACTCGCCCTTGCTTACAGGGGAGTGTTCCCCGGAAGTATGTTGACGCGCGGAGCGTGGAGGATGTACAGAAGACGTTGCTGTTTGCGGAAGAGAAGAACCTTCGCCTGGTTGTGAAGAATACAGGGCATGATTATCTGGGTCGGAGCTCTGCTCCTGACTCATTTGCGCTTTGGTTTGGATCCCCTCTCTGGGTTAACGATCGTGTTCTTGGTCGGCTGATGACAGCTTACCTTGCTCAGGACGCATCATATCCAGCCCGCAATTGAACTGACTGAAGGATTTATCCCCGATGAGTGCTCTGAACCAGTCGGAGACGTTATTACCTTCGGCGCTGGACAGCAGTTCAGCGGAGTGTACGAGTTTGCCAATGCTCATGGATACCGGGTGGTAGGAGGCACCTCTCCCAGTGTTGGTATCGCTGGTGGTTGGACGGCTGGAGGGGGCCACAGTATGCTCTCGAATGAACTAGGACTCGGCGTCGACAACGTGCAGCAGATAAAGGCAGTCCTCCCGAACGGAACTTATATCACCGCGAACCGATGCCAGAATCAGGACCTATTCTTTGCTCTCCGAGGCGGTGGTGGCGGTACCTTTGGAGTGGTGATTGAGATGAGTTTTCTTGTGCACCCTAAGAAGCCGATGCAATTCGCCAGGCTCTCTATCGCCGGGCTCGACGAGCAGATTATCTCTGATTTCTTCTCCATCGTCATCGCCAATGCCGATAAATGGGCGTCGGAGGGCTGGGGAGGATACATTTTACCCGCTCCAGTTGGAGGGGTATCAACGCTCTCCCTCGGCACTACATTGCTAGATCTCTCCGAAGCCCAAGCGTCTATGCAGCCACTAATTGAGCTTGCCAACAGGCCCGCTAACCCAGGAACTTTAGGGAATGCAACAGTCATCACAGCTGACTACTATAACATCCTGCAAGCCATTATTGCGCGTGAAGAGGAACTCATTCTCCCCAGTTCAGCCTGGGCTTTCTCCTCTAGACTCGTTACGAGGGAATCCTTCGTCGGCGAAGAGAACCAGCAGCAGCTCTCGTCCGGCCTGCATGGGATTCTAACCACGGCACAGGGACAGAACGTGCCCGCATCTTCTGCCCTTCTGATGTATGCTGTAGCGCCCAGTCTTTACTCGCGTACGATGCCGGAAACAGACCTGCCTGGCGGCCCAGGCGCTGCCTCCATAACACCGGCTTGGCGTAACGGGCTGTGGCATGTTATTTTCACACGGCAGTTTGATGGTAGTACTACTGACCCAAGCACCGTCCAAGAAATCTGGCAGACGACACACGATATCATGAACCCGCTTCGAGACCTCACACCAGGTGGAGGAGCGTACCAGAACGAGGCGGATCCTTTCGAACCCGACCCCGTCAACTCATTTTGGGGACAGGAGAATTATGCTAGGCTGCTTCAGATCAAGTGGGACATTGACCCCACCAATCTGCTCACTGTTCATAACGGGGTTGGCTGGGATGAGACGGATGAAAGATACAGCTGCTACCCTGATATTAAGGTCTGTTTGCTATTTCTGGAGTTCAACGGTGGTCGAGCTTCGCATCAGTGATTCTTGGGTTCATCGCAAATACAAGAGTGGGAGCTGATCATATTGGAGATATAGAATCCAGTGGCCGCCTATGGCATTCCCAAGTTTTCAAATGCGCCCACGGCTACGACGCCGAAAGACGAGCTTTGAGTGAATGTTCTTGGGAAAAACCATATATGGGTAGTTGAGGCTGCGGGGAAACATATGGCGATGATGAACATGATGTCAATGCTGCGAATTGGTGACATTAGGTGATGTCTTCACGCTTGATTCAAGCCTTCTTCTCTGCATCGTCGACCAGGGTTTCCACTTCCTGCTCTGTAAATCGATGAAACAACTTCTTCGGGTCGGACAATTTCCCAGCCTTATTGGCATGTTGTACGTGTAGAACCGGGACGTCGAATTCATACACATCCCTCCATTCTTTGTTGCCAGGAGCCATAATGTCCACCTCGGAGTAGTCGAACGGCCGTCGTTTCCGCAATTGGGTCACATTATGTTTGGCGGTATCACAAAGGCCGCAGCCGGCACGTGTAAAAAACGTCACCCGGGCTGTTTGTAGGAGACGAGCTGTTGGGAGCATGACGAAAACAGAGCAACACCAAATGCACTGGATCGGAGTTGGTTCGGCAGAGCGAGGAGGAGGAGAAGACCCAGGGCGATGGAACCTTCGAGCTTCCCCAGACTAAACTGCTTTGGGCATTGACGAGGAGCTGCTTGAACAAAAAGATCCCCCTCCTTTCCCCCACCTCTCCCTTTGTCTTCTTCTCTCAGTCGAGGGACTTATTTCTCGTTTATCTGCATATTACCGTTGACTTCCTCTGCGCAGCGGCTCGCGATGGCCTCCAAGTGTGTCCACAAAGGCTGTGGGAAGGTCTTCACCGACCCCGAGGAGCCTTGTGTGTATCATCCAGGCCCGCCCGTATTCCACGAAGGACAGAAAGGTAAGTTCTAGACGCGTTTGCAGTGGCCTATAGTTGGCCTTTTTCCGGGGATATGAGCAAGTACCCTCTGAGTTAGTGTCGTTTCTTGAAATTACGCTAACCCTCTGCCCTCGTCGTGTCTTAGGCTGGGACTGCTGCAAGCCCCGCGTGCTGACTTTCGAGGAGTTCATGGAAATTCCTCCCTGTACGACTGGGAAACACTCAACAGTGGATGATACCCCCGCGCAGGCCGCAAGTCCGACCACTTCCGCTGCGCCACCTGCTCCGGCTGCTGCTCCTGTGCCGGTCGCTCCGACGCCCACCCTCAATCGCGGGGCGACCCATTCGCCTGCTATACCTCCGCCTTCAAATGCGCCTACACCGGTCCCTGAGGAACCGGAGTCTGATGACCCGTCGCTTGCTATTCCAGCTAATGCCACCTGCCGTCGAAGAGGCTGTAATGGCACGTATAACCCGGACGCATCGCGAGAGGAAGAGAAGTGTGTCCATCACCCAGGACAACCTGTATTTCACGAAGGGAGTAAAGGGTGGTCATGCTGCAAGAGAAGGGTGCTTGAATTTGACGAATTCCTGAAGATTGAAGGTTGCACTGAGAAAAAGAAGCATATGTTTGTTGGGAAGGGCAAACCAGCTGGGGAGGAGAAGGTCGAATCGGTCAGGTGAGTGCTTTCTTGACGCCGCTAGATCCGAGCTCATGGAATATAGGAACGACTTCTACCAGACAGCGTCCTCGGTGAATGTATCGCTATACCTGAAGAAGATCGACAAGGACAAAGCCACAGTCGAATTCAGCCCTACAAGCATCACTCTTGACCTCCCAACTACGGACAACAAACGGTACAAAGATAGCTACGAGCTGTTCGCGCCCATTGACCCCGAGAAGTCGAAGTTCCGCGTGCTCGGGACCAAACTAGAGCTGACGCTAGTCAAGGGAGACGGAACGAGCTGGCCGGTGCTACGGAAGGATGATCGGTGGTCCGGAGAACGGATTCAAATTGGCAATGCAGGAAGGGCTTGAGGTAGACTGTGTACTCGACTTCGACATCGAGGGCAGAGCACGTCTTTGTTGAATACCTTTCCGGGACACTTTCAGCAGGCTCAAAATATCGAACGCGCACCTGGTATGGAGCGCCAAAAAACATAGGTTATATTATCCACCGAGATTTAATAGCGCCCCGCAAAAATATAATGACTTTGATGAAAGACAAGAGCGAAAGGAAAATGTTCATGGTGAATCGTCTGGCAGCCTTATCCGTAACTAGTAGGCGGTGTGGCGGAACTTCCCAGTAAAGGACACGGTCGATCACATTCACTTAACCGGGGAATGAGAGACTCATGGAGATGTTGCTGCCCACTCCTTTTTCCTTTCTTCTTGACACAACACCTGCTAGAATTAATAGTCCGCCCTTGCCCGCCAACTGCTCAACAATAGGATCTAAATAAAGGTACGGGCTACAGATACAAAGCAGACTTTTCTTCCACAAGTCCTGCCCACTGTGGGCACCGCATCTATTGTGATCTTGCTTCACCATGTCCACAGATTACACATATGATGAAAAGGTGCGGAATTATCTTGTGATTCAGGTACCATAATGAGTGAGATACTAATGTCCTATTTACAGGGGCAATTCTTCCCGTACTTCGTCATAACCCTGACCAGTCTCGTCACTCTTCCTCTGACATACAACCTTCTTAAACCCTCCAAAGGTACGGCTCGCAGACTCCTTCCCGGCTGCGCTAGAGTTCATTGCTGACACGCTCGATGACTGTTAGAACTCGAGAATACCGCTCCGCGGATACGGTCCGATTTCAAGCCCGAACATGAAGACCTCATCGAAGCTCAGAAGCGAAAACGCCTCCGGAAGGAGCGCCGCATTAAGCGCATCGTCACTGTGGTCTTAGGGTACACCATCATGGCCTATATGGTGTACTTGATCATTGTCACTGCCCGGTCGACAACGAAAATCTGGGACCCATATGAGATTCTGGGTATTTCAAGAGTGAGCTTCGATCTTCTACCTTCTACTGTTATGTTCAATGTGGTGCTGACAATAAGCCTTTGCTACAGAGCGCCGACGAAAGGGCGATTTCCAAACACTACAAACGCCTCTCTCTTATTTACCATCCCGACAAAATCCGTCCCGACCCCGCGAAGAATGAAACAATTGAGATGCTGAATGATCGCTTCGTGGAACTGACCAAAGCCTACAAAGCCCTGACCGACGAAGAAGTGCGCAACAACTATTTGCAATACGGCCATCCTGATGGCAAGCAGAGCTTCAGCATCGGTATCGCCCTCCCGCAATTTATCGTCACGGAAGGAAATGGAAAATACGTTTTGCTGGTTTATGGATGTCTGCTTGGTGTGCTGCTACCGTACATCGTTGGAAAATGGTGGTACGGTTCTCAGCGGTATACGAAGGAAAAGGTCTACGTCGCTACCGCAGGTAACATCTTCCGAGAGTACAAGGAGGATATCACAGATGGCGGGATTGTCAATGCGCTTTCCTCCGGTGATGAATTCAAGGAGATTATCCCGGCACAAAAGGCAGAATCAGGCCTTGCGAAACTCGAGAAGAAGGTTCTTGCCGAAGATGCTAAGTTTCTGTCCGAGCAGGATCGGGAGGTGATCAAAGGATTGGATGACTCTAGCAGGAGAAAGTCGCTGGCGCTGTTATGGGCGTATCTAGGCCGTGTTGAGTTAGAAGACTCTACTCTCAACGGAGGTAAGTTTAGTCTTGGACGAACACCAAGAGAAACACTAACACTTGATCTCAGAAAAGTACGAAGTTGCACCCATCGCTCTAGGGTTAAACGAAGCGTTCACGGCAATTGGTCTCGCTTTTGGTAACCTTCGGCCTGTTCTCGGTTCCTTCCGCACTGCTCAGAGCCTCATCCAGGCCATTGCGCCTGGTTCATCTCCCCTTTTCCAACTCCCGTACTTCACAAAGGAAGTTGTGGAGTCTGTAGAGGGCGCGGATGTCAAGAACCATTTCACCGTTCAGAAGTTCATGAAGATGCCCGAGGACAAACGCCGCGCTCTCACAGTCGGTGCTGGCCTTCTGTCCGAAAAGCAGTACACCGCCGCCATCTCCGTTGCGAAGCAGCTCCCCGTCCTCCAGATCTCAAAGGCATTCTTCAAGGTCATGGGTGAAAAGGTCATCACCCCTAGCAGTCTAGTCCAGCTTGTCGTGAAAGCTCGGTTCATCCCACCTGGCTCCACCAATGTCCCGGAAGTAAATCCCGCCGATCTCGAAGACATCGACCCAGAAGAGGGTGACCTCGATGCCCTCATGGGCCGTGGACCCTCCAGAAACCGTTCCGTCAAGTTCGCAGACGGCCAAAACCACGGCAACAAAATTCAACCACCTCTCGCACACGCACCATATCTTGCCCGTGATCATTCCCCTCGGTGGAACATCTTCCTCGCCGATGCCAAGCAGGGCAAGATCGCAGTTCCTCCATTCACCTTCACCACCTTCGACAAGCCTCTATTCGACGAATCTGGGAAACCAACATACAACGTCCAGACACTTAAGATGCAATTCCAGGCCCCTCCTCAAGTCGGAGACTTCCCCTTCGTCATGCACATGGTTTGCGATAGCTATCTCGGCCTCGACTCCAAGCTCGAGATTAACCTCCACATAGACGATCCGGCCAAGGCAGCTGCCCTGGCTGAAGAAGATGACATCAGTGAGCCAGATGAGGGTAAGTGAACTCCAATTTTCTGCGCTCGAGAAGCACCTAACTCGTATACCACAGACTCAATAGCCGGCCAAATGCAAGCCCTCAAAACGGGCCAGCCGCCTAAGAAGAAGACCAAGAAGCCCGTAGAGGACTCTAGCGACGAGGAAAGTGACACGGAAGGTGACGAAGGGGATACCAGCGATACCAATACCGAAACCGATGTTGACGATTAAGCTTCACGCTTAGCATCTTTCTGTTTTACCCGACTACACAACAAACAAACAAAACAAACGGAACCCAAATGGAAAGGAGGGAACGGGGTAGGCGATTCTGGAACGGAGGTTAGGGAAGGGACTTCGGGAATGGGATGGTACACACTCAGTCCTGGCATTGTCGTAGGTATACTAGCACTTCAAGTTCTTCCTCTCTTACCGCATTATCAGTCTAAGACACAGATTCCGGATATATTTCCCGGACTCCAGGAGTTATGTTTACATATTCTATTTGCATTACAATTTTCGCTATCTGACCTGTTTATCATACACCGATGTATTATCCGGAAGACCTTTTCTTCACCTGTTAAAATTTACATTTGACGTTATGGAATGTCCTACTCTTCTTCATTAGCAGCCCGAGCTTGGGCTATAAAATTTCCCCGGTATGATGTACTTGGCTTTTGCCTTCAGTATCGAGATGGATAAGTTAAATCTTGAGCCGTCCATCCGTCATGGAGTCTAATGGGGACGGCAGTGGCTTAGATACATCGGGGCGGGGTGCCAACGAGATATTGCCAATTTTATGGTATTCATAGCCAGTGGACGGTAATGTTGAATACAATTCAGATGAATCAGGATTTAGATGCCTGAGTTAACCGGTAAACTAAACAAATAGACCTAACCAGAAGCACACAGATATAATTGTAGGTTGAATGAAAACATACATAGACAGACACGAACGAGTGGGGAATCTGAATCAGATCTGTGGCATACAACGAATAAAGATCAAACAGAATTCAAAGAACCGTTTCCGGAACCGGTTGCCGAACCCAAGAGACTACTAGCAAGGGTATGCCCACGCCGCGGTAAGAGGCGGATGGTATACAGGCTGTTGATTAGGCATTTGAAGGTGATATTCTCCAACCAGGTCAACCGGCAGGCCAGCTGCCGTGGCTGCCGGAGGATCTCCAGAGCCTATGGTGACAGCAGGCAGAAGTCGGCTGTCTGTGGCTTCCGAATTGCAGCTACTCTCGCTATAGTAGAGGCATGTATTCGTGACGCTTGTTCCAGAAGACGGCAGTAGTAAGGCGCACTTGGGCTCGCCATGCGGATAGCCAGTATATTGCTCCGGTTGCCCCGACTGGAATTCCCATTTGATGGGCTCGGAGCTTGTTGGGGATAATTGGGCGGGGTTTTGAATACCAGACGAGGGTTCAGGAGGCGTAGCAGGCTCTGGCGATGGGTCTGTGGTTGCGCTGCAATCAGTCGAATTTGATAGGGCGCGGAGGTACAGAAGGCTGTCCGTATCTTCGTCTGCCGCTTCAGAATTATCCTCGGCCTGCTTGATCAACCCCAGGCGGTCGAGGATGGCATGTGTTAAGGGATAACCATCAGAAGCCTCTACCAAAGGCTCGCCTGGGAACCCTTCCTTACTCATACAGAGCTTGTAAAGCTTCTGAAGCGCTTTCACGACGAGAGAGTGATGTGACTCGAGCATCTCAACGAATCTAGGTGCGAGATTCGTTCAGTTGAGAGACATGCAGTGCAGTATATCATGGGGGGCGGGGAGATATCTTACCCTCGAGAGTAGACTTTCGCCTGGGTAGCCTTTCTTTCTCGAAATAGACACGGGTGGTTGTATGATGAGCAGCGGTGGCACGGTTGCTTTCCGTCGCACTGTACATAATCAGTGAAATGAGGCCAGTTATGTACGGAAACAAAGAAGCCTACCTTGGCCTTCTTGACCCGACAACGATCGCACGCTTTGAGAACATGCTTACGCTTGACGCGAAAGACGCGCTGGTCAGGCTTTCCCTCGCCCAACACTGTACTGGAACCATGCTGCGACACGGACGACAATTCAGAAATGCCGTATGGGGCATCCGGATAGCCCGCAATAAATGACTTTGGGCATAGTTTGGGCTGTCTTGACATTGTTGCTGGATGTATAAATCCACTGAAACACACTTCGAAAGCTTGAGGTGATTTGGTGCTTTATCAGAGTAGTACGGAAGACTGACAAACTGGGGTCCAACTCCTGACTTGCCACCGCGCGCTGCTCAAAATGAGGGGGAGGGGTAGCATTTGACTTGCGAAAGGCGCGAGTTGATGGAAGTGAGATGTCATTCGGAAGAGACAGCGGCTGACAGATCCTGTCAGAGCGCTCGATGAAGATCATGATTGCCATGCTAAAGTGCTGTTGTGCAGTCGCCCCGCAAATGCAGCTGAAAATCCTTTTCCAGTGAAACAGGCCGTCAAGAGCCAGGTTGGTGGTGACGTGGATTATTCTGGCGTGTTGCGCTTTGAACTGGTGCCGTCGCTCACCATCCGTCCAGCTCGTGTGGCTTTGGCAGCCTTGCGAGTAAACCAGGGCGAACCGTATCGGCAGCAGACTCGTTGACCTTCCAGCACTGTCTCCAAGGAGGCTAATGACACGGCTATCTGGAGCCGTCCTGGCGTCGATGGGCAGAGGCTGTCCTGGTTGACTGTTCGACGGCCCACAGTAAAACCGAATGATATACATCCCAGCGTTCATCGGCACTTCCCCGCCACAACCCTGGGTGATTTGGTTGGGCAGCGAAACACAGGGAATGCATGACGACCGCTCGAAGAGGGGTGGCCGCGGCAGTCTGAGGCGTCGGTGGTGGGAGAACTTGCCTCATTGCGGAAATGCAAAATACTAAGATTCTCAATTTTGTGTCCTTCCCAATACCGTATTCACAATTCGGATGAAAGAGAGTCCAGCCAATGCCAACTGCAGATATCGCGGCAGCCCAAAAGGAATTTGCTGCAAGAGGTAATCAGACTGGCACCTCTCGCTGTCTTGCAGGCGCCTATCGGAAGATGAGGCAGCTGTTATTGGTGCACAGATGGCAGTCACCATCACACTCGGACTATCACCTTCCGCAGTGCTGAGCCAGTGCCTCATTCTGTCAACTCTGCGCCAAAGTGAGTCAATGTTGACCCAATGACGCGAGTGTCTTTGCTTTTTCCTGCCTTCGCGTCCAACCCTCTCGGTTTACGATTCGCTAAACCAATCATTCCAACGAGTTGGTTGCGGTGGTGGAAGTAGTCAGACCAAATCCTTCAAACCTTCTCGGACATTCTTCGTTGCAGCCGAAGTTCAGTCAAGCTCATGGTCATGGTTTTGGGTGCCAGCCAGGGAGGGAAGTCCTGAACAATAGAGACGGTTTGCAGGCCATGCTTTTCGTACTAGCAGAGTTACATGCGCCTGGAAGAAAGCCAAGGACAGAATATAGCATTCACCGTGAAGCTGTGTCTTGTTGGATTTCAAAGATTCCTCAGGGACCGCTGTGATGCAGGAGATCGACAGAGGAGGCAGCAATAAGGTTATTGCCGCTAAGTCCGATGATCGCACTTGACGAGTAGAATTTCCTGGCCTTGATTCGACCCTTCACCAGACGATTGTTGCAGCAAGACAAAAATGGAGCCGCCGACGGTGGGGCCGCCTCCATGATTTGAGATACACTGGGGTCGTACAGCGTTCTCTAGCTGCGTATCCGTATGTATTCAAGTTAATCACGAACGTGCTCGGCTTGATAGAACGAGACGGGGAGGTGATGTGAACAGACAGCGATTGAGGGAGGGAGCCGAGCTCCAACTCCATAACCACCGCCACAGTTGCCCTTCCCCAGTGTTCTGGTCTGCCTGCCACTTTCTTCTCCTCCAAATGAATCCCTTCACGTGAGGACTCGACTGGAGCTCCTCTGCCTGCTAAACAAGCGGGTAAGCTCGACTGGCAGCAAGGATGGTCGAAGATTGGGAATTTGGTCACTCTGGTGTTTTTAATTCTCTCCACTGTCTTCATAAATCTCTTGGGTATCCTCAGCTGCTTTTAATGAAATGGGTTACGGACGATATGATCGGACGTCCATTACGCCGGCTCTTCAAAGGTTCGAGGATGGAAGAATCCGCTGCAGATTTTGTCCCAGAGCTGGGATCCCTCTGGGCCGACGGAGCACCCGTTGTTAGTTCGCGGAACCGCCTATCAATCTATGAACAAAGAGACGAGCTCCTTGGGTCGACGAAGAAGAGTGTGAGAATGTTCTTGGGAAGCACGAGAGGCAAGTTCGACTGGCAGGATTTCTCCTGCGGGGAAACGTGACTCGAGCCAACCAACTCGGGGAATCCCGTGATGGGCAGGCACGCTGCGTCTCTTTGCCGTCCGACGAGAATCCTCCTGGAAACGAAAGACACCATCTCCCATACATGGAAATATAGTCTCATGATGATCTGCATTTGCAGAGAGTTTCTTTATTTGCTCTTCTAACCCTTTACTCATCCTGGTATCATCTGGACTGCACGACGCATAAAATGGTGCCACCTATAACCACAGGGCCTTCGAGCTGCGCTGGCTGCTGGGCGGCGAAATACTCCCAGTGTAAATCAGCTTGTCAAGCCAAGGAAGTCAGGGAAAGTCCTTGATGGAATGTTGAGAAGATGCTGACAGAGCGCGTGGTTAGTCTGAGCAACAAAGCCTGTGCTCAAGCTGCTGATTACTCGCAAAGACCCAATGGTTGAACAGCGTTACGCTGTAAAATCCTGAAGCTATAGTCAATCCACACACGGTTATGGAGGCCACTGTCTGCGACTGAGAGAACGTTAGGGCTGACGGACCTGGGTACAGCAGGCACGCCAAGATTGCAGAACAGCAAAGCGGCCTTGCAGATGATGTGAGAAGGGACCTGAGATTGCTTGAAGATGGTGACTGGACAAGATGCTGTGGAGAGACCAGTCCATCCAATGCTCAGATCTCCCCGTTTACGGCACTCCCTGTCTCAGATATACAGGCCGACTGCCACCACCAATGACTTGCAAAGGCGGTCCCGCAATGCTGAGCGTTCAATCGGAGTGCGATAACTCCGGAGATCAGCTCTCGTGCTCGGTACACGCAAGGCCTAAACTGTGCCTGCGGGATTCTCATGTCGGTGGAAATTCGAACACCATTGAACAAGGTAAAGAAGGGCAAGCGAGCGAGAGAACGGAGTTAAGCACCCCTTGACTTATGGGGAAAAGCAAAGAAAGTCCAATACGGTAAAGTACATCTGGCACTACTGAGTGGGCCTTGCTATCCAGACGAGCCATCCAGAATCCGCAGCAGGGGTCAATTGTTTGCTTCCCTCCCAGCTCTTTCTCTCATGGTTCAGGAATGATCACGCTGGCCTCACCAGATGCAAGGACATCGAAACTTTCCTCGCTCGTTGCCGTTGTTGGCGAAATGGAGGTGTGTTTCTCCTCCCTGGTTGACGACAAGATAGCCGCCACTCCTGTCTCCGTTTTCCATCTCTTATCTCCGATCCACTCAAGGCCATCACCAGCACCACGGAGATTCGCCCGCTGACGAGCCTTCTCGCGCTCCATCAGTGAAAGCGAGGCTGGCTCAGCAGATGGCAATCCTGAATGACGTTCGTCACCAGACAAGGCAAGAGTGCGGTAATGCCACTCTCCAAGGAACATCCCTTCTGCATCCACGGCATGACGCACTTTGAGCCACTCATCCATGTCTCCTCCGTACAACTCTCGCAGTTCTTGACCAGTTGACTTGAAATTCTTCGCCCAATGCGGTTTCGCACCCATTTCTCGCATTAGCCACTCAAATGCTTCGTAATATCGGTCCTTGGAAGGAGGGTCTCGGTGATATGGGCGATAGAGAGTCGCATTGAGATACAAAGTTGGCCCATCACGGCTAGTAGGATCGAGAAAGGGGCGGGGATTCTTGTTGCGAGTCGTGTCCGTAACCCTGACTTCAACGGGACAGTGAACCCACAGATTCTCGACCGGGAAGGGGATGCGCGCCGTTTCATAATCGCCATGCAGCCAGGCAGACAATCTTGTAAGTGCCTCTGGCCCCTTTTCTAACGGCAATGCCCATTCATTGACGAACTGTGAGTAGAGGCAATTCAACAAGAGCCCAGTCCGAGCGGGCTCAACCGCCTCACTAACTGTCTTCTCGGCCCTGAACCCGTATTGCAAACCGAAGACAAGCCACTCAACCCAAGGCAGGATGCGAGGGAAATAGTTCGACAGGGCCAGAAGATTATGGTAGATGTGATATCCAAGAGCTCCCCCAAAGAAATTTTCCGGAGGAGCCATCAACGGGCGGTCCGTTTTATCAGCATGCCAAACAATCGCACTCTTCTGGTACGGCATCCACCACACACGAACAAACTCATGCGACGTCCATAGCCCAGAAGACCACTCGTCCAACACACTAGACAGCGGCCGTCGAACCTGTTTCCAAGCGATCTTGAATGACGGCTCAGCGCGCAAGCTGACTTCAACCACTATTCCGAGCGCTCCTAGAGAGATAAGAGCTGCCCGGAAAAGCGCCTGGTTATTAGTCGTGCTACAACGCACCAACTGTCCGTTCGCCAACATCAGCGTCAATGAAACAATGCACTCCGAGAGCAGGCCATGTACTAGAGAGCTCCCATGCGTCCCCGTCGCAAAGACCCCACCAATAGACTGACTATCAATACTCCCCAGATTCGAAAGCATCAACCCATATTTATCGTCCAACAGTGCTCCCAAATCCCTCAGCCTTATTCCAGCCTCGACAGTCACAATGCCTGTCTTCGTGTCGACATCTATAATGCGATTGAAATCATCCAAGCTCACCATCCATGCCGAGGTACAGGTTAGATCGGAAGGCGAGTGGCCGCTCCCGACAACCACGAGACGACGACGGGACCGACGGGCTAAGTTCACGACTTTCTGGATCTCTGTGATCGACTGCGGCCGTATGTACAGCTCCGGTCGTGAATAAAACGTCTGCGCCCAGGTGTGATGGATGTGGCCGGTGAAGGTGCGGAACGGCACCGTGGGGTCAAGCCGGGAGAGCTCGCGAAGGACGGTGGGGTCCATGGTTTCGAGTCTGTCAACTGATAAGGAGAGGACGTCGTATGGGGGGGTTATGACATGATTAAGGATGGAAGTAATCAGGGGCTGCTCATGGAGATGAGAGGTGTCATGAAGGAAAAAGAGGCCTCGGAGCAAGCGAGTCTGTCGGTGTCAAGAAAAAACAGATGGCGTTGATGATGGGAAGTTGCGGCCGATGGCGAAATCCACCCGCTGTGGGGCCGAGATCTCCGGCATCTGATAGCCTATCGCCGAAAATGGAGGACTCGAGAATAAAACCTATCAATACCATGCGTAGATGTGTTATATTGCAATTGTCACTTCGGAAAAAACCACCCGCTCCTTTATTTCCCCAATGCACCCAAACAGTGAGCCGGAGAACAACCTGATATGCCGCAAAACTCGACACATGCGAGAGACGACCTGATGGAAAGACATGGGACCGAACGGGAATAGCCCGTATGGGAATTTCAAATCGAACCCGCCCAGGCTCCAAAACAATGCTCCGCACTCCATCCGACGGCAACAGTACAGACCGAATGCACAATGCGGAACTTGAAAATGTCTATGAATATGAACAGGAAATGACCCAAACAATTCTTGGAGGAAACTCTGAAGAGTAGTCACAAATGTGAGAAGGGAAGAAGAGCCGCGAAATCAAGATCTAATCGCATCAATGGCCGCGTTCAACGGAAACACTTGAGGTGGTCGTTGCAGGGGGCGCCGAGCCCACTTGCGGAACGCACTACGACAGCATTCTGGGGCTCCACCAAGTGAGATAAAGCTCTTTGGAATGAAAGGCCGATCCTGGAGCGAGGCCGCAAGGATGCCGTACTCGTGCGCGAAGCCCACGGCGGATGCAAACTCGGCCGGCCGATTGGAAGCTTGGTCGCCCACGATCCTAGAAAGTACGGTTATTCACTGGAACAAGAATTGGCCACCGGTGTCGCGCAGGACGGGGACTCACACATAGATCTCGAAGAAAGTATCAAGTATATAGATACCTTTCGGAGAAAGGTCTTCCTGGGAAAAAGGCTCGACTTCCTGGATCGTGTCGTTCGGACGGATCACCGGAGACGATGAGCCCGGACGACGGATCCAAAACGATCTCTGGCCGAGCTCGTGGTCTACACGGAGTAGTCGGTGACGGAAGTGATCATGGGCCGGTTTCAACAGCCAGTGGCCTGAGCGCATATAGTCTCCTGTTTCCCTTTTTTGCGGGAAAGCCTCATAGAAGTTGCTGGGTTCTTCCCCTTCAGCGACCTCTTCGAATTCTCCTGTTAGTCCAAGATCCATGCCAATGAGACGAGCGGCGCCGATCTCTTCCGCAGAACTTCCTTTCCCCTTCCAGAGATATAGCTTGCCAAACATGGCGGACAAGACGAACGGATAGCCGGTGCACAGGTTACGAGGTGTGAAGTCAACTTCGTCAAACACCATTTGTCCGAGATGTTTCCGTCCGCAAAGCATGAAGATCGCTGAAGAGCTAGAACGAGAGCTTGAGCCACGCCGCGTGATTAGGATGCCACCAAGCGCCTGGATAAAGCGAGCAGGCTCTTTGCCTTGGTTGACAATCTCCAATTTGCAGCCATTTTCTCGGGCAGTCTTTCGTGCAAAAGGCAAGGCGTTATCCACGGCTCCACCCCACACATCGTCTCCGCACCAGAGCTGGACTTCGGTCCGCGTGTTCCCATCTTCCTCAAACACATGGACACACAGATACATTGCTCCTTCATAGAGAATATACTCTTGGTTGATTGGGAGGTCCTGCTTCTTTCCCTCACCCGTGATCTCCCATATCTCTTTTCTCAGCGTCCTTATTCTTGACCCATCATTCTTATTCGCCAGCATCAACTGCGGATCAATGTTGACACGGTCACTTGAACGTGGGAAGGTGTTGAAGAAACGGGAGATCGCTTCAAGAGATTCATCAGCCTGGGGTACGAGTGAAACGGAAGATCTCGGGGACGATAGTTGATCTGTAGAGACGCTAGGTTCTTTGGGTGGTACAGGAGGGGACGGTAAAGACTTTCGGAAAGGTGAGGAGTCTCTTGATCGAGCGAGGAAGGTGTTGTGTCCAGCCATACGTGGAGAGTAATAGGCATGGTTCTCTCTGAAATTTGTCCTCAGTGGAGAGGGTGATGGAGACGAGTATTGAGCAAGAGAGCTTCGTGCCTGGCTGCCGTGAGGACTTGACGGCGAGGTGGCAGGCTGGGGGGGTGTGAAGGCAGACCTTATTGAGGGAGACCGTTCTTGACTTTCTACCTCGTATATTCTCCGCTCCATATCAGAAGGCCTGTTTGATGGCGTCGGAGGAAACGGTCCTGGGCTTGGATCCTTCTCTGGTACTGGTGGTAGGCTGTCTCTTTGGGCCTCCGATACACTCGTAGCCGATGGAGAGCATTGCGCGAGGCCAATTTCTGGAGCAATCTGCGATTTAATACCTTGGTCTGGGACGGCCAAGTCGCCTGGGGTGCCTGAGGAACGTTCCGGCGCATCCACGTCGGCAGGCCTTACTTGGGTTTCTGGAGAAATTATGGGGCCTTCATCCAGACCAGTATCTGCTAAAGTCGCAGTCCTGGGTGGTCGTCTTTTGGGGCCCTTTGCACGCGCTTTCGTCATATGGGTGAGTGTTGGCGCGGACGAGGAACTTGGTGGTTTCTGGACGCTTTCCCCAAAGCTGGCTGTGGGCAGGGCTTTTTTCGAGCCGTCGGCCGCAACAGGTGGACCACGAGATAAAAGGCCCGCGAGAGCAGGGTTTATTCGGCCTGCAAGGTTACCTTTAGTAACAAGGCCATTTTTGACAGGCGGCGTACTTGGAGCCTGCATAGTATCTCCCGATCGCAAAGCACGCACCGGTTTAATGGCTTCCACTATCGGATCCTCTTTCCCTCTGTGGAGATCAAGTTCTTCTGGCTTATCCCCTACAGCGTGCCGCTCTACTTCATCATTTATCTCGATATTTGATGTGTCCTGCTTTGGGCCTCCCTCTGGAGAGTCATGTAGGTCTGTTTTGTGTTCACCAGGAGCTCTTTGCGAGAGAGTAACTGGCGCAGTTGGCTCATTGTCATTGGAGTGGTCCAAAGACATTGGACGACTATGCGCGCGCTCTGGTGAGTTTCTCGCTTCGGTAGGCGATGAGTGACCGTCGATCGAGAGCTCATTTTTGCCGCTACTTGACTTACTTAAGTGTTGACGCCTTAGGATAGCTTCTGGAATAGCTTTGGCAGGAGCATCGCTCTTTTCAATTGTACTCCGTCGCACAGAGCCTCCACTCGCCTTCATTGCTTCCCTCTGTTTGAGAATGCTCTCCTTGAATTCATCAACTCTCTGTGTTTTTTTGGGTCCACCAGTGACATTTAGAGCTGCCTTGCCTCTGAGGATGTTGTTTTTTAGTTCATCCGGTGCGACGTAATTCGATGTTTCGGCTTTCCTCAGCTTTCCGAAAACGTTCTTGAATTCAGGTTCGGCAGTCGCAGACTGATCCTTCGCCACTTCTCGCTTCCGAAGATTTGCTCTGAAATCAATCACCGGCGACTGGGGCTTCGGCCTGGCCTGGAGGGGATCACGGATGGGTTGGCGAGGGGACGGTAGGGTGGTATCATCGCTGCTTTTGGGAGGGGATGACAAAGATGGAGGTACCGGCTTCCGGGTTATGGTCTCCTCGGAGCTTTCCTTTTGCGATTCGGCGGGAGCCTTGGTATTTCCAGATTCTGGCGGTGAGCTAGTCACCGTTGAGAGATTCTCCGGTTGCTCTTCAAGTGGATTTGTGACGTTTGCCGGCTCTTCTTTGGTCTGGTTAGGAAAACTTGGTGGTTCATCTTTAGCCGGGCTAGAGACAGTTGGCGAATCCTCTGCCGGGCCGGGGATATTGCGCGACTCCTCCCGAGCTGGACCGACCGCGTTTAACGGCTCTTCTCTCGCCAGGTTTTGGAAATTCGGCGCATCTTTCGTAGGGCTATAATCTTGAGTCTGGAGCACATTGGGAATACCGGAAAGGCTTTGTTTCGTAACGTGCCCTCCAAGAGGTTTCGTACGGAGAAGGCCGACGGGGTTTACTTCCTTGAAGCTATTCCGGCGACCAAGATCCACACTACCTCTCGACTGCCTCTCCTTGGTCCAGGATCCTTGTTGTGAGGGCTGTCTCTTGTGCCTTGGTGAGTCTTGGAGATTCAAGGCACTTTCCAGCCAGGTGGATTTGGTTGGACTCCACCTCTTCGGGTCCATGGTCCGAGAAACAGGTGTTGTAGGTCTCGAGTTCGAGTCAACGGGGCTCTCCACTCCAACGGAGCTTGTCGATCGTGCATGTAACGGGAGAGGTGGCCTGCTCACAGTATCCTTTCTCCTTGAATTTAGGGGCGTTGCCGGGAGTTCGTCATCCTTTGTTTGATGTACCACTGTAGCTTCGCTGTGGCTAGACATAGGTCGATTGGGCGACAAGGAAGAGCCCTCACGAGCCAGTTTAGGTGAGGAGAGAACATCTATGTTGCTGGGTGCCGCAAAGCTATTGCGATTGCTCGCAATCGTATCGCCCCGAGTAAGTCCGGACGGAAGTTGAGCGCTCCATCGCTTGGATACGCTGTCCGACCGCCTCATCATAGCACTTTGGACAAATCCGCCGAGCCCCTTTGTTGGTGATTTAGAGCGTTCGGGGGAAAGTCGCCTCGGAGAAGGCGGAGATGCTGTCTGGCCTTCGAGAGCACCATCTGGTTTGGGTGGTTCAAACTTCTGCGCACTTGATAAAGGTATGGGGGAACCAAGGCCGGTAGCCGTTGAAACCGAGGATATACTCGAGTACCGGTACCCCAGGCTGCTGTCTGCAAACGCTGAGCTAGCTCTCGATGGGGGCAGGGAATGTTCTTCGACGGTTTCCTGGGAGATGTTCTCCTTGTCTGGTTCCGCGCACTTCTCCGCCTCAGGCTCTTCCACTTTGTTCACAGCAGTAGGTTCATCTTTTTGGTCCTCTTGCTTTTCTTGCGTCGGTGAACTGTCCGCCTCAGTCTGGCGCAAAGAAGACGATTCTCGGGAGACCGGTAAGGACGCCAATGGGCTTCGTAACACTCCAGGTTCGTCGGTTGAAGCGTTTGACGAAGCCCTCCAGCGGGTATCGCGCGAAGGTGAGGTGGGGAAGAAGGAGCGGTTGCCACTCAGGTCTCGAGAAGCTGGTCGCTGCTGCCAAGATAGAGTTCCGGCCCTGCTCCGTAACGTGGGCGAAGCTTTTGGCGAGATTCCCCTGTCACTTCCACCTTCCAGCCTCGACCCCGCGGAGCTACTCTCTACCGATGTTGTTGTCTCGTCCCGAAACGAATTTGATGTGCTGGGAGGGTCGTAAATTGGGGTGCGAGGGGTGCGAGGGGTTGGCTCGAATTGTTCCGGAGGATCAATCGCTCGGTGGCTCGACGACATGCTCAATCGAAGCGGGTCTAGGATGGGGGAGGAGTCCTTTGTTGGCGAAATCGACCTTGCTCGCTCTAAGTTGCATCGAACAAAACGGATCAGTTTCTGGGAGTGCGAGACCCTCCGAGAGGGCGGGTGATCTATCCGACAGCTTTCTTGGGCAAAATTCAGAACAGGAATCCACAAATTTACCGGCTCTCCGGGCTTGTCTCTCCTTCCGGCCCTGCAGAATCTCCTCTTCCAGCTTTTTTGTGCGTTCTTCGTCCTCCTTGTCGCGTTTCTCGCCGAGCTCGCGGATCCGTTGCAAGAAGTCGTTCACATCCTCGCTACCTTCCGCGGCAGGTGTGGTAGTCATAGCCAATCTCGGACCGGTCGAGAGAAAACCAGCAGGTAAACGTCACTAAATTGAGAGACCCAGATAGTGGCGAAAAGAGCGTAAAAAAAAGGCAAAAAGAAAAAGAGAAAAAAATTCCCACGCCGATCACCGACAGCAAGGCAGGTCGAGGAAATGGGCGGGATGAAAGCACAGAGAAGGACAAGGCGGGAGAGAGAGAGTCCGAAGTGGAAGGGATAGAAGGGAAGATGGTTTTCGAGAAGGTGGGAGGCGAATTCTAAGGCATCATTTCCGACTGTGATTCTGGCGATGACGATCCTCCAAGAGGCACGCTGAGCCTGGCTTTCTCCGCCTTTTCGGTCTCTCGAGGTCAGAGGGAAGTTTTCAGCTGCTGTCGTCCCTCACTCCTTCCAACTACTGTTGAGAATAATGCAGCACGTCTTTGTTCAGGACTGAGCTAATTTCTTGCATCACTCCTCAACCGTCTTCATTGTATCCCTCCCGTCAGTTGTTTTGATCTTTCTGGACGCGGAAGACTGTTTACATTGCCGGTTCGGCTGAGGCTGTGGAGAAAATGATCCCACATAGCCTTGATTTTTGTCCCGCCTGTGGTCGCGCTTCTCTGGATGACGACAGTCCCTCCATTCTTAATATCAAAGTTATTATAATTCGCGTCTGAATGCAAAAAACACATTGCCATTCCGCGCCAGGTTCTCCGCAGTCCTCCTCCCAATTAGGCTCAATCCTCAAAGCCGGTTTGGCCACAGCCCAGACCCATGGATCTCGATCGAACCCTCTCTGTTACCTGTTCCAAGCGCAATTCTCGCTTCGCGCGGTACACAATGACACATTTGCAATATATTTTGGTCTGTCTTCGTCGTCCAAACCCATTGTAAATCGGAATGTGCTCTTCCTTCCGCGATTGCATCTCGGCAATTATGTTGTTTCGCCAAGAATGAGACTCGTGGGCCTTCTTGAAATTAGCCACGGCTCGATGAATGCAGATAGTCCAAGCTTTGCAGCCGGGATGAGGAACGTTTCTCAGGAACGAACGCCAAATTCCGCTGCAGTAATACAAGATGCACAGGCCGAAGCCGAACCCATCCCCGACATGCCGTATGAGTCCCATCACAATAAGCATCATAATATATCCCGAGTATCCATCCAGTCAGCAGAATTCCATCTTCTATCCACAGCCCTGGGGTAGGGGAAGACCGTGAGTCCAAATATCCTTGGAACGACCAATTATCCGCCGAACCTCGCGCTGGGAGATCCGGAAATTGTTTCCGTCATGCGCCGTCTTCATCTCTCGTCTTCAACTAATTACTGTGCAGTCACTACTGTTCGTATCGACTTAATGAAGGACTTCAAAGTGCAATCAACACATCTGCATTGGGGGTAGATAATATAATCGGCTCTGTGGGCTTACCCCCATCTTATTCCTGGCAACCGTTGGCCGAAGTATATCCGTCAAACGAGTTACAGTTGGTGGGGTCCATCCTTCCAAGAAGATCCCGTGAAAATAAAGACGTTCAAACCCAGCGGCACACTATCTATCGCCAACACATTGCGTACTATAAAGCAGGTGCTAAGAACAACAGCGTGGAAAGGCAAAAAAGAAACAGCTGCACCAGCCGGGAGTCGAACCCGAACCGATTGCTTGGAAGGCTATCAACAAGTCGACTGTTAGGATTGCGATTGATAGATTGATAGATTGATGTTGTTTTCAGGAAGCACTTAGTCATACCAATTATCCTACCGTTGGACCACTGGTGCCATTGGCTGGAACAGAAACGTCACTATGCCTACAGAAGACTGAGGGTTATTGTTTGGCTTCTTGCTCGATATTCAGCCAGCTCTTCTCAAGCGATTCGAAATCTACCAATGGCGAAATCTGCAGAATTACCCCGGACTTGAGTCGTTGATGCCCATGCTCTCCAGCCCAGGTCTCATTCCTGCTTCCCCACCACCACACGGAGTTCTGGAAAAAGCCCTTCTTCCATGTCAGTGCCCGGACCCTGCACCCGTATTCTACGGTAATTCCCCGATCCTCGTGCTGCGCCTCATATTGTGATCGTTTGCAAGCACAATAACTAGAGTACGACAGTCCACGGGAGGATATAGTAGCAATGAAACGAGGTCGATCTGCCGAAATCCGAGTTCCTCCCCAACCGGGCGTAATGTAGGACGCAAGGCATCTCTACCAGGCAAACGACCAGTTAATGGAGTAAAGCCTCAATCCTATTCGTAGTATCCAACAGCTCACTTGGATCGCTAGACTCCAGATTCATCAAAGATTCCGCCCCGCCGAGCAAGCCCTACCACGGGCTGGGGTCTGCCCGGCCCCCCCCCCCGGAGGCACCGACCCCGACCCCGAGGATGGAATGGGTATTGATCGACTGCAACATATTAGGCCGTCCCTGAGACTGATGGGACGACGGGGCGCTCAAGTCGCGCGTATGGGGCGTGGACGATGGACGCAACACGGGGATTCTCGACGTGAACCGGGACGGGAAGGATGACATCGCTGAGATCGGATTCGCACTGAACGGCGAGGACGGGTCCATTCTCTACGCACTGTCTGATATCATCAAGAACGCCGACTACGCTGAGCTGGTCATCTTTACGAGCAACCAGCCTTCTGATATCCGGCTGTATACTTTGGCCCATAACCCGGTGTATTGCGATAGCATGACGGTCAAGGGGTACATGCATGACGGTCAAGGGGCACATGCAGTCGCACAGTTTGGACTATTACCTTGGAAATGGCATGGGCAGTCCCGAGCAGCCCAACATTCGTTACGTTGGTGCGGAATAGACGAGATGCGAGTATCAGATGGACTGTTGTGGATTTGCTCTCGTGATTTGTTGGATGTTTACTAGTATGTTATATGAATTTAATGTACCCTGCGCCTGATATGAGATCGTAAGCTCGAAGGTCTACCTGATTTGCATGCTATTACCACGTATCAATCGAAGCTTGGCTTGGTGAAGTGAATTAAACATAGGGATTAGGAGTGTCCAGGTACTGCGCTCAATCGCAGTCCATTCTAATGCGCTTCTTGATAGGCAGCTCAAACCCCACTGGCAGTTCCGGAACTTGTGATATAGAATTTAACAGACGAGACCCCTGCACTCGTTTCTGGCGCTAGTGCTGAGATAGACAGTGTCCTTTGCTTGACAGGTACGTCTGCCCACTCTGCCCACCAGTACCAAGGTGATAGACCTACTGTTGCTGAGATATCGTACATGCCGTAGATATTCCCACAATCACGGCCACATCGCCGTGGCCTCTCTGGGAAAGTATAGCATTGGGACGAACGGTGCCATTGGCACCTACGACGCGACCAGAGTCCAAAGCCAGGTCGTTCGCTGCGCGTTGTTCCCCTTTGTGCTCGCTTGGAGCGACGAGAATATCGTCAGGCGGTGTGTCCGTCTGAGCCAGGGCAGGCTTCAGACCCGGGTTGAACGAGATGACTCGAGATTGTCCGAGCTGGGGAAAAAAGAAGGACGAGTATCGCCACCCGTCCAAGGCCGGTGGAAAGGTAAACGTCAACTTAAAATTTGGCTGGTCCTTGGGCATTCAAGAACTCCCTGGCGTCGATTGCCATACTATAGTACTCCGGAGTACTTACTGGACCGAGCATCATGGTGTATTCTGCCGTAATATAGCAACTCTGCGTCTTTTTGTTTGCACGTCCAGTCTCCACTTCGAGAAAGTTCACTGCAAGGAGACCGCAATATTATACCTGTTCGATGCATTTTATTAACCAATGCTAGCTTGATAACTATTTGCTTTACTTGTATATTGCAAGTTTCTCTCGTAGCTGTATTAAAAGATATCCCAGAGAACTGGCCGGGTGTTGAAGTATAGAAGCTTTTATTTTCACATGCTTTTACTGACTGGCTGCTTTTTGGGTCAGGGCTTCCAGGTCTACCTTTGGCTTAGAAGAAGCAGCCTGGCCAACGGTGAGCTTGGCTGCGGTGACGGCAGCATCGTTAGGACCAGAGAGGAGTTCCAGTGCTTGGAGATCTTCGTCGGTGAGGGTGTTGGAGCGGAGGGGGCGGAAGGGAGCGGGAGAGCCGGCACGGCTGGTAAGGAACTATACGCGGTTAGCATGTTGGAAAGATTAATGAAGCATAGGAGACTTACTGAGCTAGCTGCGCTCAGGAGGGCGATCAAACTGGCTTGGACGACATCCTGGTGGATACCGACACCCCAGACTTGCTGCTTGCTCCCGGCAGCGGTACATTGGATATATGTGGCGGCCTTCACGTCTCGACCGAGACCGATCGAGTGTTCCTTGTAGTCAACAACGTCAAGATCGATGCCCAGGGTTGCCAGTGCTGTGGCAAGGGAAGAGATAGCACCAGGGCCGACGCCGGTGATGGCGTGCTGCAGACCGTCGATTTCAACGATCCCGGTGAAGCGACGCTTGAGGTTCTTGGTGTTGAGCGCCTTACCTGGCTCTGGAGGCGCGGGCGACTGTGAACGATCCGTGGTGATATTGTAGTCGACAAGGGTGAAGCGCGGGTTGGACTTGAGATGGTAGGCCTCTTCAAACAGGGTGACGATCTCGGCGGGTCGCAGCTCGCGGTTGACATCTTCTGTCTTCTTCTGGACGATCTTGCTGAACTCGATCTGAAGTGCGCGCGGGAGATCCAGCTCCAGACTGCGCAAGATAACCCAGGCGGCACCGCCCTTGCCGCTCTGCGAGTTGACACGGATAACAGCCTCATAATTTCGTCCGATATCCTGAGGATCGAGAGGGAGGTAGGGGATCTCCCATCTATCCTCGTTGGCTGCCCCGGAATCTTCACGGATCTTGAATCCCTTCTTGATCGCATCCTGGTGACTACCACTGAAAGCGCAGACGACCAGCTGCCCACCGTACGGCCACCGCTCGTTGACAGGGATCTTGTTGCTCTCCTCGACGACCTTGATGACGGCATTGATATCGGAGAAGTCGACTTCCGGAGAGATACCCTGCGTGTAGAGATTGAGCGCGAGAGTAACCAGGTCGACGTTTCCTGTTCTCTCACCATTTCCGAAGAGGGTACCCTCGACCCGCTGGGCACCCGCCATTTGGGCCAGCTCTGCGGCCGCAACGGCACACCCACGGTCGTTGTGCGGATGGACGGAAACAACATACTTCTTCCGCTCGGAGACGCTCCGGCAAAACAGCTCAATCTGATCGGCGAAGACATTAGGTG
Organism: Aspergillus lucknowensis; assembly: GCF_044049455.1. Lineage (NCBI taxonomy): Eukaryota > Fungi > Ascomycota > Eurotiomycetes > Eurotiales > Aspergillaceae > Aspergillus > Aspergillus lucknowensis. The sequence goes on along the minus strand of NW_027263546.1, from coordinate 516,303 downwards.
TTGACATCTCAACCGTCGCGGGCAGGTTGAAGATCATCGGGTTTTCTTCCGTGGGACCCCACGCCTCCTTGACTGCCTCACAGATCTGCGCTGCAAACTCTGGCTCGGTATCGGAGAAGGTCTCGGGGGAGAATTCAAATTGCCACTCAGTGCCTGCGGTAGAAGGGTCATCTTTCGTGATGGAGCGCGCGAACTTTGTGGCGCGAACGGCCATCTCCAAGCTCTTTTCCTTATCCAATGCGAAGACGATCCGGCGGAAACACGGGCTCGTAGCTAGGTAAAGGTGGAGAATAGCCTTTTTCGCCCCCTTTAGGGATTCTACTGTGCGGCGGATCAGGTCCTCGCGGCAGGGGGAGAGGACCTGGAGCCAAACATCGTCGGGGACGAGGCCTGGTGTCTCGACGAGGTGGCGGGTGAAATCGAAGTCGGTTTGTGAGGCGGAGGGGAAAGATATTTCGATTTCCTTGTAGCCGATCTCGACGAGCATCTTGAAGAAGCGGAGTTTTTGCTCTCCGTCCTAGATCCATGTCAGCCGGGGTAAATCTGCAGCGGCATAGACGTGGAAGAGTACCATAGGGTCCGGCAGACTTTGGTTTCCATCTCTTAGGTCAGTGGCCAGCCACCGCGGAGGCTTGTCGATAACCTTATCGGGCCATTGGCGGTTCGGCAGATTCAGTGGCTTGAACGGCCTGTATTTCGTTGAGGGATCTTTGAGCCTTTTCTGGGTTAGTGACTCGCCTACTCGATGAATGGACGACAACGCCTAGGGAAACTGGGTGAGCATACATCGGCATGATAGAGAGCCCAGTCTGTGGGGTGACCGTGGGGATGAACTTCAAGGAAGAAGCTGTCTGTCCAGCGAGGATAGCAGAAGAAGGACGTCAGAAAGACTAGACGCGAGAGAGCGGAATATAAGATCCAGAAATTCGGACTGGATTTTAAAAAGAGCTGTGAGTCACTGGTCAATTCGAGAATGAAAGAAGGGTAAGCCAGATTTTTTCAGCATTGCCGATGGCGGGGGATGCGCTTTTCCATCCATGATTTCATTTGCGGGGCGCCTTTTGCCAGCATTTCATCCCCATGGCACCTCCCTTCTGCAGCACAGGGCGGAGCGTCTCCAATTGACTCTTAAACTCATCTCAGGATATCTTAGAACTACGAGTCCAGCCAGTCAGGCCTTCGAATTACCCAGAGCTCCTGCCAGCTTCGTATCGCTTTTCACCCATGCAGCGGCGTGAGGGTTGAGTCATCATCAGGGAAGGCCGATCCCGGAGCCAAGGCTCGCGTTGACGCCTCAGGCGGCGGGATTCACCGAGGATAGCCGAGTGGACCAGACCGCAAGAAGCTTTTCCAAATTAAGGTTAGCTTCGATTCTTGTCCCTTCTTGAACAGCTTCATCTTCAACTTTAGTAAATTTCCAGGGTTGAACCCCCCTTTCCAGGCTCACATTTGTGGCATACCTAACAAAGCAGAAACTAGAAGCAGAGGCCTGCCAGCCATACTTGTCAAAAAGTATGTAGAAGACACGGACGTTGCTACCTTGGTAGCCAACCTGATGGCGATACGGTTCTATGGGTATAGTTCCAATTCGTCTTGGCTCAGAGCAAAACCTTGAAGAGTCACTGAATAGCCGCTGAATTGATCTGGAACTTGACGAACTTATCACCGGGCTTCTTACAACAATGGATGTGGTGGGACAACCTTGGAAGGTTTGCACAGCCAGTTCCGTACCACCGACTATCCACCGGTGGAATCACGCCTATCTACGTCGTCAATCTTCCCTCCTCGAGACATCACCCACGCTCAAACCACGCTTCAACACCATGCCTTCAGACAGGATGCTCACAAAAGCTCAATCCCTCATCACATCCCTCAAACCGCGCCCAAGACTAAAGTACACCGCGCGCCACCGCAACGGCCCCGTCATCCTCACAAAGCGATACATATCACAGCGTCTATGGGCGTTGCGCAATAGGAACCGCCTATCACTCCTAGATCTCCCGGTCGACATCTTGCTGCTGGTATTCCCCCTGCTGCCTCTCCTCTCGCAGGCGTGTCTGGCTCTCACCTGTAGGTCGCTTTACAACCTCTTCGGGTATGTCTTGCAGGACAAAAGCCTGGCGTGGCCGCGACAGCTGGCGAGCAAAGGATATAGGCCCTTGATGCAACAACCGGAAATCCTACGGAACCAGCTTCTTTTCTTGCTCGAAGATGACTATTGGCAGTACTGCACAGAGTGTCTGAAGATGCACCCACGATCCCGGTTTCCGCCGTGGAGAACGGACGATCCTCGTCTGATGCGGTCGTGCGAGTACTTCCCGAAAGGCGTCCTTGATATATGTCCCTGTCTTTCATTGACTTTCTTTGACCGGGTCCGATTAGAGGAGTGTTTGTGTCGAGGCGTTCTTAACCCTGACCTTCCACGCAGCATCCGACATGCATTCCGGCTCACTCGCAGCAAGAAACAACGATTCCTTATACATGAGTGTTCGATCAACGATCATGCGCATGCCTTCATCGCTCTTAAGACGACATTTCCCCTTCAAGGGCCGGGTGACCTCAGGCTACAAACAAGATATTGTATACACTTGAGTCTACCCCGGCCATTCCCTCGGCCTGATGATCTCGACTATATATTGTCATTCCCGCGCTTTGGTATGGAGCCGGTACTGTGCTGCCCACACTTCGATGTCCTTGAGTCTTTATACAGATTTGATTGGGTGAGAGATACCTGTATCTGCTGCGGGACTACTGTTCTTGAAACCTGGAAGGCGATAGATGGATCATGCGTTATCGTTGAATGCTCACGAAACTTAGGAGGGTATACTGGTGAAGTAAACTGGACCTCAGGAAGCCGCCATGAATATAACGCATGGTATAGAACGTGGTATGCTCACCATGGTGCTCATACTTAGGTATGTGATACGGGCTAGGGGCCAATTCCCAGGATTTTCCTTTCGGGCGTCGTCGACCGACTCAGTCTGAAGAGTCAGGAGTTGCGACTGGAAGAGAAGTTGACCGAGAACTCGTCTTAGCTTCACCCGAAGGCTACTGGTCACCAGCACTGCGTAGAAGTGCGAGTTCACGCTGGTGTCCCTCCGCCCGAAGACATCGTTGGGATTCCTACTATCCGTTAGCTGAGAGCCGAAGGGACCACGTACCGGCCACAACACCCTAGATGCCAAGCAGTCGGCTTAGTCTTTCGACCTGCTGCTCCAACTGCCGCTCCCTTTCCTGAAGCCCAGCGTTGCCGGCTTGGAGTTCGCTGTTGCGGGCTCGAAGTTCGGCGACGTGAGCATCCATCTGGACCTCGATCCGGCGAATGGATTGGTTGATTCGGTGGATTCTTGCGTCGAGGAGGGTGCTGCGAGCCTGGAGCTGGGCGACGGATGCCTCGAGGTCGAGGTCGAGGGTTGGCCGGGGCCAAAGGACAGGAAAGAAGTGGTGTAGCCAGGCCCTTACGGGACTGACCTGAAGAGCCATTGGGATAAGGAAAGCTAACCACCAAGTGAAATCTGGCATGTTGCTTCAAGTCGAGTGAGTTGAAGTATAGGCTTGGATTCAATGGAGTTAGAAGCTTTGGGGCAATGGTTCTTGGAGAGAAGAAGAAGAGACGAGGAGAGGAGCGCAAGCTCCAAAAGAGGGACATATAAACATGGTGTACAGCTTCATTGCGAGGGAAGGCGCGACTATAGGGTTGGGTTGGGTGCCAGGATACTGCCAGGTGATAGAGAGCGTTGTCATGGTAGCTGTCCTGAAGGTTGAGAGGAAGGAAAGAACCGACTGTGGACAAGACATGCTCAGGCCGTTGTATACACCTTGAGCGGAGATGGATAGTACACTTGGGCAGATCAGATGGTGAAAATGGCCTGAAAGATTCAGCAGGGGTATAACCTGAAGACGGCTGAAACTATTGGCATTCTGGGTTGTAGGTGTATTGCTGTTCTTGTGTAGCTACTATAGGGTGATATGAGCTTTCCCCCCGGATTGTTAATGAATTTCTCAACAGGTACATCGTACTGCACCGAAATGCCTGATCTTGATCAGAGCTTAGGGAACTGTAGTCCCTAATTGGCCCTGTTGAGACTGCGTAGGGAGGAGATGTTGTAGGGCATGATTATCTGTTGTGATTGCTTTTATAGCACTGAATTCTAGTGGCTCTAAGGATTTATGGAACTTATACGGACAGTTCCAACAATTGACACCAAACACCTAGACAAGGCGAGCCACAAAGGAGCCATTCTCAAGCTCTCTTGATCATGAAGCTTGGATGGTCCAGTCCTGAGCACGTGAGGATCCCGACTCCTCCCGACCTAGCCCTAAGTTAGTCTCCCAAAGTTGCTGAACCAACGCCCCCAGTCGCAAGATCCAGCAGACGGGGTTACAATACCCAATCTTAACAAAAAAGAAAGAGAAGGAGAAATGGTGACCGAACGCCAGCTAGACAAGCGCCGTCATGCGAATCTCTACAGCCCCAAACCCACTCAACTCCCTCCCATCAAACCACCCCCGAAACGTCGTAATCCCAATATACGTCGCCCCTCCTCCACCCTCCGCAGGCGCAATCTCCCGGTCCTCCCGGACGCATCGCACGCGTAACAGTCCCCGCCCCTCAACACCGACCTCCCAATCGAGTGGGTACGGCGTCGAACGACGAGACGGGGACGAGCGTGTGCGGCGCAAGTCGATTCCTAAGCCGGGTGTTTGCGCTCCGGCTCCAGAAAACAGGGTCGTAGCTATCGACGAGCGGGGCGAAGAGGACGAGGTCGCTATTTTCGAAATAGAGGCTGAAGAAGATGGAGTTGCCGTTTCAGAGCTCCGAGGCGCCCCAGACGCGGTCGTACCAGGTTAGTGAGTTGGACCCGTTGATCTGGACGGTCTCTCTCTCGTTTTCGTTTTCGTCGGGGATTGTGATCATTCCCGTTGTTTCATCGCCGGAAATGCCCAGTTGTACATGATTCCATCGACGTAGTTATACGCGCCTGTCCCGTCGTAATAAAACGCGGGCGTTGTCGCATGCAACGTGATATTAAATTCCACGCCCTCTCGAGAACTATACAACCTCATCTGGCTTGTTTTATCGGCACTCACACCTGAGATTTCGTACCCCGGTATGGAGAAATTAAAGGTCTCAAGGTGTGTATCCGTGAATGTGGCCGGATAGAAGTACATCCATCTCTCGTCTGTCGATAGGTCGAGGATGGAGACGCCGTACGTGGAGATAGACTGGGAGTCGAGAATGCCGGAGACGAGGAAGTATTGGCGGGAATCGCTGGTGGCATTGGCGTTAGGGGTTTCCTGTGTGAGGAAGGAGGTTGCCCCCAGACGCCTGTTATCGGGGCGACGCTGTAGGGGAGGGTTTGGGTGTTGTAGATGTCGAAGAGGACGGGGATGCGGGTCTTCAACTTTGGTTAGTATGCTGTATGAGAGGGCTTGGGGCGAGGAGGCTTACGTCGGTAATGGCGTTGGTGTTGTCTGAGGTGAACATATAGCCCAGACAGAGGGACACGTAGAGCCCTATGTTGAAAGTGATAAGTAGGATCATTGTGAGATACAAGGCCTTAACTAACAGTGCTCAACCAGAGTAGGAGATAATGCGATTCAAAATAGACAGACTCAGCTCCAGCATCCAGGGGTATATGCTCACAGTCCTCCCCGGGTTGGGGGGGACGAGCAGCCTCATTCTCATGATTGTCATCTGATCTCGGAATCGACGAGAAGACACAGCTGTCATGGCTTTGACGGGGTGGGCGCTATGCCTTGTTACGCTGTGTCCGTTGTTTGAATTGGGGTTTCCTGGGATGAATTGATTGCGCGGGTTTGTACTTCCGTAGTGGTATCTTGATCCAGATTGAATGCGTCGTGTACTCGTGTAGTCTAGCCCTAACTGCTATCATCAATAATGCAATCTTCTGCGATAAGTATTATATTGGTATGTTCAGCTCCCAATGCTATAGTCAATTCAGATCACTTTCTCCCCTTCGCCTTCGCCTTCCCTTTCCCCTTCCCCTTGCCCTTCTTACCCACATTCGGGTCCTCACGCTCAATCTTGCTCTTCTTCCGCCCCAGCTGTCCCTCCTTGCGCAGTCGTGCATCATCCAACCGCTTCTTATCTTTATTACTGAGCTTCGCCTTCTCCTTCTTCGAAAACCCATTCAATTCCGTCGCCCCCGTCTTCTTGGCAACCCGCTTCTCCCGTTCCGTCTCAAACCACGTCCGCTTCGGCCGCGACTTAATCTCCGCCTCGTGCTTGATCAGATTCTCGCTCTTCGTCACCTGCATCTCCGCCTGCGACAGCTGCTTCTCGAGTTTCTCCTCCTCCAGCACCTCCTCAATCTCCTCGGCCAGCTCCTCCGCCTTCGCGGCCCACTCATCCGCGACAGCGACGTCGACAACCCGGCTGACGATCTTCGCGCCCTGCGCTTTTCCAGCCTTCACGGCCGCCTTGACGATCTTGCGGTCTGGCTCTGCCGCGATGGTACAGGCTCGACCAGAGCGGCCAGCACGCGCTGTACGACCGACACGGTGGACGTAGATTTCGTGGCTTTGCGGGGCTTCGTAGTTGATTACTGTTTCAACGCCCTTGATGTCGAGACCACGGGAGGCCAAGTCCGTCGCGAGGAGGAAGTCGGCTTTGCCGTCTCGGAAGCTTTCGACGGATTTGATGCGCTGACAATTAGTTGTGAAGTGAGAAATTAGGTGGCGAAGGACGGTTTACCTGTTCTTGACTCATACTACCGTGAAGCTCTGCAGCTTTCAGCCCAAGTAACCCAAATACAATCCGTACGCGGTGCGCCTCGCGCTTCTGCCGGAAGAAGACAATCACGCGGCCCGTGTAGACCTGTTTACAGAGGTGGAGGAGGTATCCCAGCCGTTTATCCTCACGGCCCGGTCGTAGGCGGACGAATTCCTGAACTAGCGTCACGGCGGTATTCTTCTTCGAGTCAACCATCAGCCGAACGGGGCGGTTCAGACCGACGCGGATCAGCTTATCGACGGAATCGGTCATTGTCGCAGAGAAAAGCATTGTCTGGCGGGACTTCGGGATCGTGGTGAGGATCTCGTTCAGCTCGTCTGCGAAACCGTCTTCGAGCATGCGGTCCGCCTCGTCTAGAACTAAGATCTCAAGCGTGTCCACGGTGAAGCTTGCGGAGTTGCGCATGTGGTCGATGAAACGACCGGGGGTGGCGATGATCACGTCGGGTCGTCGCTTCAGGATGTTCTCTTGCTCGCGCAGGCTGAAACCACCGACGAGCTGACAGAATGTAACGTCCGTGTAGGTCGCGAGCTTCGTGGCGACATTGTAGCATTGGACCGCCAGTTCACGGGTGGGCATGAGGATAGCAACACGGCTCGTCGGGACTTTTCGAGGTCGGAAGAGGAGGCGTTCAAGGATCGGAACGACAAACGCAGCTGTCTTTCCTGAACCAGTCACGGCACTACCGACAATATCTTTGCCGAGTAAAGCCACGGGAATCGTCTTCTGCTGGATCGGCGTGGGATTGCTGAAGTTCACCGCAGCAAGTCCACGGAGGATGGGTCGGGACAGGTTGAATTCCTGGAATGACCGCTTCGAGCCGTTGGCTGGAGTCTCGGTCTTTTCTTCAGGTGCGAAGAAGGCCTTGCGCTTTGCCTCTTCCTCGGCGTCGACTTCGCTTTCCGCATCCGACTCGGCCTCTGAGCCCATGTCGTCAGGATGTTGAACCGGTGTAGCGACAGAGTCGTCATCAGAGGCAGCCTCGTCGTCACTGTCCTGTTCGTCCTCACCCTCCTCAGAATCCGAACCATGCCCCTCCCCTTCCGAGCCGGTCTCATCCTCCCCATCGGCTCCCATCCCAAACCCATCCTTCGCAAGGAGCTCATCATCATCGAAGTCCACTGACATATCATCACCCCCCTCCTCGTCATCGTCACTCTCATCTTCGCTCGCCACCTTACCCTTCTTTTGTTTCTTGGCATCCAGCTCGTCCTTCTTCGCCTTCCGCCTCGAAATGATATCATCAATATCAACCGCCTTCTTATCCCCTCCTTTCCTCCCCTCCGCCTCTTTCCCTCCATCGTTCCCACCCCATCCATCAAACCCCTCAACAACCTCATTCGCAACACCTCCAACATCAAACTCGAACTCTGAGTCTAGCGCACCGTCGTCCTCGCCCTCGTCTCCCTCGGAATCTTCTTCGTCCTCATCCCCTCCAGACCCTTGATCCAGATCCTCTTGCGCAGACACCAACTTCCCACCCTTCTTAACCCTCTTAACCCCTTTCTTCCCTTGTTTCCCCTGCTTCGACTCCTGCTGTTGTTCAAGCTGTTTAACCTTCTTATTCGCCCCGCTACTCCCCTTCCCCGAAACGGCCTCTGCTGTATCTCGCTTGCGCTTCTTATTCGTCGTGGTCGTGGTCGTAGACTTCACGGCGGAAATTTCGTCGCCCGCGCCATTTTCTTCACCGGCGTCATCGTCGAATGGAGGGATATTCTCGTCGTCGGATATCGTCAGGACGAAATTGTCGTCCTCTTTCGCGGCGGACCACTTTTTGGATGTCGTGGGTGCCATTCTGGAGGTAGCTTGTGAAATTGGTGGGAAGAAATTGGAAATGGGTTTTAGGAAAAGAAAAGGGAACTGTCCACTCTCCTGATCCCCCACAAGCTCCGTCGTGTCTTCTCGTTCCTCCGCGACAGAAAATATCCCATCGGGGAAAAAAAAAGTTCAATCGCGAGGCGGTGGGGAAAGTAAATCGGGCAGAAAACCTTCATTCAACAAACAACGACAGACCGCTCTCCGGACTCTCTTTTGGCATCCGAACTCGTTGATTCAAGAGGTTCAAACTAAAGTACATTCTGGTAAGGGGAAATGCCTATCCATATCCATTCCGTCCCCGAGCTGAATCCGATGTCAAAGTACAACTGCCCTCACGATGTCAAATTATATTCATTTTCTTCTCCATTTTGGTCTCGTTCCCACTGACTCTTAAGAACCTCTGCCGACGTGCTTTTCGATCTCATTTGCCTTTTGAGTCTATGGTTCCCAAGTATTTGACTGGCTGTAGCCGACATTACGCACAAGGTAGGCGACATTCACGCTGGCAAGTTAGACTTTATCATCCGAAGGAATGAGTTCCAAAACTTACAACTTGTTCCACTTCACACGAACACCTCTGAGCAAACCCTGTTCCTCAAACTCAGCGTGCTCTGCAAGCCACTTCTTTACCCTCTTGTGCTCAGCGATCTCCCTGTCCTCTATGTAACAGAGCGTGAATACCAGCCTGCCCAGCCGGCGTCTACCGCCAGGAAAGTATGCTCCACGATCATCAATGTTGGCTTCGAATTGGTATCCACTTTTTGGCACGTACGTGGGATCGCAGACTTCGAGCAGCTTGTCGAGAAGACATTTTCCGATACCTTGATTGGTATGCCCGTCCTTAACATACAGCTCCAGTTCTGCCGTGTTGCGGCAGGCGAGGTGCGTACTATCGAACTCTCTTGCGAGCGCGTAACCTAGGATTCTTTCAGGTCCCTTGGATGTTACGCTACGGCGTTGAATCGCAACAATGAAAGGTAGGTTGGCACTGCGGCACGTCTCAATGCGCTGGCGAACTTCTTCAGGGTCAAGGTCTCTGGTGTTGGGACTGCAAACGGAGTTCCTGGCATACCAGTCGTAGATTGTTTGGAGCTCTGGGACGTCTTTATCTTCGACAGGCCGGAGATAAATGTTGGCTATTGGGCTACTTGGGCTTCTCAAGCGCGGGCTCTGCAAGGCCTCTAGCTGCGCCCTGCGGTTCATCTCCCTTCGATGATGCTCCGCTTCCGCCGCTTTTTTGCAGTGTAGGACGAGGTTATAGGCGTAACCTGCAGCAGTCTCATGCGCGTGGTGCCGCGCCTTCCTGTCGCTAGGCTGCAGAAGAGTCTCGTAGTTGCGCATGTCCAAAATGAACATCGAGGTCTCGCCATCCGCATGAGCTGTACCGTCGAAGAAGGCTTGATGGTAGATATCCACGAGACACTTTCTTTGAATGGTGTCATCCAGCCAACATTGGAACTGCGCACGGTAATGGTCTCTGTCAAGAATTTCGCGCGGACAATATTCCCAGTCCACAATATACTTATCGGCCCAGTCATGGGTTTGTATCAATCGACGGTCTCTGGGACGCTTCGCAACGTCCAACTCCATCTCGCGGCGAGGCTTTGAGATCTTCGCTATTGTCTTCTTATGATCGTTGTTGGCAACCGGTGAAAGAACGATATTCTCATCCGCCAGGGTTGGAAAAGCCCTCGGAGTCTTTTTGTAGAATTCTCTGTAGAGGTCCAGTCGGGCTTCCATGGTGGCTTTGAGTAGGGTTGGATCCTTATCGCTTACTGTGTCTGAGAACACATGTAAGGTCCCAGGAAGGTGCCTGTAATCAGGGATATTGTCCTGGGGAACCAGACGAGTTTTCCCAATGTCGTGGTATACCGCCGAGAAACGATCAGTTCCTGGTCCGTCTCTGCATTTAGGAAGCATCTCGGGGCTAGCCGTCTGCACGTTATCATCAAGACGGGCTCTGTGAGCGTTCACCACGATCTCCTTCCGCAAGCGCTCGAGCTCGGCTGCCTCGTCTTCAATCAAATAGTCGCGACGGTTTTCTTTGGGTATGGTGACACCCTTCTGCCAATCACCGTCCTCTTGTCCGGATTCTTCGCTCTTGATTCCCTCGTATTTGTTCACATCTAGAGAGTCTGAGAATGGCTCCATGCTGTTTTGGGCACGAGAATAACGGTGTTCCACGGAGAGATTTGATCCATCTTGAGTTGATGTGTTGTTCGGTTTGGATCCGCCTCGAGGGGGGCAAACGATTTCGTCCGTCTCGTCAGAGTCCGGCATTTTAGCTGGCGCCTGTGTTTCTACTGCTCAGTATTAGCGTCAGTCACTTCTTATCATACCGAAGAGAACAGATACTTACCAGGTGTAATGACGATCCGAGGAATGTTAAGGCAGATGTCCTCGAGAACACTTGGTTGGCTGGGTGCTGAAGGCGAACTCGGAATGAATTCGTTTGCAAGAGGGGAAGAAATCTGAGGCGCGTGCGCAAGATGGACTTTATGAGGATTTGACTGCGCAGGTGGAGTAGAAACAGCCGCACTCTTTTCAGGGTCAACGCGAGGTATCGAAAGCGCTTTCGGTGCGAGAGGCACAGGGGGAGTAGTAACACGGTTCGGGGATTCGTCGCAAATCTTTGGGGTCAGCTCGCTCGTATGAGTTCCAATGCGTCTTTTCGATAAATCCTCCTCGAGTGTGAGAGGAATACAGGGAGGAGGACGATCTTGCCTTTGCGTGGATTTGACTCGATTGGAAGAAGTGGAAGGAGCGGAAGTGAGAGCGCGGAAATTGTTGGAGGTTGTGTTCACTGCCATAGCAGGTGAAAAGGCTCCCTCTACTTTGGGATCTGAAGAGATGATGCCCTCAAATCCAGGCTTCGAGCTCCCAACCCCTGTGTTCTGGTCCTCCGGGAGAGAAGGTATCTTGCCAGAAGCAGGAGCGTCTTTCACTTGAATATCTTCAAGGGCCGGCTTAATTTCAAGAGTGCTCTTGAAGGCTTTCTCAGTAGGCGAGCTTGGAGGAGACCTGTACTTGTTTGAAAACTGCTCATTGTTGAACAGAACCTCTTTGGCTGACTTCATCCTACGCCAGAGGTCCGGATTGTCACAGTCCACTGGATCAGCCATGAAGCTTTTTAGGTAGGATACCCTATTTAGAAAGAGACGGTATTAGTTACTACCTTTGTACAAGCATCCAGATATACTTACCTTGATAAAGTATGTGAATGGAGATGGGATATCAAGTCTGGATAATAAAGCTATTCTTGATGTCTAGAGAGTAATGATCGATAGAAGAAGAGAAACACCAAAACTCGGGAATTATATAGGAAAGTCTAAGCGAGGTTGGCACAGTTTGCATGAGCATACACAGTGAATAACTCTTGAAAAGAGTAAAAAAGTTTGTATCAGGTCTAGCGTGTGCATACTACCAAGTGAATCAGTGAATTCCAGCAACACTTCAACGGCAAGGACCAATAAACAACAAAGTGAGATGGCTGGAATGAAGTGGCAAAGCAAACATATTCACAATGAAGCTCAGATTCCAGCTCCAAGCCTGGGCTGAGCTCTGAGTTGGAAATTGATGCCCCCAACGTCGAAGGGTTTCATCTTCCAGCGCGATGGGTCAACACTGTCTGACTCTCCCTCCACAACAACCGCCAAGAAGAGATTGCAGGACAATCCTCCCCGTCAAGATGCTCTCAATTCTCCGAAAAGCGAGGCTAAAGGATAAGGAGATGCGAATCCTGATGCTGTATGCTTTTCTCGACTCTGAAACCCCCGCCGATTGAAGTCACACTGACAACCACCAGCGGTCTCGACAACGCAGGAAAGACAACGATCGTCAAACAGATCATGAACGAAGATGTCACGACAGTAAGCCCAACGCTGGGCTTTATCATAAAGACAATAGATTTCGACGGGTACTTCAAGTCTTATTCCTTTTTCAACCCGGGAAAAGCGCTGATTTCGTCTCCAGGTACAGGTTAAACATCTGTGGGGTTCCTCCAGGACGATACGTTCTCTGTCCCTCGCTAACAATCCGTAGGGGACGTTGGCGGCCAGAAAACGCTCCGTTCATACTGGAAAAATTACTTCGAAAAGACAGATACGCTCGTTTGGGTTGTCGATGCAACGGATCGACTGCGAGTCGACGATTGTCGCGATGAGCTTGCTGGGCTTCTGCTTGAAGAGGTATGTGCAGCTCCACACCGTTAAAAAAAAAAAAAAAAAAAAAAAAAAAAAAAAAAAAAGGTTGGTCGACTGTGGCTGACCACCGTCGCATAGCGCTTAATGGGCGCGAGTCTTCTGGTTTTCTTAAACAAAACTGATGTCCAGGGGTGTATGACTGAAGATGAGGTCCGAGAAGTGAGTACCCTTTGCCTGTCTTCTTTCCAGGATACGATGTCTCATGCCGACAACAGCGTCTCTCACTGGATTCGATCAAGACCCACAAATGGACTATACTACCTTGTAGCGCGATTACGGGAGCAAATCTACGAGACGGTTTGAGCTGGGTGGTGCAGGACGCGAAGGATAGATTGTTTCTCTATTAGTCGTGTGCGCCCATTGTGGAGGTGGGTGTCTACAACATATATATAAGTAACAAAGCTACGATGCTCAGAGGTAACTAATGCCAAACTCAAATAATACTCTGGTCCTCAACAAATTACGGCATGCTCCAATATCTCGAAGAATAATCATTGACTCTAGTAGGGTTCTCGAATGTTTATCACCGGGTATGTATGTACAAGGCAAATGGGGAGTGAATGCGCGATCAATTTCGGAATCAAACATGGCTCACGTAGCAGGGCTGGAAGCGAAGGGAGTGAATTCATTGGGCTATGCAATCTGTGCAAAAGGAAAAGGAAACCAAGTACAGAGATTACCCAGTGATTATATCATGTTTTTGTGGGCACCTTCCTGGCCGCGTGCATCGCCTCCATCGAACGCGGACTGATACATTAGCGCTTCCTGCGGCCAGTCCCCTCTGTCGTCGTATGCCCTTGGCTCGGGGTTCGCGTGGTAGGAATCAGAACGAGGCGGGAATTCGGGACCGTGGTGGAAGTCTTGTTGCTGTTCTGGCCGATCACGGTAGGGGAGGGTCTCTGTCGCGGTGGCGGGTATTGTCTGCTGAGAAGCTGGAGCTGTGGTTGTGGAGTGTCCCCATTCACCGAAGTCGAAACTGAAATTGCGACTGTGGCCAGACGGGGGATCATTGCTTGGCGGGTACGGGTTCCCGTTATTTCCGTAGGTAGTCTCTGGTCGAGAGTTCGGCTCGGAGATCTGAGGTACCTCAGGAATGGTCGCCGCAGTGGAGCTGTTGACCAAGGTCAAAGACGGATCTGCTGGCTCTTCCTCTAGAACCGGAGCCGCAGCGGGAGAGCGAGGTACAACTGGTTCCTCGGGCACAAGGGTGGACAGTCGCGTGCTGTGCCCCATGAGGCTCCCTGGCTTCGAACCCTTGCTCACGCGCTGTTGAGGACCACCTCCAAATTCAGGGCCTTCTGTCTCACGAATGCTGAATTGGGCTATCGTCCGTAGTTTCCTGGTCACCCACGACGCGAGCACCTTACCGCGCTGTTTCTCGCCTAGCCTGGAGCGGGGGAAGTCTCCGTGAGAGACGAAAGCTACAATATCTGCCACGACCTGATGCCCATTAAGGACAGCATTGACAATGACTGGGACGAGAGACGCTAAATACGCCTTTCTCGTCACCTCAACTACCACCACGATCATCCCGCCAGCTTGGAACACAGCACTGCAGAGGTTAGCGGACGAATTGTCGAGACGCGAAGCGCACTTACCATCCGCCAGTCACGATGTTCCGGTGGCACCTCTCGACCGAGGCTTCAATATCCATAGGGAAATGGTTCAACCCATTGACTTCGAAAGTCTCTCCAATCCCCCCAAGTACGAAAAGCACTTGCATCTCAACTGGTTGCCCCCCCGGGCCGATTGGTCTGGTCACCGTGTGAAGGAAGCCCAGATCGCCAGTCCGTACAAATGCGACGTTAGGATCACCGTCCACAATTCGGCCGTTGAAACGCTCCAGATCAAACTCTTGCTTAGAGCCGTAGAATGACTTGGCACACGCGTCCGACTGTATCCAAATCTCTCCGTATTCACCCACCTGAGAGAGAGTGCACGTTTCCGGGTTAACGATTGCGATCTGCGTGTTCACCGGCACCATACCCGAGTCCTGTAGACCGAGCGCCGTCGGGTCTGAGTCAGGGTCCACCGGAACGATAAGACCGCGGCGTAGAGCGCGGAGATCCAGCCACACTTCGACAGGATCAATACACATATACGACCTGGTAACAACCATCGGGTTTAAGGCGTGAGAGTAAACTATATTGATAGCCGTCCGGTCCAAATTAGCCCCTGCGAAGTGAAGCCGCACCTTTTGGTCTGCGATAGTTAGACATAGTCACTGGTAATTGCTCTTGGGTGACGTACAAATATCAACACGTGGCCGGCCATCCGCGGATATCATCAAGTTTTTCAGTTCTTGGAGCTGGAAGCCCTTCCCAGGCATGGAACTGATGGCATAGTCCAGCATTTGGCTGGTAGCATACGTGTCTTTGATCTTATACCGAGATAGGGCGAGGAAGAGCGTCAAAGGGTTTTGGGCGAAATCCACAGGCGAAACCAGGTATGTCGGTGCCCCTAAGCAAGTCAACACTGCGTTAGCCTGATTTTAGGATATACTCACCAACATATACACCCATAAGACAGGTATGGAGGAACCCTAGACCCAGAGTACTCCGGACGCTGCCCAGCACTGGCCGTGAGCTAGTCATCTGGCACGTCTCTTTCTGCACCTTGCACATTCCCATGATAGTATCGTGGCCAATTGAAACGGAGATCCTGCGTTGATCCGGCGTCCAGTATGTCCATACCATAGCCGGCTGGTTCGCCTTGAGCCATGTCTCCTTCACAGTGAAGCCAAGCTCTTTACAACTGTGAGATTGTTTCGAGGCTTTATTGGTGTTATATATGGCCGGGACACCGATACGGAGGACCTGCGCAGATTGTTTGATGTGCTGAGAAACGAGTTTCTGCCGCATAACATGGTCAACATCGCTGTTGACAATGATAGCCTTGACATGAAAGTCGCTGATGACATGGAGGAATGCAGGAGCATCCTCCGATAGACGGTTTTGGTCAATAGGAGCAATGGGGATGGCAATCACACCCAGGCAGAAGCAGGCATGAACCGCGTAAACATATTCTTCCGAATGTGTATACATCAGAATCACATGGTCGCCTGGACGAAGTTTGACCTTGTTCTTCAGGTATGTCGCTGCAGCAGCAACTTTTAGGTCGAACTTCTTCCAAGTAATCCCCTTTCCTTCCTTGCCGCGGGCATCGATTGAACAGTAGGCTAATTCCTCCGCCTGTCGAGATACACGCCAGTGCAACAGGTCGACAATAGTGGAGAAATTGTTAAGCGGTGTCGACGTCCGATCATCCATAACCACGTCACGGTAGTCAACTCCCGAGTACTGCTTCTCCAGATGTTCGAGCATGTTTTGTCTGGCCTCGAGAGCCAGAGGCGACCAAATACCGCCAACTGGATCAACACCGACAGGTAGGTTCATGACTGATCGTCCAACGCCAAATTTGACGTGAACACAAGGCAAAGTCCCGGCGTCAAAATCCTTCCGGCAAAGCATGTTCCCAATCTCTTGCCTCCCGTTTTTGATCACGCGGGGAAGGGTGTTCGGAGCCGTTAGCATGACGCAAAACACTCTCAGATGATGCTCTTGGTAAAGAACCTCCATGCACCTTTCTGCAAGAGATTCAAGGAGTGCTGAGTCCAGCTGCCGCGGAGGGCCGCCAGACGTTGTTGGTGCCGTTGAAGCTGCATATGACTCGAGGACGACAATTGGAAGATGTTCTTCATTGACAAACACGTCAAAAGCCGTACAGTCATGTATCTTGGGAATATTCTTCAAAATGCTGACGACAAGATGCTGGACGAAGAAGTAGCGGTGTTCCGTGACCTCCTGTCCATGTTCCACCCACTCGACCTTTTGTCGGATTCGATCTTCATATAAACCAAGCACAAAGATCTTGCCTTCGATTACGCAACCTAGCAAGCCGGTTCTGAGGAATTCTGGCTCCACCAGAATGGGTGTTGGATTACCTTCCTCAAATTTGTAAGGTCGTGCGTGGAAGATGGCTTCTGTGTGTTTCGGTAAAGCCCAGAAACCACCAGACAGAGACGGGGAATCGACCCAGATTTCGCCGACGACGTTCGTCGTACAAAGCAAATTGGTTTCAGGGTCGACGATTGCCAATGTGGCGTCAGGTAGGGGGTAGCCAAAGGCTCCCACACGGACAGCATTGGACATAGTCCCCGCGAACTTTCTGGCGTCGTCACCCATCGCCAACACGACAACCTCGTTGTTCTTCAAGGCTTCTTTATCGAGTAGCACTTCCCCGAGCCCGTCCGCTCCCTGTTCCTGAGAAGCTGGGGCGGACGACCCGCCGCCGAGTAAACTACTCCCGAACCCGCTATTCTCGGACTTGTCGGTTTGCTTCTCTTCAACCTTGGTATCCTGATTTTGAGGAGGGTCCATCTCGTGCGTCAAAGGGCAGCCCATCCGCTCTTCACCTCCAAGCCAATCCCGTACGCTTATCACCATGCCACCATGTTCCGGCAAGCACAGCATTGGCGCGACAATCTGACGGGCCCTTGGATTTCTCATCGGCCGAAGCCACCGGTCTGCAAGAATCTCGTGGAATTCAGAGTCAACGGTGAGAGTATCGATAAGACAAAGTTTGAGGTTAGCAAAATTAGGTTCAGTGCTCTTCTTAAAGTGTCGGGTGGCCATAGGGTCTTGTTGGTAGTTGTAAGCGGTTATCTTCAGCCCGGGGTAATCCGCAGCCATAATGGTTGCTCGGTATTTTGTGATCAGGTGTGCGTAGAGACCCGGGGTTTCCACCGCCCGGTCTTCGAGCCACACGGTTGTGTGGCCCCCATACACCGTAAGCAGGACGCCCAGAATCATACCAATACCCTGCCTAGGATCCAGATAACTGACAATTGTCTCCGCGCGAGAAGGATGTCTCGCGGACGACGGCACGGTTGCGAACATCGCACTCAGACACGCCATCTGATGCATAATGGTCCGGTGGCTCATGACGACACCACGTAGATCTCCTGTTGGAGCGCGCGAAAACTCGATAAAAGCTAAGTCTGGAACGACAAGCGCTGGTATGTCATCCTTCTTTTTGGGATGATAGCTTCCAAATTCATTTGTTTTCCACCATTCTACCCCCCTCGGCCAGTTAAGCTTCTGGGTGGTAATGTCCCTCTGGAAGTTCTTGAGGTTGTTTTCTGTTGTTAGCGCAAGATGCGCTTGCGTCGAAGTGAGAACAAGGTTTAGACTTTGATAGTCTTCAAGACTGTTGATGGGAACAGCGACAACTCCAGCAATGAAACACCCCATAAGGGCCACAGCAAACTCGATGACCTCGGAATCTCGGTATATCAGAGCCACCCGATCTCCCCGATAAAGATTGCTCTTATCACGGATGACCTGGGCGACCTTCTCCGCCCGACTTGCAAGTTTTTCCCAGGTTATTGACGCAATCTCCTTGCCCTTTTGGTCCAAAACCCAGTATGCCGCCTGCTTTCCACAAGTTCGCCCGCGGTGTCTAAGAACAGTGGGGATGTTGTCAAAATTTGACATTGGGGTGTTTTTATCATGAGGGTCGTGCACCGCGAATGGAATATCGCGTGGTTCGAGCGGGAGTAAGTGCTCGACTGCCGGCCCATGCGTAAGCTCAGAGGCAGGAATTAGTGGCGGTGCCATGTTGGCAGTTGGCGAGAAGGCATCCGATTGTGAATAGCGATGGAACCCGCCGCCGTAACTGTCCCTATAATCCTCCTGTTGTTGTCCTGCAAAGTCAGAAAAATATCCTTGCTGAGACTCTAGCATTGTCGACTGCCGCGAAACTCCAGGCGGGGCCATGTCATAGCCCATATTCGGTTCGTCAAAGTCATAATGGGGACCAGCGGGGCTGAAAGCATAGTTTTGGCTCATTAGAGTCGCCGTCCTCGAGTCTTCTTGTCCTAGAGGTCCGGGCGCGGGTTTCGGAAGGAAAAGAGAATCGTATGAGGAGGCTGAGGCTTTGCGGCCGTGGTGAGACACCGCCGCGCCATCCCCGTCAAACGGCGACAGTCCATCACCGCTCACCGTCCGCTCATCTCCGGAATGTACGTTATTGTATGCGCCGTCGTGTCCGCCAGTAAAGGTGTGGGAGGGGCCGGTTGCAGAGTCGGCAGTCGGTGGTCGAATACTAAGAACGGCTGGCGGGGTCCGTCCTGAGTTGGTCATCGATTGGGAAGCACCAGCCGGGTTGTTTGCGAAACCCAGAGCCTCGGAGCCAAGGTACTGTGACAAGAGAAGGGTGCGCCGTTTCTGATAACTTTGCGCCGGTTAGCCCAGAGATTTCGTTGGCATATCAACTCGCACGTGTTGCTCAAACGTATCCGGGCTTACCCTTTCTCTGTAATATCGCCATCCTAAAACAAGCGCGTTAGCCTGCGATCCAGGGAAATACAACTTCCAAGCCTACTAGGCGGGCATGGACCATACCTCAAATTCCCTATCCAAATCCCGCAGAGCGGTCTGAAGCTCTGGGTGCTCCTCCGCCATGTTGGCGAGGTGCCCAAACGAGGGGTTGCAATTCTAGTGAGTGTACTTGCGGGAATGCGGTACCCTCATCGCAGCCCGTTGAGGAACTAGCTTGCCGTGCTTAAGACGAGCCTGCTTCCCAAGTTTGAGTAGTCCTTGCGAATCGGAGAAAGAAGTTCGTTTGGGGATGGTTCACACGAGTTGACACTTCTCCGCGCCAAAAGCCACAGCGTCACCTGCCGGAGTGGCTCAGCTTGCACAGAAGGAATGAGCGCACGGGCCAATTACAGGAGGTCTCGGAAAAAACACCGCCACATCTCCGAGACATGTTTAAGACCATTAAGTCTTGATGATTGGGAGGCTGTTCTGTGTCATCGTGGAAGGCCTCACCACTTCAAGGGTGAGTGATTCTTTCCTTCAGGGCCGCGACTGGAGCTGGGACAAGAAATTTTTTGTATTCCTTAGGATCTCAAGTAAAGACGTTCTCCAATAATGGCCTGCATTGCGCCCGACAAAACAGGAGGCTATCCCAAGCTACGTCACCGTGAAATACTTTGTGAGCAAGACCGAGCAAAACGAGAAAGGCCACCAATTGCTCTCAGAAGAGGCAGAAATGGATTGTCCCATTTGCCAACAAATACATTCACCACCCACTCCGGAACTCGTAGATTGAAAGGAGTTCCGACCGAGAGACACGGCCAAGTTCCAGAAATCGGAACATCAATGAATCCGCGCCAATAAAGCAAACATGGGCATTCTTTCTCAGTATTCGAAGAATGTTCTTTCCTCGAAGAGCCAACAGAGAGGCAAGCAACTTGCTTTGGGAACATTGTAATATGTCACGGGATCAACTAACCAAAGGAGGACTAAGTCTTTAGGTGGGTCCACGGATTGAGAGAGTTTACTCACATGACCTCGATTCAATGATTCGCCCTACCGCCTGCCCTAACCCACCCACAGTGCTAAGCGAAGCGCACCTCAAATCCCAGGAAACATTTCAGCCGAGCGACCGGTATCTCGAAGGTTCAAACCGCGACACCGACCGACACCCAACGAACCCGTCCCTCGACAACAGGTGCATACGGTCCAGAATGTCTGAACACGGAGAAGTCGAGGTCGAGATCCCCGCTGGGGCTTTGAACACCCTGCCCAAGGATGCTCTCGCCGAGCAGGGCACCATCAAGCTCTTCAACAAGTGGAGCTATGAGGATGTTGAGATCAGAGACATCTCCTTGACGTAGGTGCCCCCCTGTTTTTTGGCGATCGAAGAACATATCCGGTGGTTGAATTGCGGTGAATGGCGTTCGGTTGTTCCGGGGGATGGGAGGAACGGTTTTACAGGGGAGAGTATCTGAGCGCGGCGGGCTTTGGGCATAGGAGGACAACAACAATATCGAAGATGAAACCGTGCTGACTTGCAGCTCGCAATAGCGACTACATTCAGATCCGTTCCCCTGTCTACCTCCCTCACACTGCTGGCCGCTATGCCGCCAAGCGCTTCCGCAAGTCTCAGTGCCCCATCGTTGAGCGTCTCACCAACTCCATCATGATGAACGGCCGCAACAACGGAAAGAAGCTCATGGCAGTCCGCATCGTTGCGCACTCTTTTGAGATCGTACGTACACCTGCTATGGCGAATGGGTTGAGCAGGGGAGCAACTGCCAAATACTGACTATGCTTCACCAGATCCACATCATGACCGACCAGAACCCCCTCCAGGTCGCCGTCGACGCCATTGTCAACTGTGGTCCCCGTGAAGACAGCACCCGTATTGGTTCCGCTGGTACTGTCCGTCGCCAGGCCGTCGATGTCTCTCCTCTCCGCCGTGTCAACCAGGCCATTGCCCTCCTGACCATCGGTGCCCGTGAGGCCTCTTTCCGCAACATCAAGAGCATTGCTGAGTGCCTTGCTGAAGAGCTCATCAATGCCGCCAAGGGCTCCTCCAACTCCTACGCTATCAAGAAGAAGGACGAGCTTGAGCGTGTGGCTAAGAGCAACCGATAAATGGTTTTGTTGGGTGTATTCTCCGTTTATGGTCCTGTTTCATGTATACTGGAGTGGACGGGGAGTTTCTGGGACTCAGTCGATTTGCATTCTTCTGCACGACTGTATATACCTGCAGACAGTCGCAGAAGGGAGCAAGCTCCAAAATATGAGTGAATCGGACGGCTTTCTTCTTCAGTAGTTCGGATGCGATCATGAAGACCCTAGTCAATTCTAAATGAAAAATCTATTCCATTTTTTGTGACAGCAGCGGAATTTCTTCCGTCCGCTCGACGGAGTAGTTTCGAGTAAATAGCTGCATTGCCTTCATTGGCAGGAGCAGTCAGGACAAGTGAAATCAGAAATATAACAAATATAATGTCTCGAATTCGTTTCAGAGCAAGTCAATTTGGGAGACCTCGCGAACCATCGCCGTCTTATCGATATGCGGCCCGGAGACCGAAAAAGTTTCTCTCCGCCTCCACACCCACTTTCCCTCCACTCCTCAATATCCAAGAGGGCGCATACCCTTTTAACTCCCAAAATATGGTAAAAAGGAAGTTGGGAGCCCTGGAAAAGGTCGAAGCCGACCTGTACGTACGCCCCGTTCCTCCCATCGCAACCGCCCAACAGTCCCCAGAGATTTTCGTCGCTAACCAACCACCTACCTGGTCCAGGCCCAATCTCCAGCACAAAATTCGAAGAGATCCGAAGTACGTAGCTGCGCGAGACTATGCAGTCTTTAGATTTTGGCTCGGCTATTGAACACTGACCCTGTAATTATTCAGATCCTACGTTGAGGATTTCCGAGCGCAGCATTACCAATATGAGAGCCACCGGGAAATTTTCATGGCGGCGCCCTCGTCAGCCACGGATACAGGAATTATTTCCCTCCGTGAATTGCTCGACTTTATTGCACACGTAGCCGATTGCTACCCCGATATTACGAAAGATTTTGGCCATCAGCTTATAGATATGTTGACGCAGCACCATCTGCTGCTGGAGCCGGAGTTACGGGAGAAAATCGTGGGGAGTTTGGTGCTTCTACGGAAGAAGGAATTGTTGGATTCTGCAACGTGAGATCTTGATATCTGAACGAGCCCTGATATTTTTGTGGGGCCACTGCTAACGGGATCGTACGTAGATTACTACAAACTTTGTTTCCTATTCTCATTTCGACGCCGAGCAAGACCCTACGGGCATTGATCTTTCAGAAGATATTGATGGACCTGCGATCTTCTAATGCGAAGACAACAAATCATAAGCTTAATCGGACAATGCAGACTGTTTTGTTCAACCTGGTGACCTCTGATCGGACCTCGTCTAAGGGACTATGGGCTATCAAGCTCACACGTGAACTCTGGAAACGACAGATTTGGGCGGATGCCAAAGCCGTTGAAGTCATGAAAGAGGCTTCCCTTGCGGAAAACGAGAAGGTCATTGTTGGTGGAGTCCGCTTCTTCCTCGGTGGAGACAAGGAACGAGAGGAGATGGAAGAAGAGAGCAGCGACGAAGAGACCATCGATATTGGTCGAGTAAAGCACCAAGTCGGGATCAACAAAAAGACCAAGAAGAAGGCGCGTGCTATTGAAAAGGCGAAGGCGACTGTGCAAAGACGAGAGCGCAAGAAGAACCAACCTCACCCTCTGAATTTCTCTGCCCTCCATCTCCTTCACGACCCGCAAGGATTTGCTGAATCTCTCTTTTCGAAACACCTTCAGAGTCCAAAGTCGAAGCTTAACCTGGAGCAGAAGCTCATGGTGTTGCAGCTTGTGACTCGTCTCGTCGGATTGCATAAGCTCCATATCCTGCACCTCTATTCCTACTTCCAGAAATACCTTACGCCTCGGCAGCCCTCCGTTACTTCGTTCCTTGCCTCCCTCGCACAAGCATCGCACGATCTCGTACCGCCGGATGACCTGGAGCCCCTAGTCCTCAAGATAGCAAACGAGTTCGTCTCCGAAGCCTCAGCCTCCGAGGTAGCAACAGCCGGTCTCAACGCGATCCGAGAAATCTGTGCTCGACAACCCCTTGCTATGAACGAAACTCTGCTCCAGGATTTGGTCATGTACCGCAAGAGTAAGGACAAAGGTGTCGTCATGGCAGCCCGAGGTTTACTCAGTCTGTACCGAGATCTCAACCCCGAGATGCTCAGGAGGCGGGATCGCGGTAAAGACGCGTCGATAGGTCTTCAGCACGGTGAGAAGAAGGAGAAACGATTCGGTGCCCAGGAAGCTGGCGGGATTGAGGGTTTGGAGCTCCTTGAGAAATGGAAGGAGGAGGAACGCAAGCGAAAACGAGCCGAGAAGGGCCTACCTTCCGACGCCGAAGATGACGAGGAAGATGAGGAAGATGAAAATAATTGGGATGCTTGGAACGTCGAAGACGACGAGGATAGCGATGACTCCGGAGGCTGGATCGATGTCCAGAGCGACGTGGAGATTGATGTCAGCGATTCGGACGATGAGGGCTCCCGTCCCGCGAAGAAGGCCAAACAAGCCGGGGAGGACGAAACCACAGAATCAAAGCCCGAAACAAAGCTTCCTAGCATCGCAACAACCCGTATCCTCACCCCTGCGGATCTCGCTAAGCTACAAGAACTCCGCCAGGAAGCAGCAGTCAATGCACTGGTTCCGGGTTTTAAGCGTCGAGGTCAAACTACCGAACCCCGCTACAAAGACGATGCCCTCACCGCCGCGGAGATTGAAGGGCTAGCCGCTCTATCTGCGGGCAAGGCAACGCGCGAGGAACGCATTGCCCATGCGAAGGAAGGGAAGACGGACCGATCCGAGCATAAGAGCGTGACGGCCAAGCGGAAGGAGAAGAAAGAGGAGCAGGGCAAGAGTACCACCAACAAGGAAAAGGCACGCAAGAAGAACTTCCTCATGACGCTGGGGAAGGCGAAGTCGAAAGGAAAGAGGAGTTTGGTGGAGACTCGAGCTGTCTTGAGAGCACATCAGGATCGGCAGAAGCGTGGTGGACGGAAGGGGAACAAATAAATGACGACTTTCTGTTGTTCAGGTCTATACCGGCATTTATAGATATACACCCTCTCATTATTGTAACCTAGACGACCTCCTCACGACAATGAGGATCTCAAACTCCGCAACACCAATCCCCTCCCCCTCATGCAAACTCACATCCTCAAACCCACTCCTTTTGAAGCAACCCTCGTAATCACCCCAATCGACCCTCGGCCCTAGCCAAAGAATTGTCTCAACCCCGTCCCCATGTGTCTCAAGATATCTCCCCACAAGCCCCGGCTCCCGCGGGTACACAAACATCCAAGCTCTTGCCTGTGTGGCACGATACGACAAGTCCCATGTCCCCGTTACAACATTCATGTCCTGTTCTGCGATATACGTGTTCACAGAGGAGTTTACTTCGACGCCTTCAACGAGGACATTGGGAAAGTTCTGGGTAATGAGGGCTTCGAGGAGTCCTGAGCCTGAGCCGATTGAGAGTGTGAAGTGCGGCTTTTGGGGAAGGAGGGAGGCAAGGTGGGTGATAAGGGGGAAGGAGAGGGAGAGGCAGCAGTCTGAATATGCGGTGGGTATTGGGGAGAGGTCAGGGAGTGCCATTTATTTCTTCAAGAGAGGAGCATGAAGTGGTTTCCCTGCAGTTTCTCGTCCCAAAAAGGATAAATTGGGCTTTCTTGGCACGGGCGCGTCCAGCGTCGATTTTCCGCGTCGCGTCAATCCCCAGCCTCTATTCTATCAATCTCCTCTCTCCCTCTTCAGTTTGCCATCTCACTCCACTCCCTACATACACTCTATCCTACAATCTCCTCGCTGGATCGAGCTGTTTCCCAGAAATATCAACCATGACTGGCACAACCAAACCCGACCTCTCCTCCAAACGTCGCCGCTTCCAACCACCCATCACAACTTTCTTCACCACTTCCCCCAATCCCAGTTCCAATGACTCCTCCTCAGTATCATACAACCACTATTCCGCCGTTACACACTCCCCAACTCCCGTCGTACCCGCAAAGGTTCAAGCCTCCCTTCTCTCCGTGGGGATGCGCGTCCGCAAGTCCGTCGCGGAGGGATACAAGACACACCACGCTAAAGCCATCGACGAAAAATATACGACAACCACATTTGCATCAGACGAGAAAGTGAACACCCTCAAACGAACACACATGTTATCTACAACACGCTCAGAACTCGCTCCGTTTAGCGGGATGGGGAAACCAACGGAGTACACTCCATCCCTTCCGTATCCGACCACATCCACATCCACCCATCACAACTTCAACCACATCATAACAACCGACGAGCCTGACGACGCTTTCTCCCTCCCGCCCAGTAGCCAAGAATCCATCGACTCGCAATCTTTCACACCACCAATCACGAAGAAACGTGCACACTCCGACTTCGATCCCTACGAAGACGATCTCGATTTCGAAGGCATAGTGAACAATTGGCAGGATCCCCTTCGCTTGAACCCCGTCAACCAGGGCCGAACAATCCTCTCTCCCACACTCAACCATCAGCGACGTCGGTTCATCGGAGAGACACAAAAAGCCATCGGCGTTTGTACTATGGATCTCGATGATTTCGAGGAAGCAACTTTTCTGCGGAGACGTGAGGAGGTCGATATGGATGTCGAATTTCAAATGAGCGGGGCATAGAACTAGCTACGTCTATGTTATGGGAGAGTCGAGGTCACGCAGTTCAGGCACTGGCTGGTTTCAGTGCTTGGATTTGGTGCTTCATCCTCTGGGCCTCGCTTTGCGAACGCTCGGCGAAAGGAGCACTCATATATTTGATGCCGCCCACTTCTACTTGCTTTTCTTTATGCTTTATTATTGATGTCATTTACCAGGTGCTTGTGTATATAATACCCCCGACTGTTGCGGCCTGCCTGTTACCAACTTTATAATTATGCAGACCTGGCGTATCTGAGAAGAGCTGCGCAAGATATCAGATGCTTGCCACGAAGAATGCAATGATAAGCTTCGTAACACATAATGATGCAATGATCTATCTAGTAAAACTTCAGTAGTATACAGCAGCGGGACTCACTCTTAAAGAGTCATGAAGCAGTGTATTGTAGCGTGGCGGGCACCGAACGCCTATCCGTCTTTCCTTCTCATTTCTTTTCTCTCCTCGCTTCTCGGCTCTGCTTTATTCCCTTTACGCCTATCCACAACAAAACAAAGACATATATAAATTGTATCAAGGGGATGGTTACAGCTCATCCTTCTTATTGTATGTCGGCTTCTCTTCCTCCTTTGTCTCCTCCTTCGTCTCCGTCTCCTTAACGGGTTCCTCCTTTTCCTTCGTCTTCTCCGCGTCATCTTTATCCTTCTTGCTGTTCTTCTTAGCCTTTTCACTAGCCTGTCTCCTTGCGGCTGCACCCATCTTCTCGTAGATACGGTTGGAGATGCGCTCGAGGCGCTTGAGATGAGTATCAATTTCAGCGACGGTGAAAGATGGCTCATCTGTCTCGGCCAATTTCTCCTGGAGTGCGAGGCGGTCTTGGAGCCATGAGCTGGCGGATTCGTACGCCTCGGAGAAGCTCGTTAGATCAGATGGTTTGAAGACGGTGTATTTCAGGGGAGCGGGTTCGGCGGTTGTGGTGGTTGATGAGGTTTCCGACGTCGCAGTGGCATATGCGTCGCTGTCGAGATCATCGCCATCCGCGGACTCTGAAGGGGATGCTGGTGATGCCGTTTCTGGCTGTTCCGTCTCACTGGTAGATGCGGCGAGGCTGGAAGAGTAGAGTTCCTCGTCCTGCTGGAGCTGTTGCTCCATGAGGTTGATGACCATTTGGGCGCTTTTGAGAGTGTCCTGCAATAACTGCACGCGGGCGGGGCGGGCTTCAGCTTCTTGCTTCCGTTTCAGCGCAGGTTCGACGATGTCCTTGAGGGACTCCAGCTTCTCCTTCAGTTCGGAGGTTTTGGCGTCTGCGCCGTCCTCGTAGATCCAGTCGCTAGTACTGGAAACCCCCTCGGTAAGGGTTGCTAATTGCTCCGGTGTCAGCACCTTTACAAACGCTTCGTCTTCCGTAAGATCGCGACTCCTATAAATGAAGGATTCTAACTCATTCAGAGCCTCTTCGCGAAGAAGGCGATCACGATCCGAGGCGTCAAAGGCGGCGAGGCGACCCTGAATGCGAGCAAGCTCGGCTGGAGATGGATTCGGGATCCCAAGCGGGGACGATGTGAGACTGATGGGAATAGTCTCCAGTCGAGGCTGAGATGGAACTTTCTTGCTCTCTTTCGCAGACTCTGTAGAAGTAGCCTCATCAGCGGAGGTTGCAGTTGACGCTTGAGGCTCCTCGGGTTCCAGTGTCACAGGCTCAATGGGCTCCCCGTCCTCCCCGAGAGGTACCTGTCCATCCTTCTTGGAGCCCAAGCCAAAAAACCCTTTGACATCCTCAACAACGCTCCCTAGCATCGACGGTTCAACTTCACAGCTCACAGAGCCACCCGAAACTTCAGGGAGGCCATCACGAGGATTGAGCCGGACAGAAAACTTGGTCGTGATGTTGGCGGCCGAGCAGCCGAAGTTTTCCTTCAGCTGGTTGACAGATGCAGTGAGGTTCAATGTCTTCACCCCGAGGACGGGCAACTCAACCATATCCTCAGCAGTCGGTACTTCTTGGTAGAAGCTGAACTCAAAGTCTTCCAGGTTTTTCACCGTGACCTGCTTCTCCGGGCCGACCTGTGAAGTAGGAATGAACAGCTTTTGCTGCCTTTCTTTAGATTCCGAAGGCCACTTAAGGACGATAGGGTACCCAGACGCATCACCAGCGCGAATTTCCTTTACACGGAAACTCGGGCTAAGGCCAGCTCCCTTGAAGGCGGCGCCAAAGACAGCTGCCTCATCGGCGTTGACGTTAGTTCGGAGCTTCTCTGAACCCCCGCAAACTTTTTCAAGT
Organism: Aspergillus lucknowensis; assembly: GCF_044049455.1. NCBI lineage: Eukaryota > Fungi > Ascomycota > Eurotiomycetes > Eurotiales > Aspergillaceae > Aspergillus > Aspergillus lucknowensis. The sequence goes on along the minus strand of NW_027263546.1, from coordinate 488,209 downwards.
TCCTTCTGAACGAACGGAGTACGGATTGCTCCACCGTGTAAAATCACGGAATCGATATCATTCAGCTGTAAGCCAGCAACCTCCAATGCTTGTTCGAGCGGCTTTCCGACCCGCGCAATATGTTGAGCTGCGAGCTCTTCAAATTTGGAGCGAGACAAACGATACTTAAAGTTAACGTCTTCCTCAAACAGGCTCTCAAATGAAGCGCTGGTTTCAGTATTGGCACTGAGAACCTGGCGGGCCTTTTCGGCATCCTTCCAGAGTCTTGCCATGGTCTTTCCATGCCCGCGCACATCCGTGAGCGTAACACGATCCTTCAGCTTCTTTTCTTCAACTAACTGAGCGGCCATGTCTCCGACGAGAAGGTCGTTCAGGGAGTCACCACCAAGGGTTTTGTCCCAACTCGATCCCAGAACCTGGACCTCCTGGATAGTCTTATTGAATTTCCCAACGTCTTTAACCGAGCGGCTTTGGAAGCGCAGCACGGTGGCAGTTGTGGATCCCGCGCCCATGTCATATACAACATGATACTCAGGTTTCTGTCCATCGGAAACACTAGGGAATGTTCGGGTCATCGCATAGTTAAGGCCAACGGCTAGGCCATCGCTGATGAATGCATCAACGTTCAAGCCTGCCAATTCCACCGCCAAATGAAGACTTCTCTTTTCATCGGCGGTGTAGAATGACGGATAGGTGACTACTACATCTCTCACGTCGGAGCCCTTGCCAGCGAGGGTATCAGCGTTGGCTTTTATTTGCTTGAGTTGCATAGCCAAAAGCTCTTCGATGAGGAAAGCATCTTTCTTTTCCTCCTCTCCAAGTCTGTTGCTTCGAAGCCCGACAGTGCCCCGCTCACCAGGAGCGCTTTCCAACCTCAACGCCGGATACCGTTCATGATACGCCTCAATCAGCTCGCCCTTCCCATCATTAAAAGGGAGGCCCAGTAGCCACTTCAGATTCACGTAGACATCGTCCGGATACCGTGCAGACAGAGCAAGTGCATCACCGCCGTAGAATCGCTCGGGAAATAGCGCATCGCTTTGCCGTGTAGGTTTGAAAGCAACAGCGGCGGACTCTTTGCGTTTCGAATCTTTCGTGAGCACAATCTCGAGTGGGATTCCCGGTTTCACCAGCGCTGCTTTCAGGTATTCCGTGCCGACATCGATCCCAAGAACTGCTGAACCCGCGGCAGCAGTGGGAGCTGGAAAGCTTAAAAAAAATAGGAGGAACGGTAAGAGGACGAAGGAGAGGATCGGAGAGGAGACGAGTGATATTGTTCTTCGTCGGCCACCGGGAGCCATTGTCTATTGTGCCGCCTGCTGCAGCATGTCAGAAGCGGTAAGCAGAGTGTTGCAGGATGGGGAGCAGCTCACAGACCTTTAAGGCAGTCGATACAAAAGGAAACCAAACAAAACGGTTAACGGGGATTCTAAGTTTCCCAGATTGTAAAAGGGTCTTGAAGGCACGGAGAGTCAAGTCGACCAATTAGCTGCGGGTTCAAGTGAAGGTGGCCAAGAGAGTGAATTAAGGTAGAGACATAAAGAGAAGAGTAATAAACAGGATATTAAATGGAAAAGAGAGCCATTCAGGACAGAACCATACAGAGGATAACTGGCCACCTGGCAGGAAGTCTTTCACAGTCATAAATGGGTGCAATGCTGAATAAATGCGGCTGTTTCTTCAGAGAGGACACGTTGGGCCTAGAACAGTGTGTTTGCACTGTTTGACACAGCCCTACAGATTTGTGTTCGTTGCTTCATAGACTACATAGACACCTATTCATCGTCAAAGTCGGAATCGCTGGCCCAGCCCGCTTCGTACGACTCCCGAATTTCTCCCAGTCCGTTGACCAGGTTCTCCCGCTCATCTACCCCAACTACCCGTCCCGCCACAGCCTCCAAACTCTTCACCCTTTGGGCGGTTCGTGTGGACGCAGTGAGCGCAGCAATGACGTTAACCTTCTGCCCGGGTGTGGGGACTGAGAGCATGTCGTTGGGAAAACTATCGAGGATTGGGTAGGATAGTGGTGTATGTACCCTGCATCGGAAGATGACGTGGATTAGCAATTGGAAAATGTGAAAGCAAAACTGTATCCCTTACCGATGAAACATTGGATCTGAACTGTACAGCCGCATCTTCCTTATCATCCCCAAGTCCTCTCCTGGCGGTGCTTCGGCTTCATCATCCGGCCAGTCCCCGCGCAAGACTTGGAGCTGATTGAAAATGCGAGAACCCTCTCTGTCTGCTTTATCGTATGTAAAATCCAGATCAAACTCTGATTTGGCCATTGAAGACCCTGGCTCCGAGGATTCCACCCTGCTAGGCCATTCAAACTTCGAGTCCTGACCGTTGTCGGTCCCTTCCGGAAGGGATATTGACGCCTGTAGCTCAAATATACGACGTATGCTGTCATCCCCAGCTAGAAGGGATTCGAAATGTTGGTATGGGCGGAGACGAGTCGGAAGGGTCACAGTTTCCATAGCAGTACTAATTAAGGCCGAATTGTACCATTCTGAACGGCTGTGGAGGTGTATGGTAGCTGGAAGCCGAGTTGGCGGGTCCATAATCGGCGCGTACATTGTTGCTTGAGGGGAAATAGCATACATGGACCGTGCTTTGTTGATTTCGTGTTTGAGTTTAATTGTCTGCGAATATACTTAGCTGACTTCTAGAGTGCTTAAAATGAGATAACTTACTTGGTGGGCCTTTTTACCATCTTCTATAGCCCATACCAAAACAGCCTTTTTCCCATACTCATCAACAAGTCTATCCACGTATTTAGCAGCAAACCCACCCCAAGCATCATCAGACCCAGTGAAAATTTGCAAGGCACGCATCTGATCACACTCTTCAGCAAACGGTCGAACATCCCGATCAAGCAAATCATGCTCCTTGTCGAGGTCGTTGAAAAGCTCTTCGCCGAGACTCCAGTCTTCAAAAGGCATGATGTTAGAATTGAGTTCATAGTCGTTCAGCTGGATAATCGAACGCGGGTGGTAAAACACTCGGTTATAGTCAGACCAAAACCGAACCGTTTCTGAAGAGAGTTGGGGCACTGAAGTTCCCTGGTCGAGGCTCTTCTGATACTCGCTCTGCGGAATAGGGTCAAGTTTCTGTAGAATTTCTTTGCCATCCCTAATAGCATATTAGAATCACAGGCCCTGTCAAGGGAAATATACGAGGACGCTCACCAAAGGCCCTGCCCAGGAGCTAAGTCTTCCGCCAACTCGTAGAGGGCATTACTTTTACGAAGAGTACCGAAAGCGCCTTTCAGGTCATATATCAACGTCCTAGGAGTGTATGTTTCACCGCCATCTGCCCCAACTCCAGGCCGAAAGTGAACATCATGGTCTACCGGAGACTCCTCTTCTCCATTGTATGTAAAATAAGACTCCTAGGGGCAGAAATTAGCTACCCGTAATGTACGACAGGGCTCTACTACTCGAAATACGGAGACTGACCTGGAGGTTCCAAAAATGGGTGGCCAAATAGTTCGCCCGCTGCCCCAGTTGTATCGTCAAGATCTCATGCATACCGAATTCGCTGGAATCCCCGCTGGAGGCATTGACGTATCTACGGGCTTAGCAGGGGCCCAGGAACAATATTTCGGTAAAAGAGTCCAAACGTACATTGAAGAGAGGAGTCACCAGAGCCCGAAACCCAGACCTGTTTTGCACAAGCTCTTCTTCTGCCGAAATCTCAGGCGTCGATCACATGCGTTTGAAATCACGCACAGGCCACTTTTGCTGATCGCGCCTTCCCATTTCGACAGCAGAGGTGGCTATTCAGCACGTGACCGTAAACCAGCAGGAAGAGATTAGCTCCGTTGTCCCGAGCAACGGTCACCTGACTACTCGGTATTGCCGAATCGGGCACTGTTGACATGTGTTATGGTGCGTCACCGCCAGAGAAACAGAACTTCTCCCCACACACAAATCTGCGGCTCACCCACTCAGCTCCGACCCTTCTGCATTACTTGACATGCCCTAGTTTCAGCGATATTGGACAATAATTTTTCGAAAGAACTTTATAGCATCAAGACGTCGATGGATTCACCATCAAGTTCCCGGTCTAGCCCGTCAAAGGCGCTCAACCCTCTATCGCCAGAACGCATGAACCAGCAAACGTTGCCCAACTCACCCTCGTCCGTAACCGAAGTTCTGCGTTTACAAAGCAAGGGCAGGGGCCTCTCTGATGTACAAGCTAAGGTAGCATATCTGAACGGCTTATCCCGCAGTGGAAGTCCAGGAGCCGCGGGATCGACTTCGGCCGGGGGCGCCGCCGCCCTCCAACGTGCTATTCTTGGACGAGAGGAAGCTGAGACCGCTCTTTCTCGAGTATCCGCTCAGCTGTCCGAGTCCCAATCCCGGGAACGCCGGATTAGCGAAAGGCTCGAGTCGCTTCTTGAAGAACTGCAGACCGCCAAAGAACGCCAGGCACATGAGAGAATAGTCTTTGAGAAAGAGATACGGAAGGCTCGAAAAGAGGCGTTTCGCGCAGGCTCTACGCTAGTGAAGATTCAAGAAGAGCTAAAGCACACAAAGGCCGAATCAAGGGGTCTCAAGGAAGAGGTTCAGTCCGAACGGGAGGGAAAGGAAAAGGCGAAACAGGAATCATTTGAGCGGGCATACGCAATTGCGGGGCTTACGGAAGAGCTCGAGGAGCTCAAGGGGCGGCTTCGGACTGCCGAAGCGAACCTCCAATCCCAAGCACAAGAAATCAGCAGGCAAAACGAAAAATTATCCCAAACAAAGGGAAATCCTGCCGCAACTAAGACGCCCACACCTCGAGGATCCAAACGGCCCGCCGCCGATGAGACCAGTCCCTCTCCGCCAAAGTCGATAGACCCAACCTCACATCAAGATACCCCACCCAAGAAGCTCAGATTATCTGACCCAGCGCCCTATCGAGAAGGCCAAGAATATGACGAGGTGCCTCCTCTCACAGTCCAGGAGCTCATCGAGAACCTTGAAGATGATCTTATGTTTGAAAAAAGGCGGAGGATAAATGCTGAAGAAACCATCGAGTTTATGAAGGTCCAATGTATGTTCCGAGCGTGCTCGTGCCGCACGATCGAGGAGCAAGAAAACGAGGCTCGCGCCAAGAAGCAGGCAAAAGCAGCCCAGCAGCAATTATCTGAAGCAAAGACGGAGGAGCTCGAGCATGTCAAGTCGGAAACTATCTACAGCGAGAAGAATGCTTCCCAGCAAGCCAGCAAGGAACCACCCGAAATAGAATCTCGGGAGAAGAAAGCGCAAACGGAGAAATCCATCAAGGATGCACCACAAGAAGGAACCAAGGTGGAAAATCAAGAGAAAATTCAAGAGGAAATGTCTGAAGAAATCCCAGAAGAAATCCAGGAGGTTCTCGGGGAGGAATCTCAAGAGACGCTCATCACATTCTCCCCTGCTACGGGAACGTTCCACACCATCCCCTCTCCCGCTCGGTCGTCGCCTCTGAAACAAACCCAAGATGTGGTTGGCCATCAGTTGCAACCTTCAGCCGCCAGGTCTCAAAGTGAGCTCAAAATCCAAGCCGGTTCTGTCAGTCCCACCCCGAAGTATGAGTCCCACCCACATGAAATACCATATGAACCAATTCCTCAAAGCCAAGCTTATTCTAGAGATTTGACTCCAGGAGCTCATAACTCCCCCATGATCGCTGAAGAGCAGTGGCGGCTTGACTACCCGACCGGGGAGAATGTCGACAACGCGAATGAAATTTCCCACGTCAAAACGATCCCTTTACGAGACGAGGACGATTCGTCGAATCACTTTGGCACTGCTCCGGGTACACCCGTCAGTAGGGAACAAGCACTAGCCCAAATCAGAGCTCGACGAGGAAGGGCCAGTGCCATGAAGAGATCCGTTAGCGCCAACGACGCTGGCTTCCGCGCCGGAGGGCTGAATATCACCCCAGTCCGAGTAGCGCGGAGGATTCCCGGCGTCCAACACAGCGATCCTCGAGGAGATGGTGTCAAGAAAACTCGCAGGGACATGAGTGCACCAATGAGGATCTACCGCTAAAAGCAGTCCAACCCGCATGGACCACATGCTTCTTACTTCGCGCGATTTGGTTATAAGGCGAACGTCTCTAGATACCCCAGCATTTCAAGCGAGATGGCGTTCTTGTCACTTCGGCATTGCACTGGTGTTGCATCCAAGAGCGTTTCGAGTGCTTTTTGCTTCATTCTTTCCAAGAGCCATTTTGCTTTTCTGTTTTATTGGCGTTCAAAAAGGGACTGGGTTTGCTCTGGATTTTTGTATACCTTTTTGGGCCTTTACATAGATGCATTGCATTGCTTGCCAGATTTCACCTTGTTCTACACTCCTCATGACAAACGCGATGATCTCGCATATCTCCGTTGCTCTGCTTTGCCGAGATAGATATTCGCCTTTGCATATCATTACTCAGTTGCTCATTCTCATTAAACAACTCGAAAGGCGTATCAACCCATATCTTTACAGAGCTATCCCATCACCCTTGCATCTCAACCAACAGGATGGTATCGATGGAACGTGTTTGGAGCACAGATTGTGCATTATGAAATAAGAATATGTACAAGCTAAATTCGTGTGTATAAACATCCACCGATATCCGAGAGCGAGATATGGACTACGCCGAATCATATAATGGAAATACCACAGCACCTAATCCGCGCACTATCTACGTACGCCGTCCGTCCCCACCACATGAGAACCAACTCTTCGACAAAAATCCGGTCCGCTGCACTCCAGGTGTCCAGTCCCATTTCCATCATGTCCTCCGCAGTAATGGCGACGGCGCCGCTTTCTGAAGCTCGATCCTGCAAGGGAGATTGCTGCTCAAGGCCGAGGAGGGGGGATGTAGATTCATCTTCTTGAGTAGCGTCTCGCGTTATTGTTTCATGTTCGGCAGGGCTAGTCTGATCGTCTCCGTCTGTGTAGGGGGTTGAGACGGCATCGTCGGGTTCTGCGCCATCCTGATGGTCCTGCCGCGCAATCACATCCGATAAAGTGGCGAAGATCTGAGTGGTTAGCTGTCTGAAGTATGCGACGAGGGCGATTTCGGGCGGTTGTTTAGGTGGCTCCCCGAGTTGCATGCTTTGATGGCGGACTGAGACCGATGGAGGGCTAGGGAGGTTGTCTACACTTGCTAGAAAGCGGGCGTCTTGTTCAACTTCGTGTTCTTCTTCCTCCTCTTCAGAAAAACCGTCGCGCTTTTCGCCAGCCGACGCCCACCAGATGAAGGATGTGTATGCCAGTCGAGTCCACGAGAGAGGCTCAACAATGGGGCTGGAGGAGAACGTTGATGCGGCGTCGGAGTCGTCATCACTATCAATGTCTTCTGACCGGGAATCTTCCCCCTTAAACACACGCCGTAGACCCTTGCGTAGAGCTGTGTAGCGTCGTACATCGCGCTGTGTAGCTTTCAATTCCGTTCTTTGGGCCGCCGTACTCTGTGAGGTCGGAGAAGAAACTGAGATGGTCGGATACTTTTTATCTGCGGCATTCTTTGAATGGGGAGGGGGTAAAGTAACGAGGACATCGAATAGCTCGGGTTTCATGCTCAGGACGCTGTCTGTGCTGCATGCGATCCAAGCATGATCACCCTCAGAATCTGCCGCAGGGCCCACAAACGAGGAAAGGTACGGGATATCATAAACGCCGACGTTGAAAAGAGCACGAGGGCGTAAGGACGGCAACCGGCCCGGAGGAAGTAGTGGAAGGAGAGAATTCGGCAACGAAGCTAGCAAAGACAAATCGTATACTGTGAGAAAATCAGTTGGGTGCCCCAGCTAGAGTTAGGTGGGCGTCGTACCATAATCACATGGTATTCGCACCGGAGCTTCCGCCATAAGAAGAACCCTTCTGCGCAAAAGTGCCGCTCTATACAGGGGAAATAAGAGGGGTCCAAAAGAGTCAAGAAAATCAGGGAGCGATGAGGCTGGATGGAAAGGCGTCAGGGTCGGCCTGGGCGTTTCCAGCACAATCGCATCACTAATCGCTCGGTTGCGCTGTAGATAATCCGGACGATCACTGTGGGCTCTAAATCGGAGGCTCAAGGGCGACTCGAGGGGTGAATCAGGTGGCACTGCCGACGTATCATTTGCGGATAGCTCATAGGTCTCCCAGTATTCTAGAAGCTGGCTCGTGTCGAATGTTGGCTCGGCGTAGCGTCTATCGAAAGAGCACCCGAGTTAGCCTAACCCCTGGAACGATATGGAGCGAGAGACTACTCACTGAGCCAGTTCCTTCAACTTTGGAGCGTGTCGCCAGCTTTTACCTAGCCTTCCAGAGCTCAGAGGCACCAGCACCCCAATCGAGAACATCTTTGCATTGCGCTCCGATTCGTCCGCAGGCTGATTTACAAACGCACTGATGCCGGCATATTGTTCGTATACGAAGTATCTGACCCAGGAGTATGCGGTTAACGATAGTCAGCAACTAGCCAGGCCCTCGTACATACACTAAATCTTCGTCGACATGGTGTAAGCCCGATGGCAGCGACTTGTACTCGACAGCTCCTTCGATCTCGACTATTTCCCGATCCATCAACAACGTTGCATATGTAATCGCATCAGAGCGTGAACTCACCTCCTGGGATGGTGCGCTTCCAAGTCACCATGTACCTAGTAATGCGCCGTCTGTGAGCCAAGCCAAAACTTAATGGCGGAGGCAAGAGTGATTACAAGCTCACCCAGCTTTAATATCGAAATGGATCACAAATAGCGCAGCTATGCCCGGCGGCGATTCATTTAGGTTGCGGGGCATATCAAGCCCCAGAGACTTTCTCCTTGCCGAGTGACGGTCCATCGCGGATTTACGCGTCGAGTAAAAGTTATTCAGGCCCCATGAGAGCTTCCGAACAGGCGACAATCACTGGAGTTGCCGCATTGAGGATGGAGAGCGTGACTGACGACAGGATCAGGAATGGATACGGGGGCTGCGGAGACGTGGGAGCTGTTTCTGCCTGAGGAATTAGGTGTAGCTTAATCCAGTTAGTGGATTTACCTCCACTATCCTTTTTCAGGTAATCAGCTGTTCCCTCCAGGGCTCCAGGGCTCCTCCGCCGTGGGATCACCAAAAACTCATTCCTGAACCTCTCGCTTTCAAAGCAATCTCTGCCAATTCTCTCTTATGGAGTGATTCATACGTGATTTGCTGAGTACTGGGTTTGCGAATCCGGATCCAGAGGCATAATGGACAGCTTCCATTCGCATCCCTACTACCCCCCTGATGCGCAAATCTACAACTATTCGCCCAACACGGCCACCGTCCTCAGCTTATTACTTACTGCCAGCGCGGGCACCACGGCTTTGCTTGGTGCCACTTATATACTTACTATCTGGGCCCGGCCGAATCTGAGCAAAGCCAACCGGTTTGCCGTTCTCTGGTTTGTTCTCTGTACGAGCCAGCAAACCGGACCGATCATTGAGAGTGCAGCACTGACATTGGGGCACAGCCGGTACTCTGCACTGCTTCTTCGAAGGCTATTTCATCGTCAACCATACTCGCATGGCATCCGCTCAAGACTTCTTTGGCCAATTATGGAAGGAGTATGCGCTTTCAGATTCACGCTACCTGACATCCGATACGCTAGTCCTGTGCATGGAGACAATTACAGTTGTACGTGTCCCTCTATGAGGCCGCGGCCCACTCCACTACTTCTAACAATCATGAAAGCTCGTTTGGGGGCCAATGTGCTTTGGAGTCGCCTACTCAATCCTTTCCAACCACTCCCTGCGCCATCCACTGCAGATAATTGTATGCATGGCCCATCTTTATGGCGATACTCTATATTATTCAACGAGCCTGTTCGACGATTATGCTCGTGGACGGCCATATTGCCGTCCTGAGTCTGTTTACTTTTGGATCTATTATTTCTTGATGAACTTCATCTGGATTGTTATTCCGTTCTGTAAGCTTTCTCCGCATGACTGCATTATTGGCTTGTTACTAAAGTGCCCCCTAGTCTACTTATACCAGAGCATGAAGACGGTCTCCCATGCCCTGAAGCAATTCGACAGCGATTCCCATTCCCGCAAATCTAAATGATCCGCTCCGATTCCCCTGGCATCGAAAACATATATAATGCATTCGAGATCCTGGCATACCAGTCCCTCGTGATTAAGACTTATAGCGACATAGACAGGACGAAGACTTACTCTAAAAATTACACATTCCAGGTAGCACACCTTCCATTAGCACACTAAACATGGCACAATCTTCCACGGATCTCCTCTCTCATCCGCTAGACCTCGGCTAGGTCTGCTCCATCTCGGGCGTCGCCTCTTTCTCCTTCAAGATAACATTCCCTGTCGCAAGGCCGCAATTGCAATCCACACCACACCAAACACACCGGCTACGACGGCATAAGCAATGATTCCTCCCGTCGTATTGTTCGCTAACTTTAACCCCATACCACCGTTGATGACTCCTAGGAGAAGGAAAATACGACCAATCCAGATATGGATGTGAGTCCACCAACTTCTGGACTGGGTCTTCCTAAACTTATAATGATGCCAAAATCCAATGAATGGTTGGAGTAGCAGGAAAACAACGATGACTGTGCCGAGGATTGTGTGACCATTGTTATGGAGCTTGAAGCAGAGTTAGCCTCTCCGTACGAAGGGCAAATGAGGCGAATGCATCAATGGGCTCACCCGATCAAGGATCTTTCCAACACGGATTCCGGTGGCCAGACCGGCAATCATCAGAACATATCCGATTAACTGGGTGGCCGCATGAGTGTATACGCCAAGCCTTGATCGAATCACTCGCAAGAGGATAGCGCCAAGGGGCAACACAATTCCGAACGCGACTCCCATTACCACTCCGTGAGCTTTGGCAAATTTCGGTACCAGAGGTAAATCTTCATAAATGATATTGGGATTCATTCCCGGAGGCAATTGCCCACCGGCAGGTGGTGTTTGCGCATTGCTGGTCACCGCGAAAGACACTGCCGAATCCATGTTAGTTGTTTCAACTTCAGTGTAGGGCAGGCGAAACACGCACAACCTAGCCAAACGGGGAAGCTATACAAAGCCAAGGTGCGGTCCATGATGTCCAATGATTATCGAGGAAACTCTCGACTCCTGGAGACGTTGGAAGATTGGTCTCGTCCAGAGCCCATTAACAAAGACGCAAAAGGCCTCTTTATAGTTTGAGTCGCCATCCTCCAAGAACGTTCTCGGCGCATATTCCTCATCGACACCGAACAATTGTGAACCATCCAAGCAGATATCCATCAGTCACAGTCTCTTGGATCATCAATCAAGGCTGAGCATAGTTCCCAAGACACCGAGAATTGCGAGGCTCCGATATTGTCATTGGCACCGCCACCGACGAGAGAGCCAATCAGCTGCGCGGGAAACAACAAGACACCGAGAAAGGCGAACTTCCCTTCTCGGCGCCTCGTATCAAGTCTTGGTCCCTTGGTGCCAACGACACGATGACCTGCGGGGAAGCAGCCTCTCGATCAGCGCTGTTCTCCTCGAAACAATGCGAAGATGAATTTCTTTCCCTTCGCCGCATATGTCGAAGGACTACCGTCGGTGAGGAGAGCCGCCTCTAAGGCCGAGTTTGCCGCAGTCAGATCTCCCAATCTCGCTTCCCTTGACCATAATGGGTACTCCTCACGAGTCAACATGGACGAATAAACCTCTCAGTGCGATTGCGCCGAAACCTTTACCTTCGTCTCTGCCCGCAGATCCCTCCACGCTCGCTGAATATGCCGTTCTGAAACCAAAGTCTTGCCTCGCGTGTCGCAAAAGAAAGGTCAAATGTGACAGGGAGCTTCCCTGCACGAACTGCTCCCGATGGACGGTCGAGTGTATATACCCATCTCCGATCCGAAGATGCCCACGGGTCCAAACCAAAGCGGCAGACGCGCGCCCGCGTGGTGACCAGGCGTTGCACGACAGGATCCACATGCTTGAGGCACAGGTCTCTGAGTTGGCCGAAACTGTCAGCGCGCAGGCAGAGAGGCTGCGGTCTCTCGAGGCACCGGAAAATTCAATATTCCCGTTAAGCCACACCTGGGCTCATTCGGTTGCGCCTTTGCACCCACCATTAGCCCTCGGACAGACATACTGGCGTATCTTCCAAGAGAGGGTCGATCCACTAATGAAAGTCGTACACAGGCCCAGTGTGTCGCAGATTCTCCGAGGCGCCATGGATAACCCGACGTCATTGAATGAAGGCCAGGGTGCCCTTCTACAAGTTATTTATCTTGCTTGCATTTCTGCCATGGATGAGACGAACATCCAGGCTAGCCTACGAATGACCAAAATTACCGCAACTTCTACCTACCGCACGGCAGCTGAGCAAGCCCTGGCTCGTGCAGGGTTCGTGACCACCAATGACTGGAACACGATGCAAGCACTCGTCCTATTCATTGCTCTCAGTCGGCTTCAGAATAACCACAAGTCCGCTTGGGCCCTAGCAGGGCTAGCGGAACGGTTAGACATCTCTTTGGAGGAAGACAAATCGCGCTTTGGGGCCGAGATGCGCCGGCGTCTACGGTGGCAGATGTGGTACCTGAGCCGCCGCATACAGGATGATCGAGGCTCAAACTCTAGCTCACCCACAACACCCACAACACCCACAACACCCCCCGTAGGCGTCGATCTACCTCTTAACTGTCATGATTCTGAGCTCAGCAAAAGCATGACTGGCCCACCTACTACCCAAATCGGCTGGACTGAAATGAGCTTCTGTCTACTCCGGTATGACCTCGCGACCACGGAACGGGTAGTCGAAAGCGACTCGGCCCGGTTCATAAAGACAAAGGCCGTAAGGGAATGTCAGAACCGGCTCCATTCAGAGTACCTACGCCACTGCGACGGCAGTCAACCCATTCACTGGCTTGCCTGCCACATATCGTACGTTTTCATCACGGAGATGTGGATGAAACTCTATAGCCCGCAATTTACGCCACTAGAATCACCGGGATCATCCGCGCATATTATCCGAGACCAACTCTTCGACGCCGCCGTCGATATCTTAGATACCCAGAAACGTCTGGAGAAGGAGATCGCCGCGCGCAAATGGGAGTGGACGCTCAATGGGTACCTCCAGTACGTGCCACTGGCATTTCTGTTGAACGAGCTTCGCTGGCGCCAAAGTGACCCACGGACTGATAGGGCGTGGGGGGTTGCTCAGAGATCTTTCCAGAGGTGGTCCGAGGAGACAAGGAGGTCAGCTCGCGGCGTTATGCTCACGGAACTCATGTCCAGCGTCGAGGCGGCGAGGCAGGAGGTGAGCGATTTCCAGTCTATTGCGGAATCTTATCTTGTGCCTGATGAGGGTGTTTTTGAGGAATCTTTCGCCACCACAGTTTATCCTGATGCGATCCCATCTAATATGTTTCAGTTGGGGCCGTCGCTCGATTGGGGGGATTACCATACCTAGTGCAATAATATGGCCATGCTGATTGGGCGAATATTACGGTTTCCTGCATCTAGTTTTTATGTGTTGGATTGATCTGTGAAACTTTGTCTTTTTTTTCCCTACACTTTTCCCCCTCTTTTTGGCAAAGCCCAATATATCCTCTGCTATCCACGCCGCTCAGAGTAATTTCCTTTGCTTGAATCAGGGTGTACTTTTTGTGATATCTGCCACGGTATCTACACTCCACGCATAGAAGAACCCTTGCTGCTGTACATTTCACCAGCTCTCAACGCCAAGAATGGCGGTCAGATACTTTGAGGGGTGTGTCGAGTTGACGGACTGACGGCCACTGGCACATTCCGGCCAGTGGATCGACGAAGTCGCCAGTCGGTGGCTCGCGAGGCAAGGGCAACATTTGCACAATCAGAACGCAGAAGGAGAGGGCACGAAAGTGAGCAAGCACATCACCCGCTGAGATGGAATTGGTTGATGGTTGGCTCCTTTGGCGCCCGATCTGAGCTGATCGCTGGTTTCCCCGGCAGCCTGCGCACTAAGCGGGCCAGACTCTGGCACAGCAGGATTTGTATACCGCTCGAGGGAATCATCAGACGAGAAATGTGGTCGAGAATCATCTTCTGTTCCTGCTGCTCCCCGCAAGCCAGCTAGCAGTCCTGCTCGTCCGACATTCTTTTCCATTATTCCCTTTTCTTTTGTTCTGTTCTGTCCCGTCCTGGTGATTGTTTCAGCTGACAGGCGACTGACTGACTCTGTCACTCGACCCTCCGCCACAGGGTCTCGCCCGCTCGGCCTGCTCAGCTCCCTGCATTTGGCCCTTGTTGTCTCCCGTCCATTGCATTTGTTTTCGACTGAATTCCCATTCCCCTCCTTTCTATCCTAGTTATCCAGGGATTCCCTGCAGGATCTCATTTTCCCTCCATTCGCTCACCCAGGGGATGTTGTCAAGTAGTGAGTGGTTCCCCTCCAAGTAAACAAAACACACAATCAAAGAATGATGTCGCCGGATTTGCTCCAGCAACAAAAGAGCAAACGAGAACAATCGCTTCCTTCAACATCTTACCATGCAATAATGCCTTGTTTCGGGTAACTGCTGCAGATATGCTAACGCCTGCCGTCCTTCACAGACTTCGATGCCGCCTGCCAGTTCTCTCACCCCCGCTAACCGCGGAGGGAACGCCAAATCTACACCGGCGAAATCAAAACCTCTCGACATTGGGCTCCCCCTGGGCGTCTACGATACAAACTCCGTACGAGCCAAAGTTCGGAAATGGCAGCAGCAGGGTGGCGGGGTAATCACTGCCGACGACGTTATCTACTACGAAGACGATGACGAAAATCACCCGACCACCGAATCCAAGCCAAAGTCCGTAAGGGGCAAGGACGAAAGCTCTACCACAAGAAAACGAAGCAAGAGTACCCCCCGCAAACGCCTGGTCAGCGATGAGCACTGGAAGCTGAATCGGACACCTACCCAGACGACGGCCTCTCAGACATCCTCTTCGAAATTCCCTGCGTCGCGGCGCATTGCAGAGTACACCACGAACGAGCCAGTACGTGCTGCGCGATCGGAAAAGGCCGACGATAAGAAAGACGATGGTAAAGCACCACCGCTACGGTCACCGCGTCATAAACGTCGGGAGGAAGACAAAGATAGCGCGACCCCGTTGGCGATTAGGGGACGGCGGAAATCACATGCCTCGCGCGATATCGATTCGATCATAGAGAAGATCGAAAAGGAGCATGCATCATACGATAAATCCTCAAAGTCCTCATCACGCCCTACCACTGCCGAGAAGAATCGGTACAGCACCCTCTCGGAACCCTCACGAAGCCCAAAGAAGAAAGAATCCGCCGTTGATTACGACTCGGAGTGGGCGGCTAGTGAAGCCGACTTTTCTGAACTATCAAGACGGCGTGCACGCGGTGTAAATCATGCTTCGAAGAGCCGCACGCCAGTGAAGCCTCCTAAAGGTGGTATCCTTGGGCAAATCGTTGACGAGTCGAAGAAGATGTTCAGTAAGCCAGAACCTCAGCCGCTGAAGCAGTCAGTTCAGAATCGAGGTTCGAAAATCGAGGCATGGCTGTCGAATACCCCGGACCCGTTCGTGGACAATAAGGAATCGGATGTCGAAATTCCTGCGCCGCTAAAGACCAGGAGGAATAGGAATAAATCAAGCCAGATAAAAGAGGAAGAAAAGGAGACAAAGACAAGCCGAATATCTAGTCCAGATGAACCTTCCGTCGAGAGCGACTTATCTCGAAGGACCCCTAAGGGACGGGTGAAAAGTGGAGAGACTACATCCAGCAGTGAACGGCCAAAATCAAGAGACGATAAGCTGAGTACTGGGGAGCGCCATAGAGATAACTCTCCGTCCCCCCGGAGGCGGAAATCTAACGAACATAGACACCGCCGGTCATCCCCCCGTAGCAAGGGAGAGTCCAAAGGCAAGCTCGATGAAAGCGCTTCCGACATTGGGACCTATCCATTATCTGGCGAATCTGAAGTGTCCGGCAACAACGCTCCTGTACCGCTCGGTCGAACACGGCCTTTCCCTAGCACCGGTCTCCACCGACTGTCAACAATTGCATCAGTTGAGTCGATGAATGCACGGGATGATGGGAGATCTGACACAGCAGCATCGGATATGACAGAGAAGAAAAAGGTGCTTCCCGAGAACAAAGATGAAAGCGAGGAAAGGGACCAAGTGGATCCCAACTCACTTTCCATTGTTTCTTCCCAGATGAAGAGGCTCACTGCGCATGACGACTTAATATCCGTCCTTTCTGCACCATCTAGAAGCAGGAGCCTTCGATCCGCAAGAAGCCTTCGGAGCAATAGAAATCGCAAACCGACGGTCTCCGACATCCTCAAGGAATTATCGCTAGACGAAGCGAAGTATATGCGGGAACTCAGAACCCTTGTGGGCGGGGTGATTCCGGTTCTTTTGACCTGCGTTCTTTCCCGCTCAGAGTCAGCTATTGCTGCTGGGCTGTTCCGTCCGTCAGCCGACCCTGGGGACGAACTCACATTTACAAAGCCCATAGTGAACATGGGGGTTGCCATTGAGCGGCTGAAACTTTTGCATAAGCGGATCCCGCTTGAGGCCGCGGATGCTTTACTTCAGTGGGCAAATGGAGCACAAAAGGTATACCGTGAATACCTCAAAGCTTGGAGGTTAGGGTTCAAGGATGTGGTCGTGAATCTGGCCCCCCTCGAAGAGGGTGAGGAGACAAACGACGCTGAGACGAAGAGCCTTGACGAGGGGATGTCTCGAGATGAGAACGGCGATGTGGTGGACGGGAGTGGGCAGAGGGTTGATGTTGCGTTTCTGCTGAAGCGTCCACTTGTACGGTTGAAATACCTCGCAAAGACGTTCAAAGGGATCAACATGCTTGAGCCGTCTCCGAAGGCCGAAGAAGTCTCCACGAACTACCAGAATCTCGTGACGGAAGCCCGTCGCCGCGCGCGGGAGGAGAGAGCAAGGCTTGAGGACGAGTCCGCTGCCGCTGTTGACCCAACTCGTGCCCGCGATCCTGCAACTTTGGGAGCCCTCACCGGTGTAAAGATTGACAAAACTCGCAGAGTGAGGGCTCGGGATTTCTTCAACCTATCCCTGTATCATTCTAGCGGCCAAGTCATTGACTGTCGGGCGGAGCTTCTATTCAGAGACAACGCTGCTGAACACGGCCCTGGCGGAGATTTGCTGATATGTGAGATCGACCATGCGGATCGCTGGCTTCTCTTCCCCCCTGTCGACATTGCATGCGTGTCTGCTCGCCACGGAGACAAGAAAGGGGAACTGGTCGTTATGCTACGCAGCCCACCCGGTCGAGAGAAGCGTTTCCAAGAGCTCCTATCACTTCAAATTGACGAAGAAGACATAGCAATGGAATGGTTTCAAATGTTGGGTCGAACTCCTGTCCCACCTGCCATTTGTCGATCCCAGAGCTTCATCGAGCGAGCGAGGCAACGGCAACGTGCGCAAACAATCTCTTCTCCGAACGACGTGTCCTCCGCTCAACAAGTTCCCCCTAGCCCTACCAGCCTTGCTATCCCTATCGGGGAGAAGCCGACGTCTCGTGCCTCGCGCCGCTCTTGGACTGGGAAAGAGGCGTCTACGGACCCAAGCACTATTGACTCGCCGGCTGCTACCGAATCGCAGATTTCCTCTCAGACTGAGATCACCCGGGAATCGGATTACAATGCCACAGAGACAGACGTATCCGCCCAGCCGTCAACACCAACCCGGTCAATCCTCCACTCTCGGGACCCACGAAAACTCGTTACCGGAGACGAGAAGTCTCCTCAGGGCCTTAAGCGTTCAGGGGCAAAAAGGATCTCCAAATATGGGGACCTTAACCCCCAAAGCCCCCTTTTACCTCCTAGCCCTATATCGAGCAAAGCCGATACAACCTCATCGACTCCATCCCGGGAACGTGTTGGAACTAAACGCGCTGAGCAAACTACAGCTTCTCCCCGGGAGAAGGTCACCCCAAAAGCCCCAACAAGGGCCGAGCCAGAGGGGAGCCCACGAGTGTCCTCCGTACCATCCCGAGATCTACCTTCCATACCGAAACTTCGTCAAGGCAGTAGTACTTCATACTTACCAGAGCCCGAACCTGAGGAAGAATGTGATATCCTGGACTACACTACTTTTACGGAAACTCCGACAAAGAGAAAGACTCACTCTCGTTCCGGCTCTGAATCCGATGGGGTGCACGACGACGTGCCTCCACCACCTCCTCCCCATTCGCGCTCACCCAGTTCTACAGGCTCTAGTCTCACGAACACACCTGTTCTCAGCCCAACTGCCGGGCAGCTTAGACGAAGGGGTTCCTCACCCCTGAAGCACGAATATGAGCCCTCCACAGCGTCGGATTCCTATTCCGACTCGGATACTTCTACCGTGCGACATTATGATATGTACTCCGATTCGGATACCATAACGGATAGTTCAGACGAAGATTCGGAGGACGAGCGTCCCTCAAGGGCACCTCGAACGAGCGTTCGCGACGTTCCCGAGCCCGAGGAGCAAGAGTCGGACCTCTCGCCTGCAACCAGCACCCTGTCAGTATCAAATTCTACAAATCAGGCTGGTTACCGATCGGTGCCCTCCCAACCAAACAAGTCGTCCTCCGCAATCGCCACCGTCTTTGCTTGGTCGGACAAGGGATCCTGGGAGAATGTCTTCCCGGACGAGTGCAAGATCATTATAAGCCCAGGGCTCGTTGAAGCGTACGAAATGAAAGATGATCCACTTGCAGTCACTGTCGATGGCACACCATCAAAATCTCGACCTCTAGTTGCTCTCGAATTGACACCGCTGGTCCCTATTCGGCGCGGAACAGCCATCGATATCAGCATTCGTTCCCCACCTACTGCACGATCCAAAGTCAACTGGAGCAACAATATTATGTTCCGCTCTCGAAACGCAGACGAATGCGAAGCCCTGTACAGCCTAATAAACCAATCCCGCATCAACAATCCAACATACATCGCACTACAAAACGCTCGAGGGCCGCTAGCCGATCTTCCCGCACCTCTCGAACCCACACCCAAGAGCTCAGGCTTCTTTGGCTGGCCCCGTCGCAGAAAGAGCTACCGCGCCTCGAGCTCGCCCCGCTCTCTGGCAGATAACTCCGAAAGCAGTGTCGGCACCATGAGCAGTGCCTTCTCGGCTCTCAAACGTTTCGGCGCGGGGAGCAAAATGTTCAGCATTTCCCGATCCTCCGTCACGTCCCGGAATCGCCGCAAGGAAGGCGAAGGGGGAAGCCTATTCTCAAGCTCTGCTACCTCCAGTGGTGGTATCGGCCGAATTGCTGCCGCCATTAAGGGTGTCGATGGAATTGGCCTCTCAAACGCCAAAATCCGCCTCTATGTCCGGGAAACTCAGTCCAAATGGCGTGACATGGGCGCTGCACGGCTGACTATCATGCCAGCACCGCCCACGACATCCCCGGAACCCCGCCGGCCAGAGACAACGGCATCGCCCGAAGATAACCCCGATTGCTCTCCAGACACAAGTCCCCCGGCTTCCGGCGCTGCTTCCCCGCAACGCACAGTGGAGGCTCAAAATCAAAAGCGCATCATCATCCGGGGGAAGACGCGCGGCGAGGTCTTGCTTGATGTCTGTCTCGACGAGACCTGCTTCGAGCGTGTCGCAAGAACCGGCATTGCTGTTTCTGTGCGCGAGGAGAACGAAGATGGGCCTGCTGTACCGAATAAGGGCGGTGTCACGAGTGGGAGTTCCACGGTTTATATGATCCAGATGAAGGGAGAGGCTGAGGCCGCCTATACCTTTGGACTTGTGGGGAAGCTGAAGTATTAGACCGTTGCGAGGCGTGTTGATGGCTGTGTATGAGTCCTACAGCGATTCCGCTTGATTGTGCCTTTCTCATATTTTGATTGATTTATTTGTTGTATTTCAGCCTCTGCATTGCATTTTGGTGGGTATAGCCCTTGATTTCCTTGGATTTATGCTATCCACGCTGCCGCACCGAGGGTTGACAAACCTTTCCATTCCTGTCCCTTTTTCCTTTTTCCCCCCAATACCCCACGTGACATTCTTCGTAAACGCATACACATACCCATAACCCAGCTTGCCCTGGCATTCATCTCACTATACGATGTTGATTTTCCCCATGTTTATGATCCCTCAAACTGAATATACTACAGCGTGTGCTAGAGGTGCCCGAAGATAGGTTAGGTAGGGTCGAATCCGCAAATGGAGTTTGCTTTTTCTCATCATAACTTAGTTGATTCAAAACGATTTCAGCAAGAAGTCTAGTCAATTAAGAGAACCCATAAGTGAACTACCTCCCACTCAATGATAATGTAGGTCTATATTAAGTATGTTACACTCTATATACACTGAGAATGAAGACATCTATCTTTTCTTTTCTTTCATTCATCCACCCACGTACTCAACTTAACCCAGCTCATCTAATCCGACAAATCAACCGGCGACGCCGAGGTCCCAGTCCCAGTCCCAAATCCAGTCCCAATCCCAGATCCAGTTGGTGTCAAAACCCCAGACCTGGACCCAGCCACAGACGCAGACGCAGACACACTACCACTACCACTATTCTTATTCCTATTCCCGTTCCCGTTCCCGTTCTCGACCACCGGACTCCCCTGAACCTCCGGCTTCGCCGACTTCTTAAACAAGAACTGCACGCGGTTCTCCTCGTCCCGGAGCAACGAGAGCAAGACGTCGTCGTCGATGATTTGCTGGAGAGCGTGAGCGTCTATGTCAAGTCTGGGCCTCTGCGTCATCTCTGGCTCTGGTTCTCTCTCCATTAAGTTCGTGCCCCGGGAGAGGAAAAGTCCGGGGTTGATGTGTGCGTATGCGGAGAGGGTTTCTTGGATTTTTTGTTTCGTCGTCGTCGTCGTGGTGCTGCTGCTGCTGCTGATTTCTGATTGTTTATTCTTAGATTTGGTTCTTCTTGAGGATGGGCGAGTTTTTAGCGCGATGAGGCGTTCTTGTTTTTCGACGTCGACTTCCGAGGCTTTCATTAGGGTTGGGAGGTCCGGGAAGTTTATGTCTTCGTCTTCGCCTCCACCACTGTCCTCGTCTTCACAATGGCTGTGCTCATCGGAAGAGAGAGAATTCGGAGTCGAAGGACTTGAAGCATACCCCCTCCCTCCACAGTCACAAGCTAGTAGATCATGCGTCTGACACAAACTATCAACATCCAACCGGAAGAGGTCCCGCAACTCATCGCGCGAGAACTGAGCCACACTATCCTTATGCTCCATAACGCTATCCGCAAGTCCCAGCTTCGTAACCTGGCGCTGCCAGATCTTCTCCTCGAGGCTCCCTTTTAGCAGAATGCGATAGATATGACATGGCCGTTTCTGGCCGTCGCGGTGGATACGCGCCATGGCTTGGATGTCTGTCGCTGGGTTCCAGTCCACGTCGAAGAGGACGAGGCGGCTTGCGCCGATGAGGTTGAGGCCTGTTCCGCCGGCCTTGGCGGAGAGGAGGAACGCGAAGCAGAGATTTGCGGGGAGGCGGTTGAAGTCTTCGACTAGGGATTGGCGTTTCTGGGGTGGGGTTGAGCCGTCGAGGCGGAGGAAGGGGAGGGAGAGGGAGGAGAGGAGGTTGGCGAGGAGGTTCAGGGTTGAGGTGTAGTTTGAGACGAGGACGATCTTTTCGGAGGTTGATGTGCGGAGGTGGTGGAGGAGCTGGTCGAGGACACGGATTTTGGCACTGCTTGATGGAGAGAAGTGGCGGAGAAGGTTTGGTGGGAGAGAAGAAAGCAGTGCTACGATTGTATCGCTGGGTGAGTCGTTTCCGTTCTTTGGTGAGAGGAGTGATGGACTGTTGCATAGTTTTTTGAGAATGGTGATGAGCTGCAAGGCACTCTCTGAGTTGCCAATCACTGATTGGAAGACCGGGGAAGCAAGCACATTCTGGTATATCTTTGCCTGTGTCGTCGTTGGTTTGCAGAACAGCACATACTCTGTCTTTGGAGGCAGATACTTCGCGAGGATATCTGCCGTCCTGCGCAGTATGAACTTCGATGTCAGCTCCCGCAGCTCTTCGTTCCTCGCCTCTCCCTTTTCAATATCTTTCTCCGTAGCCTCTGGCTGTCTGCTCCTCACAATGGGACCTTCGAATTCTTTGATAAAGGACTTGAACGATCCCAGAACACCCGGGTTTACAAGATCCACAGCAGCAAAGAACTCCTTCAAGTCGTTTTGGATCGGCGTACCAGAAAGAATAACCCTCTTTGTAGCGTTTAGAGACTGGATTGCTTGTCCGCTCTTATTCTGAAGCGTCTTCAATCGATGCCCTTCGTCCGCAATGACAATATCAACGCCATTGCCACGAGCCAGCCCCTCTTGGACGGTCCTCAGTTTCTCGTAACCAACAATCATAACACTATAGGCCTTGCCCATAGTAAAATCCGTCAGCCGTTTCCTCTTATCATCGAAGATGAAGACGCCAAGCCGCTCATTCCCCAGCCATTTCCGAAACTCTTTCCTCCAGTTATTGATCAAAGTAACCGGGCACACGATGAGGGCTTTCTTAACCACCGGGGCCGCCTCGTATATTGGATTCTGCTTCAAAAGCGTCCACAACAGGGTTATAGTTTGCAGAGTCTTTCCTAGACCCATGTCATCCGCTAAGATCGCACCCTCTCCGTTGAACGACCTCATTCCCATTACACACTCGTACAGGAACTTCACACCCTCACGCTGATGCGGCCGTAAATGTTTGCCCAGAATAGGATCAACAACGACATCAACGATTTGCTTTCCCTTGGGTACCGAAGTAGGTCGCTTCATCACCAATGCTCCAGGCTGTTTCGGGTCATGGCGCGGTGTAGGATCCGTCGACGGCGCGAGAGGCATGGCCGTGGGCTCAAGCAACGGCTTCTTATATGCACCCGAGATAGACCCCCGACTCGCCAAACTGGGAGCCTTACCCTCCTTCGCCTGAGCCTTTCCCGTGGCCGGGACGGCGGCGCGCGGTTTTGACTCACTGCCGCTCCGATTACCGAGTAACGAAACAAAGGCCTTGGACTTCCTCGGCTGTACTTGGTCCCCCTGTTTTAGTTGCAGTGGCAGAGACTTCGGAGTCGGATTCTTGGTCTCCAAAAATCGCCGCCCAGATAGGTACTCCTTCCTCGAGATCTCTGAATCAACCTCGACCTCCTTCCCTCCAATCGAGAGCATGACACCCGGTTTCAACGCAGACCCATACATGACCCTGCCCATCTCTTTCCCCGAGACATCCTGCAAATAGAGATACCCGTCGCGCGTCGAGACAATCCCGTCTCCGTCCCAGGTTTTGTTCTTCTTCGTGCTGGGTTTGCGCCTTGAAGACAGACTATCTGTTAGCCTTGATATACACCCCTACAAATATGTGTTTGCGTATACACAAACTTGATATAAAATACCATAGCACATTGAAATATTTCTCCCCTGTTGGTCCCTCACCACTCCTACCACTGGTATCGACGGCCATACCAGTGCCACCGGACACCTCAGCGACATTTCTCACCTGGAGTAACGGTTTCCGGGGCGCCGTTATCGCAGGACGGGGAGTTGCAGTACTGGTAGCGGTCTGAGATAACAGCCGTGGGCGCTTCGCTGGTGGGCCATCTTCGTTTCTGGATGTGTCTGCGTCTCTGGTGGACAGCTCGGAATTCGATGTGGGTGCTTGTGGTGGTTTCCTTATCGAAGGAGGTTTGAATGGCTTGAAGACCATAGCTATGACGGCCTTGGGTATTGGTGGTGGGACATTGTTCTCTGATGGTGGGAAGGTCTCGCGTCGCGACAGGTGCGTGTGGCGCGTGTTCACGTGATTACGTATCTGTCAAGTATACAAAGGATTGCCGAGATTTTTCTATTTACTTTCATTCAATTATCGAGGGGCATCTATTGGAAACGGAAAATTCAATCTATTATAGCATTCGCAGTGTAGCGATAGAATATATACAAAGTATGTCGTAACGATCGAAGCGAAGATATCTTTTTAAAGGAAAATCTGTTCATCTGACAAACCCCCGAAATCTAAAGCGCCGCGCCACGTATATTAATAGTCGTAAAATCCACAATCGTCCGGAGGAAAAGACGTGCTCTATTTCGCATCATCCATCAGAGCCCTATCCGTGAGCGGGACAAACTTCGGGCCCTCGTAGGTCTTCATTCTGAAGAGCCAGCAGATGGCCACGAAGATGGTCAGGCCGCCGGTCATCAAACTTGCGTAGTTCATTGAGGCAGCGTCCGTCGGCAGGGAGAAGGGGAAACAGAAGATGACGACGAAGGCGATGATGTAGATGCAGCTAAGGGTGTTGATTACGTAGCCGAAAGGTCCCATCCAGAAGTGGCCGCGGACGAAGGAGGAACGCTTTGTGAGGAGGTGGGGGAAGATAGCGGCGAAGTAAGAAAGAGATGACAGCTGCACGAAGCAACCGACGAAGGCGTTGAAAGCGGTCGTGGAGCCGACGTAGATACAGGCGAGGATGGTCATGACCGCGCCGCAGACAAGGGTGGCGTTGAAGGGGTTGTGCATCTTGCTGTTAATGTGGCCGACCCAGCCGGAGAAGGGAGTCGCTCCGTCACGGGCAAGAGTCCACAGTGTACGGCCAGCAGTTATGTAGCAACCAGCACAGTTGATGACTGTGGGGAGGAAAGTCACAATCAACAAACCGAGTCCGCCGCCCCTTGATCCGCTCGCCTGGCGGTAGATCTCAGCGAGAGGGAAAGAGCTTTGCAAAACACCGTCGAGGTCGTTGACGGCATAGAAAAGCGCGATCATATAGAGCAAGCCAGCAATGAACCCTATGCTCATCTGAGCCAAGACGGCTTTGGGGATGTTTCTGCTGGGTCTAAAACATGATTAGAATTACGAAATTCTTTTCGAACGTTGATAAAACTTACTTGGGGATCTCTTCCGCAAGATGGGTCGAACAGTCGGGAGTACCAACAGCGTAGGCACCGTTGAGCATGCCTGCAACGAACACGAAGCCATTGCTCGAGTATCCGGTGGAATTGGTCCAGGTGCGCCAAACCTCCTCGTCTGTGGCATATGGGATGCCGTTGACATGAGGCATGCACGCGCAGACAATAATGGTAATGAGCACACCAGACAGAATGAAAAATCCACCCAGGTTGTTCATATGCGGCAGGAAGCGGTTCAGGAACAGGACAATAGAGCAGCAGAGCCATGTGCATATGATGAAGCTGATGAAAACATGCCATGCCTTCATCTCAAATCCTGGATGCATAAGCGCATACATTGAAACAGTCTGCTGGCCCAGAATCGCAGATACTGAGGCACCTCCAAGAATCCATGCCAGACAGTTCCACCAACCGGCGAAGAAACCAGAAATCCGACCGTACTTTCCAGCAGTTACAGAAGCCCAATGGTAGACTAGATCATAATCAGCACAACGTAGAGCCCTAAAAGATAGGGCGAAGAAACATACCACCACCCGCAGAAGGCATCCCTGAAGCCAGTTCCGCAATCGAAGCTGCCACCATCCAGTAGCAGACTGAAACGGCGATAAATTCATAAATAACGCCCGACGGCCCTCCATTGTATAGGGCAACAGCCACACTTCCTCCCTGAGCAATCCATGTATTTCCCGTCGTGATAGCGAGAGCACAGATACTCAGCAGACTGTAGTTTCGCTGAAGCTCCTGACGATGACCAGACGCATTGACCAATTCCATGGAAGATCGCTGTTCCTCTGTCGATGACGAGTCGACGGCTCCTGTCTTTTCCGGGGCGTCTGCAGCCATTTTGCAGGTGTGTAAGACAATCGGGGTCGGTATTGGGACCACGGGGGGAAAGGTTCAAACAGGCGTGTTCCAGATGCGGGAGCGCGGTTCAGACCCTGATGTAAGATCCTGACAATCCGGTGGCGCAAGGGATCCCTTAAATCCCAAGCATGCCTGAATACAAACGACAGGACAAGACGCCAGAGAGTGACAGTCCTGACTTCCAGAAGAAGGAGGGGTGAGTTGAAGGAGAGAAGGATGCCGTACACCGTTCGCAGTGACAGAAGCGATCAGGAGCAGCGCGAGAGTTTATACTCTGCGAGGGTTCATCTGCGCTGCCCAGGTGCACCAGTTCAGGTTCCGCCAGTGGTGGGACAATGCGCGTGGGTGGATCCCTCGTGGTGAAGCGCTGAATGGCTCTGTGGCAGATTCCAAATCTCTTGCCAATCATATTCAAGAACAGCGACGCCAGAAGTGGCGGCGTGAGGTCAAGGTGGGTCACTACAGAGCGCCGATTGGCTGATGGGGGGAAAAAGGACACAGAGGAACTATGCCTGAAGGGGGAGCTTCAGCAGACAGCCCTGGAGCCCTCTCGGGGCACCAAGTGAGCTTCGTCGCGAAGATGCTCGTGAGATTTGATAACAGAAGGATCAAAGAAAAGCGTTCCCCATAGTCACTGAGCGCGTGTTCCGGCCTCCCCAGATGACTTACCCCAGGAACGATCCCCCTTCAGCCGCATTAGGCAAGGGTGCGAGGGCTCCAGCTCTCGATCAAGGGATGCATGCGAGCGGGACGTTATGGAAGGAATTTAGTACAGCCTCGCAGGAAGCATTAATGAGAAAGGTTTCGAGGAAAGTTTCATCAGGAATAATGCCCGTGGCAGAAGCCAACCTGTGCGAGCAAGGAGGAAAGGGTAAACTACTCAATGGAAAGAAAACAGCGATGTTGGCCCATGTGGCGGCATCGTGAATCCATCCTACCAAACGCCGACTTCGGCGTCTCTGAGGTGTTATCTGCTCCAAATCTCTGGCGCCTCAATCGAGTCATGCGAAGTGGAACAACAGAATCTTCAAGCGATGGCGCATAACTCTCCTTGAGAAAGCTGACCATCCTGAGTCGGGGTGGTTCCAGTTCTTGTATGGATGAGGGATCGGAGACATGCCATGGAAACTCACGCTGACCCGCTTGGGCCCGCCCTTGATTATCATCCTCGACCATGGACCAAGCAACCTTACCATGGATGAGAGCTGTGTCGCCCTCGTCACGTATCAAGTTAATTTCAATTAGGAGATTGGATTAGAGAAGAAATGTCAGGAAGACGGAGAAAATGCTCCTTGAATAATGTATGGAGATTCCAGATCGCTTGGTTGAGGAGAATCGTCGTTTGGGAGACCTGCTGTCTTTATTTGAGTTTGTCCGGGCATATTTTAGAATGTGACAATGGCTCCAGAATCGGCGCCTCCCAGATGCCGGCTGAGAGGCCTCAATTAAGATCAAATAGTCTTGAGGCCGTTCTTCCAGGACTGGCTCCATGTGAAACTTGTCTCAGACTCTGATGGCGAAATCCTCCCACTAACTCCTCCCAATGAAGCTCCGGGCTGTGGCGCTGTTGGTGCAACTGAGGAAATTCAGAATGATGGTCACATCGTGATGACGCTAGTCACAATTGTGCTTCGGCAGAAAAGTCATTGTTATTATTTCTGTCTTTAATCATCAGCGAAACTTAATTTGATTGTTTATATTGATTGTTGGTGGTCAATCTCCGACAGGCTCACAGTGTAAGGGTTCCAGAACTCGGGCCATCACTGAGGATTGCTAACGACAAGCCACCCAAAAAAAAAAAAAAAAAAAAAAAAAAAAAAAAAAAAGGTTCAGAGGCTCCTTGAAAGACCACGACGACAGGCAAGCGAGATCATGAATCGCAAGAGACAGGCTTGCGCTTTTCAGAAGCAAATTTCTGGAGCTCTTCGATTGAGGACATCGAAGGCTCGCATATTAAATCCAAGCATAGGAATGATCAGAAACAGCAGCTTTGGATCTCAATGGCTGGATGGAGAGCAGATCGCGATCAGACAGGCCAAGGTGAATCAAGAAGAGTCGTTCTGCGGATGAGTGCGGTTCCGATGACTTCCAGGACTGGAACTGCTCCAAATCGCGTCTCCGAACCTTTGGACCGAATGGATGCTTGTGGAGTCAACCAAGCATATTCTGGTTATAGGCACACAATGCACGTAACCAACCGCCCAGACGTCCCTCCAAGTCCAGCCAGCAGCCCAGAAAATGGCAAAATTTAGAGCCTTGGATGAACTCGCCAGGAAGAGGGGCGAGGAAGAGAGACTGACTCTTTGGGATGGAACGGTTCTGGGCGGGAGACTCGAGAATCGGAGACGATGGAATGACTTTGCGCCTTGCTGGTTTGGTTGCCCCTCTCGAATTAAGATCTTGCCCTGACAACAGTGCAATAATGGACAAGCAGCCGAGTGGCTCTCGTTTCCAATAATGGCAGAGATTAACAAAAAGTGAGCAATTTCAGCCGATCGGTTCGGTGGACAGCAGCACATCGCACATCGCACGATGTCTCGCTGGCCCACAGTGAAGCGACGGTGGACTTCTTAGCGTTTGTTGCGCCAGCCACCTCTTCACGAATTCAGATTCTGTGGACGATGCCCGCTCTTCGGGGCTTGCTCGAAATTGTTAACCTCTCAGCAGAGGCTGGCGACGATGGTGCGCGCGGAAAGCCCGGGTTTGCCGCTTGTATCCGGGAAGCACACCTGCAACATCCTGTGTATGCTCCATCAGGTATCCTCACAGTGATGGCCTGAGGCACCGAAGTAAGGATCGACAGAACAATCATGGAAGGAGTGGAAGGACTGACGAAAAACGGGTGGACGGAACCAGCGACAGCTGAAGTGTTGATCTCGTCTTGGTGTGGCCTGGCAGTGAGCATCCGAGCAGGAGTTTGCTCGGATGGACTTGCAGCGGACCCCTCGTAGTGGCTGCTTGATGGATGGATTGAGGGGGTTTTGGGATTAGTGGGAAAAAAGTGGGAAAAAATTAAAGTTCTCTCAGCAGATGGATCCAGGTCCACAAAAGCTGTCATCCAATGACGCCATCCCTTGCAGAACCCTCAT
Organism: Aspergillus lucknowensis; assembly: GCF_044049455.1. Lineage (NCBI taxonomy): Eukaryota > Fungi > Ascomycota > Eurotiomycetes > Eurotiales > Aspergillaceae > Aspergillus > Aspergillus lucknowensis. The sequence continues at coordinate 459,449 of NW_027263546.1, read as the reverse complement.
TTGCACCTGTCCTGCCAACTGGTGGACCCATCCATGCAGAAAATGAATTTCCAACCTTGGAACATTTCTCATCTCGCCCGACATCTCCTTGAGCTGCGGCAGGTGCCCTCCGACCCGATGGCAGCGGATCGCCACCCTCTGTTCTCCATTGTCTGCGAACTCGAGCGGACGTTTTCCACCGTCAGGTGTGGTTTCCAGTTGCATCATGAAGGATCTGGGCATAGACAACTCCTCATTCGCTGAATATCAGATTATGAAGGCCGATTCTTCGGTCACATCAGGCCCCCTGGCACGATCCATGGACTACGCTCAGGCGAATCATGTTAATTTCTCCGACCCAAGAAATGTCTGCTTCTGGGGGGTCTTCGAGTCCACCTGGGCAAGCTCTTGGGACATAGGTTTCGCCATGGAGGGTTGTTGCAATAATTATTTTTCGTGCTGTCGTCTTTTTTTTTTGCTCCTGCCAATTTTTTTAGCGCTATTGCTGTCTTACCGTGGACCTGCACTGTCAATGTAAATTCGCTCATCCTTCGCGGGAGACAGCGATTCTCCATCCAAGGTTCGAGGTCAGGTCCGATCCCCAAGGTGTCTCTCTCTGGCAGACCCCCGCTCTGCCGCTCGCTGGCTGCGCCGAAGCCTTATCTTCTGTTTCCATGAGCGTGCTGCGCCAAGTGATCCTTACTTATATCCTCTTGTCCCCTCCTTCGTACTTTACTTCTTTCGTGGAGTGGCTATCACATCAACTGATCCTGTTCCAGCCCGGGGTACCAGGTTACACGACGACAAAATGTCGAGTCTGGGTGCGGAGTTTGGTAGGAGCTTTGCTCGAGAGACATGGACTCTCTATGGTGTTGGAATGCTCAGTGTGGTACTGAGGTTGTAAGTATCTCTCGACCTCTGAAGTGTGCTTCAGTAGACCCTAACAGTTCCCCAGTATAGCACGTATCCGTCGGCTGGGCATTCGAAATCTTCAATGGGACGACTACATTATGGTCTTTGCGGCCATCTGGTACACCATCCTATGTGTTGCTCTCAATCAGGTTGCTTCCGGGGGAGGGTCGAATTTGATGACGGACGAGGATATCGCGAACTTGACACCTGCTATCTACGCGGAACGAGCTAAAGGAAGCAAATGGGTATTTGTCTCTGAACATGCATTCGTCCTTGCTATATGGTCCATGAAAGCATGCATGTTGATTATCTATTCCCGCATCACGTATGGCCCACCCCCCACGCAGATTCCCTTGAGGTTTCATATCTGACTCGACTTATCCTACAGAGAGGGGTTACACCAAAGAAAATGGATCAACTACCTTGCTATATATGTTGCTGTCGGGTTTGTTGGAGTTGAATTGGCCTTATTCCTCATCTGCCGACCTCTATCGAACTACTGGGCAGTGCCCACTCCCAACCGTCAGTCCACCCCTCCTTGTTACCTTAGTTGATGCAACTAACTGTACGGCAGCACAATGCTCAACCTACCAATATTACGAGATCGTGCAAGGGTGCATCGCCATTACAGCCGATATTGCCATGCTCCTAATCGGCCTTCCGCTCCTAATGCAAGTCCGCATCCCTCTCAAACAAAAGCTAGTCCTGCTCGTCATCTTCGGGATGGGAATCTTCGTCATCGTCGCCGCTATCCTCACAAAGGTCTACTGCCTGGTACCATCTCTCATCTCATACGTCTACATGAACTGGTACTTCCGAGAATCCACCGTGGCCGTCCTGGTTACCAACCTGCCGCTCATCTGGTCCCTCCTCCGCGAAGTCTTCCCCGCGTTCAAGAGCTGGACAGGTGGTTCAAAACGGGCCACTGACCGGTACCGGTCAGGTGCCTGGAACAGCAAGGCTTCAGGATACCGAAACTACGGACCCCCGAGTCACCTCAAATCCGGGGACGATTTCCACATGCCCGATTACAACCGGAGCGTCGTCGTCACCCCTCAGAAGCACGTCTCGAATGTCAGTCTTGAAGATGCCGAGACTCATGATCCCAGTGACGACGGTTCCGAACGGGCTCTGCAGATCCGGCAAGATGTGACAATCACGGTTGAGCGGGAGTCACGAGTGGCGGACTACAACCGTCAACCGCAGCCTTGAAATATAGGCCCCAAAGGATATCTAAAATTCTTCTTTTCTGATGTACATAATGATTCTCTTGTTACCCTTCTGTTTTTCACGTAACGACTAGACATGCCCACTAGACCAACTTTTGGAGTTTTGAGGTACACAGTGTATATTGTAACCATGTACCACTGATACAATTATTATTGAGAAACCCTGGCTGCATCTTCGCCTCCACTTCCGTAGTACGGAGAATCCTGCTCCGTGGTCGGCTTGTTTAACCATGGAAGTCCGCTTCAAAGGTTGAATTGTTGAATTGTCGGCCACATCCAAGTTGGGCAGTCTGTTCCAGGACTCCTCGCAGATCTCCCGATAGTCACGTGTTGGTGCCTACTTTCTGCCTCGAACTATCACATCCATCTCAACAAGCCCATACTTTGCATCCCTCCTTCACAAGACTTGCCGTGATTTCATCTTTGATCGTGGAGAAAAAACTCCTTTTTTCCCTGTTTGGGCCGATGGAGCGCCGGAATTGTTGGAGAATTGTGGCAGTGATCCCACGTTCTTTCGCGTGGGTCCGCCATGGATCGCCGACGCTTCAGTCAGGATTCAAAAACCACGCACGTTCAAAGTTGATCCTTCGGTTCGGTTCCCAGTTACCGGAAAGTCCCTCTGCCCCCTCGTCCAGGAACACGAACGCTTATCGGGTAATTGCTGAAAACGCAACGCCTCCCCCCTGATCCTCACCCCAACTCATTGGATGAATACGGGGTGAAACTGGAGACTGAGAACGAGCACACCTGGGCACCAAGCCTCCAAGGTCCACGCTTAACTAACCCGTACTAGGAAATACCCATACGGAGGAGATCGGAATATGTGGACGGCGAGATCCAACCGCGAGACTCCTCGCACATCGCAACGTTCTCCCTCATGGGCCACGTTTCTTCTTCTCCACTGGTCCTGCCACGGATCTGGGATTGATTCACATACACATACGTCGACTGGGCCAATGCCGAGCATCATCTTCTCGCCCACGGCTCAGACTGTGTGGCCAAAAAGCTCTCCAAGCCAACCCTTCTGCCCAGTGCGGTTTAGTGGTTGGTTGACGATATCACCGTCACATTAGAAATGAGGGCGAGAGCATTCCCTCGATTCACCCGGTCGGTGCATTGGGGCGGGGAGCGAGAGCCCACAGGGCTATTTTCTCGACGGAGATGGGGGATCTGAGCGTGGCAACGCCGAGTCAACCTGCGCAATCTGACCGTCCCTTTGCGCCGAACAGCGCACCTATGAGATAACTTCCTCCAATCACGGTGGGAGTGGCTTCTTGACAAGACTTTCAGCCGATGCTCAAAGGCTGGGCGTCTACTTCTTCTGGTCGACATTTCCAATTCAGGCCCTACCTCCGGGCTTGTCTCACACTGCGAGAATCGCCTCTCACGTCCCAGCGGGGGCTTGGGCCCAGATTGTTGACATGTTGCGACAATGCTACCGGAGTAGTGTCCGGAAGGTCGGGTCTCAAAGACACATAAGACTCCAAGCCACGCTGGAGTTAGCTTCCCTCTTGGCTTTGGGTGAGAGTTTGTCAGAACTTTGGCCTCTGGATAGATTTGGAATCTCCCTTTTATACTGCACAGAACTCTTGCTCAGGCACCCACTTTGCACAGCACGACAAGATATGGAGTATCCATTTGCAACATCAATCTGGACTAGTATCACTAAATTCTTCCCGGCGCTTTTTCTTCCAGGCAAGAAAAGGTGGATATTCCCAAGGCCAATTGAGTTTCTCCGTCCAGTTGCCCCAATGACTGTCCCTTTTCTTGGGTATGGCAACAATCCTGGACAGCCACACCGGATTTTGATTGTTTAGATTCACCAAAATTCATTGACGTGGAGTACCTTAAATGGTAAGGGCTGTCCTAGGTTACTGCTCTTCATGCAGGAGATGAGGCAGAATCACCTGGTACTATACACTCTGAAGTAGTTTTGAATGCAAAACAGCATTCCAAAACCCCCCAAATCAGCAGCGCAGCAGCGCAGGCCGAGATATACAACCCCAGCCGCCTTACACCATCGTTCGAATCTTTTCCCCACCCCATGATATAACGCATCATGGAAATACCCTCCAGAGCCTCCTAACCAAGATAACCATAGCAGAACCCACAAACCCTGCCTGAGTCCTCGAATATAAATATTCACCCAAGCGCCCACGTACAAGGCAACCCATCTTGGTTGCACCAACAAGGTAGGCAGTAGCACCTCATGGAACGTGCCATCATATCCAAAGCTAGCATCTCACCTAGCCATTACCCCGAGGCCTGGCATGGTCGATTGAATTTCTGGATACCCATACCCAGTCTCCTTGTTTCTTTCCTGGCTTCTACCATTGTACTCCTGGCTTCTCTCCACCCGGGTTTTGTTACCATCGCGAGATACCCCAAAAGCCCAGAATGTGTGGCTTCGCAGCGGGCCGGGAGGCCGTGTTCATATACCGTCATGGTTGTCCCGTCCACAGTCTTCACTCCCCACCCACAGAACAACTACCAGATTGGCTACTGCGGCGGGCTATCTGTCCTACGACAACACAACCAATTTATCAATAGTACCAGTACTGAGTTTGCATATCCCAGGGGTGGTAGTTGAGGATAGGGTCACTGGGGACGTCGTGCCGACAATTGACCCTCGGAGTAGTGCCAGTAAGTGAGTTGTTCTGATGTGTAATGATCTTATCTCCAAGGTAGACGGATGGATATATCCGCTTTAGCAGGCTGATAGGTTACGCCGCGTGGTTGCGTGCTGGTTGGCCAACCACCTCTGCAGAAAATACTACACGTCATGAATTATCTTCCGAGGCAAGCACCCATTGCTGTCATGTTGCATTTTTAGCTTCCTACCCTGGTTCTCCTTGCGTAAGGCTGGCGCTGTACCCGGGAGGAAGGTCAACAACCCCGTAGATCCCATTTACATATATACTTGGGAGGATTACCACGCAGCTGGAGAAATTCGGATCCTGCCGTCTTACGCTGTATATCACCTCAATCCAGACGAAGATACAATCCAATAACAGTGTACATCTCAAAGAGACTAACGAAGCCACGGTCGTCCAAATCCTCCGGTGTCCCTCGCGTTCGAAGAACCTATCTCCGTTTCGCGTGTCGGTTGAGCGGCCAATAAACTCGGGTAGAATATTTCCCCAGGCTAATAGAACATTAAAGTCAAGACCCTAACCCTAATAAGTGGTTGTGTAGTGTAGTGGTTATCACATTTGGTTTTGATGTCGAAATTGTTCTCAAACGTCCAAAAGTCCGGGGTTCGAATCCCTGCACGACCTTTCGCATTCCGCTTTGTTTTTCTGTTCTTTTCTCTCCTCTATCGTACCTTTTTTTTTTTTTGGATCCTGGACCAGTGGTGCCCTATTCGCCCTTTTAGAATGGCATGGCGAGTGAGTGGCTGTATCAGTGGTTGTCTGATACGATGGGTATTGTACTCAACGTTGATATTCGAGATAATATTGCAGTATCTAACGCATCCCGCGTCTATTCTTCGCCTATGTACATCGGACAAACTGTATATGCCGCTGTAAAGCACTGCACTCCGCAAAACCGCTCCCGGCTTGAATTGAAAAGGTAATACAGAAATGTTCGACTCCAAAGGGCAAGTTGAACGGGAGAAAGTAGAAGGGATCACAAAAGGAAAACGTAAGACTTCATAACTCATCACATGGCACGTCCCTACTCATACAGATCCATGTCGCCGCTGTTATCATCCATCTCAGCCATTGCGTCGAAGTCATCCTCATCAGTCATATCCAGATCTTCGTCGAGCTGGACTTCGTGGTTAGGGACCACCTCGATCCGACCATCGCGCATGACCACACGAGCAACCTCGCCGTCTTGGATACTGCCGCGCAGAATGAGAACGGCAAGTTTGTTGAGGACTTCGCGCTCGATGATGCGCCCTAACGGACGCGCACCGTAAGCGGGGCTGTAGCCTGATTGACCGAGGTAGTCTTTGACTTCCTCTGAGCATTGGATGGTGACGTTGCGGCTGTTTTGCCCAAGGCGAGCTTGGACCTCGTCGAGGCGGAGGTCAACGATCTTACGGATTTCTCTCCTGCTGAGACGATTGAAGATGACAGTGCTGGAGATACGGTTGAGGAATTCGGGTAGGAAGTAGTTGCGGAGGGCGCCCATGACCAGCTCCCGTGTCTGTAGGTCGATTTTGCCGTCTTTTGTAGTTGGCCGGGCAAGATATTCCGCGCCCAAGTTAGAGGTCATCACGACGATGCAGTTGCGGGCGTCCACAACTCTGCCTTGGCCATCTGTGATACGACCGTCATCCATGAGCTGGAGGAGGACGGTGAGAACTTCCTTTGCTGCTTTTTCCACTTCGTCGAACAAAAGGATTGAGAATGGCCGGCGCCGGAGGGACTCAGTCAGTTGACCGCCCGCGTCGTGTCCGACATAGCCAGGAGGCGCACCGATCATGCGGCTGAGTGAATGTCGTTCCTGGTATTCGGACATGTCGAACCGGATCATAGCCTTGGGGTCATCGAAAAGGAATTCCGCCAGAGCTTTTGTGAGAAGTGTCTTACCCGTACCAGAAGGACCGCAGAACAGGAAGCTTGGAGGCGAATTGGGGTTGCTGAGGCCGGATCGCTGGAGTCGGATGGCATTTGAGACAGATGTTACGGCCTCCTTCTGACCGACAACAACCTTGCCAAGGTACTTCTCCATGTGCAATAATTTGTCCTTCTCGGTAGTCTTGAGCCTTGTCACGGGAATTCCCGTCCATCGGGCGACAATCTCATTGATCTGGTCAGGGCCGACCTCGTCAGCAAGGAGAGGCTCTCCAGCATCACCCTGGCGATTTCGTCGCTCCTCGTCGGCCTGAGCGCGCTGCTTTTCCAGCGTCTCAATGTGTTGTTGCGTCTCGGGGATAGCATAGTACTGCAAGTCTGCAGCAGTTTCAGTATCGCCGGACCGCTCGGCTCTCTCTTGCTTGTTCTTAAGGTTGTCCAGTTTCGTTTTGGCGTCCTGAATGGCCTTGTTGCGCTGCTTTTCACTTTCGTACTTCTGGCGCATAGGACGCAACTCCTCGACTACGTTGGCTGCTTCCTGTTCCGCAGCCTGGAGACGGGCTTTGGATGCATCGTCCTTCTCACGCTTCAGAGCATGAATCTCGATCTGGAGCTGTCGGTATTTTCGCTCGAGGCTGTCAAGAGCCTCGGGTTCGGATTCACGGGCTACTCTGACGGCGGCAGCAGCTTCATCAATCAGGTCGACTGCCGAGTCGGGTAGTCGACGGGCCGTGAGATACCGCGCAGCGAGAGTGGCTGCGGTGACGATGGCAGCGTCGAGGATCCGTACACTACCATGGTGAACTTCGTACTTCTCTTTCAAACCACGGAGAATGGAAATAGTTTCCGGAACGGTGGGCTCCTTGACCAGTACCTGTTGGAATCGTCGTTCGAAGGCGGCATCCTTCTCGATATACTTGCGGTATTCGCCGAGTGTCGTGGCGCCGATACAGTGTAGTTGGCCACGAGCGAGCATAGGCTTTAATAGATTGGCGGCATCCATCCCGCCCTCACCGCTGGCGCCTGCACCCATGAGCAGATGGATTTCGTCCACGAATAAGACAATTGTTTCCTTGGATTCTTCGATCTCCTTGAGGACGCCCTTTAGCCTTTCCTCGAACTCACCACGATACTTGCTTCCAGCGACAAGCGAACCGACATCGAGTGAGAGAAGCTTGCACTGTGATAGACTCGCTGGAATATCGGCATTCACGATCCGACGGGCCAACCCTTCGACAATGGTAGTCTTACCCACACCCGGCTCACCGATGAGCACAGGGTTGTTCTTGGTTCGCCGACTGAGGATGCGGATCACCCGACGAATCTCCTCCTCTCGGCCGATGACCGGATCAATTTTCCCCTCACGAGCCAGACCCGTCATATCGATGGTGAATTTCTTAAGGTTTTCGCTCTGGCTCTCCGCGTCCGCCGTCTTAGAGTCCACCCGCCTTGTCCCTCGAATCTGCTGGATGGCGGTATCGATCAACTTGACGCTCGGGACGTTGGCATCTTTGAGGGCAGCCTGAACCTGAGAGTCCTGGCATACTGCTTGTATGAGATGGTCCACAGCCACATAGCTGTCTTTCTGTGTCTTGGACAAGTCGTTGGCGGCATTGAGAACTTTTCGGAAAGGTGCGGAAATGCTGCGGGACTCCGGAGGAGGATCTTGGCTAGGTAACTTCACCAGCCGCTTCATGAGCCCACGATGAAGGAGCTGGACATCACCGTGTGCGCGTTCGACGACTTGACGGAAGAGGGATCCGTTCGAACCTCCGTGAGAGGGATGCTGTGAGGGTCCTTCGTCTTCATCTTGAGAAGGATCGAGGAGGGCAATTGCAAGATGGAGCGGGTAAATCTCTGCGTTCGAGTGCTCTATGGTTAGCTCGAGGGCATCTTGTAAGGCCTTGTTGGCCTTGTCTGTGTATTTGTCGGTGTTCATGATGTAAGTGGGGAGATCTGAATCTCCGCAGAGAGGGAGTGAGAAGAGCTGCTTAAAGGCTCAATCTGCCAACGTGGAATCGATGTAGATATGTGAAATTCAAGGGAGAGCCAGCTAGCTAAGCACAATAGATGATATATATACGAAAGAATTATTGCCGGCTTTGTAGGAGAAACTTTAGATTCTTTGGGAAGCTGCCCAACGGCTCTTGCAGAGTCATGACGACACTGTTGCATTCCACCGCCTTCCAGAAGCATCGCGAAGTTTCCTCGCTGCCTCAGGCAGTAAGTCACGTGAGAATAAGATAAAGCAAAGGTTTGGACAAATGAGTTGAGAAACGGTTACAGAGGCAGAGACCACTTGGCAGTGGCGCCCAAGGCCCACTAAATCGATATTCTCCTTGCGCTAATTCCGACCATGAACGCCAATTACACAACCTCAAAACAGCGTTGTATTAAATAAAAGGTCCGGGGCGTGCATGCCCTGTGTCATCGGGACCGCAGGGATAGGATGAGAGGCGCTTTGAGCCACTCCTGGTCCGGTCTCCTCTGCAGCCGCAGCCACTGATACCTCCTCGGATGACGGGTTATCTGATCCTTCTCGTCCGCGGCGCTTCTTTACTGTCGCCGGTTTGAAGTCGGATATGATCACGGCCGGGATTGGTGCTTTGCCTTGATAAAGGCGATGGCGGAGGTTGTATATATCCCGGACTTGAATGTGAGTGGTAGGGTCCACGTGCCGGAGCTGTTTAAGGATCTTGCTGGGTGGCATGTTGATGTCAAGAAGGGCCTTTATATACTGCGTCTTCTGCGCAATCTCCTCGCGGCGAATCGAGGGGTGGTCACCCGGCGTTGACGGGCCATGGTTGTGAGCACTGTTGCGGACTTTGACATGCCATAGATTGTCAAGCTTATGGTAACTGAGCCGGATGTTAAACGGGCATCCGTTCCTTCGTGAGGGAGTCCGTTGACGTTCCTTCGCAGTCGAGTGGTATATCTGACCCTGATCGCAGGTCATGTAGATGGCCTCGACTTTTCCCTCCCTGCCTTTATTGGTGCGCTTGGTGATCAAGGCATAATGGTTATCTTGCGCAAAGGCTTTTACCGCCTGCACGGCCTCCGTCTCTGTCCGGTACAGGAGCTCCGGGGGCGACGGTAAGGGCGGAAACGCCAATGTAGGGGGGTTGTCTGGCTGGAGCAGTTGAAGAGATTGGCCTGGGAGTTGCTCAGGTTGCTCCATGGGGGGTAAAAATCAACTGCGGAAGAAATCAAAGCAGGGACATTGAGAAAAATATGGATGGATGATCTGTGTCATTGAAGCTTACTTCTGGCAGGCCGATCTTGGAGGGTTCTTCCGATTCTTATATGACGAAGAGCGAGAGCCCTTGGGGGAATCGTTGGAAACTGCCGAGCTTTGTGGAGGATCGAGGCGGTGAGCCAAGCGGTGTGAGTCCCCAGAGCTCACTTGAAGTATACTCTCCATCTTGATGAGCTCTCTCGCCTCACTCAAAGCCCAACGATCCTTCGTTCTTCCATTTTCTTCAAAATGTTACCTAATTTTACGAACCCCGTTGGTTGCCTGAATTCTCTCCTCCTTACCAAACCTGAACGAGAGCGCCAAATGACCGTCCTGCACTGTCGTTGCACAGATCGAGAGAGGGCCGAGGGATCCCTCGTCCGCCGCTCAGGGCACCATGAAGAAACTAGTCATAGCACCGATCATTATAGCCCGTTCAAACCCCACGTTAGCGACGAGGATGCATCATTGGTTCGTCTTACTCCCCGCCACGCATGACATGGGAAGGCGAGCACCAACCCTGGCCGTGCCAAAGGCGGCCACTCGCCCCTCCCCGGTCGCAGCCTCGGAGGCCCGTCCGGCGGATCTGACTGAGTGGCTTGAAACGGTGATATCAGATATGGCGAATGCACCTTCTGACCAGAGACAGTTGCTGTCCGTATGATATTTTCCCTCTTGTTTCGACTCCGCTATTTGGGGTATTCAGGGCAGCCTTCTTCCCTCCCCTCCTTTCTCTTCGACGGTAATCTCACCCTGCTTTCTCCGTCTCATGACGTCAAAGTGGAAACCAAAACGATGCCTCGAACAAATTGTGGCGACAGGGATTCTCAACACCTTCAACCACTCCGCTTCTCGAGAAGGACGACCATGGACACGTCCTTCCTCTTCGGTATCCCCAATGTCCACTCTCAACCGAGACTAACTTCCTCTGATTTTCCACTCGTACCGCCGTTGCCCGCCGGAGCTGACCAGGTGCTGAAATTTGCGTCTGTTCGCAACCCCCCCCCCCAAAGCTTGCCCGCAACTGCCAGGAACAGGTTGAACTCCCTCCCCCAAATTCAGGAATCGATGCCTTCCAATGGCAGGGGAATCAAAGCGGAGCAGGAACCGTAGATCCTAATCCCACCTCTAGTGACGCTGCGGTTCTGCTCGCATCGTGCCTCGAGTCATCTCGAGTATGGGAAGCCGGGAGAGCGTGCTTGAAGTTTCAGAAAGAAGCTCTTTGGGTGTAGAATCTATATAGATCAAGACCAGGATCTTGATAACAAGATAGAAGATCGATATCGATGGCGAATATAGGTGACATCTGTCGCCATCGCCCTGTCCCGAGCCTGTTCGCAGTAGCTGTGCCCCTTCTATCCACTCTCCAGCAGCAGCCAGTAACAGCCACTGTATCCAAGCACTGCTCGATGCCGTACCACCAAGACCAAGAGCTAACTCTGTACCTCCTGTCTAGCCTCTCGTTTTTTTTTATCCATGACTGTCAAGAGTTTGGCTCAGTGGGCAAAACTCAAACCCAGAAATCCCATCCCAACTTGAAGCCTTGTGATATCCACACGATATCTGGACCCGGCACTCCCCTCTCTGGCCTCTGCTTCTCTGCTTCTGTCTGCCTTCTCTCAGGTCAAGACTTGGGTATAAAAACCTCGACTATTTCCTCGAGCCCAGCTTCCATAAATCAAGCAATTCAATCCATCCTTGTCCTAAACACAGAGGACAGGAATCTCCTGGCAGTGTTCCTGACCTTATTCTTGCTTCGCGATTCCTCCTCGGAGCCACCTTCCGTACTACCATCAGGGGTATTCTGGGAGTAAATTCCCCGAAATCTTGCCCGGAAGATTCGCTTTCAGACCAAAAGAGAGTTATAATCAGTAGCTTCACCAGAGGTTCAAAATCCCTGGTAGATAGTGAAAAGATTGAACGCTGAATCCCCTCATCATTTCATCATAGCCAGCGTACTCTCAAACGAATCCAAACGAATTGGACCAACATGGCCCAGAAACCAATCTTCGTCGCAACTCACCCCCGGGCTTGCTCTACGGCTTTTGAACGGGTATTTACCTCTGGGCTCGCTCCTTTGGGATCCTGAAGGAGGAAACGATTTTGCTAACAACGAAATAGGTCTTCATGACCCAACGGGAGACAATCCAATGTATCCACGAGCCCTTCGGCGACGCATTCTACTACGGCCCCGAGCGCCTCTCAGACCGCTACGAGGCAGACGAGCAGGGCCGTCTGGATAGCGGATTCAGCGAGTCCACGTACCAGACTATCCTCGAGCGGATCGAGCGCGAGGGGCGCGAAAACGAGGGCAAGAGGATCTTCATCAAGGATATCCTGCACTATCTTCTTCCGCCCAATGGTAAGCCCGCTAGCATCGCGCCGTCCCTGCATAGGATTAAGAGGGGCGTTGGCACCGAGACGGTCGTAGACTCTGAACCCCCCGCGGCCGTTGGTAGTAGCAGCATTGGCGACGGGACTGCTGCCAACGGCCACCACTCTGGGGATGGGGAGGAGAAGGAGGAGGGAGGAAGCGGTGAGGCATGCAAGGGGGCCAGGGCAAGGAAGGCACCCACATACCCGTACAGCACCGCCCCAGAACCGGGGAATCCAACCGTGATGCCCAAGGAGATCCTGCAGGGCTTCCACTTTGCCTTCCTAATCCGTGACCCGCACTACAGCGTGCCCTCGTACTACCGGTGCACGATCCCGCCGCTGGACGCGGTAACCGGGTTCAGCTATTACGACCCGGCTGAAGCTGGATACGACGAGATGCGTCGGTTCTTCGAGTTCCTGCGGCGCGAGGGCCTGATAGGTCCTCACATCGCGACCCGGGAACAGGACGCCGACGATCTCCTCGCTAACGGCGGCGGCCACAAGCCGGTTGGGAAACCCGGGGCCCGGGTTGGCGCGGAGATCTGCGTCGTCGATGCGGACGAGATGCTCGATAGCCCCGCGGCGACGATGGAGGCATTCTGTCGGAGTGTTGGGGTCCCGTATACGTCTGAGATGCTGAGTTGGGATAATCAGGCGGATCATGAGCATGCGAGGGAGGCGTTCGAGAAGTGGAACGGGTTCCACAACGACGCGATTGAGTCGAAGGGGTTGACGGCGAGGAAACACGTATGTAACGTTCTTTCTTTTCTTTTTTTCTCATCCCAATACCCTGTTAGCACGGAGTATGGGAGAGACAGACACACACGCAAACACGCACACAGAGAGAGAGTCCAGCTGATCATGTCCAGCCACGCGCCCCCAAGACAGAAGCTGAGTTCGACGCCGAGTGGCGCGAAAAATACGGCGAGGAAGGCGCCGCCCTGATCCGGAAGACCGTCGACGCAAACATGGCAGACTACCTGTTCCTCAAGCAGTTTGCGATGAAGGTATAGACGAGACGAGGCGAGTAAGTCCAGTCCACCTGAAGCAATCAAAGGAGGTAAGTGTCGTGGGGGTTCGATGATGACGAGAATGAAATTGGTCTTTCGCTCAAGTTAAGCTTGTTCTTTCGTCGATGTCGTGATCTTAGTCCTGATCACGCAATTTGACGTGCACGGATGGACAGGGGGGTCCGAGGGAGCTCCTTCGGCGCGGGCTGCATGGATTCGATGACCTTGTGCTGTTTTTGCTTTTCAATCGTGCGTTTCTGAATGGAGGGAGAATGTATCCAGCAACTCTACCTAGTCCGAAGGAAGTAATTGTTCGTTTGACTGGACTGCACCAGGGGAGGATGGAGTGGGAGTACTTTTGTTCGTTCGTTGATTCGTGAATCCGTCCCCTCCGGGGTTGATGTCTGGGTCCAAAGTACGTTTGTGTATTGGCTATCCTACTGAGGTATATATCAGCTGTTCAGAAAAGCACCCAACTTGCAAAAAGAAAAGAGGGCCAGCAACCCAGGACCGAACCAATGATTGATTCCATCGTACAGAGAAAATAACCCAAGTCTGAACTGAGCCACCGCGACAGTACTCTGGTTCGAACGCTGCAACTGTATCATGACAAACACGCAGAGAAAAGAAAAGTAACCCAGTTTATACAGCACTGTATCCGCCCCTTGACCCCGTTCCTTGCAGCGTATTGATCACCCGCCGCAGCCAGTCCTGGAAGAGGTAGGGCACATCCCTAATCGTGTCCCCATGCGGGAGGAGGTCCCAACCACGAGCTCCATAGCGGTTATAATTGAGCCACGAGCCGAAGACAAGGTACGCAGCGGCACAGAGGAAGAAGCTAAGGCATATTAGCAAGTGCAAAAATCGCTCGAACATGGGGGAGAGTACATGATGATCAGCCAGGTGAAGAACCCCCAGTGGCCGGATGAGGATCCATGCTCGAGAAGGTAATTGTCGCAGGCATACTGCGTCCTCCAGTTCAATCTGAGCACGTATGACTCGTCGTCCGACGGACCGAAGCTCTTGAATTCCAGGCTCCGGTTTGGGTCAGAGCCATCATCAAACGGACCCTTACCCTCACCGTCGCCCTCGCCATCACCATCGTTCTCATCGTCGCCACCATCCTCATCTTCCTCTCGAGCACGGAGGAGACGCTTCGGCGTCTCGACGAGTCCCTCCAGCCCCGTTCGATCGTGATCGCAGACAAACTCAATGACTGCACTCGCATCCTTTGACTTTTTGCTATCATTTGGATACTTGCCACCACGCAGCTTAACCTGCAACCCTTCCGTGTCCGCATCGAGCTTCTTCAACCGCGTGATCTCTGGGTCCTTCGCGCCGTGGCCCATATGTTCCAGGCCAGCAATGGGGAACACGAAGCTGCTCTCTTTCTTGCTCTCGTCATCGTATTCATACTGGAATCCGCAGACTAGTATTCAATCATTAGCTCAACCTTGTTGGTTTTACCTCGATTCTGGGGGTGGTCGTACTATTCCTCGACGTTCCGCATTGCAAGTGACCTCGGTTTGCGGCTCCCCCAAGAGCAGTACAGATATTCATGACATAGGTGGTGTTGACGATGACGTTGTCATTTTTCTCCGCGTGGTAGATCGTGTGTACGCCGCCCAGTGGTGACAGATCATATTTGTAGCCGTCTGCATTGATCTGGGCACAGTTGAACGTGATCGCGGCAGCGAGACCGGGGAGGAGGGAGGCGGCGGGAAAGAGGGGAGAGGAGGGTATTCGCATCGTCTATGTTATATCTAAGCCGTGAATAGATGTAGAATATGCAGGGGACCAAAAATGGCGGAGGAGAGGGATTGGAGGTGGTTCAGAAGCTCTCCGTGCTCTGGGCGCGAATCTCGTGAGGCTGGGCGATGACGCTGTGGTGTTGGGCGTGATGGAAACGGAGCTCAGGCTGGGGGACAGCAGGACAGGCAGATGACGAGTTGGGGCGGATGATCGACCAAATGAGCGTTTCAAATGGAGAACAGTTGAAGCGGAGATGGTTGAGCTGTCTGGGGGCGATGGTTCAACTCCAGTACTGACAGCTTGGCTTGGAGATGAGTGTCGTCTGCTTTCTTACTTAACCAGCACACGGTCGGTCTCCTGTTTCTCCGGCGAAAGAGCAACCAGCTCGCATCAACAGGTCAACGACACAACCTCGAAGATGAGGCTCAGTCATAGCAAGAGTAGGCTACTATATTGAACATCGCTCAATTTCAAACGCTCTTCATGTCCCTAATTCTGTTAGCTGAAAGGAGATGCCTAGAGCGCCCGGTATGTCGCCCACCAGGTCGATATTCACTCACTGCTGTTGACTAGGTCAAATCTAGCACTATCTATATAAACTCAGGAGTATCCCCCTGTAGCCTATCAAAGTCACATTTATCTCTGTTTTTGCAGACATCTTCAGGACACACAGGTTGCGCAGGCCGGCGAGCTTCCCCGCACAGACCACTTCACCTCCCTCCCAAGCCAGGAACACCAAAATATCCTCACAGCTCTTACTTGGCAGTACTTCACAACCCTCCTATCATCAACTAACTAGACCACCAAAATGCTAAACACGCGCATGGTTCGCTGCCCTTTCTCATTGTAACTACCACTCTTTTTCTAAATCTGACGAGAAAATAGCTCTCAAAAGAAGACGAAGCCACAATGGGCAGCACAGAGGACACCGAAGTCCGGCGCGAAGACCAAGAAAAGATTAATCGGTTCAGTCGGCTTCATCAGCGGGAGACGATCCTGCAGGAGAAGTTGAAGGGGAAGCAGGTGTGTTTTCATTTTTATTAATTCTAAATTACTTTATTTTTTTTTTCCAATCCTATCTTTTATTCTTCCTGGTGGTTAAGAGGGGTTGGGCGCGCTAACTGCAACGCCACGCAATAGAAGGACAAGGAGGATCTAGAAGAGGTCTCGACGGAGCTCGAGCTTGCTGATGAGGATGAGTTGGTTCCGTATGTCTATGTCCCTGGTGTCATTTTGTTTCCCCCCGCCCGCAACCTTTGACGAAATATCATGCCCAGAAACCCGTGCTGATGGTCGCAGTTACAAAATCGGAGACTCGTTCGTTCAACTCCCCCTAGAAGAGGCGCAGACGCTTCTTGCTTCTTCAACGGAGCAGATCGACTCCGAGGTGCTCAAGTTGGAGGAGACGCTGGGGGATCTGCGGGATGAGATGCAGCAATTGAAGGTCGCCTTGTATGCGCGGTTTGGGCGGAGTATTAACCTGGAGACTTGAACTTATCACCCGGGCAGAGCCTTTTTTCGGTCTTTCTTTCTATCTTCGATTTCCAGTGGACATGGTTATGCAGTGTAGATGATCAGAGAATTCGCGATTTTGCCCGCGGGTCGCTATTTATGTAATGCTATATACAGGGTCTTACGACTCGCAAGAAAATAATGTATCAATGTAGACTGGTATCATAACGTAAAATCATTCGCACGTGCAGATAATGCCAAACTCGGAGAGGACATAAATCTGAACGTGGATGCAATATTGCGGTGAATGCTTTCTGGGCCTCGCTCTAGTCATGCAGAGCATGTGTTATATAATACTCGCGATCGCCATACGTGAGTGTGACGAACTCGGTTGATTGGGTGCCGAGTCCGGACTTCCAGTGACAGATTCGCTGCCGCGGTACGACGGTTGTTCTGTCGGCTGCCGGAGACGTTGTGCATCTCTTTGCTGTCGGTGTTCCTTCTCCGCGAGAAGGTATTGGACCGTCTGTTCGATCCATTCCCAGCCTTCCCAGTCTTCCGGCTCTTCGGCTGGCCTGCTATCCCTGCCACCAGGGTGTGCCCCGCTGCCTCGCGGCGAAGAGATCTCTAGGTGAGCACCCGTTTCACTGCCCTCCCAGACCCAGTTGCCATTGCTGGCTCCTTGCATGTCGCCTGACACGTACGCCATCATTTCCTCGTCCGCCTCGAGATCCTCGAGCTCGTTGCGCCGTAAGCGCTCCATAAGGCATTTTAGGAAAAACACAGTATAACGGCCGCAGGCTGCATTGATCGAACGCGAATCCCGCATAGCGGCGCTAGCCTGCGCGCATATCAAAGCGGCTTCAAACTCTTGTCGGAAGAGGAGTATAAGCGTACAGCGCCAGAGGTGGGTACACAGCATGGTCCCTGCAGCGGTCGCGAGCGGGAGACGCCAATCCCTATTCCCTGTGATTGGGGAGGGTCGCATGCATCGCGACATCAGGCGCGCAGTCTCCTGGCATACGGAAACGCAGTAGTCTAGCGCCGCTAACCGAACTTCGGCTGGGCAAAATGGGGAAATATTATGGCGGTGGAGTATGAGACGGGCATTCTGGAGGTGGATAATCGGGGCTAAGGATCGGGGCTCAAGGTACCGGTCGGACTTGGGGTGGTATTGCTCAGGAAAGATGGCGAGGCAGGCGCTGAAATGCCGTTCGAAAGTCTCAAGGTTTGCGGTGCTGATGGTTGTGCTCCTCAGAGTACGAGTCAGCTGCCCGATTGATCGGACGACATGGATTGTCGCTAATAACGGGGTGGTCTGCTGGCTCTCTGGCACACAACCTTCTGAAATGAACTGTTCATCAACAGGACAGGGAAGACCGATATCGCAGTCCTGGTCGTTGATATGCACCGGTTTACCCATATCCAGAGCCAGGGTTCTGTTGGCAACCAGTACGATTAGTCAGGTCCTGGTATAAGTAGGTTAAGTTCGAGAGGAGCCACAGACCTATCCCACGTATACATTCCCCACCACACGCGCTTGCGCATCTCTCCCTCCAGCGCAGGCCACGGACCTGACTCCAGATGTAATCCAATCTCCTGAGCGACCCGCACCGCAGACCCGTTCCATACCCAGCTAGCTGATTTCGAGTTTACTTCGTAGAGAAACATGCTCACCAGTAGGGCAGCCCGTGCTTGGTCTAGGGTGAAACTGTCCTGCCAGACGTCGATCACCCCGCACGATGTCCTCACAAACTCCTTTCCCTTCTCCTCTCGATTTGGATCTGTTGTATGCAGAGAACCGCACGCAAGAATACCAAAAAATACAGCCGCCCACTCGCGGGTGACTCCCATAAGCGTCCCCGCACGGTATACATCCTCATACTCCTTCATAAAAGTCGGCCAGTGGATGACGGGTAGAGTTGTGTGGATGTGGGAATGGTACTGGGCAAGGAGATGATGGGCGACATCTTGTGGAGGCAGGGAAGGAGGATCCGCTGTTATTAATGATTGAGACCCTGCCAGCCGATATGGCGTTGGGACTTTCCAGATCCCCTTTCCATAGATTCGCAAGTTCGCCCTAGCGTTGGAAAGATCTTGGGAGACCGGAACCCTTGGCCGGCGCGGGGGTCTGTAACCAATGTCGGGGAGTTTCAGCTGAGACTGGCCCGTGGCATCGAGGTCGAGTTCCATCACATTATCTGACCTCAATATTCCCGATCGCAGCTGCTGGACTTGCTGCTTGGTCGCCCAGAGTTGTTTCTCGAGGTCTTGCACTTGCCTACAATCCCATTAGAACGTGACTTTCCCACAATACGAGGGTTGGCAGCCATGGCACGAACTTTATGGAAGACATGCGTCTGTTGGTTTCCTTCGTAAACTGGCATCGCACCTTGCGGTTTGTGCATTCTGTACAGCTAGTAGACTCGGAGGCATCGCACTGGAACAAGGGCCGTATTAGACTCGTAGGATAGAAGACGTGGATGGCGAAGCCTCACATACCTTGACCTTGCGCTCACGACATGCATCACAGCTAGGGTCCTTCCTCCTTTGACGGTACGCCCTCTTCTGCTGTAACGGCTGCGAATGCTGGTGGTGCTGTCCCATGCCGCCCCCGTGGCGGAGAAAGCTACCCGTGCTTGGTCCAGTGCCATTAGTCGACGCATCCGGGAGAGCTCCTGCACCCGCTTCCGATGGAGAAACGCTGGAGTCGTAAGGATGGTAAGTCGTGGCAGGCGCCGGCACGGGAGAGTGTTGTAAAAGGTGGGACATCGGCAACCCGCTACTGGGTCTTGCCGATTGAGTAGGCAGGAAAGCGCCTGGATGAGGGGCCGCTCGCTGGAAGGGGGCCGGGGGGGTCACCGACTGCACCGGAGGCAACTCATAGGGAGCGCCTTGAGGGGGTTGGCTAGTCCACGAGCGGTGGTAATGCGATTGCATATCGGTGCTCAAAAGGCAGCCTCATAGGAGATACAGCACGCGCAGCAAGTGTCTTCCTAACCCCGGGACCACCCAGAAGTATCCGAGTAGTAAGAGGGGAGATGGTGACCACAAGGAAATGGGCAAGAGGCCGGGTTTTTCCACCAAAAAAATATGGCGAGCTCTTCGCTGAAACTCCAAAGCGCGATGATAGCGATAGTGAAGGTAGGTTGAATCCAAGCCAGAGGTATGCTCACCAGGTACAAAAGGCACAATAAGTATTAAATGCCCTGGGTGGCAACTGAAGGCAAGTCGGAATATACCTTGAAATCGCAGTCGAGGCCGCGACAGCAGCAAGGGGCCCCCAGATGATTAGAGTTAGAGCGAACGCCAGTCGCATTGACATTGGAGGGTGGAACTGAGGCTTGTCAAGGTGGGCAGATAATTGGGAAATGGTTTGATGGTCCCGTCGAAGCCATACACGAGTTCCCGCTCCACCGGCGCACGAACCCCAGGACCCGAGAGCAGAGAGGGCCACGGAGGAGATGAGATGGTCGTGGAGGGAGATGGGAAGAATCCGGGCCGGCTTTCCTGAAGAAGTAGAAATTGGGTGGTTGAGAGCGCTGGGGAGGGGGTGCGAGGAGAGCGAATACGGAGAGCAAATGGGGGCGGAAAAGGAATGCAAAGAGGCCAGAAAAGAGGAGGAAAGGACGGGAAGAAGAGAAAAAAGGGAAATCAAGGAGTGGACTTCGTCAGAGACGACAAGAAGGGTGGACGGATGGATGGATGGACGGATAGTTATACGAACGAAAACAACAGGCGAAGGAAGATGAGGGAACCGATCAGATGGCAGAAGGAATAATAAGGATCGGGACTACCTCGACTGCAGGCAGGGCAGGTCCGTCCGTCACTGACGGAGATGCAGGTGATTTTGAAACCTCAGCCCGAATCCGAGGAAAGCTTTCGTGATGCTTGTCCACGAAACGGGCGAATGTTAATTTGAGGAATCTTGGTCGAGGAGGGTCGAGTTGGAGCAGGACGAGATCGCAGGAATTCGTATTGAGGCCCAAGTGCGCTTCCTCGTGACAAGTGCGAGGCAGGAGAGGAGAGAGAGGGAGAGTGAAGAATAAGAAGAATTCATTCAGCCGGGGACTGCAGCGCGCCAGATCCCATATGATAATTATTTTATTTCTGATGGACGCCCATAATACAATATTCGTTCGATGGACGAACATTCCGGCTCAACTAACAACTTTACAGTTAGTGGTTTGAACCATGCTAACCACAAAGTCAGCCATCCGTTCCACCAGCCCCTCTGTCGCTGCTTCAGTCGGTCAATCAGCTCTCCCGCTCAGGGTCCTCCCAAGGCCCAGGAAACCACTCCGACTGTTCTCGGCTGACCCCGTTGAGCAGCGAAAACATGGGCTGAAACGGCGCCGGCATGCAACCATTCCAGATCGAGGACTTGACGCCAACAGGACCCGGAGCCTGTGCCACGGTGGAGGTGCCGCCGCAGAACCCCAGCATCCGCCGTGGAGTCGTCACCTCTTCCAGTTGGAGCTTCGCGCGCATCGAGCCGGAGATTGAGCTCACAAGAGATTCGAGACTGGATCTCTCTTCTTGTGAATGCGATCGGTCTGTCATGTGCGACATATAGCTAGAGCTCCAGGACATTGGGAGTACCAGATGAGGGACGAACGGAGCTTCCACTGGATCCTTCATCATGCTCCCCTGGAACAAGATTTGAGAGAAGTCGGTTTGGCCTCTTCCCCAGGTTTTCGTTTCCTTCGCCACACCGGCGCTGGTGACCCTCGATCGCACTTTTCCCTTCAAGCCTTGAGATCAGACCTCTCCGCTAACGTTAAAGGGCATCCCGAGATCGGCAGTGGCAGTGCCTCCCCGAGGTCTCTGAACTCAACGTGTCTGTCCTTCACCTCATGATTCCACAATCCACAGCTTTGGTCCACAGTCCCACAACGACAGGGGGGAGCGCACATCCGGAAGCACGATTGTTGCACATCTTCTTGTCGACTCTGGGTGAGGAGCACGCTGATCGCGAACGCAGGGAGTGGCGTGGGGTTCGAGGTCACAAACTCAATAACGCTTACCGGGGCCGAAAGGCAAAAGCTAGGGCCTCCACGGGAGAGATTGCTTGCTGATCCTCAGGGCAACCCCCTTCCAGGCCTCCGGACGGTGGCCGATTTTCTGCTGGCCCTTCCTTTTTGGCTCGAAGGTGACAGGAGGCTGCAACTCCTTCCTCCCGTTGGCGGATTATTGCCGAGGAGAAACAGAGATTCAAACTTAAAATAACTTCCCACGTTTGCCAAGTTGCCAATTTCCCTTCCGGCTCTACCTTATTTTCGACCCAGTGGTTCAAGCGTGTGGCTCGAACATGCTTTGACGGGGCATCGGCGTCCAGCCAGGCATCACCGTCATTTCAGAGATTGCGACTCCTAATTTCCTCGCTCTCCACCAATTCAATGCCCTCTCAAGTCTCCTGAGTTTGGCTTTGCAACGATTCATGCCATCATCGCCCATTGGCCAAGAATCCCGACAGACGGATCCGACGACCCCGGCTTCGAGGAGAGAGCCACACATGATGGCTGATGCGCAAAAGTAATCTTCATCGTAATCACAGCAACCCAAGCAAATTAAATCGACCAGTGTCGGACAGATTGGCGATCACCCCTCGGAATCCTTCCCTCGGCCGACAATTGGATGACCACACGTGGAGGAACCATTCACATTCAAGTTGGAAGCCTGGCCAAAGAAATGGAGCAGCAGCGTCCAGATGGAGGGTCAGTTCTATCCCAAAACCGGAGACGATTGACCGTGAGGAACCCGAAAAATGATCCCCGTTTCCAATCATCGTCGCCCATCGCCGGAGAGCTTGAGGACGCTCTTTTGGTTTTCCTGTTGTTCTCCGTACTTCGTCCGGACCACACCCGTCGTGTCGTCACGCCCAGATGATTCGCTAAAAAAATCCGCTTTTGGCTTCCCGTCGCCATCCAGTGCCCATGGGAAGATCTCAATGAAATGTTAAATTTTAGTGGCCCATTGGGTTGGTGCAAGGGCCTTTGCCTCGTGCCTGTGGCGGTGTCAACCAAGCGACTAGTCGAAGGGTCTTCCCTTGACGCGTTTGCTTTTATTTTGGACTGGCCTATCAGCATCGCCGAGTGACATTCCTCGTGCTTGGCAGCACGCACAGTCATGGGAAGGCTGTTGGGCCCGTGCTGGGGCTTGACCTCGCGGGGAGGAGGTTTCCGATCTTCTCCCAAGAGCGATCGCTCGTTCAACACCCAGTTATTCGGCTATATCATCCTCCATTCTTCCCACCCCCTTGTGTGTACTTACGAGTAAGCATGTTGAGCTGGGGGTCGCACGCTTGAAACGCGCGTTCAGCGGACTCCCACGGTGGTTGCGACGGAAATAATCTCTCGGGCCTGTCGTTGACAGAGCAAACCTGTCACTAGCGCAAAAAGAAAACCAGCAACCGGCTGGCATGTGCAGGCACTGCAGGGGTTCGTGTGTGTCGTCCTGGGCGCGGCTTGAGTTCATTTCCCCAGGGCCTTCATATCCCCCCACCCAGCTCCGAGGTGGGGGGAAGAGGACCCATGTCGCTGGCATTTTTAGGCTGTTGCAGAGTTGAGCCTGTCAAGGGTCAAAACACGACGCAACAACGGCATGTAATCAGAGTTTTTCTTGCAAATTGCTGCATGGCTACTCTTGGGCGAAACACCGGCTCATCTTCGGAATCACCAAATTGCTTTCTTCTGAGTGGCCCAAAAACCAGGCGAGCTCGGAGATGCCGCGTTCCCCGCAGAAGCTGGACATGAGACCGTGATCAGATGGGATGCAAGGTTCTCACTTCAAGTGTGTTTTCGACGACTCGTGTTCATCATCGCGACGCAAATAGTAATGACGAGGGCTCCAAGTTCCTGGTCCCGGGTTATTGAGAAATGGACGTAACTGCGGCACCCAAGAATATCCACTGAATTTCCATCCGCTGTTCGGCTCGTAACAATCTTGTCCTTTTGAGACTGGCCAATGCCAACAAATGGCTCAAGATCCGACGCCAAGATTCTGGCAGGTGGTTGGCAACAACCAAGGAAGAAGCGGCTGCGTTCGGCTTGATATGAATCCTTTGGCGCAAAGCGAACGGCTGGGCGTTGCGCTGTCTTATTGGGCACGAATTGATCCGTCGCTCCAGCAAGGGTTCAGCTAAGGAAAATGAAGATGGAAACGAAGTTGGGACATGATTCATTGTTGGGCCAACGTTGCAATCTCCCATCGTTCTCCGTGTGACGGCATACGAAAGTGTGCTCCAAAATGGACTTTGACACCGGCGTTGTCTCCACACAAAAGGAGGGATGGTGCGATGAGTATCTTCAAGGTTGCTGAAGCACTCTTCCGAAAAGAGGACATCTTGAGGTCCTCTTGTTTTCGATCCCGTCTTCCCTGGCAATGTCTTTCCACGTGCAATCAGGGGTAGTCTCCCTCCAATGCAGTCCAACCCCATGCATGTGCCCCTCCCCGATTGATAAATTTTCCATTTTGGCCGGTCACCACGCAATAAAACACGCATCTTGCTCGAAGATACACCACGATCCAACCACGGACCAAGCTAAGCGATCTGCTTGTGCTCGAAGAAAAGCAGACCTCCCACCCTCCCCCGGCCCCCGGCGGCGGATTCCAAGCCATTTAGTTCGTTCTCTTGCGTCCGGAGAAACCACCCGACAACCCCACCAACGACCCTTCGGCAGCTTTTCCGATCTTTCATCACTCGCTCGCTTAGCTGGGATGAATTGTTCATCCTGGTTCCTCTCCCCGCTTCGTCTCTTCCGGGCAGCCCTGCCTGTTCCATCGTATCGCGGGTCCTGATTCCTTGAAGCACTTGGATCGTGACAATCAATTCTTTCCCCCGACACATTTCCCCTTACCCCCTTCGGCTAATGCGCCGCAGGGCTGTGTTTCAGACATTTCAGTTCCCACCCCTTCGCACCTGCTCGAACATCTCATTTTCCGTTCTTGTCATGCAAGATTTGCCATTCTTCGCCCAACCGGAGTTCATGGCTCACAACGCTAGAGCGGGAAGGCCCATCCTCGGAAGTTCGGGCTCTCTTCGTCAGCCCTAGGGCACTGGGGAAGTGAGTATGGGATAGGAGAAACCCCAGTAATCGGATGACGGATGAACAGGCTCGAAAACTAGAGACACTCCTCGCGGCGGCTCACGGGTCGATTTGAGCATTTTCTTACAGAATCGACGATTGTTTGTGATTGTGCACATTGAAAATTGTGTGATGGTTGTTGCTGATGGGAAGGGGGTCTGACTCGAGGCCCCGTTTTGACGCTAAGTTCGGAAATGGTTACCCATCCGGAAACTGTGCACCTCCGCATGCTTCAAGGCTCAAAATTGACAACTCCCTCTCCGTCAGTCGTCAATCTTGCCGCCTCGGGATAAGTGGCAACCACCTTGGTTTAGCCCCTGGACTGGATCATCATTCGACAGCGTTCGAGCGTTCAGCGAAGCGAATAATTCCCTCAGGAATCCTCCGTCTCTGTGGGTGATGCGACGCTGCGTCAAACGGTGCTTTCGTCTGTCCCTAACTGAAGAAACGGCATCAACAGAATTCGCTCATCAAATTCCATCCTTATTGGTATGATCATCGCTTGATGAAACTGGAAAAGAAGAAAACGTCAATCCTGGATTCCGCGTCACCTCCGCTCCTGCCATTTGTCTATCACAGTATCCACAATCTTCGTCAGGCCCTCCATCTCTTCCTCCGGCGTCAGACTCAAAGCGGCCGGGTCAATGCTGCACCCGACGTAAACAGGGGCGCCCATACGACGGGCAAGGATCTTAGCTATCCGAGTGGCATATTCTTCGGTCGAGGAGCTGATATATAACGTTGTAGAGATGATAGAACGAGGGGACATACGCTAGAAAGATTTGAGATATATATTTAGCTCCATAAAGCGCCTGTTGCTGAATGGTGACAAGGGAGGACGTCAACCCACATCTGGCATCGCATAGATAAAACTCCCCATCGGTTTTACACTTCCTGCCGAGTCGCCGGGCGTTGAAGTAGCTAGGAAGACCACGGTGCAGCTGTCCAACACTGTGAGATGGATATGGGCTGACGTGTGGAGAGCCTTGGGGAGGGGGAATGAGAGCTCGATCGGACAGGTTGCTTGTGCCGGTGCTGGGAATTCAGCCATTGTAATGCCTTTGCTTTCTTCTCCTAGTCACTGCAAGCGTTGCAGAGAATTGACCAGAACAAAAACGCTGAGATGAATGCGGTTGGACGAGGTGAAGCGAGTCGTTGACTTGCTTGGGTTCGAGTCGCCATGTTTTCCCCACCAAACCTCACCAAGGCACGTCCCGCACCTCATTTTGGCAGCACAACCAAATTTACAACGAGTGGGCAGTGAAAGCACTGCTTTCATTGCTTTTCTTTATACACAAATAATGTATCTCTGACCAGCATCTTTCTTGGATCTCTTTTTGGTCCCTTGCCTACCTACCAGTCATTCGTTAGCTTAGTTGAAGACCCCCGTCACGATGGCCGCCGAAGCACACCATGGGATGCAGGACGAGTCGGATGATACTCGTAGCTGGGCTGGGGACTTCGATCCATTGGGGGCCCCTGATGAAAGACGAGTTCTATTTGCGGCGCTCGACTCATTTAGGTGCGTATTTGGTGCAAGTTCTCCGGCTGTGACTGCGGACCCCAGACCTCGTTCAACGTGCGAGATACCAAGTCGGATCCAAGATTCTAACTACCAACAGACAATATCGAAGAACTGCACATGCAAATACGACCCATCGGCGGCGCCAGGCATTCTACGCGCTCCCGCTCTCCCACGCGCAAATACTCACGGAGCCTCCGTTCTCCATCATGGATAACCTGAACCGAGTCGACGATGCCATTGATATGAACGCGGATATTGCGGACGCCATCCTTACAACGGGCCTTTCGTCGTTTTGCCTACCCGCACATCCCAGTCCAGACGACTCCCGTCTGAATTGGCATGGAGTTGCGACAGCTTCCGACGTGAACAAAGCCCATTCCACAATCAGACAGTTCTATCGTGACTGGAGCGCAGAGGGTAAAGCTGAGAGAGACGCATGCTATACTCCTGTTCTCCGAGACCTCCATCGTGAATTCCGCGAGGGGCAAAATCCCTCCGAGAATGTCAGAGTCCTTGTGCCTGGAGCTGGCTTGGGGCGCTTGGTCTTTGATCTCTGCCGCGCAGGATTTGCCGCCGAGGGAAATGAGATCTCATATCACCAGTTGCTGGCTAGCAACTGGGTCCTGAATCACACCCTAGGCGAGGAGCGCCACATGCTGTATCCTTTTGCGTTGCATTTCTCAAATCTAGAGTCAAGGAGGCAGCAATTGCGCACAGTTGCGATTCCGGATGTTCACCCAGGCGCCGCGGTGCTTGAGGCCCAGAGGAATCCAGGAACGCCGTTCGGGACTATGAGCATGTCTGCCGCTGACTTCGTCGTTCTCTACAGCAACCCGTCTCAGAAGGATGCGTTTGATGCGGTGGCGACGGTCTTCTTC
The DNA here is from genome assembly GCF_044049455.1 of Aspergillus lucknowensis. Classification (NCBI taxonomy): domain Eukaryota; kingdom Fungi; phylum Ascomycota; class Eurotiomycetes; order Eurotiales; family Aspergillaceae; genus Aspergillus; species Aspergillus lucknowensis. The sequence goes on along the minus strand of NW_027263546.1, from coordinate 432,488 downwards.
ATTGATACTGCCCCAAATATTATTCGCTACGTTGAGGCGATTCGCAACTGTCTCAAGCCGAACGGGATCTGGATCAACGTTGGACCGTTGTTATGGCATTTCGAGGATGACCACCAGCGGACCCAGAGCGCGGCCCCCGAAAACGAGAAGAACCTGGGGATCGGGGAGCCGGGGAATGTCGAACTGACGCAGGAGGAAGTAATAAAGCTCATCACGCGCTTGGGCTTCAAACTTGAGAGCTCGCAGCCGATCAAGGAGCGAGCAGAAATTGGCTACATCCAGGACCCGGACAGCATGCTGCGATCGTTGTACCGTCCGGCGCACTGGGTCGCACGGAAGACGTCACAATCATCACAATCATTACAATCATAGACTCGAAAGGCAAACAAACTCTCCACAATCTCTCATCTTCCAGAATCAAGTAATGGACTGGATAAAAATAGGAACGTGAACGATTCTGCCTTGTGGGATGTGTATGGATTGGCGGTAATGGTATGTACGGTACTTGATTACGCGATCGGCGGTACAGCCTTCAGCCGCAGCCCAACAATGAAAACCACCCAATCGACCTGGTCAAGGCAGGGCTCAGCAGCGTGGCTGAATCAGGGACTTCCTTTGGCAACGGGTGGCTGTTCCATGGCACATTGGGTTTCTGACCCGGTACGACAAGAATAGCACGGAGCTTGGATAAATCAGCTGTAGCTGAGTCAATTGGAGGAAAATATAGATAGCACTGCTCTCTCCCATCAAAGTGAAGACCAAGGCTCCTGTTGTTAATATTTCTCTGCCTCGGCCATTTCCCACTACAAATCAGGTTTGGGAGCAAGAAGCAATCCTTCCTGCTCGCTTCGGGAACTCTCAGTCTCTGAGCATGTGGCCTTACCTTCTCGCGAGTCTTCCGAGGGCTGGTGTCTCAGCCTTCGCCGGGTTACTTGTATCTAACGGTGATCTCGTACTCGTACTATACCATACCGTACCGTACTGTACTCTAATATCTTCGTCCAACTGCATCAAACCTGACATCGGAGGCATGAGAAACCTGGAAGTCAATTCCAACCGAGGAATTGCGCGAAAATTGAATTTGGCATCTTTATTTTAAAAAGAAGAGGGTCTTGTTGTTGGAGAGTCTGCCTCTCTGTTGTGGACAATCTCGCATCCGAGTGACATTGGCGAGCTCGTATCTGACAGAAACGTGCGCTGATGATTCTGCTCTCCCTCCTCTTTCTCCCCCTGGGCCTGCTTCCATATTTCCCTGGAAACAGCTGCTCGAATCCTTCTCGTCAAAATCGGATTGCCTGACATTTTTCATCGTGTGTCTTCCCTGATTGTTTGTGAGCGTGGTTCGGGTCGATCCCCCTTCTGAACATCACCTGTCAGCCTCAAGGCGTTCCTCATCCAGCCCTGGAGTTCATTCTTCGGCCTGGATCCCTTCTTTGCTTTTCCTCTTTTCCTTTCTCACTCTCCACTCCTGTCGTTCCTGTTCCGTTCTTTTTCTGCTCCCCTCCCCGCCCTCCAGGGACTGATTTGACTGCCTGACCTAAGCGCTGCATCGCGACAATAAGTTAACTAATACTACCTTCGTCCAAGCTGTTTCTCCGACTCTCACCAATCTACCAATCTCTGACAGGCACTGCCTCCTTCCATACGAGTTCCACATCCGCTAGCCTTGTCACTCTTTTCACCCACTCCCTCGCTCGCTCGCTTTTTCCTTCTTCCCTTTTTTCCTCCTCCCTTTGTTCGACTCTTTCGCCATTCACATGGACCTGATGAGCTCAAGGTTCAAATCGTTCAGCGGCTGGAAGCGAAGCAACAAACAACAACAACCACCACCCAGCAGCTCTCCGGTGGCACCCGTCCAGTCTATAAGCACTCCATCGACACGCACCCTCATCCCCTCGCCGCCTCCTGCTCCGACCTCCAATCCCGCACCTCCTGCACCCGTACCCGCACCCCCAGCCTCGACCGCCTCCGCCAGTTCCCCCCCCTCCGTTGCTGAAAACTCGTCCAACACCAGTCTCCCAATGAATAACCAGAACGCATTGGGACAGCCGCCTGGCTACACTTACAATAATGTCGCTGGTCGGCCCACTAGCCCGATGCCGCCCGCCGGCCAGCAGCAGGTCCCGCACCCGCTCAACACCAACTTGCCTTATCCTGGGCAACAAACTTTAGGCGCACCGCCCGTGTACGGCATGCAGCAGCCGGTTGGGCCCGGAATGGGCCAAAGGCTGCCCGCTTCACAAGCTCCGTACGGGGTTACGACCCGCCCAGCGCACGAAGTCGAGGGCGCTGGGCGGAGTAAGGCTTCGCTGATTGTAGGCATTGATTTTGGCACGACATTTTCGGGTGTCGCATTTGCTTTTGCGACCAACAATGAGGCGCGAGAGGATATCATCACCGAATGGCCTGGAGCTGGAACCCATACAAAACAAAAGGTGGGTCTTCCCTCCCCCGCAATGGGTGTGGCGAGGAGGGTCACGGGAATTGATCATATGTGGAAACCATCTTCCGGCTGGTTTGCTAACAACTTGGATTCGTGCACTTAGATCCCAACTGTCCTTTACTATGACCAATACCAGGAAGTGGTGGGATGGGGCCCCGACATCGCGAATGCGCTGGCTCCCACCGGTTATCCGAAGCAAGGGGTCCAGAAGGTCGAATGGTTCAAGCTTCAGCTGATGCTTTCGGGTAACACGTATATCGACCCGATCAACCTGCCGCCCCTCCCACCAGGCAAGTCGGAAATCGATGTAGCAGCCGACTATCTTTTCAAATTACGGCAGGCGATGCGCGCCCAATTACAGAAGACTCTTGGCGAGGTGTTTACAAGAGAAGAACGTAACATCAAGTATTACCTCACTGTACCCGCGATCTGGAATGATGCAGGAAAGGCGGCGACGCGTGCGGCAGCTCTGCAAGCTGGATTCTTGCGGGACGAGAACGACAACCGCCTGACGCTAATCTCAGAGCCTGAAGCTGCTGCGCTTTTCTGCGCCAAAACGGGCTTGCTGAACCTAAAGATTGGCGACGCGATCCTGATCGTCGACTGCGGTGGAGGAACCGTAGATTTGATCGCATACGAAGTCGAAGAGGAGCAGCCATTCAGTGTAGCCGAGTGTACAGCCGGATCTGGCGACTCGTGTGGCTCGACGGCTCTCAACCGAAACTTCAGTAACATTCTTCGAGCTAAGATCCGAAAAATGAAATTGCCCGACGGGTCACGGACAGCCGGGAAAGTGTACGCGAAGTGTATCATGGATTTTGAGAACCGGATCAAGGCAGATTTCCGAAACAACGGCCAGAAATGGGCCGTAGATGTCGGTATCGAAGCGGACTTTCCCGATGCCGGAATCGAGGAGGGCTACATGACATTCACCAATGAGGAGATTCTCCAATGTTTTGAGCCTGTTGTCAACCGTATTCTCGAGTTGGTGCGTAACCAGATCATCGCTATTCAAGCCCAGAACCGGAGTCTGCAGGTATGCCCCCAATAGTTCACACCGCGACTGAAGAAGTGCCTTGACGCCTAACCAAGCTGCAGAACGTGCTCGTAGTAGGTGGGTTTGGTGCATCGGAGTACCTCTTCCAACAAATCAAGCTGCATGTACCACCGCAATACCAGTCCAAAGTCGTCCGACCAATGGACTCTGTCGCCGCGATCGTCAAGGGTGCCGTCACAGCTGGAATCACAGAACGGGTCGTCACCCATCGTGTTGCACGTCGACACTACTTGATGGCCACGCTTCAACCTTTCAAGGAGGGCTATCACCCAGAACAGTACCGTGTCCCCAGTCTTGATGGTCGGGATCGGTGCAAGTACACCCGGCAAATATTTGTGCAGAAAGGAGAGCGGGTCAAGATTGGCGAGCCCGTCAAGGTTAGCTTCTTCCGCCAAGTTGCACCGGGAGCTACCCTCATGTACGAGGACATCCTGTACGCCTGTGACGAGGATGTATGCCCCGAATATACGAAGGACCCACGTAAGTTGCCCCCTCGCCTGTAATCCCCTCTCCACGTCATGGACAACAACTCTTAACGCATCTCCATCCGAACCAGGTATCAAGGAAGTCGTCACCCTCACATCGGACTTGTCGCGCAAAAACCTCGAAACCGACTTCGAGCGTATGGACACGCCGCAGGGTACATTTTACCGTGTATATTTCGATATCTACCTTACACTCGACGGCAGTGAATTCAGTGCCGAATTAGTCTGCCAAGGTGAAGTGATGGGCCGATGCCGGGCGAGGTTCAGATAAGCCCGACAGCAGCTTCCTGACGAAACTCAAGAGGCAAATGAAGTTCCACGATCAACAAAGGAAAAACAAAAAGAGAGAAAAGCAAATGAGCGGAGAAGCTCCTGTGGTCAGGTTACTTTTTCCGCGTTTCTTCTCCTTTATCTCAAGGAAAATAAGAAAAGGAAAAAGCTAGCAGGGGCAAAAAAGCATCGGTGAAGAAGAAGGCCAAGAATGAGGCAGCGTCCCTCTCATATCTTGTCCCACTGATTATTGAAGGCTCATTTAAATGAACAATTTGATTTCAGATCAGCACACACTGCACTGGAAGGGCGTTCTTGTCTTTTCTTTTTCCTATGCTGAACGAACTCAGGATTCCTTGGATGTCGAGCTCTCGTCGATGCGAATTATCAGCCTTTTGGGGTCATTTCGTTCTCCCCTTTCCGTTCAATTATTTTCTTTTCCTCTCTGTGTTTTTCTTTTGGTCTCGTCCCCGCCTGTGGCTTGCGATTGCTTTCTTTTCTTTCCCCCCTTGTCGAGTTTCTTCAGCAAAGCCTGGCTCTGGCTCAACATTTTTGCCCTCTCCCGTCACCTCGTGGGGGTTGGGTTGAGTCCTTGGGTTCTCTGCCCATCCATCGATCAACTTGCCAATTATCTATTAAGCCATTTATCTACCTGGCTACCGATTACTGCCCGACTGATTGATTGTTGACTTGTTGATTGTTGACCATTATCGTTCTGGATACCTTTGCGTCCCTATTCTACTTAGCTATATACATACATACATAGTTATGGTCATTGACTTATGATATCTCTCTATCTTCTATTTTCGTTCCCTGGGTCGGGTAGCTGCTCTAATTGATGTTAGTCTGGGTTTCTAGAGATGGGTAGGAAATGTATGTTTATCAGACTCTGATTTTACTTCTTGGTAAAAAATATAGAGGGAGAAGTCATGGTACCATTGACGTTGTATCGGTACTAATCTTGGCCCCGGTAAAAAGGGCCGGCTTGTAGGGGTAAATTTCATGCATGACGACTGTCCTTCTTTCTCCCTCAAACGTCTTTGTAGAATGTCTCGATGGGAATGTCGGACCCGAGCCCTCTCTGATGGAGGAAAGAAGCGGAGTTTGCCGACTAATCTTGGACATTCCTTACCGGGCGCTTTCTCTCTCTCTGCTTCTGAGAATCTTCTCCGCGAGAGGTTCACTGAAGCCCGCTAACACGAAGCCGACGTAAATCGCCTCGCCTTGCTGAGGCAGGAGGCTATTGGACAGTAGTATTTAGATGGCTGTATCAATCGGTGCCTCGAGAGGTAGATCGTTCGGATAATTAAAGAGGTGACGAGAGGGGCCTCTCGATCAACGAAGGAGTGTTCTGTTCGGTAAGAAGGAAGGTGAAGAATGGTTTCACTGTGAAGGCAACTGGGGTGGAGATTCGTCCATAATGACCAAGACCGGCGCGGCTGTGACCGAGTCCAAGGTCAAATCTCCGGCTGCTCACTTCATGAAAACTGTCATTCCGTATCAAATATGGGCGGATGCAGTCGCGGGAGAGAAAAGAAACAACGGCTTCTGCAGCCCTGCTGTACGCTTCTGAGTGGCCACTCTTTTGGTCTCAACTGAGAGCCTTGTTTTGCCTTTTCGTTTCTTTTTCCTCTTTTTTTTTCTTTTTCTTTTTTTCTTTTCTTTTCTTTCGATGAAGCTGGCGCGCTTGGTTTGTTGGAAGATCTGTTCCCTGCCCTTGGGTCGGGTGTTGCTTTTTCCTTGGGCACAATGCGGTCCGGAACTCTGGCAATGGCTTGGGGCGATCACTCTACCTTAATTATTGTTTCCCGCGCGAAAAGCTCAGGTGCTCAGGAACTTAGGTCGGGCGGTCGGGTTGCCTCCAGAGCCTCTGACGTAGGATTGTCCGTCCATGCCGGTAGGACCCAGCCTAAAACTCGCTTGTGGTCAGTCGACTTTGATTATTAGGCAGGCATGAATCAAAGCAGCCTGCGGGATTTCCACATGGCTCCATTTTCTGCAGTGCAGATTACGGGGCCAACTCTCGACGAGCCCTTGTCATGAGGGAGTGAGCATAGCCACAGTCACCCATGTTGACTGTCGTGCAAGACTGCCATAGGCCCAAGTTCGGAATGCGGAGAGCCATCCTTGCAATTACATGAGGTCAATCAGGTCAACCGTCATGTCCGTGCGCTCGCGCGAGATGCTCTATTCACTGGCATCTGATTGGATTCTAAACCTAGACGAGGGACACCAGCGTGGTGCTTGCCATCTTGTGAGCAACACTCCAGCGACGAGGCAGCATCCTGCTTGGGCCAACCCCAACTCGAGTAAGAGGGCATGTGCCTGCTGGTGCTCCGGAGCAGTGCCGTTTGGCTGCAGAGCCGGAAACCCCCCTGCTCGACTTGGTTACTTCGAGCCAAGGCCAAACCTCTGTGCGCACTGATGGACTGCAGGAGCTAAATCGCGGGGTCGTGTCGGCGTTTGGCCTGGACCCATGTGCTGTTACTTGATGACTTCCGGTCATTGACACGCCCGTTACCAATCGGAGCCTCCGTCGAGGCCTCGAAGGCGGTTGCTTGAGCCCATGACCATCGGCCTGACAGGTTGGCCGTCCAAAGCAATGCGGCAAACGTCATGTTCGGGCAGATAATTTTCGGAAGATTTGTGACTCTTCGGGAGTGAATGACCAGCAACGAATCAGATGCTGAAAAAGGGACCCAGCAAGAGTCGGATGGGGGCAAAACAAGGAAAGCTCCCGAACCGTGAGAAGGATTGGTTTGCGGGAAAAAAAATGTGTTGCGAACTGGGAGGAGACAACCCAAGCTTCGAGATCCGAAGGAAAGAAGCTCCAGATGAAGGGATGAAGCAGAAACGGCCGACTAAAAAGCGGGCAAACAAGGGACAAGGGAAGAAAAAGAAAGCAAGCAAAAAAAGGAATATGCCGAAAATACTGGTAAATCTTCATCTCCCTTTGACACCGCCAGATTGAGCGCGGAAAAGATCGAAAGAACATTGTGTCATTCAGGGAGGCTGTTCTGGTCTGTACTTTCTCCAAATATCGACCAGCGGCAAGCGCGCTTTCCGCGATCTGGAGCGGTTGCAGCGCAAAACCCAGACGGACAGTGGACCATGGTTGAGATCCCCTGAAAAGGCGGAGGGTCGAGAAAGATGGACACTAGTCTGAGAAAAATGGTTCCGAATTCTGGGTCAGTTCTGGATCGGTTTGTCCGCGCTCTGTTTCTGTGAGTCAACGTCGAATGTAAATCCTCGGCACGGTAGGCTCCATCGAACACTTTCGACCGAGCCCATTGCCAACTCCTTTGCAGCTAATAATTCATTGGTTGCGTTGCATCTGCTCTATTTGGATAAGGTGCGGAGGAGCAACATGGCTGTGCAGCAAGAAATGCCAAGGTCTCGCCTGCGAGGCCACCTCATAGTACGTCAGTGTTGACTCCAGACCATGTCTGAGAACGAGGCTGTTTGCCTTTGTGCTTGTGTTCGCAACGCCGAGAATCTTACCAACCAGTTGTCAGCTCTGGAATGATCAAGCATCCCCACAGGACGCCCAAAAGCTGATGTCAGGAGCGATGTGCGCCTCTCTTGAATGGAGGAAAGGGGTCCTCCCAAGAGCCTGTCTGGCAGCCGCCTGACATCGGTTTGATTACTTTTGAGGCTGGTGACCACCAGCGGCCGGTTTGGGGTTGGCCCACGCAACACCCCACGCGCTGGCTGTCTCCAAGGGGCTGGTCTGTTGCCCAAGCGAAAGATGATGTGTGATCTTCAGTGAAACTCAATCCGTTGCTGCTTGGGGTTCAGGAAACGGCGTCTCCAACTTGCGTTGCCGCGCGATTTCTGGTTTTTTTCGTAATTTGATCAGGTACTGCTTTCCCCCTGCGGGTTTGGCTTTGTTCAATCGATCCCTTGACAACCAACAGCGTTCTGTTACTTTTTCGCCCACTGTTGTCTGAGGGTGTTTGTATCGGAGAAAAAAAAAAAAAAAGGAAATGGAATTCGAATACCGCGGGAATGGAACCGCAGGAACCTGTTTGACTAAAAACTCAATGAGAATCCAGTTCCCTGCTTGTCTTTCAGCTCACGAGGTCTGTCTTGAGTTGTCGCGCACGGACAAGCCTGGGCTCGCCTGACGATTTTCGGATCGATTCCCAGCACAGGACCTATCGCCTGTCTTTGCTGGTGCCTTTCCCCATAATTTGCCCTATATCGGGTTAGCCTCTGTACATCTTTTATTGCCTCCCACGGTTGCGGCGGAAGTGACGCCTTAGCTACAGAGTAGCCTTGAGGATCGAGAGCCAGAGTCCGAACCTGCGGCACTGCTTGGGACTCCTTGTCCACTCAGCATTCGCAATCTGGCGGATCCTGCAACCCCCCCTTTCCTCCTTTGACCTCAGGTCCTGGTGGAACGATTGAACTGAAAAATCGCTGAGAATCTCTGCTCGATCATGTGGATGCTGTCAGGTCCATTTTCTTTTTTGGGGCGGCGAATTTCGGTTTTTGCGGGGAAAAGAAGAACGTATCAGAGTTCAACCAAGCACCCTGAATCTGAAATTTTGAGGTCCAAATTGTGGCTCCTCGTATGACCTAAATGATGATCTTTGCCCAAGGCTGGCTGTATAAATATAATTGGAGCCATTGCCCTCATCGAGAGAAGAGAAGGTTTCGCTATGTTGAACAATTTCTTTTTGCCGTCTGTTCAGTTTCGCGTTGTGGAGTCTCGAGTGTGTGAGAGACCTTGAAAGTTTCTTGGAGACCAGGTTCCTTTTCCTTTCTTTTTCTTTTGCTCAGCTGTTTCCTATCCTCTGCTTTCGCGCATCTTCTGTCAAGGGGAAATGAAGAACCTGCCATGCATTGGGCTTGCAATCCTGTTGCTTACCTTTGTCGCCCTCAAGATCCGAAAAGACCTACTGCCGTCATGGCTTGCAGCGACCAAACATCTGGTAAAGCATGCAGGCTGCAATGACCTCAAGCGAATGGCCCCCTATCCAGCCCAACCTATCAAGGGAAGGGAGAGGTACCGGGTCATGATGGATATCAAGAAACTTGACGTGGAGAACTGGCTCACCCTGGACAAGAACTATATGGATGAACACCTGGTCCGAAGTCAGTTGCTTGCGCATGAGAAACACAAAGTCCTCCAATGCCTCCCGGAGTCGTATGATGCGTGCCTAGAGGCGTTGGAGGAAGTGGTCGAGTTTCTGACCCAGAGGTTTGCAAATATGTTCGAAATGAAAAAGTACGGCGAGAAGACGATGGTTTACAACAGGATGACCGGGGAGACATTTGCCTTTGGCGGAGCGAGAAGCGAACAGATGGACCCCCTCGAGATTGCCGTGAGGTTGACAATGGAGGACTTGAGCATCCTCATGAAGAATGCGGATGGAGAATATTACTTGTTAGTACAGAAATCAGACTGCGGCATATAGCGCCACGGGAGCATTGGGAACGTTAAGCTAACCATACTGTGGAGAGCCGCAAGCGCGAGCCTCTTCCCCGTGGGTTGGACGGTAGCAGAACGAATTGGGTGGACGATCTCCCAACTACACAACCCAGTTCCATTGTGGCATCAGCAGGTGGCCAACTCTGTCAGCAAGTAAGTTGGCGACTCAGCTTGAGAGGAACGAGGGGGAAGGCCAGGCTGACATCTACCGAACCTAGGTTCCTCTGCCGCCTTACACCTCATTCTCCTATGGAACGTTCGAACTATTTCGTTGAAGTGAAACGGCCTGACGAGGACCTTTTTGAAATCCTGTACCGGCCTACTACGCTGTCTGAGGATAATCCGGACCCAAGCCCCCAAGACATCGTCATTCGTCGGGAACGACAGACTTTCCGCAGGCTTCCCCGTACCGGTACTATCCTTTTTGGCGTCAAGACTTTTCTGACCACACTGGAAGAGCTCCCGATGCAAGAGCTTGAAAACTTAGCTCGGGAGGTTAACAGCTGGCCGGAGCATGTCGGCGAATATAAAGGAAGGGAGATCTGGGGAGCGAAGGTTCTCGAGTTTTGTGAGAAGAAAAAACAGCAGCAGGAGATGGAAAGTGAGAAGATGGAGGTTTGACTGTGGGTGAATGTGAAGGAAAGGGAAGGGAAGGGTGGGAGAGGGCGGAAGAGAAGCAGCGAGGAGGGAAAGAGGAAGTGAGGTCTGAGCCCAACTTGGAAATGGGGAGGCTTTCTGTAGCATTATCGCCATCGTTGCATTTTCTGTGGGTTTTGTTTTGGGCACTGCAAAAATTGGGTGGGAGGCTCTCTGATTTCAAAAGCAGTTGAATTGTGTGCACTTTCTGATTCTTCACACTGTCTTCTTTATCTCATGTTATTTGATCTTGTTGTGGCTTCCATGGACCAACCTGCGATTGCGTACACTGCACAGGACCCGAAGGCTACGTGAAATGTTCGAAGTGACGAGGAAAGGGTGGACTGGCTTTCACAACCATCAGAATGGCTTCAAAAATCATTCAACCGCTTGCCTTGTGCTAAAGGAAGGTCTTAATATGTACAAAGTAGATTCTTTGATTCGGACGAGGGTTCAAAGTAATTATATAAACCGGGGCTGCAGTGTATCAAGCGAGAATTGAGAACGAGCCTGAGTACAATGGAGAACAGATGTCTGACAGTGGCGTCTATGCTCTTTCGGGTGGAGGATAGGAGATTAGGGCGGGTGAGATAAGTATATCCGAAGGTTCATCGGAACTGGCAAAAAAAGCATATGTCTGATGCTCCTAGATCTTCGCACGAGGCGGCTCGTCTTGTTTCAACCTTACGACGCCCTGTTGGTTTCAAAGTCAAACCACTGTCTGCGGCTACGAGGATCCTCGTCTATCCAGCCGGGTCAAAAGAGAAGAAAACATACCTCTTGCGTGCAGGTAGCAATAAGGGTTCCGTCTTTGGCCCAGATCTTCTGTAGCACGAGCCCTCTCCCTTCGCCAGCCCATGGACTCTCCATTTCCGTTATCATCCACTCGTCTGCCCGGAAGTTCCAGGGATTATGAAAGTAAATGGAGTGGTCAAGGCTGACCATCATCCCAATTTCCTTGTGATCTTTTTGGTTTCGATGGTCCTTGAGCTTATTTAGAGCCCCTTCTAGCCGACGTCGCAACTCCGCCGCCTCTTCCTCCTTCAGCTCGTTTAATGATCGCGCAATATCCTCGTCATCGAGATCGGAGGGGTTCTTGAGAGCCTTCAAGGCCCTCTTTAGCTCTGCGGCTGACGAGAACCGGGGAATGTCATGCACTCGTGACACAGTGCCGATAAAGAAACTATCTGTGATGTACGCAAGGGCTGAGAGGTGGGCATGCTGGGCCCCAGCTTCCGAGATTCTTCCCCTACAACGCACCCAGCGCCTGACCTTCTTCTCTTCGGGATTGGAGTCACCTGGGGTTGTCAGAAAGAGCACTTGCGACGTGTGGGTATCCGAGAACGGGGACTCACGATTGACGATCCCAGCTCGAGCTGATTCGAACGGACCTCCTCCATTCTCGTCGAACCTCTTCTTACCAGGCGCCGGAACGGCCGGCAAGGGAACAGGGGGCATGGCCGAAGCATGTTGAATCTTCTTCTTCCCACCGCTGTTGGCTTTGCTAAAACTCAACGTGGTTGTGAAGATGGGGCGACCTCGTTGCCTTGCCTGGACGGTCCGTGTAATAAAGCTTCTTCCATCGCGAACTCGTTCAACATGATAGACAATCGGGATCTCGGAATCACCAGCGAGGACAAAGTAGCAGTGCATGCTATGGACGGCGAAATCTGCGGGGACGGTTCTCATCGCAGCCGCGAGACACTGGGCGATTGCAGCGCCGCCATAGATGCCACGGGCTCCTGGGGGATGCCAAAGCGGACGAGTATTGGTAAAGACGTCCTATATTTCCTCGTGCAGTTCTGTGGTTAGTAGAAGTGGCCAGCCAAAGACATGGGATTGGGAGGGAGAAGTAGGACAAACAGGTCCGATGTCATCCACCGGTGTGAGCTCCAAGACATTTTCGATCGGCGCCTTAGAGTCGTCCAGCTGTGGAGGTTCAAAAAGTGTCACCCGCTTCGACATCTTCGAATTTAGGGTCTGAAATCTTGGGGATTTAACACAAATTCAGAGCTATCCATGCAGGTGAATAAGATAGAAACAAAGAGTTGGAAAGGAGTGGGTTTAAAGTCAAAGATGCGATGCCTTCACGCGCCGATGACCCACGGCTGACCCATTGCGGTAATAGCCGAGGCGCTTTTTTCGAGCCGAGTTACATCCATCGGTCGCGGCCGAACAAATATTGATGAGTGAGCCCCTTCTTCATTAAAATTCCGCGCATTAAGCGGTTGGAAAGGTGGCGTAAGGAAAGGAGGTATGCCATACGAATAAGAAAATCCCAAAACAACCGGAAATGCTTGATATACCCGAAAAATACGGGATCCAAATATCCCGTGCTCCTTACATGTGAACAGTTAACAATCGACTAACCTCGCTAGTAAAACTTCCAGTGTCGCTGAAAACTAAGTATGATGATTATTGTTCCACACATTATTTGTAGAAACCCCTGTGATCCTGTGTTGGGCGCGTCACTGGTCAGGAGGTGGTAGGTTGCCAGATTCTGTCATGATCCTTCGGCCCCCAGACGTCTTCGATGATATAGTGCAGATCTTTCCTCGACTGTCGGTATATTCGTTACTTCGTGAATCTTGTCGTCGTTCAGCTATAATATCCTTCCTCATGCCGCGGAGGCTGGAACGAACTGAGACGATCGGGATGGTTCACCCGGAAGGTCTTTTGTGCGACTCTGGGAGTTAGCGATCTTCTAGAGGAGTTCTGGTCGAGAAGGCGCTGTAGTTGCTGTCGTTGCATCTCCTCGTCAGTTAATAGAATGGTTCCACGGTTCGACTCCGCCCCGATAGCTTCGTTGACATCCCGCGCATAGAGCCAGAGCGCCCCCAGGGCGTACAGAAACGCGAAGGCGGCGGAGAAACTCAGACTCAGAATTTCCAGAAGGCGCATAGGCATTAAGTTTCGACAGAGAATATTGAGAACAACGTTGAATAATGCGAGAGTATTAGATATTAGACCAGGTCTGAGTCAAATTAGTGCGCGACAGGGTGTCGAGGTAATTAGAAAAACATACACGAGTAAGGAATGGATCAAGAACATCCGCTCATCAAAGTGAAAGAGAGCCAGGAAGAGCGACAACGAGTATGCAACTCCAATTAATACAGATGCGGCAACTACTGTCGCTGTCTTGCTGACAGGAGCAGATTTCTCCTCGTCTCCAAAGGCCAGGGGTATCACCAGAAACCTTGAACGGAGTCAGTCTCTGCTGTGGTTTGAGGAAGAGCGAAAATCTGCCCAGGTGCTATGTACCCAATGAGTGCCAAATGCGGCGATATGGAAGCAAGGAATCTTCCTGAACCTCGCACTGTCCGTTGGCTGACGGGTTGTTGGCCTGGTGAGCCAAGTTCGTGGTACTGCGACATCAGGTGGCGGGTAAGTAGCCCGTAGAAGGGCCGGCTCTCGAGGCTGCCAAACGGGAAACGTTGCTGCTCCGGAAAAATATGCTTTCTTCTCGCCCCGAACAATCTGGGCCGACGGTTGAGGGGGTCCCAGGTAGGGGATCAAACGAAGGACGCGACCGCAAACAAAGCGAATGAAATGCGCGGCGCACAGCGAATTTAAATCAATAGGTTAAGGGCATGGAGTGATGATCATGGCCCCGTCGAACTGAATCAAAGAAAAGAAAGAGTTAGAAGTCAAGAGGGAAGGGAGGCGTTACTGAAAATATTAAGGCTCAAGAGGCACTCTGGCAGGTTAAAAGGAAAAGGATGTCCAGATCTTCAGCGAACAGACCAGCCACACAGGACTGTGGTGGTCTGGAATTAAGAGCAAGGTTGTCGATCCCGTCAGCAAATGACACGACCGAGGTGAGGCCCTCAAAGCCTTTGCATGACTGGTCAGCACTTCAGCAGCCTGTGCTGACTCGTGGCACGACAAATTTCTTCAGACACAGAATTCATGAAGCTTGTGGCTGGCACTCCTCGTTTCCCACTTCATCTGCCATGGTGGGTGAGTTTTTGAAGCCCAGTGATTACGAACGACTCCGGGGCAAGGACTTGGTGTTCACCTGCCGTCCGTTTGAATTCCCAAGCGGAATCGTATTTCCCATGGCAGTGTCGAACAGAAAACAGCCCCTCCGCTCAGTCCAAGTGTTTCTGATGCAGCAAGTCAAACCCGAGGCCGACTCAGCCACAACCTTGTCTGTTGAATAAGAGGCTCAAGTCGCCGTGGATCTTGGGATTTGAGGCTGACCCAGAATGGATTGATTTCGAGGCCGAGTTGGTTCTATTTATAACTGAGCGTGAAGAGGTTGGCACGAGCCTCGCGACCAAGGTTATCCCAAACTTCCTCTGAACCTTGGGTCGAGACTCAAGAGAAGTGGAGCAACTTCAACATCAATATCGCCAGAAAGTTGACTGACTTATTCCAAGTCACTAAAGCACATATCGTCTCGTCCAAACCGTGTATTTTTCAATGTGATAATATAATCGTTAAGACTTTTCTGCTGAAAAATCTATTAAATAACAATGTATAAGGCAAATCTAGTGCGCAATATAATACACCAAAACAGTCACAACAACACAGACTCAGGTCTATTTGGAGGGCGCAATCTCGACACCACCGGTGGCACCAAGCACACGCTTGATATCACCGTAGATGGCGAACTGACCAGCAGTGATGGTACCAATCTGGTTACGGGTGTTAGCGCATCTGTTTTCGAAATATTCGGCTAGGGGTTCGTGTGTGCGCCAGGTTATCCTAGACTTCAACTTACCATGAAAAGACGAGCACCGATACCAGAGAAACTGCCCCTGAGGCCGAGCTCCTTGGCGATCTTAACGAGACGGGAAGTGGTGCTTTCACCAGGGAGACCCTGGGTCTTGTTGATCTTGCTCAACATAGTGTCGGCAGGCTGGGAGACGATGGCAGCGGCGAAACCAGCAAGAAGACCAGAACCGAGGTTAACTCCGGTCTTAGCGCCATCGGAGAGGGTGTTCTTGTCGAGCACACCGTAGATAGCCTCGGAAAATTTCTCAAAAGCAACGAACTTAGCCATGGTGTAGGGGACCCTACAAGAATTAGTTTGGGCTACACTGATTTTCTGCTTCGATTTTTCGGTTCACGGGAACTTACTGCTTGAAAAGGATGGGACCGAAACCAGAGTAGAAAGCGCCGACACCCTCATTCCTGAGGATTTTAGAGAAGCCGCTCATAAGACCGCTAGCGAATTCGGGCTGAGAAACGAGGCGGATACGGGTAGCTTCGAGAGGGCAGAGAGCAATATCGGCGAAGAATTCAGCAGCGGCGGATGAGGCGAGGTAGATAGCGGTCCTGTTGTTGGAGGCAGTCTCAAGACCGAGCTGGTTAATCCACTGCTGCTTGAAGAACTCATAGCCACCGAACTTGAAGGCGCCCTGGAGGAAGTAACCGGCAGCGGTGGGCCCGAAACCAGTAAGGAGAGCGCCAGCACCCTCGTTGGCAATGACCTGGCGGAAACCACCGATCATACCGCGGTTGTATGTGGCGGGGTCGAGCTGGATTCTCGTCTTGACGCTGCATTATCGGGAAACAGTCGCACGTCAGTCACTTGGCAAAACGGGTTCGAAACTCGCAGGGAAGCGCGCGTTTGCGAGGGAAGAACAAGGTCTTACACATCGACGGGAGTGAGAGCACCGTGGGTAACGGAGCAGCAGACAGCACCAGCGAAGGCGAATCTGGAGTAAAGCTGAAGCCCAGAGAGCTGGGGAGCAGCAGGTGTAGTCGGGGCTTCCACCTTAGAAGCAACAGGAGCGCTTGCGGCCATTGTGATAGAGTGTGTATGAGCGACTGTGTTGTACACAAGGGAGAAAAAAGACGAAGAAAGGAAATGAAAGAGAGATGGAGAGAGGGAGGGAAGAGTGGGGACCGAAGAACAGGAGGCAACGGAGAGCCGTGCAGTCTGGGATGGGAAGAAATTTGAAGCGGAAACACTGGAGGGAGGAGGGTTTGAAAGGGATGGCAGGGCCTTGGCTGGCACTAACGGCACTGAACCCGAAAACTTTTCGCGTCCAATGCGGGAGTCGGCCGGCCTCACGCCTTGCCACCGCTAAACTCCGATGGTCCCGTCCGGTCAGCCCTTCAGGAACATGGACAGGCTGCGGAAAGGTTCATCAGGGCCATTGCATCACCATGGTTCTCTTCTCAAAAATCTCCTGAACCGGAACAAAGCCCTCTGCGCAGGCAGGAATTAGATCGGAAAATTGTCCGTTTGTCTTTGACGTCTCTTCAGACCCGCGGATGACTCGCCTCATCATATCTACTGTCGCACCCAACCTCCCAAACTTGGACTGGGCATCATTATTGCCCACGGTCCTCTCAACGTCACGCGTGGCCATCCGTGGAATACTAGTAAGCCTCAGGCATCGTTGACCGGAGAATTACCGAAGAGACTCTGATTGGCTCTCCCTGGCGTCTCCTCGACATCTATAATCTGTGGCCGGCGATCTACTTGTCACATTTCTGTATCCTTTTTTATTCTCAAGTTAGCTCGGGTGCCTCCCTAAATCCATGATGGTTTGCGTGATTCAGACCGATCTCCTCTTGCCGAGTCATGCTCAGAAATTAGACACGCCATGCAACTCTAAACTTCACAACATCGCGGGACACTCTAACCCCTGGCGTCGGCCGAAAAATGTTATGGAGTCAAGACGATGTCGACAATATATACGATTGGCTTCCACTCAACACTTCTGACAAAGTAATATCCATATTCACTCTTCATCACAGTCGGGTTGTGACGTGTACTGCATGCGGAGCGCGTATTATTTTAGTTTATCCTGGTAAAATAGGCTTCACTTCTGGCTACTCTCAGTGTCATATACCCTGGTTGCGTGCGGTCCTGACCCTCGAGGTCCCTTCAGCGCACATCGCAAGGGTGAGGGCGCTCGCTTTACTCTCTTCAAGATGCTCTCTCGCCTGCTATGTGTCCGTTCGCTCAGAAACAAGGGAAAGCGGTCGTGGAAGGAAATCGAAGGCAGGCGGCTCCCACTCCGCCCCGGTTTCAACTTCTTGTTTGTCGGTGTAGCTGAATACTAATGCAGTGGCTTTTGTGAGTAGATGAAGCTGAATATCTCCATCAGCTTGCGTCATGGAATGCGCCCGATAACACGCTTATGTTCCAAGGCTTCGAATGGCACGTTCCAGACGACCAAGCACACTGGCGCCGCCTCCAACGCGCGCTACCCACCCTAAAGACTATGGGTATTGACAGCATCTGGATACCTCCGGGATGTAAGGGCACGAATCCGTCCAGCAATGGATACGATATCTATGACCTCTACGACCTCGGAGAGTTTGACCAAAAAGGATCTCGGTCTACGAAATGGGGGCCTAAGGAAGAACTGCAAAGCCTTGCTTCTCGTGCGCGGGATTTGGGGATTGGGATATACTGGGATGCTGTGCTCAATCACAAAGCTGGAGCTGATGTTTCGGAACGATTCCTAGCGGTCAAAGTGGAACCGCAAGGTGTGCACCCAGACAGTCAGAATATGGTTAAAGATACTGACTCATGGTACTCACGATAGACCGCAATATAGAAATATCAGACCCTCGGGAGGTTGAGGGCTGGGTAGGGCACAATTTCCCTGGCCGTGGTGCCCAGTATAGCTCATTAAAATACAACTGGTCGCACTTCAGCGGCGTCGACTGGGATGATATGCACAAGGAAAAAGCAATCTTTCGGATCACCGGAGCTAATAAAGCCTGGGCTACCGATGTGAGCAGTGAAAACGGCAACTACGACTACCTGATGTTTTCAGACCTTGACTACTCTAATCCAGAGGTTCAGAGCGACGTTCTCCAGTGGGGGGAGTGGATTACTACTCAAATGCATCTCAGCGGGATGAGGCTTGATGCAGCTAAACATTACTCAGCTGCATTCCAGAGAATGTTTATCGACAAAGTTCGAGAGAGCCAAGGCGAAGAGTTCTTCTTTGTTGGAGAGTACTGGAAGGGTGAAGTCGACGAGTTGCTCGATTATCTGGAAAAAATGGAGTATCGACTGTCATTGTTCGACGTTCCTCTACTTGGACGATTTTCTGAAATCTCGCGGACAAAAGGCGCGGATATGCGCCGGGTCTTTGAGGGCACCCTCGTACAGAAAAGGCCCGAGCATGCGGTTGTAAGTCGCCCCCATGGACCAGTTATGACGTATCTGCCTAACTCTCTTCTCGACATTACAGACCTTCGTCGCCAATCATGACACGGTAGGAATCAGTTCAATTGTAATACACGCCTCTGGCTAATCTAGCACTCTCTCAAAGCAACCAGGACAGTCCTTGGAAGTATGTACTATTCTGGTTGACTTTGACCTAGCTAACTCGCACAGACTCCTATAGCGCCGTTCTTCAAGCCGCTGGCATATGCCTTGATTCTCCTTCGAGAAAAGGGTCAGCCGTGTGTGTTTTACGGAGACCTCTATGGTACTGCAATCAACAAGGGCTCCCCAACTTCATTGTATACCTCTAAACTATCAACCCTCATGCAGGCACGTAAGCTCTACGCAAATGGAGCGCAGAGGGATTACTTCGATGAAGCAAACTGCATTGGTTCGTCGGATCAAACTATGAATCTATTGTTTTTTCGCTTACAGTGGTCTCAGGTTTCGTCCGTTATGGTAACTCTCGCCATCCAATCGGACTCGCCTGCATCATGAGCAATACTGGTCCGTCTCGGAAGCGAATGTATGTTGGTCGAACTCAAGCCGGAGAGCAATGGACAGATATTTTGAATGGATGCACAGAGACCATTACAATCAGCAGGAGAGGCTACGGCGTGTTCCCTGTGGCTGCATACAGTGTCAGTGTCTGGGTGAATTCTGCAAGGGAAAGCAGAGAGCATCTCTATCAGTTTCTGTAAGGGCTCTGAGTTTTACACCTAAATAAGCTGCACTGACTAATAAATCATCAGAGATGAGGATATTTACAAGGATTAATATGCTCTCTTTCTTTACTGCACATTGGTATGGTGTTAGCTGCATCAGTATGGTTAGTTATAGTTAGGACTTCATGTGGTTCTACAGAGGACCGCAGTGCCTTCAAGATAAAAGTACCACGAAAACATGCACAGTAGATAATTAGAAAGCTGGCTGGCTTCGTTCAAAGTCTATCGACCAATTTGCATTATTCAAGGAATCAAGTCTTTCGAAGCTGGGGTTGGAGAGAGAGGAGTTGGAGAGTGGCTTGGCGTTTGGTGGCCATTAATAAGCGCCGCTCAGAAACATTGGAACCCCAGACTTCCAACGAGTACTTTCTCCCCGCTCACATCTCACACCTACAACTCAAATCTCCCCGAATCTATCATGAGAGCGAACATAGCCTTCCCAAGCGCAAACCATTAGTCGCCCTGGTCGAGGGTTGCACTCTCGTTTTCGATTCGTTCTTTGTCGATGATTTGATTGCCGTTCTCTCGCGATGTCTCATTTCCTTGGGCTCCCCCGAGTCCTCTCCTTCCTTCTCTTCCTGTCCTTCACGACTTTAGTTTCGTCCGAGCATACGTCTAACTGGGCTGTCCTAGTCGCTACCTCCCGGTTCTGGTTCAACTATCGGCATCTCGCAAATGTTCTCTCCCTGTATCGAACTGTGAAGCGGCTTGGGATCCCAGACTCTCAGATCATCCTTATGCTTCCCGATGACATGGCCTGCAACCCCCGAAATGCATTCCCGGGAACGGTTTACAGTAACGCAGACCGCGCGGTGGATCTCTACGGCGATAACATCGAGGTGGACTACCGGGGTTACGAGGTGACGGTGGAGAACTTCATTCGCCTCTTGACCGATCGACTGGATGAGGATGTCCCGCGGAGCAAACGCCTGGGTTCTGACGCGGGGAGCAACGTCCTTGTATACATGACGGGACATGGCGGAGACCAATTTCTCAAATTTCAAGACGCCGAGGAAATCGGAGCATGGGATCTGGCGAATGCGTTTGGTCAGATGTGGGAGAAGAAGCGGTACAATGAATTGCTGTTCATGATCGACACCTGCCAGGCGAACACTATGTACACTCATTTCTACTCGCCGAATATTGTTGCGACGGGTTCCAGCGAGCTCGATCAGTCGTCTTACTCTCACCATGCGGATAACGACGTGGGTGTTGCGGTGATTGACCGTTGGACATATTATGTGCTTGAGTTCCTCGAGAATCAAGTCACAAGCGCCAACTCGAAACAGACGCTGGGCGACTTGTTTGACTCGTATGATGAGACGAAGATCCATTCTAACCCTGGGGTCCGGTGGGACCTGTTCCCTGGAGGCGAGCAGGAGGGTCGTCTCCGGACCTTAGTGGACTTCTTTGGGAACGTTCAGAGCGTTGAAGTGGAGAAATCTGATTCTGATGAGCCAGGTTCACTCAAAGAGGATCTTGTCGAGATTGCGCGGCTTGTCGAAAAGTGGCAGTTAATTGCGCAAGACTATGCCGCTGCTGGCAATGATTCACTCCAGCAGGGCAACGAAAGACCTTCGTCTTCATATGAGGTGAAGAGGTGGAACATCGGTCCTGGGAAACTGTCTGAGGAGACTCCTTGGGAGAAGCGCTTGATCGGGCTGTCAGTCCTGGGTGCGTGTACTGCTATCTGGTTCGCCGGATCTGCCTTGGGCGGGACCCTGGTTTGAATTGAGAGGTTTATTCAGTGTTATTATTTGCATTGGCATTAGATTCTTGGATAATTATCATTGCTTGTCTCATAACGCGGTACATTTCTCTTCTGCATACCTTGACTGCCTGGCATTCGCATGCTTCAAGTAGAGGGGCATTCCGATACCACTTTCCGTCTTTCCACCTTTCGTCAGAACGATTTTCGGCGTTTCCAAATGGAGCATCTTCATAAAATAGGAACGGAATTACATACCTGACCCGTTGCTGTCGTCGACTTCAGCTTTTGAGGAGGCTTGGCGCACGTGCCACTCGCTGTGGACGCGTCGAGCGGAGGAGAAGCGCGCGACTGCTTGGTGAGAGACCTGAGAGTCACTCAAACAAAAGCGAACGATTACCATCCCAATTCGCGCTTGCTTCTTCACTCAATTATAGGGCCTCGAGGGGCCTCGAATAGACCCTTATTATTTCTTCCTGTTATTTCTTTCCTCCTTATGTGCTACGAGTTTACTCATTTTTATAAATGTCCTCGCGACGCGTTACTTAGAGCCATACTCGATTCCTAATCGACTCAACTGCACTCACCTCAGCTCAACCAACAGACGATGTATCTCCCTCGCCAACTGATCTCCCACCTCTACGTCCAGCTCCTCCGCTCCCACCACCCTCTCTCCCCTCCCGTCCTGATCCTCGTCGCCCTCGAACCAGACGCGCTGTGCGCCTGTCGGATCCTAACCGCCCTCTTGAAACGCGACTACATCCCGCATAAGATTCACCCTGTTGCCGGATATGGCGATCTCTCGCGCGCCGGCGAGGAGTTGGTCAGGCCTATGCAGACGAGTCATGGGGGGAGTGGAGGGGTCGTCGTTTGTCTGGGTGTCGGCGGGCTTGTAGATTTGAGTGAGATTCTGGGTTTGGGTGGTGAGGACGATGAAATGGAGGAGGAGGATATGGGGGGTGTGGAGGTTTGGGTGTTTGATGCGAGGCGGCCGTGGAATTTAGCGAATGTTTTTGGGGGGGAAGGTGGTGGGTCACGGTACGAGGTTGATGGGAACGTCAATGGGAATGGTGGTGTTGGGAGGCGGAAGACGCGTGGGGTTGAGAAGGGCTGTGTGACTGTTTCATATAAGAATGGGAATGGGGGGATTATTGTATACGATGATGGGGACATAGAGGAGGATATGGAGAAGGAGAAAGAGGCTTACTGTGCTTTGATGGACATGCCGGAGGTGGATGAGGATGAAGACGAGGACGAAGACGAGGAAAATGAAGATAACGAGCCGCCGTCGAGTACTGACTCTAAGAAGCGGAAATCTTGGTCACGGGAGGATGACGAAGACGACTTTGAAGAGGATGATGAGCCTCCTCGACGGCGGCGGAGAAGCAATTCGGTGTGTTCTGGTCTTGGGTGTGATGGTGTACGCGTTTGTTGCTAATTCCGGTTGCAGGGGTCGTCGATTGCTTCATCACCGACTCGGGTACGCAGGACCGCGCACGACTCCTCTAATTCCTCACGCTCTGTGACGCCTGTGTCGGATTCGCCTTCACCCGCGCAACCGAAACAGCCGTCCGCACGATCGTTGAGACGACGGCTGCTCCGTATGAAGCGGAAACATGAGAGCGTTCTCCAACAGTATTACTCCTCCGGAACGTCTTATTCTGAACCGATCTCTTCTATCATGTACTCCCTTGCATCGGAACTCGGTCGTGAGGATAACGACCTCCTTTGGCTGGCCATCGTTGGGGTCTGTAGCTTAGAACTCAGCGGCCGAACTATGTCTGGTGTGGGCGTGTCAAGCGCATCGGAGTCAGGCGGTTTAGCAGGATGGGGTGGGGAGCGAGGAGAGCGAATACGGCAGGTTCTACGCGATGAAGTCCATCGACTGAATCCGCCAGACCCTAATGAGCCAAACCGCGATATAAGAGGGGAGATCACAGGTGTCATTCCAACAACCGCCCGATCTCCTACCGACAAGTCCATTCGATTATCCCCAGAGCCGCGCTTTATCATGGTTCGACACTGGTCACTATATGAGAGTATGCTTCACAGCCCCTACCTGGCATCCAGGCTGCATGTATGGACCGAGAACGGGCGGAAACGGTTGCATAAGCTTCTGGCGAAAATGGGAATTAGCCTGACGCAATGCCACCAGAACTACACGCATATGGATATGGAACTCAAGCGAGTGCTGCGACAACGGCTACTCAAGTATGCTCCTATGTACGGGCTGGACGGGCTAGTGCCGGCGGAAACTTCCGGCCATGCGTCGGCTCGAGAAGGGTGGGGGTTTGTACGTTGTTGGGGATGGAAGGCTTGCCTCTCTGCTACGGACGTGGGCGTCATGGTGGGCGCCATTCTCGAAGTTGGACCGGAAGAAGTGCCAGGAACATGGGATGCTAAGCGCCTGCCGCGGATACGAACGGGGCAGGAAGGTAGTTCTGGCTCCGATGGGACCGACACAGATCCATCGAACCTTCTTCCCCGTTTCTGGACAGCGTATGATGCGCTGTCACTCACTTCAGACTCACCTGGGCTTCTCATGGAAGCGCTACCCCTCGCCCAGCATTTACACCGGGCGATCCTCCGCACGGGCACAAACCTACTGTCAAAACATCAGATCAGGCACTTAAGGGCCTTCCGTATAGCGGTCGTCAAGGATGGTCCTGATGTTAAGCTGTTCACGAACCCCGGAGCGCTGACCAAACTAGCGTTGTGGGTTGCTGAAGCCATCCGCGTGCAGGAAAGAGACCGCAGTGACACCATCAAGATCGGGAAAAGGCGAGCGGCCGGCACGCCACTGGTTCTTGCCGGACTCGACGAGGACCGCGGGCTCTACGTTGTCGTCGGCACCGGTGGGGGAGGTGGTGTCATTGATTTTGCTGCTTTGTCTAGGCGTCGTGAAGAAAGACGAAAAAAGAAAGAAGCCAGGGAGAAGAAGCGGACGGAGCGAGAAGAAGCTCGGGTGAAGCGTGCCGCGGAGCGGGCTGCAAGGGAGGATGGCGAAGGTGACGAAGAGGAGGAATCAGAGGAGGAATCAGAGGAGGAAGAGTCATCATCTGAATCCGAGTCTGAATCCGAGGACGAGCAAGACTTGCACGGCAACAAACATTTACTGCGCAATCGATTCGGCATTGCGTTCCAGGAAGTAGTGCAAGAAACTAGTACCCGAGTCCGCATCGATAGTTTCGAGCACTGCGTCGTCGAGGTACAGAAAGAAGACCTGGGAGGGTTTCTTGAAGCGCTCAGCTTCCGCAGTGTCGTTGGCTAAGTTTCCTTGAGCCGTTAGTCTCCATTGACATGTTGACTGATGCCTTCTTTTGCGTTTGTTTACTGCGTTAATGATCTATACTGATGGCGGATGGTTGGCTTTGGCTTGTTTCGAGTGACGGTTAGACGCGAAGGCCTCTGAGTCGATGAAAAAAATGTTGTGTCTTCTGATTATCCCCGACTTCTGCTCAATGTTTTATGGTGCTGGATCTTTACAGCCATTCATACTGTGTTTGATGGTTCTTTTGTTTGCGGAGTGGTTGACTTCCTGTCTGCTCTCGCTTGCTGCTCTCCATCATGACCCCTTTGCATATTCTGCACATGCCCCGGCGCTCCTGGCGTTTCTGTTGAAGATTTGAATCTGACTAGCATAAGTAAGAGGAATCGACAATATTTCTAAGATGCTGATTTGAATTGAATGTTTTGATCTTCGGATGAACTCCGACCAACCCCGCAGTGAACCCAATCCCCTCATCCATCTCCAAATTTTTTAACCATGTGAGCCCTCGACGTCACTTCCGCATCTCAGACGAAGCAATTCGGCTAGGATAACGATGGCACCATACCCAACCCTCCCATGCGACCGTACCCTCGCATCCCTACCCCCGGAACACCCCTCAAACGCCCTCAACCAGATCAATGACCTCCTCTCCTCCTCCACCTCGCCTCCCCGCCGCCTCGTCGTCCTCGACGACGACCCAACAGGCACCCAAACATGCCACGACATCTCCGTCCTAACAGTTTGGGACATCCCAACCCTCACAGCCGAATTCCGCACCACCTCACGTGGCTTCTTCATCCTGACAAACTCGCGCGCCCTCCCCCCCACGCAAGCCGAACGCCTCATCCGCGAAATATGCCAGAATGTCTCCCACGCCGCCCGCGAAACGGGCCACGAGAACCGAGTCGATATAGTTCTGCGCGGGGATAGTACGCTCCGCGGGCACTTCCCGCTAGAAGTCGACGTCGCGCGGTCCGTCTTCTTCGGCCCCGCGGATGACGCCGACGCGTGCGTCCTCGCGCCGTTCTTCTTCCAGGGCGGGCGGCTCACGATCGACGACGTGCATTATGTCCTTGAGGGGGATGAGTTGGTCCCCGCGGGGGAGACGCAGTTTGCGCAGGACGCGACGTTCGGGTATCGGAGTTCGAATCTGCGGGATTATGTGTTGGAGAAGGCGCCCGGGCGGTTTGAGGCTGGGCGGCGGATCCATTCTGTGACGCTGCGGGATATCCGGATTGGTGGGGCGGAGGGGGTTTGTGAACGGCTCTTGGGCTTCCCCCGGGATGGTGGTGTGGTGATTGTTAATGCGGCGGCGGAGTCGGATATGCATGTTTTTGTTGCGGGGTTGTTGCTTGGTATCTTGCTTGACACCCTTCCTCTTCTTCTTTCTCCTTCCCTGCGCGTGTGGATGCTAATGATGATTCCGGCGATGATGATGCATAGCCGAAGCGAAGGGAGCCCGCTACATCTACCGTACCGGCGCAGCTTTTGTCTCAACCCGTCTAGGCATATATCCCAAGCAGCCCATAACAGCGGCCGAACTCGACCTTCCAACGCCCCGCGGTACAGGCGGACTCATTCTCGCAGGCTCATACGTGCCCAAAACTACCGCACAGCTCAAGTATCTGACAGAAACCCGCGGAGCCAGTCTAGCTGTCATCGAAATGAAAGTCGAAGAGCTCATTGCTTCTTCTCAAAGTGCGGCAGACTTGGTCGCCCGTGTCGTGGAGCAAACAGAGGAGAATCTGAGTTCCGGGATGGACACGCTTATCATGACGAGTCGTGCTCTGATAAAGGGGAATGATGAACTTTCTTCCCTGACTATCGGGTCGAAGGTTGCAGAGGCGCTGGTTAGGGTTCTGGAGGGGATCGAGGTGAGGCCGAGGTTTATTATTGCAAAGGTATTCACCCATTCCCTGCTTTAACCTTTGACCTTCCGGAATCGAGGAAAGTGATCCTGCGCAGGTACTGATGAGACTCTCTAGGGCGGTATTACATCCTCTGACGCGGCTACCAAGGGTCTCCGTATGAAGCGGGCTCTGATTGTCGGTCAGGCGGCTGCCGGAGTGCCACTTTGGAGGTGCGATGAGCCGACCTCCCGTCATCGGGGTGTTCCTTTTGTTGTCTTTCCTGGAAATGTGGGTGGTGAATCTACACTGTCTGACTTGGTTACGGCGTGGAGTTGAGCGTATATCGTCAATAGTTGGATATTCAAGGTTTATGCAGACGTCCTGGATATTGAACCAAGGGAGCAAGCGTAGAACCCTACTTTACGACGAGTCTGGAAGTACTTCAAGAACAGTGGCCCTTGGGCCACGAGAATATCTTCCTTCATTGAACTACTTAGACCTAACTGGGTAACACCAGGAATGCCTGGGAACGAAAGACGAGCGTAGTGCGTACAGTAGGGAAATCACCTGCGAGAATAGAACCCAGATTGGCGCCTTCCTCTAGGGAATGCAATATGAAACGATAAATGCCGTGGGGAAAGCCTCAACCTCTCGTAAGTCACGTCTCTTACAAAGAGCGCGTTTCTTAATCATCGTCGTACGGTGGACGGAGGAAAGGGAAGACTCCAACAACTGGGAATCTCAAATAGGCGAGAAAGAATGGGGAAGATACACCAACCTTTGTACAGCTCCTGACATTAGGCGAAGCACTGTGTTCCTTGCAGTCAGAGTTAGCTTGAACTGTATCATGATTACGTCGCACCCTAGGATTAGGGTTTATGGCGTCGCGCAATTTTCTCACGACTTGATGGGGACTTGCCCCGACGTGATACTTGGTGGGGTTCTTTGTTTGGGCTGATTATTCACGCGGGTGTTGCAGTCGCGGAAAGTCCATCGGAGGTGGCTTGCCGTTTGGTCGGCGGAGTCGACGAATCCTAAATGAAGGTTGGCATTAGTTATATCTAGAAGTTAGAACTCTCGGGCACCAAGCGACACGCAGTAGCCTGAGTTTAGTATCATAGGTTCGCACGATCTGCGTATTTCGAGCCAAAGCCCTGGTTTTGCATGCACTTACGTCGAAAGAATCGAGGTTTCGTTTTTGTCCGCCAGTAGGCACCTTTTTAACAACCTTCTTCTTTAGTCGAGTGGGTCGGGTCTCCCCAGTTTGGAAGAGGTCATCCGGCAGGTCGTAGTTACGAATATGGGTTATCGACAAATCGTTGACGCCGGGTTGATACCCAGCCCATGACGTGCACGTGGATTTGAATATCTGGGCGTCGGCCGAGATATCTAACGATCGGGACGCGCCTATGGAGAGTTAGCGGGCTCACTGAGGGCAAGCAAAGCACATACCTGGCTCAACCGGTTTCAACTCTAATCCAATATAATAAGTGGTTGTATATATTACTCGACTGTCACCGTTGGCCAATTCCCCGGCCGTAGCATGGACTTCTGTATCTTCTCTCCCATTTTGGGCTGCGGCCTGGTGAACGGCATCTTTGATTTCATCCGTTGTCTCCGTCTTTACACCCTTATCATGGTATTTGAGGGAACCGTCCTTGACTGCGTTTGCCTCCTCCTCACTGTTGACTTTGTGAATTCTTTCGAACCCTTTAGGAAATGGATGGGCCACTGCGATGACGGCTTTACGGTCCAGCGCTCCAACCAAATGTCTAACCTTGGATTCAACGAGGCCGGACCAGACGGACTCTGCTTCCTTCGTCTTACTGGACGCCGTAATGCTGAGGTAGTATTTGTAATCCTGTGTGAAAAAAGTGTGGCGCGTGAAAAGATCATTCCAACTTGCCTGCTTCGCCCAAATCTTATCCACGATATCACCGCCCCGTTGAAGCTCGCGGAGAAGAACAGCCTTGGTGGACATTGAAATATTGTGTGTTGCGCACATAGATGGATAGGCAGGCGTGATAATGGGCATTAGATGAAATCGGTCGCCGTGATAAATCTGTCATAGAATTGAGTAAACCGCGAGAAAGCACAATTATAGAAAATAGCTCACCTTTGGGTTCCAAATTTTCATTTGTAAAGGCCCATCCTCAATCTGCTTCAGCAAAACAGGTTGCGGCCACGCCCACTTGTTCATTATCCGGAAAAATTTGCCCACAATCACCGAGCCAGTCGCTTGAGGATACAGCTGACATACTCTCGCTACCAGCATAGCCCACGCAACGCCACCTGGGAATCCGACAATATTGGAGTAGATAGCTCGTCGCTGAGCCCATAATTTGATCGCGCGCAAGGCAAGACGGAAGGTCTTTTGCTGGGGTACTAGTTCCAGAATCTCGTCCGTTACGCGAGTCCCGTTGAGTGACCGCACCTCCTTTTCGTCCAGGCCTCTGAGGTAGTCATTGTTTTTCAAATCAAGATTCAGAGGGATCGACGGGACAATTAGACGGGCGAAGATCAAATCAATGCTGATACCGGACAACTCGAGCTTTATAAGAGGTACGAACGCATCTGGAACTGGTGTCATCTTCTCAACTGCTCCTTGGGGAGCCATCTGATTGAGCAGCGGGGGAAATTCGGAGAAGAAATCGTCAATTACAACGTGTTTGGGAGCAAGGACCAGTGTATCGATATCGGACCCTTTAGGCCAAGGAACGGTTAGCTAACCTTAGATATAAATACCACTTGGATAGTGAGCACTTACCCGGGCCATAGACACCCAAGCGATAGCTTCCATAGGTGAATATCTTCCCTCCTGCTGCCTCGGTCGCCGCTAGTGACAGACCATTTTTACGACTGACCACTTTAACAAACTCGGTCGTGACACGTTGTAAGAGCTGGAGAACTTGTTTTCTATGCGCAAGGAGACGAGTCAGCTAATTTGATAATCCGAAAACTGGGGGCGATGCTGTCTTGCCTTCGCTCTGTCTCTGCCGGGCTCTCAAAATTGTTCTGAAGCTTGAGCTCTGCGATCAGGTCATCGTTCGCGGAGAGTTCCTCCGTAGTTGGTAATGTGGTGGAGATAGGGGGTGTTACACCCCATTGCCGGGCCGGTGTTGGTGTTGCTGCCATTGTGTGTGTTGGTACCTTGGGGAGTGCAAGGCAGTGTAATTGTGGAGATCAAAGCGATGACGGAGAAGCAAGAAGGTCGAGAGAGTGAGAGAGTGGCAGAGGACACAATCAAAGGGAAGAAAAGAAAGAAAAAGGAAGGCTCGTGGAAAGTGAAAATACTGATTGAAAAGAAACGAAAGCAAAGAAGGTATTATCGGTGAATAATGAAGCGCTGAAAGCAACACCACGCGCAGTGGAGGCAGCCCCAGAAAGGCTTGATGGGTTGGCGACTGACTCAGCGATCCCGGCTCGTCATGTGACCCTGTTTCAGGAAGCATCTCCTCTCCAAGCCATCGACTACGACCATGGAAATTCTTGAATAGAATGAAGACAAATACGATTAGCATTCTTGCTGCTAAATATGTATTTTGATTGCTGAGTGCTAGTCGAGAAATGAGCAAATTTACTTGAGATGACCCATACCATGCAGCTTCATTTCAAGGTGACCACCTTACTTCAGTTAACGGATTGGAAGAACTTCCTTCTCTACTGTGCTACTGTTCTCCTGGAATAACTCTGACAGCTGTTCATCAAGCCACTTTACATCATCCTTACTATCCCCAGGACCGCCTGCCCAATCTGCAGTGCTACGTCAGACGGATACGGAAACGTTCACGACCAAGATAGGAGTACTTACGACCCCAAATAGAAGGAAAGATACGAAGAGTGCCGATTCCCGGGCTCATGCATTCAACCTCATATTCAGAGTCTTCTGGACTGCACGCGGCCGTTAATCAATGCGTCTTCAGATGATCTTCGTGACTCACGGGAAGTATAAGTCTGTCTTTGCGGGGAGGACCATTGTCTTGGCTCTAATCGCAGCCAGAGCTTTCTCGAAATTGCCGTTGTATGGCTCTTGCTTGCTAACATCTGCGTTTTGCCAGGTTTGGGCCATTGCTAGGAGATTTCCTGGGTCTAAAATTATTTTGGTTAGTTGTCTCAGGCACCCCTGGTGGTGGGGCTGGTCTGCTTGCCTTTTGACAAAGCCCAGCTCTCCCAAAAGTTCTGCAAAAAGTCTTCAAGGTCTTTGAAGCCGAGTACGGTTTGATACAGCTTCTTCCGGTAAAAAGTCTGAGAGAAGCCCCTAGAATTGAGTGAAGCGTTAGCATTGCCCAAGCCCCCAACGCAGGGAAGTGCCTCGCCTGACCAGCCGGCATAACCCCTACCAAATGCCTTCAGCCCTATTTCTCTTTCGCTGTCGCTCCATGTCCGCAGCGTTTGCCCGGATGCCAGCGCGCCACCTTGGCCAGATCCAGCCGACTGGATACCCTTGGCCGCCAGCAGAGCACTCTTGACCCCCTCTAGGAACACTTGGTTATGAAGAGACGTCTTCGCCGCTCCGCAGAAGGGCACAGCCAGGTCCATGAAGTCGGGATATTGTGTCGCCCACTGGTAAGTTTGGCCACCACCCATTGACCACCCGATCACGGCTCGTAGATGCGTTATCCCAAAGTGCTCAGTGACAAGCTTATACTGGGCACGGACATTGTCGTAAAAAGTGCATCTAGGCCATTCCCCCTCAACGGAGTAATTCGAGGGAGAAGTCGACTGCCCGTTTCCAAACAGCGCAGGGACAATAATGAAGTAGTTCTTCGGGTTGAGGGTCTTGTCCTCCCCAATAAGCCATACATTGTCCGCGATAGCTGGGATTGAGTTCTCGCGTTAGCATCTCACCTTCAATCCTCATGAGGGGCTGCTTACACCCGGAAAACCAAGTGGGATACACGATCGCAGGCGACTTTTGATCCCCGAATGTCTTATACGCTAGATGAGCGTCGACGAGCTTCTCTCCGCTCTGAAGCTCCCAGTCCCCGAGTTTGTATATTTCGTAACCCTGCTGTGCCATTGTCATGTTCTTCTTCAACGGAGTAAGGTACGCGATGATTGTGCCTTGAGGAATCAGGTGCAAGGACTATGAAGACCCATGGAAAAGTGAAAACTGTCGAATCGTCTCTGCCTTGTACGTTCTAGTGAGCGAATTCGGTATGCTTGCTTCAAAAGCGTTAAGGTAGGATGGGAGGCCGGGATATGTCTGGTAGAAATCATCTAGTGGAATTCTATGAGAACTAGGAAAAGAGTGCGAACGGTCGAGCCGACGAAAACGAGCCTTCCCCGAGGACAACCGCTCCAGAAGGAGGGGAAAGGAGCGCGGGCACCCGGGCGGCAGGAGGGACTACTAGTACCCTATGGGTGTCACAACACCTCATACTACAGGATCAGAGCTACGTTTTGGGTATATCTAGGTGCCTTTCTTGGCCTTCCTTGTCCTTATGTTGAAGGGAAAAGACCGGTTGCCATGGGTGTAACTGTATCGTGTTGTATGCTTGAATGTGCAGTCGAACAATAAAGGAGCTCCTTATCTCTGTAAGAATGGTTGTAGAGGAGTTAGGTAACTTAGAATATCTTAGAGGTCTTATGTTATATAGACTGTGATGCTCTACTACTCCTCTTAACAAGCTCTTTGTTTAAGTTGGAAAAGGACTGGGGCCTGGATAATGCTCTCTGAGACACTTGAGATCTACGTATCAGGGTCAAACCTCGCCAAGATGCTGGATTGACTGTTTGACCATACTAGAGCTGGAAATGAGAACCAAATATGCGAGGGAAACAAGATGGCGCCGTTACAATTGGCTGGGATTCCGTAAATGGGTAAGTTAGTGCTTTCGAGTTGATTCATGTTTCTTTCATGCTGTCGGCAAAGATGACAGGCCCTTTTGATGAGAAGATTGCACCGCTTTCACTGATGTACGCTGTCATGGTGTGCTGCCCTCATGATTCGAATTGTTCAGTTGGCTGCTCGCCGTGCCTCGTTCCGTTGCGGGGTTCTCGAGGGACCTGGGAGCTCTTGTCGGGCCGGAGTTCGGTAATGTCGTTGTATTTCCACGTCCCCACGTTTCACTTACAACCACATTGCAGGCGAACTGTTGTGCCTATTTGCCACGCAGGGGGTGGAAGTAGGCCGTCTCGCTGGTATTCTGAGAGAAGACTGAAACCGTCACCTTGCAATATAATGTGACAAGTACAACGCCAATATGTCGGGCCTCGTCTTGAATCCAACATTACGGCGCACTGCCCGCAATCTTCCTCAAATATTGTAAGTTTTCCAGCAGACCAGGTCTTTGAATGGACAGTGTTAGTGGGTAGGAGTTGAGGGTTGGGACGCTGGACGTCAAGAGTTAACAGCAATGCAGCACGTCTCAACGTTTATGTCGCATATCGCAAATTCCCGGTACACTTTCAAGATATCGCCAGAAATCTACCATGATCAAAACGTCCGCATTTTTCAAAACAGGAGACGACTTTGCCGAAATCCAGGCATCTCGACCAGATTTCCAGCGCAATGCCAAAGTCACTTTCTCAAAGCCTCCAAAGCCGGATTGGAAAGAAGGCGACGGCGGAAATGACGGCGGTGAGAGCCTGAAGAAGCATCATGTCGAGATAGACCCCTATGAAGAGGGACGGCGGGCGTCATCTAACTATAAGCTTTTGATCTCAGGGATCGTCCCGAGGCCAATCGCACTCATCAGCACGAAGTCCAAAGACGGGAAGGCAGCAAATCTGGCACCATTCAGCTATGCCCAAGTAATCAACCACGACCCTCCACTATTTACGGTGGGCTTTGTGGGATCACTCGACAAAGCCAAAGACAGTCTCAAAAATCTCACAGAGACGCAGGAATGCGTGATCAACATCATATCAGAACACTTCGTTGAGGCTGCCAACGCAACTGCGGTTAATGCGCCTTACGGAGCATCGGAATGGGAGATATCTGGTCTACATCAAGCACCCAGCTCCCTTGTTCAGGCTGCTCGCGTAAAGGAATCGATCTTGTCGATCGAGGGCAAGCTCGTTGAAACCAAGGAATTCGAGAGTAGAACGACTCCCGGGAAGAAGACTGGGGTTCTGGCCATCATTGAGGGCGTTCGATTCTGGGTAAGGGAAGATGCTGTCGACGAGGAGAAAAGCGTTGTGGACCTGAGGGTTCTGAAACCGATTAGCCGGTTGGGAGGGCTTGCGTACGGACGAACAACTGATGCGATCGAAATACCAAGGCCAAAATTTTAGAGTTCCCTGGTTGAGAGAAAGCGTATTTGGCTCCCGTATGTCCAATTCTTTGATGAGAGGGTGGTTTAGTATTTAATATATGAACTGTGACGTCGATCGGGCAAGCTCCCCCGGCTGTGCCCAGAGAAATTCATCTGGTTTGACATTCCAGAGTGCCACTTGATTTTTATGAGGCTTCCCGTTTGTTTTATAATCCCATTCTTGGGCTTCAAGTCTCACCCTAATTTGCAATGGTAGAACCGCTGGAGGCCTCTCACGAGCTTTCCACTTTTGTCGGGATTGGATCGACCGTTCGGTGTGTTGGGCATCAGCTACCAGCTACCACAGAACGTGGAGTCACATCGAGAACTTGAGCCTGTAGATCGTCGGTGGGTTAGTCAGGCCCGTGAGACCCGGCTCCAAGAGAGCTGTCTTCCGGGCTCTGGCCGAGCATATGGGTCCAAAGTGGGTTTTCTCCCCAGTACGACATCGGGCAGACCGGGGTCTCGCCCGATGTTCTGGAGACTCAGAACATCAGTTCACATGACCCCTGACAATCATGAGTCCAGACCGAAGGAATTTGCGTGTGGTTTGTCTGATGCTTTGGAGCTGCCAGACGGTCTTTCTCCGAGCCTGATAACGCACAGACCGTCCGCGCTATGTCCTGGGAACAAAAGAAAAGTTGGGAGTTGGCTCTGGAATTGAAGATCTTCTGACGCGAGATCACATTACCTTTGCGGTTCCTCCAGGAGTGAGTTGGATTCAATAATCCGTTGGTTGTGGTGCTGTGAAGAGAGAGCAATTTCTGGTCCTGTGGGAATGGTGCGAGTCACATGGCATCCTCGATCTGTGGCGGAGTTCGAGGAGTGTTTTGTTTTTTTACCTCCTGCTCGTTTGCGCAGAAGAGATAGGAGATTGATTGCGCTCAGCTATTACATAAAAAGTGAAGGTAGGGGCTGAACCGATAGCTGTGACGGCAGTTCTCCAACGATGATTTCTCCCAGGTCAGGAGGGCCACAGTGATACCTGGGACTCGTGGTAAATCCGCACAGAGAGAAGTAAAAGCGCCGCTTAGAGAAGGAAGAAAACAGACGAATCGGCGATCAGAGAATGAGCTCGAGAGGGACTCCAGACGAATCCCCGATGTGTCAGTTCCAATCCTGGGACTCGTTTCTGATAACTATCTCGTAGTTGAGCATCTCAATCCCCCGAGATGTGATCAGAACAAGACAGCACCAGAGGAGTGTCTTGGTTGCAGCCAACTTCCCCAGAATACGCGGCCGGAGGGGACCTGCCATCTTTTTCACATTTCCCTCCAACTCGGGTCAAAAGATAGTTTACCACAGCCTTGGGTCCCCTGCGAGGCTACTAGTAATTTCGAGCAAAGGGAAAAAATTACGAGACGTCGCCAGGCGCAATTTGAGCAGCTCCTCTGTCTCTTTCTTTCCCCTCCCTCGTCGAACCACCACCTCACCAGGCCCACGACTGCTTTCCTTCCCACCCTGGACCCTGCGAGCCAGCCCTGCCATTCGATTCCCCCCTCCATCTTCCATCATACCCTCCATCCGCAGCAAGTCACCGACCACCGCGTGGGATTAAACCACGCCCATGGACTGTTCGCCTGGTCGGGTTTTGCCATCGAGTCACTTTCCGCGCTACGTATTCCTTCGACCGCTGATTCCTCCCCGCTGCGATCCTCTAAGCTTGTTACTGCGGAAGCTTGTTTGCGAGAATAACCGATTCTAAAACGCTTAGATGCCCGATGTGCTGTGATCACGGATGACAACTTGCTCGCGATGAGCCTCCCTTCTCCCCGGAAGAACGGCGGCAGTCAACTTCCCCCTCCGAAACAGATTCGCTTCGTTTCTACCGACGGACAACCTCAGACAAAGCGACGACGAGTGAACGCTGCGTAAGCCTTCTCCTTGCGACGTGTCCCCACGTCCTTGTCGCAATAACTGATTGGTAATTTTTTGGGGCTCTCTACAGCTGCCGCACTTGTCGCAAGCGCAAGATACGATGCTCCGGCGAGCAACCAGGTGAGACGACGCCTTTTCGCTTTCAGACAACAACTTTGCGCAAGATTAACCTATTCCTTTTAATTACCAGTTTGTAAAACCTGCTCCGATTACAACCACGAGTGTCTTGGTTATAGCGAACCTGCTACCCATGTTCGCGCGCAATCTGATACTCTCTCCCGCACTCCTACAACTCCATCCCTGCCCACCCCGAATGACTCGGTGGCTTTGCGTGGAGCTTCGGAGACTGAGAGTCGGCCATCAGATTCCCCTAGGCGGGAGACGCAGCCGTCTGCCGTAGACAATCTCGGGAATTCCCCGGAAGTACCGAAACCTTTGAAGCTAGATGGGCCTTCTCCGGCTCGGGATGCATCTGTTCGGACTGCAAGAGAGCGTGAGCAGCACACGGCGGGGGAGAGCCCGGAAAGCAGTATGTTACGCGGAAGAGCTAATATCCCTTGCCTGTACCATACTTACCGCTCTCATGTTTAGATCGGACTTCTATAAGCTCAAGCGGCCGTACGCATGTTCCATATTTCAGATACTTCGGACCCACGGCGATTGTCCCTGGTTTTAAACAAATGGTTAACACCCTCCGCGACGAGCACAATTGTTAGCAGCTGACCCATTCAACAGGTTGTCCAGGTACGGGGTTCACGAAAGAGTAATGCGTCATTGTCATCAGGTTGGTGCTTCCTACCTACGCCTTTCCCTTGGAGGCTCGTGTATGTTCCACCGCATTGCGCCCTACTAATATTGGATCCTCTTTTCTAGACTCAATATCACCTTTGCGGAGCCCCAAGCTCCTTGAAAGCGGACATCACTCCCTCAGTGCCATAGTAGATGGAGGCGACAGTCGTGATGCCAACACTATTCCCTTTTATGACCGAGACGATTCGTTACCCGTGAGCGGCCTGGTTACTCACCTCTGTGAACTGTTTTTTGTGCATCTGGGCTGCAGCTTTCCATTCTTGCGGCGAGACCGTTTTCTTCGTGATCTGAAGGAAAAGAAAGTCGATACAATGCTAGTGGATTCTGTGTGTGCCTTGTCTGCTCGGTTTTCTCCGCATCCTCTGTTGAGTCCCCCCCAAGCCCCCCAAATCGATGCCTCGCAGCCCCAGCCGGATACAATGAAATTCAACCGCGGTCAACCATTTGCCAACAGAGCAATGAGTGCTTTAGTGGACTCTCTTTCGTTTCCCACACTGTCCGTCGTCCAGGCGTGTTTACTGCTTGCTTATGAGGAATTTGGCTCGAACCATGACAGTGGTCTGTGGATGTACTTGGGAATTTCTATCCGGATGGCGCAGGATCTCGGGATGCAGAAGCTGCAAGGGTTGGATCATAGCTATGGTCGAACTGGCGTGACACCAAGCGCGGTCGTGACGGGACAGGCTTCGAAATTGAGGGAAGATCAATACGACGAGCCTCAGTCTGGTTCCAGTTCAA
This sequence comes from Aspergillus lucknowensis, assembly GCF_044049455.1. Classification (NCBI taxonomy): domain Eukaryota; kingdom Fungi; phylum Ascomycota; class Eurotiomycetes; order Eurotiales; family Aspergillaceae; genus Aspergillus; species Aspergillus lucknowensis. The sequence continues at coordinate 395,775 of NW_027263546.1, read as the reverse complement.
CCAAAAAATCGCAAGAGGTAGAAGATCGGCGTGCCTGGGAACGAGAAAGAGTAGACTCATTCTGGAGCATCTTTTTCCTTGACAGGGTAATCTCATCTGGCACCGGGCGGCCAGTAACGTTGCGCGACGAGGATATTGAGCTTCGTTTCCCGTTACAATCGGAATCCCAACTTTCCAATGGTTGGCCGGCGCCTTTCCCACCACTTATCCGCATCATTCATCTATACGGAAGGGTCACAGATCTCATCAACGGAATGCAGAATGTCAGCCATGTCACAACGGATACTCTGAAGAGGCTAGCGGGAATGGAAAGTGATCTGACAGGTATAGTCTTTCGTTGCATCTCAGCTTTGGGTAGAGCGGGGCTGATTTGTTTCTCTGTTGGAAGGCATATACCAACGCTTATCACCAAAACTTCACTTTAATGCAGCAAATTTCCAGGCCTATGTAAAGGCAAAAGAAGGGACTAATTTCATCCTTCTTCATTTTGTAAGGCTCCAACCCTTCCTCTATTCAACGGATGTGCAATGTTGACCTTCCTTAGTGGTTCCACACTGTAATCGTTCTCCTACACCAGCCGACCCTTCTAAACTCCTTTGGTGGAACTATTCAACACTTATACCCGAATAGTAGGGAACTTTCAATGTCCTCAGCCAAAACAATCGCAGATATCTTATCTTTCTCCGAGCTCGTGGATGGAAAAAGCTTCATCGGCAATCCCTTTACAAGTCAGCCGATGTATATTGCGGCGTGTGCTTTTCTCATGGAGAGTGCTTATTACTCGTCACCTTCATCGCGATCCAGCTCGCCTTCAAACCAGCCATTGCTAGCGAACCAAACCAGTGGGTTTGTTATGCCCAGCGTGGATTCTTCGAATGCTTCCGAACGAAAACCCACCACGAAACATAGTCTCCTGGCATCCGCCGCAAGGGAAAATTATCAGAGGTGTTACAAAGCTTTGAAAGCACTCGAGACTTATTGGGAAGGTACAAAGTATATCCTGACGGTTTTGGACCAAAAGGCAAAGGGTATAGTGGATCCCTTGTTATATACCGAAGAGGAGATGGAGGGTACAGCAGAAACGCCGTCAGTGCCTCCCGTCGCTGCATCCAACTGGCGGCAAGCGAATCTGCCAGTCGGACCGAGCAGCACTGCTGAAGGGCCAGCGTCTGGAGTGTCCGCTCCCTTGGATGGGAGGCGATCGCCCAGGATGGATCCTAGTCAAGGTGAGATAGTCATCACTATCTCAAATTCCCGCTTTTACAGTGCTAACTCATTATTTCAGCTATTGGCTGGGCTCTCACAAATGCAACCAATTCCTCGCAGCCGAACCTCAGTCTTCTATATCAGATGCCCGCTGCCCATGCCCAGCCTACTTCTGACAAGTCTACATATCCACTCCAATATAACCATACCTACACCAATGTTTCTGTCCAATCGGGGGTTGGGCAGGGCTCGAGCTCCTTTCCTCCGAACCTTGAGCCAGCCAGCAGCACGAATGTGGCTCACGAACCCCTGGTCTCTCCCGGCCGGGTAACGACCTCGGACGCAAATCTTCTTCTTGGTCTTAACGCCCAATATCATACTCCCGCATCGCGCGCTCCGAATTCCCAGCCGGCACATAATCAGACCATACCGTCTTCATCATCCTCGAATCTCGACCCGCAGGTGGCCGCGTATAACTATATCCCTTCAACGGCGAGTGATCGCACCGCCAGTGGTAGCGGCATGGGCCCGAGAGTACCAGATTTCCATTCCGGCGTCAATACACACATGGGCGATCTACTTATCGAGAGCCAGGATATCGATATGTCGGCTCTTCAGCAGCAAGACCAATTTCCCTTCCCATTTAACGGACTCCCGTGGCTAGAATACCTCCCTCAAGATGTTCTCAGCTACTTCGGTAGCGAGAGCCAAAATTATCCTCTCATGAGCCCCGAAGAAGGTGCTCCGCCGCCACCCCAATAAACTCTTTATCCGTGTCATGCCTCATCAAATTCTCACGTGTTATGCCCGCAATGTCTCTACGTTCAGAACGGGTGCCTGGCGTCTTTGGGTTGCGAGGTCTTTTCAACTTCAACAAAATAAACTAAAGCGTGCGTCTGTGATTTTACGTCAGAATTTATGAATAATGTTTCTAACACACTTTGCATCTATTGAGCTTTTGTCTGAGAGCAGCATTCGAACAGGGTGCAGATTGCTTGCATTGTCTGTCTCCTGGATTCTGGCGGTTGGGCGTTGTTTCATGTGGGAGGGTCTATCATTGGTGTTCTCGTGCTATGGAGTATCTCTTAACCTCCTGGTGTTTATTGTTCTCGGTGTGAAAAATGCATCCACTAGCGGGTTTGAGGGGATAGCTTTCGGACTGTGTCTCAAATATACAACCTGATAGAATGAGATGCAACGGTCGGGCGGGCCGTGGTTGCCGGCACAACAGGGCGGTGAGAGCAACAACAACAAACCATCAACCGATGCTGACCAACGCCCTCTCTGCATCTCGATGATGACTTTTGTTGCGTTTATACGATTATGGGATTCGGTAAATTTACAAATATCTTCCAAACTGCTAGGCAGTAACGGTGCCAGCAGCTTATCGTAACGACGCTTACCCTGTGAGCCTGGTTCTATATCGACTTCGTGCTGCCAAGCTGATCTACGTGGTGTTTTGTATGGCAGAAGACCACCTTCAGCATCCAAGTGATACGATGGAAGGGGATACCGAATCCCAGGCTCTAGGATCAAAAAGAGAAGCAGCGGAATCAGGCTTCGTTCATATCGGCGAAACAACTTCCTCCGCCGTGGCACTTGCGGAATCGGCCATCTCACAAAAGGGTTTGGGACACCCAAATCATGACACTCTTGACGAAAAAGCGCAGAGTGTGGCGCAGGATAGCGGCTACAACTCCTCCGGCTCTTCTATACATCAATCACCCCGAGAAACTCTCCCCGGCCAAACGGACGACGACGATGTGATTTGCACCCGATCAAGGGCGTCGAGCCGTACCTCAATCTCGTCCATTCCTGCTTCGATTCTGACAAACTTACCGGACGGGACAAAGCCTCTCTATATGCGTGACGCGCACGATTACGGGTTCCAACCTTGGGACAGCCATGGGGCGCGGCCTCTCCATAAAATTCGGCAACGCGAAGCCACGTTTCGAAAGCCTAGCTCCGTGAGAGCAATGCAGATGCACACGGAGGATGAAGGGGATGATGACGTTTTAACGCCACCAAAACGCCGGGGCAGCCAGCGGATTTCCGACATCTCCATCCGCTCTGCAGGTTCCTCGCCGTTGAAGAGATCCCCGTTCTATTCGCCCACAGGCCAGGTTAGCAAGCCCAAAGTCAAAAAGGAGTACCCGCTTGTCCTTCTTCACTGTACTTTATTGTCGCCATCACTTCCCGTTCCTGGACTGGCGGGCCATCCGGATCGTCAAAAGATTCTGAGAGACATTCTTCCCTCGGTGTATTGGAAGAGATGGAAGTTACTTGAAGAAAAGATTGGCTCGGGCGTACTTCGTGATCGCGGCGTGCTTATCTCGCACCCAGAGGATATGTACGATATACTTGAAGAGCGGCTACTAGAGAGTCTGGAGTTACAGCGGCCTCGCCTCGATCACGGCCACTTCCTTGGCCCCGATGAAACGGAGTCGGACAGGGAAGATCGGCTAGCACGGGAAGACAGTGGCACAGAGGATGAAGCCGAGGAATGCCCTGACTGTGGGGGCCGAGTAGCGTGGCACAATAACAGCAAGAAGTGGGAGATCAAAGTTTTCGCCGCCAATGGGCTGATGAGGGCAGGTGCGTGGGCTGCGGCCTGGAAAGAAATGGAGAAAGTCGATGTGGAGGTTGGCTTGTGGCTCCCTTCCGATATCAGAGCGAAATTGGAGAAATGTCTGGTGGAAGTCTCCTCTCGCACAGATAACAGTCTTTACGGCCCTTCGATGCAGAGACTGGGGGATGTAGTATTGGGAGAGCAGGCTCGTGCGCTGACACCGAGCCGTTCAACGGCCGATTCAGGCCCTCGTGCTCCGGAAGGCTACGAAATACCTTCCTCTTCCTCCAGACCAACACCCGCAGAATGTCAGAAGCCGGATATGGGCATCTCGAAGTCGTTAGAGGAAATCGACCTCCAGACGCTGTTGATAAACTACATCCGCGTCCTCGCCAGCGATCGACGCAATGTCGCTATCTTGTTCCTAAGCATCTTAGCCGTCTTTGGTGCCGTCAATTCTAGGCCTGTTGCTCCTTTGTCGGACCTGCAACCATTCCCGGGAGATGTATTAGAATATCCCATCTCGTCTGCGGATCTACTGCACACAACGGAAACCTGGACCGAGACTCCGAGCGCTGGAATTCTGACCGCCATGAGCTCAGGCCAGGCCGCTGTCCTTGCCCCGACGACTGGCCCTGAAGCGCCTATTCTTGAGGAGTTTCCCGGTTCAGAAGACTTTGTACGTCCATCTGAATCTCCGCAAGTTGAGCCCGAGGAACCTCTGCCAGCAACAGCGGAAGCACCGTCAGCTGAAAGCATTCATACTGTGTTGGAGGAGCCGGGGCAATCGGGGTCCAGTGAGACGTCACCCTTATATACAGAGCTCCAGGGAGCGGCGGTTCCAGTGGCCGAGAACACCGGAAGTGATCACGAGTCACCAGCGTATGGTCAGCAGGCCCCAGAAACCGAGCAGGATGAGCAGGGCGCGCAGGGCGAACCGACTGAGCTAAATGAACGGACCGAGGGGGACGAACAGGCCGAACCTGGTGAGCCGACAGCATCTACAATCGAAACGACGGAACCAGTTGGATCGAATGAAGCGCCTGAAGCCACTGAAGCGACAGTCAGTTGAATCTACTGAACCAGTTGAAACCGAATCTGTTGAAATCAACGAAGTGCATGGGGGTGAACCGAACGAACAGACATGATATGGACGTCACTAGGCAGCAATTTACGACCGATATGAGATGAATCTTGGATCTAGCTTTTGGAATTATGGACCTTGCTTGTTAGCCATTGCGGTATTCTTGTTGCATGAGCGCGTTTAGGATTAGTGTGCGATTTCAATTGACAACTTACTTCTACTTGATTCTTAGACGGATCTATGGACTCGCTTCTCTTCGTGGTCAACATCCATCATTCCCTTGCTAATCTATTAGCGTCGAAACAAATCCTCTCTCTTCAATCTATGACCAAGAATTGAATCCGTATACTTGAGAGGACTTGATTGCCTGAGGAATACCTCCCCTATAGCCTAATTAGTCATCGACCACCCCGCCATCAGATAACTAAATTGATCTGGCCGAACAACCTCAAACCCATGACTCAATTTGGCCCTCACACTCGAACACCCATCAGACATCTCAACTTTATCTACAGTCTCGCCATAACGCCCCTCTAAACCTTCGCGGGTCAACAGCCGGGAGAAGAAGAAGAAGAAGACGAAGAAGATCCAAAATGGGCGGCAAAAAGGGTGGCGGCGAGAACTCCAAGAAGGCAGCGGGGAACGCTCGCGTGCGTAGCCCACCTACCTACCTAACTTAACCCAGCCTGGTTTTCCCTCACGCCGTCCCTGTGCCTGGGTTCCGGAAGAGTGGTGCCTGTGATGAAATCTAATCTGAGACTAACCGAACCTGGGATACAGAAAGCTGAAGCCGCCGCAAAGAAGCAAGCAGTCGAAGACTCGAAGCGCGCCGCCGAGGAAGACAAGCACTGGGCGAAGGGGGCTAAGAACTCAGCGAAGAAGTTCGTCCCCTCTCCTCCTTTCCCCTCCCCCAAACAACGTTTGACAGAAACCAGAACCAGATGGATGGCTAACCCACATGGCGGGACAAATAGAGAAGACGCCGAAGCCAAAAAGGCCGAAGCCGCGCGCAAAAAGGCCGAGCGGGACGCCCTCCTCGCCGCCGAGGAAGCCTCGCAGCCCTCAAAGCCAAAGAATACCAAGTCTGCCACCAAGAAATCTGCTCCTGCGCCCTCTCGCAAACTCGACCTCTCTCAGCTCGACGAGCACGAGCCCTCGGAAAAACGGCCCTCTGCTGCGTTGAATGCCTCGGGCATCGACAATGCGCTCGACGCTCTTTCGTTGACTGGTCGCGGGGACACGGGGAAGATAGACCGGCACCCGGAGCGGCGGTTCAAGGCTGCGTATGCGGCGTTCGAGGCGAGGCGGTTACCGGAGATTGAGGTGGAGAATCCCGGGTTGAGGCGCCAGCAGCGGATTGAGCTTGTGAAGAAGGAATTTGAGAAGAGCGAGGAGAACCCGTTTAACCAGGTGCATGTTGCGTTCGATGCGTCGAGGGAGGAGGTTAAGGCTGTGAGGGAGGCGGAGAGGAGGAAGGTTGAGGCGAGGCTTACAAAATGATTTATGGTCTTCTCTTTTCTTGCATATACCCGGTTTTGATCACGAAAGAGGGACGTTTTGATGCCGTTTGATGCCGAATGATTGAGATGATGAACTTTTATATACATACTCGATAGACTGGATGAGTGTCTTTTCCAAGAATAAACAAGTCAACCGCAACAACCAAGACAGAGGTATCATATAGCATGCAATCTAATATCCAATACAGTGAGAGAAAAAAAAGAAAAGAAAAGACCAAGTGTCTACCCCATTACCGCACGAACATCCCACACATACACACTCTCATCCCACCCCACACTCGCACACCACCCCTCACTCCCAAAAAGACACCAATCGACCCCCGTCGCAAACTCCGTATGCCGGTTCATCCGCCCCAACTCAGCACCCATGATCGGCGTTGGGCCCGTCCGCATCAGGTCTGTATCCCCGACAACGCCCGCCGGCGACTGATCGCTCCAAGCGCGACAAGTCATATCGTAGCTCGCGCTCAGCAAGACATTCGAGAGGTGCGGCGACCAGGCAACCCGCCGAACGGCGTAGTCATGCCCAACCATCACAGCCTGCGGACCCTGCTGCGGCGCCCGGATATCGAAAGTACGGATTGTGCGGTCCACGCCTGCGACGGCAACAACGGAGGGGCGGTACTTGTTCCAATCGTGCGTGAGGGCTTCGGAGGGAGGGCATGCGGCTGGTGGGGCACCCGGTTTCCCCGGGATGGGCGAGACGGGCGCGGCGTGGATGGGGATCTGGAGGGTCAAATGGTTTGACGCGGAGGCAGGGGTGCGGAGGTCATAGAGGCGGAGGTAGGAGTCCGAGGCGACGCAGGAGACGATATCCGGGGAGTGGGGCGAGAAGGCAGCGGAGTAGGTGCAGCTATGCGTGGGCAGGGTGATGAGAGAGTGTGGCCGGGTGGGAGACCAGATGCGGACGGTGCCGTCCCAGCTGGAGGAGCAGAAGGTGTCCTTGGCGACGAGGTTCCAGGAAACGCTGAAGACTTCGCGGTTGTGTTCTTTCCAGTTTTGGATGGGGAAGTCGGTCAGGGTGTCGTCGAAGAGCTTGATGCTGCCGTCGCCGGAGGCTGCGAGGACTTGGTGCTCGTTTATCTCGGACCAGGCGAGGTCGTAGAGGGAGTCTTGCGTTGTGAACCTGGCTATGATTAGCTGTCTCCCTGTAGTGCATATTTTGAGCTGCGAGTTACCATTTTACCGGTATGATCCCGTTCGGAGTCAGCTCGAGGATGTACAGGCGGCCATTGCCGACCAGACCGAAGTTGGCGGACGAGGCGACGGCTAGTCGATTGTCGAAGAAGGATGAGTATTTGACCGCATAGCCGTTGTAGCCCTCTGTTCGATAATGGAGCATGTCGAGGGATTTCCTGGAGCTGAGAGAGTTGGTTGAGAACGGAAGCGGCAGGAATGACGAGCGAGTCTGGAATGGAAGACTGCGGGGAGTTTCGCGAGCCGAGGTTCCTGCCCTGGGGCCTGGAGGTACTTCACTGCATTGGTTCGACCATCTTGGCTTTGGCATTGCTTTTGCATTCAGTCGATCATCGGAATTCTATCATATTAACTGTATCCCGACCTCACTAACCCCGCCGTCGACGCCCCATCCTCATCAACCTGCACCGTTATATCCGTCTTCACCGTCACCCCTCTTACACCACCAGGACTACTGCCACTATCACCACCACCACCACCATAACTGACTCCCCCGTCCGATGTCCTCGTACCCCCACGCGCTCGGGAGGACCCCGTGTCTCCCTTGTCCGCGAAAACAGACATAACCACCGACCCCTGATTCTGCGTATGGCTCTGACCATCTAGATCGAGCCCCCGCCCGTACTGGTTCGCCGGTCCGGAAGTCCAGTACCCCCACTTCGAGGAGCTTTTCTTGTCGAAGACGACGCGCACGAAGAGCCGGATTACGGGGCCGCAGGTGGCCAGGAGGATGCTGTAGTTTTCGATTCTATCGCCGCTGTTGTTAGATGCTTGCAGGTATTAAGGTGGGGGTGTGGGGGGGCGTGTAGCGACGTACTTTACCCAGAGAATGAAGGGGATTATGTTGTCTGTGTCATAATTCGTCAGCTATGAGGTATAGACCTGGGAAAGGCACTGCGTACGCGTAAAATCATTCCTCTCCCCGAGTGATTTGAGTAACTGCGCAAGACATCATCAACTCCTATTCTAACACTCCCACACACCCGCTGCCCATCTTTCCAACACAGGAGGGAACCCACGTATGTTTTCACAATAGAAGCACACCCCGACAGTGCCAGCGGCCCACTCAGTATAAGCGTCTGCCAGATCCGGCGGTTCCTGGCTTGCTTCGGCATGCGCTTGAACCTCGCTAAGAACGAATTACCATTGGAGGGTGTACCGTCAATGGCTCGGATACTGAATTGCCACAGCTGCATGGCGGAGAGGACCGTAAGGGCAAAGTCGACGGCGGTGTTGAAGCCTATTACGGGCGTCTCCTGATTAGTACCCTTATAACCATCCGTGCCGTTGGAGAAAGCTTTCGTTGGCCGTATCACGTACCTCCCTGCACGAATCCAATGGTCGTCTGGACGTTCGGCGAATTGCAAGCGACTGAGCCATCCGTTGGGATGCCATCCCACATGTAGTGGAAGTACGCGGCTCGATTGGTCTGTTCACTCGGTGATTTGGCTTAGAATCGGGTATAGAAAACAATGGAGTGGACTGGAATGGAATTGGAAATGAATACCACTCGGTACGGATTCGGTCCGCACTGAAGAACAATCTGCAAGACCGTCACAGAATTTGCGATGATCTGGATGACCATTCCGACGATGATGGCGATGCGGATATGCTTGTCGGCGCTGTTGAAGCATGTATACAGGAACCAGGTCATCCCACAGCGGGAAAACATCGACGCGGTCACCGCTGGATCAGTCAGTGTCGCTCTTTATCTCATATCTTTCCATTCGTTTTAGGAAAAGTACCCAAAGGCTGAGAAAGGAAATCGTATTTCATGGCACCAATTCGTTGCGCGTCCGTCAGGAACCAGAGGTGTCGACCGAGGCCGTAATCGAGGCTGAAAGTATATGTTAGAAAGAAAATCTTGGGAGTGCGAGATAGAAACAAAAAAAGACACCTTTTCTGTATAAGAACGATATGTGCTATGTCAAATGCATAGCCGATCACAAACAACAGGTCCTCTGCTCCCCATACTCGTGTCGGAGAGCTGACTCTGGGCAGGATCCAGCCGGCCCATGCCTTGACGGTGTATCTAAAGATCAAAGCGACGGAGGCGAGGGCCGTGAGAGCCTGCTATAGGGTTAATATGGTCAACGGTTGCGGTTGACGATTAACTCCGTACCCAGCAAGCATTGACATGGGGAACCCCTAAGGGTTTTAGCTGTGAGTCGAGATTGGAAGGGAGGAGGCATGATACCGTAGTTTGCGCCCTCCGCTTGAGGGGACATCATTCACTGTCTGGCCGTTGGGTTTGAGCAATGGCACGAGATGGCGGTCTAAAAGAAAGAGGTTGAAAGACTATTGATTTCCCATGCAGGTAGGCTGCAGGTGAAAGCTACACACAAAGATACCAAGTTATTTCCCTCCAACGTTGGCCACCTCGCCCAGACACGGCCTAAGAAACAGAGAGCCAGGGTGGTGATCGAATGATACAAATTCTCGCGTTTGGAGGCGCACACCGACAGCGATCAATGACGAGCCTGGGAGTTGGAATTTGATTGACAGCCCCTTGCCTTGCTCACCCTTGCTCGACCGGATGGCTGGGGTGGGAGATTGCACAAGAATTAACCGAACCGGGTCCCAGATGAACCTTGTACATAGTTGTTCTTGCGTTTGGCCGGAGTTAAACTGGAGCGTCTCAGGTCGAGAAAGTCAAATTCGATGCTTGAGAGGCAAGGCTCCGAGAGATCGCGAGATTGCATCGAGATTGAACAGACTTTGGCTAATGCAAGATGCCATCGAAAAGCCAAAGCCATTGGTGACTCGAGAGGAGTGGTGCGTTGGTCAAGAGGCGGCTGTGTCAACGGGTCGTTTGACAGGGATCTCGACTTGGAAAGACCACTCGGACGGTTCGCGGAGGACCGAGGCGATTCTCCACCATCGAATTAGGTGGAGACCCAAGGACGTGCGCGTCGATCATTCTGGAGTCTGGAGTTCCAGAGAGAATGAGTGTTGTTGCAACTTCCTCGAAGGAGTTCGATTTTGAAGCCTGGTTCTCGCCGCAGCCCGCGGCCTCGACAGCAGCGGACAGAGGAGAGACGGAATCGACGAAGATTCATTCCAAAATTAATCTCAATCACCCTTGAAAAGCCGCGTCGAGCTTCGCAGGCTTGGTCATAACAAGAATAGCACGGTCCTTGGCAGACGGGACCGGGTGATCCTTCCATAAGCGAGACCGCACCCTGGAGGAACTTCCTTGACGCGGGAAGAGGACATCATTGGAAGCTCTCCTTCTTCCGAAATTCGATCACTCCTTCCCCCAGCTCCGGATACGCTTCGAATGTCACCTTGAGCCCCGCCAGCGCAGCCATCCGACGCCATTCCGCACTGTTTCTCTCGCGGCCCCCATACAGCGCCACCATGCTTGAGTGCATGAACGCGTAATTCACGTTCTTCGAGAACTCGTGCACGAGGAGCCGTGAGTGCGGCGCCATTGCGTCAGATAATTTCTGCAGTAAGAGTGCAGCGTCGAGATCAGGCAGATTGTGGAGGATGTGTGCCAGGTGGTAAACAAGCGCACCTCGCACAGGTTGCGGACTGTCGCCTTTGAAGTTCCAACTGATCAGAGTGATGCCTGCGGCGTCGCCGAGATCGTCATTGAACTCCTCCACGATCAGATCTGCCGCTTGGAACTGCGGGAATGCCTCCTTGATTTCCAGAAGCATTTCGCCCCGGCCGCCCCCGATATCCACCATCGTGGTCGAGGTAGAGGGCCCAGCATCCTTGACCACTGCGGCAAGGTCGTATCCTAGCGATTGCAGACGGTCGGGCGTCTTTCTGGTCTTGAAAAACTTACCTACCATGAAAGTATTAAAGCTCTCCATACGTCCCTCTGCAGCCATAATAGAGTAAGTATGTTGCTTTACGTACTCATCCTTCCCCATCATCTTATACGCGTATTGCATCGGAGTCTCGCACTCTTTAAACGGGTAGGTAAAGTTCTCAGCCTTGAGCTTGGGCATGAGGAACGCTCCGGCGAGGAGGGCCTCGGTGGTGCTATGTCAAGTCAGCCACAACTCCGCTTCGGATTCCTTCCAATGGAACAGGACGATCTTACAAATGAGTTGCTCCATGGACCGCGGACGGAGACTCCGCCAGATGGCGGGTGAGAGAGTTCGCGCTGTACAAATCCTCTCCAGCAAGGTCCACAAGGCCCAAGCCACTCATGGCGTAGAGTGCATCTTCTGCTATCGAGTCAGGGATGAGCCAGCCGCAGAAACTTTAAAGTGGACTCACGAATCAAAGCAACGGCTACTCGTGTCAATTGAGCATGGTCAGTTCAAGTTCGGAGTGTCTTCTTGAAGGGGAGAGTAAAACTCACGCGGAATGGGGTTTGTGGCATCAGCCTCGCCGAACGTGGCCTTGTACGCGGCCAAGACATCCTCTCCCGTAGCGGGTTTATTAATATCGACCAGGATACTGAAGAGATGAAACCGGGCAGCAACCGGGACAAAGCCTAGAGCGGCAGGCTAGAGCATCCGGTCAGCGTCTTAGCCCGAGGGGAACGGAGCTGGGATCTCACCGAAGTCAGAGTCTTAGCCAGAAGAGCACCAGTAGCTGGGGACGACATCCTGATAGCACGAGAGTATCTTGGGGGTGTGGAGGAAGCCAGGCTGAGGAGGGCAATAAGTAAGGAGAAATGGAGACTCATGGAGCTGGGAGGAGGTTCTCCTCGCTGCAGCAAAAGAGTCCACCCTGCACAATATTACCCACTCACCCGACGAGTCGCTTTCCACTCGCCTATCATTGTGCATCTGGGCGAATTGCGGCCGTTGTCTACTCACTTCTCGGAAATAGAAGAAGCTCAGACCCTTGTTGGAGGTGAAACCATCGCGTGAAAGGCCATCAACCACGCTATTCTCGCGTGCATCCAAGTGCAAGCCTCGACCCAAAGGTGAAGTCAACAGTCCTTTGTGTGCGGAGCAACCTTTCCTGACGAATTTCCCTCTCGCTCCCCCAATCTTCCTTTGTCTTCATGTCTGTCCAACTCTCGCATCGAGCGTCACAATGAGTGAATCACCACCAGAAAGCGCAACCCTGCAGGAAAAAACCTCCGAGATGCAGACGGTTGAGATTCCGTCGCTCTCCACTCTGACGAGCGAGGCTAGCGAGGAAAGCAGGAATCCTCGCAACTGGAGTCCATGGAAGAAGCGGTTGCTGTTTATTGCGCTCATGTCAAGCTCCATTCTCGCTGATGGGTCTGTCGGGCCTCTTCCCTTTTCTATCTCTCGCTAACACGCACAGAGGGATGACGTGGGGAGCAACGCTGATTGTCGACCAGGCGCTCGAATGGGGCATCAGCGTCGACAAGTCGGCCACCAGCATGAACTACGGGATGCTGTTGCAGGGCATTGGTGGCCTAATCGCGATTCCACTGATCGAAGCTTACGGACGGTACGATTTTCCTTCCAAGTGTTCAGTCTTCATTCTGGGTACTCATAAACGAAGCCTCCCTGTCTGGCTCTGGCCGCAGTTCATCACCACATTTATGGTTCTCGGCGCAACGCTCTCCAACAACTATGATACCTTTACAGCCTTCCGATCCCTCCAGGGTCTCTTCGGAACTGTCCCCCAAGTCGTCGGTCTTCCGATCATTCACGATATGTATGATCCAAAAGGTATGTACAGATCGCAGGTATACCAAGCTGATGCTAACGGTTCTAGACTGGCCGCATATGATCAACATTTGGTACGTACCGTCCACTCATCCACTAAGCCCGTCTGAGAGTTGATCCACCAGGGGCACAACCTTTTTGGTCGGTCCCTTCCTCGGCCCTGCCATTGCCGGATACATCGATGCTGGGAGCAACTGGAAAGTCTCATTCGGCATCCTCACCCTCTTATACGGGCTATCAACCATTCTGATCTTCATATTCGGATACGAAACCTACTTCGTGAAAGGACAAGAGAGTCAACGCAATACGCGCCTCCAGGCTATCTTCGGCATCAAGAGCCATAACCTTCCAGTCTTGCCGACAGTCGCCTACTGGACGAAGACGCTGCTCATCTACATTTTCAAATTCCCCCTGCTCCTGACCGGTATCTCGACGATGGTCAACTTCTGCTGGCCTATCGGTGCGAAACCCTACACAGCAATGAAAGTTAAAAAGCCATCTGTCTAACAGAAGCAGGTATCACGGTGACTGTATCCACATTCGTCGCTCAACCGCCTTACCTCTTCGACACTGTCGAGTCATCCTCTTTGCGATGGGCTCCCATTTTTGGCGGTCTTCTCGGTACGCGCGCTTTTTCAATTCTCATACACACTCGTATCTAACAACACGCAGGCTATGCCTTCGGTTTCTGGTTCAACGACTGGATCTACCGCACGCGCCAGCAAACTTGGCACCCAGAATACCGACTCCACGGCGTCTGGTTCGCCATTGGCACCATGGCCTGCGGCCTCCTGACCTACGGCTTAACACTCCACTACCACAAACACTGGATTGGCCTCGCATTCGGCTGGCTGATGGTTGTTGGCGGTATGATTTCGAGTACGGTGTACGTCCCTCGCCTCCTCCCTCCACCTGCGTTTTCTTCACATTTTGGTTGTATACTAATGTAATGCGCCCACGCAGGTCTATAACCGCATACGCACTAGAGAAATACCCAGACCAATCCACCGTCGTCTCGGCGATTATCAATGGCTGGCGCACGGCAAGTGGGTTCTCCGTGGGGTACTTTCAGCCCTCATGGATTGTGAGGAATGGATTCGCTGCCGTGTTTGCGACGCAAGCGGCAGTTGTTGTAACTGTGTTGGTTTTGACGATTACGCCGGTTATTGTGATCGAGGGGCGGAAAGCGAGGGAGACGGCCACGAGATAGTAGGGGCTGTTTTTTTGTATATACCGTTTGCGCATTAGCCCAGCTCCCACATATAAATACATTAAATTATGCATAGCGTCGTATGCTCTGTGCTACTCGTCGTATGGTATTTTCAGTGCATCAGGTTACCCGCGACTCAGTCAAGTCTCTAACCCCTGATGAATCCCAAATATAGGTGATTGCTCTTCGGAAAGGACATTCGCACCTGGTACCTACGAGTAGGTAGGTACTGGCGGTATATTACTGAATCCGGTCTAGTGTTCTCCGACAGGCATCTCGACAACGTCCTTCCCAGCTTAAATCGTCACAAATCCAGCAAAAAGACATTGGAAACCTGGAAGCAGGGAGAAACGAGCCAAAACATTAAGCCAAGTGAACTGTGACTGGCCACATCCAGAGCAATCACGTGCCCCGTATTGCTTACACGAGCATCCAACTCTCCTCCGTCCTTCAAAGCTCTCCAAGTTCCTGTCTGCTCATCTCGCCCAGGTATGACTCGCGCAAGTTCCCCGCTCCGCTAGAATAGCTCATGATGCCAATCTGTGGCTCCCCTCCCGATGGACCGCTATCTCTCGCGCAAGAGACCACGCAGCCGTAGCCGCAGCCGCAGTTGCAGTCCACCAGCGAACCCCAATAGAGCACCGGTACCAGTGGGAGCAAGCGACGACGATGACGCATCGACGGACATAAAGCTCGCACAGCTCGTGTCTCTCTTCGTGGACACGCCACAGGATACATTGCTTGATATCCTCGTTTCGTGCGGTGGATCGGTGGAGACTGCGATTACCACGCTTACCACCGAGCAGAAGAAGCAGCGTAGCCTCGGAAACGCGAAGCGAACACGGACGACGGCGACGGCGACGGCCGCATCGTCGGCATCAGCAATCCAAACGTCGCTTGCTTCGCATGTCCTTGCGCCAGGGGGTATAAATAAGGATGGAGACAGCAATCCAGCTCCGAAACGAAGAAACCCAGTCCAAAAGGGGAAGACGCTGTATCTTTATAGCCCTGAGGATGTCGCGACGCACACCTCCTGCACGATTATCCACAATTTCCTCCCAGCGGAACAAGCGAATGCGCTCCTACTCGAGCTCCTCGATGAGTCTCGGCATTTCTCGCGCTACCAGCTGCAGATCTTCGAGCGGACCGTTGAGAGCCCGCATTCTACGTGCGTCTATGTCTCTACGCCGGAAGAGCAGGCCGAGCGGTTGAATGACTACTCATATGGTGGCTCCTACCACACGAACATCCGGCAGGCGACTCCGCACCTCCGCGCAATCTCCGCGCAGGTCCAGAGGGCCGTCAATGCGGAGATTCAGAAACGCATACGGGACGTCTACCCGGGCGGCAAGAAACTCATGTACCAGTCTCCGCGGGAGTGGATTCCCAATGCTGCCTTTGTGAACTGCTACGATGGCCCCGCGGAGAGTGTTGGATACCACACCGACCACCTGACCTATCTCGGTCCGCGCGCGGTTATCGGGAGCCTCAGCTTGGGCGTGCAGCGGGAGTTTCGGGTGCGGCGGATCGTTGCGGATGAGGCGGAATCCGGGGAGGAAAATGCGAATGCGAATGCGGAGGCGCGGGCTCACATCCAGGGCCAGATCTCTATTGCTTTACCGCATAATTCTCTCCTCGTCATGCACGCCGAGACACAGGAGGAATGGAAGCATTCGATTGCGCCCGCACAGACTATCTCTCCGCATCCGTTGTCCGGTAATCGGCGGATCAATGTTACCTACCGCTGGTATCGGGACTCGCTCCACCCACGGAATATCCCGCGGTGTCGCTGTAACGCTCATGCCGTCCTCAAGTGTGTCCAGCGCAAACGTGACACTCGGGGTCGGTATATGTGGGTGTGCTACATGGGTTCCAAGCCGGGGAAGAAAGGCTGTGGCTTTTTCCAATGGGCGGAGTTTGATGATGACGGCGAGCCTCTGTGGAAGACCGCTCAGGTCAAGAATGAGGAAGATGAAAAAGCCCCTGAATTGACCAATTTTGCCGGCTAGAAACGATGTTCGGCACAACACAAGTAGACCAGCATTGGATACAGGCTAATCTACATGGACAAAGTGATAGACCTCTTTAACATGGCCACAAGATGTCGGAGCATCGTTGTACAGTCTCGGCAAGAAAGCATCCCCAGAGCCCTCATGCCAAACCCAATCTGAGAATGATATAACGCATAAGCTGTGATGTAAAGCCGCTGGAGGGAAATCGTCCATCTTGTCACTATCTTCATTCCTTTGTAATGCTGCAGGGTATCGGCTGATTCTCGTAAATCCAATATCCGAACAAGTACCGTTGCTTCAAATCTTGACTGTGAGCGGCTTAGTTCGGCGCGCTTGACAATCAAGGGGCGAGCGCCCTTTGTCTGAGGGTTGTACATACTATGACCGTAAGTCTAGCCAAGTAGAGTGTCGGGAAAGAGATTCCACTTCTACCGAGAGTTCCACGCCGCGTCGCAAATGCATTCATTTCCCAACCTAGCAGTTGAAGTTGTTGGTTGGGGTCGCATGGTTCAAGCTCAAATGGGCTTCTGACAGTAGAAACTGTGAGCCGCAATAAAGTTAGCATAAGGGGGCCGTCCGTTGAGGGTTGTCGTGGAATATACCGGAGCCCTTCCCGCCTTCAAACCTCGGCCATACCAACACCACCTCGCGACTCGAACGCGGTCTCATTGTTTTCACGCGCACGTTCCGCGGCCCGAGGATCAATAGGCTTCAATCCCCTCCATACGGCACTCAGTCGTTTTTTGAGCCACGGCTTGATGGGAGAGAAGCGACCGGAGCTCCAGAACTCAGCGCATCCCAGGGCTAAGGCGAATGCGCAGCAAACGAGAATAATCGGAACCAGGACTAACGCCACGACGATAATCGCTGTTTTATGCTTGGTTTTCATGGCCATGCCGATACAGTGAAATTCAATATTGCCATGTAAAAACGCGATAGTGATGGGGTACTCGGATATGGGGATTGATAGGTGTACGAGCTATCCGGACGTCGAGAGCATCTGTCCGCCGCTTGTTGGTTGTGGGTCGTGCCTGCCCTGTCGGGCCAATGCATCCAGGAAGGGAGTGTGCTTTAGAAAACTCTGGACGGAAGGAGCCAAAGGTGAGCACTCCGGTCGCAGTCAAACAAGCCCCAGTTGATCACTCATTCCGAGGCTTGCTCCACAGGTGGAACGAGCGTCTGCTTGACAGAATCAAGCGTAGATTTGTCTAATCGATGGAAGCGAATCTATACATCATCAGTCACGCCATACACAGTGCAAACCATGCTCCAGCTGAAACATACCATCTCCTCTGCCGCTCCCCGAGCTGTGCTTCCAAACAGAGTACCGTCGGACCGACTCGCTTCAATTTCATATTGGACACGCCTCGCCCAGATACCATCCCAATGCCAGTCACCTGGAAGTCGTGCTTGCGGGTTCCCGCGCTTGGAAGAATTATTCATCTCGATTGTATCGCTATCTTTCCTGTGGGCATTCCACGCGTGCCACGCGCTCGGATTACCGGCGGCTTCGAGCGGCACAGAGTCAAGAACATTCTCGTCGTCGAACGAAGTGCGGATATAGTCTAAAATTTCTAGGACGGGGATGGATGTCCTCATCTTTGGAGAGATCTCTGCTGAGGATGCAGCTGCAGCATCTCCATCGTCACCTTCGCGTTGCTCTGATTCTGCGGCACCTTCCAGAGACGCTCCTTGGGTAGTTGTTGTCTCCGGCCCTCCGGTATTCGAAGCATTTAAGCTTACAGGTCTCGAGGATGCGGCTGATCCGACGCCAGTGCGTCTCGCCCGGCCGAACCAGTGGGGAAATGCGTGACGGAGGCTGAACCCTCCTGGCGGTAAGCGTTCTTCGTCCGTCGCGCTGACGGGATCTTCATTTGATACGCCGGTGCTGAAGGTATATGTGGTAAGAGGTACGATCAGAGGATGGAAGACGTCGGTGGAGAAGGTAACTAATGGTGGCCGATCGGGGTACGTCGGTGGAAAGCGTATCTGGAATCGAAGAATGGCAGAGGCATACGGGCCTGATGACGAGATCATTAGTCTGAGTAATCGCTTGTATACAAAACATAGCATACCGGAGCGAACAAAGATCACACAAGCCCAGAGAGTGGGATCTCCGGGACCGAGGGTCACATAGACTCCCGGGGGAGCAGCATGTCTGAGGCTTGCACTGGAGCAACAATAAGCACGAGTCTCATTCGGCTTCTCTCCGCATCGGGAGGCTCACTATTCCTGGAGAAGTTGATGCCTCCGGAGAGACGGGATATTAGGCAGCCGAGTCGTTGACATGTTGCCAATTGAGCGCGATCAGCTGTGAGACGGGGATGTTTTGATGTGATCTCAGGAGACGCCTCGGAGAATCGACGATGGGCCGAGCGTTGGTGGAGCTTGGCAGCGGGTCCAGATAAGGGCTTATCGAAAAAGCAATCTGCATACTTCATGCTTGTCCATGCTTCGATTCTTATTGAAGACTGCCTATACTAATCTAAGGAGACTTATCATCCTCCATTTTAATGTTAGACGGCCTTCTCAGATTCGAATTTGGCCCCGTAAATCCAAGAATCGCCATTCCTCCCTCAAGGCCCTCATAGATCCCACCTGCTACCGCCTCCACCCACCACGACGTTGCGCTCGCCGCAGTATCACCGATTTTTCCATCATATATATTCAAGACCGCAGACCCAAAGCGCACACTGCCCATACCCACCCGCTCGGCAACATACAGCGCAAAAGCAACCACACGCTCCATGAGCCGCAGAGACCGCTCATGCCGATACAGGTGATACAGAATATCCTTGATGAACGGCATGAGAAATTGCACGATAACACAGAAATATATAATACTCGACGCGAGTAACCGGTGAAGATACGACGGCCTGTACTCGGGCGCGGACGCCGTCACACCCCTCCTGACATTCTCGGGGATACTCCCACGGATTATGGCGGCTTCTTCGCTGGTCACGTCCTCCGGGAGCCCGGAGAGGAGGTAGGCGATGGCATTGACATACAGCGAGCGGACGACATGGCTTTCGCATTGGGGCTGTTGCGCTTCGTACCCGGCGTTACGGAGGAGGTTGAGTGCTACCATACAGTTAGTTAGACAGGGTATAATGCAACGGACGTTACATATATGGAAGAGATCGGACATACCAAGACTCATTCGATTCCACCGGAGTCCCGACTCCATTTCATAATTGGCCATTTTCACACCCATAAACTCTTTGCTATTTGCACCCCCCTCCTCATACGAGCCAAAGGCAAAGCCGGGAGAATCCTCGAAAAGCTGAGCGGTACCCCCCGACGAAGATGGGCGGGACGTGCTACCCCCAACGTTGGTAGACATTGTTCGCGAGGGCACATTCACCTCCGCTCTTACTCCGGAGTACAATTGTGTCTCGTCAGACACCGTTTAACGGGGGTGGGGATAAATGGTGGCACGATCGAGGCGACTACCCGGATGTGTTTTCCATTGGGATTGCGTCGGCCATATTTTCCGGGAATGCCCCCTTATCAGCTGGATTGGAGGCAAATACAAGTAGAGTTTCGGATTTTCAAGGTGAAGTTGGGCTGCCGCAGCAGTCGCTCCAGGAAGCTTCTGGGTGCGTTTCGAGGGAGAGGGGGGATGGGTAGGTACGTACTTTGGCATACTGATAAGCCTGCCAGTGCCTTTTATTGGTGGAGAAGAGAGTTTACATAGCCCAGCTGTGGCGGTATTGGCCATGATACGGCGTTTTCATAGATCTCAGAAGGGAATTGACATGCATTTTCACATGTCAGTTGGGCTGATCTCTGGAACTTCTGGTGCTCTGAATTTGCTGGGAGAATTACGGATAAGTCAAGTACTAGGAAGTCAAAAAGGGAATCACAATCGTGAAAGGTTGTTACTCGGTGCCATGTTGTGTCATCGCGAGCACGCCCTTCCAGAACCCCGCTGATCACAGCTGTTCTCGTTATTCTTCACGCCCTTCGGATGCGCCCAATGACAGGCCAGCCACGACAGACGCTCTCTCAGCTCGTGAAGAACACGCCGAGAAATCAAGAGTTACTTTGTCTTACGAAATCATACTGCGGGGTCCGAAAGCAGAAGGCGAACGATGTAACTTGGAACAAGAGGGGGGCGCGAGACTATAAATACAGCCAAATTCCAACCCATGTACAGGTATGTTACTTTATCTACAAATCAACTTTTCAATCTCCATCATTATACCACCTCGAAATTACGCCTGCTCAGTCATGCTCCATCAGTGCCTTGAAAGCGGAGATCCGGTCGGCAAACAGCATCAGGCATCGGCACATCAGGTTGCTTCGAGGAAGGGATGGGAATTGGAGCCGTCGCGGCACTGGTGACCATCCCAGTCATATCCATAGGATCAGCCGCATTGTGAACCGCGAAGTCTCCGCCACTATCGTCAAATCCAAAGCTCAAGCCTTGCAAGCCTTCCACCGGTAGCTGCTCCTCATAATGATCATTTAGCTGCTTCAGGAACTCAGGATCAAAGCCCATCTGCACAAATGGGTCCACAGACGTGCTCAGCGGTGTGGAGAACGGCGATACGCCGGCCGACACGCTACTACCGAAATCAAGTGATAATCCAGAGTGTCGGGCGCCTGGAAACTGCCCTGCACTGCCCACATAGCTGCCAGCTGAGCTTCCAGGAACGCTTGCAGCAACAGACGACCGACCTGTGCCTGGGATAGCCGGGCTCTGAAAGCCAGGACTGGGATATCCAGAGCCCATGAACGACTGGCGAATCCGTGGTGGTGGTCGCGACTGTCCTTCGTGACGCGCGTAAGGTGGCTGCATATCCAAATTGGCGAACTGGTTATGTTCTGAACCCGTTGCAGGTTTCAGTCCCGCCTCGCGCTTCAGAAGATCTAGCCAAGTGGGATTATCGCAACAGGTCTGGTTCCAGGGATCATCAGACCCATATATTATTCTTCGTCCTTGATCTTGGATCATCTGGTCCGTCGGGACGACGCCATTCGCCATGTTCTCTCTAATGAACACAACGAGTTCGCGCCTGAGGCGCTCAAAGCAATTTGCGTCTTCAGGAATGCGCAGACCGGGTCCAGGCATGCGCTCGGAGAGCTTGAACGGGTCCAGAGTGTGACGCTCTTGACCGATGAGGTACGGGGGCATGGCGTTCTCAACGAGGCTCTCAACGACTGGTTCGAAACCCCAGTCACCCTGCCACTGGGCCATGTCGGCACCATTCTTGAAGTGGGTAGCAAGATGGTCGGCTCGGCCTTTCCATGTGGTCAAGGTGATTCCACAGAAACCGCACCGAGATATAATTTGCGTGGTATGACTTCGCCATTGGTCCATGGACGGGTCAAATCGTACATTATGCATCAACCTAAGATGTTGGTTGAGATGATCTTTGCGGTAGAATGTCCGCTCAGCCTCAGTCTTCTCTGCGCAATTGCTATAATTGTGTGTTTCGAGGTGGTCATGGTCCGGGTCAATGGCCATACAGAATACACAACGGTTAGCACCGTTTATGAATGCCACACCCCCGTGGGGCGCACATGTCCATTTCTCCAGGGCTAAGTGCAGCGACTTCTCATGGCGCTGCCAGTCATACTTGGTCTGGAATGAGTCTGCACAGAAGGTGCATTGGTAGATCCGGGCGCTCTTGGCTTTCTGCTGGGTAAAGGTGTTTGCAGGGGTAGAGGGCTTGCGGCGGCGGCGGCGTTCCTTCCGCTCCATCGAGCCAAACGACCGGTGAGAGGAACGATGAGAAAATGCAGAGGCAAAAGAAAGATCAGAGACAGAAGAGCGACTGGCCGACCGACTGGTCTCATGGCTGCTCACAAGGGAAGAGGCATCAAAGACATTCGAGTTGGCATGGCTTGAGTCATTGCTAGACCCAGTTCTCCGAGAATGGGAACGCACGTGACCGGACTGAGATCCGTGACGCACATCAAGAGATGTGTCCTCCAAAGCTCGCAAAATGTTGGAAATAGCAGCCGGCTCGTTTTCAGGAGGAGAGTATTTCCATCGCTCCAAGGGTGTCATGAGCGTGTGGTCAATGTGCGGTTGCTTGGGGATATCGACTGCGCCAGGAACCGGAGAACTGCTTCGGGGTGAAGGGCGAACTTTACCACGTCGTCGGGCATTGGCAAGCCAATTGGTGATCTGAGTGCGCCTCAGCCCCGTGCGCAACTCCAATTGCTCTTTCTCCTCCTCAGTGGGATAGGGGTGGTCGCTATGCCCATTGAGCCAAGTTTTGAGGATCCGAACCGCTTCTCGGGAGAGGCGAGAGCTGCTCTTTCTCGCGCG
This sequence comes from Aspergillus lucknowensis, assembly GCF_044049455.1. Classification (NCBI taxonomy): domain Eukaryota; kingdom Fungi; phylum Ascomycota; class Eurotiomycetes; order Eurotiales; family Aspergillaceae; genus Aspergillus; species Aspergillus lucknowensis. The sequence goes on along the minus strand of NW_027263546.1, from coordinate 373,079 downwards.
GGCGTCGACATCTTCCCCGATACCGGAAAGAGACTTGAGTGCTTTTTTCCCTGTCAACCCTCCGGTAGGGATGTCGATATTCTCGGAGATTGGATGTAACGTGTCCAAGAACTTGCCGGCGGGCTTTGAATGAGTGAAGCTACACTCGCGGTACAACGAAATGCAGCAAGTGCAACCGCTCTTCTGCATCACTCCTCGCTTGGCAATGAAGCAGTCTAGTCCCATGTTCCTGCAAAAGTCACATGGATCTTTGGCACGAAACATGGGATAAACACCCTCCGGATCGGGTGTATCAACCATCGCACCCTCACAAACATCTTGCTCCAAAACAGGGGTTGGGAGTCCCAAAGACTGATCATGTAAAAGAGACTGGTAATTTGCCATGGCATCGTTCTCGTCGATCTCGAGATTATCGGAGGCAACATCGTCGTCCCGAACGAAGGAGCCCGATGCGGCCTCGTCAAAATCGAAGAACTCCATCGTTAAGGTTTCCCTTCGAAGTAAAATCGAGTTCGAGGAATCTGCCGCAAAAAGTCGTCGCGACTTGTGTGGCTTCCGCAGGTGGCACAGCTCTGTCGTGAAGCGTGAACAGTTTGGAGGGGAAGAAACTGATACTGAGCGGAAGGATGAAATGGAGACAGGACGAATGCCAGGTGGGCGGAGGGGGGTGGATATCACTCAAGCACTCTGATTTTCGTCCAGGGCATGAAGAACATGCCGGAAAGAGATAACCCTATCAGAGGCTTCTTTCTTTCAGCATCAGAGAGCGATTCGCAGACTCAAGGCAAGATGAAAGCACCGAAGCTCCCCTCAATCGTCTCCTTCGGTCGGGTCACCGCATATCGGAGGAGTTGCTCACGCGGCTTCGTCTGGTTTCGACCGAGGAGTGATTGGCTGGTTGCGCTTCTTCGGGGCCAGATTTGAGAGTTCAGCCCATCAGATTTGGGGACAGTGGAACCCCTGCTCGAACTCGACCCATGGATAGGCGCGAAAAGGCACTTTCTGGTCGTTGGAGAGAGACGCTTGTCGAAGGGAACAGAACTGCACGCCCTTTCAATGACAACGCCAAGCCTAAAAGGGTTAGCCCGCTCAGCCCAATGAAGTCAGCATGCATCACCACTGGACGCTGCCAAACGATATCGGAGGAGTCTTTCTCCTCCAGCCATCAAGAGACAGTTCTGAGTCAAGATAACAATTGTTATCGTTATCGATACTTGTCATGCCCCTTCATCACGAACCATCGAGATGTTGATCACCGGGGCCGTTCTTCTCCGCTCCCCGAAATACGAGGCATCTCTCGCGCCACTCACCTGATGGGTTGAACGAGCTGTCCTCGTCGCACAACAGTGCGCTTTCTTCACTTTGGGTGAAGGGGCTTTGGTGACTCATGTTCATCAATGGAGTTAATTCATGGTGATAAGGCCAACAACTGAGACGGGTTCTGTTGCAAGAGCAAATGGGGAGTGATTTGAGAAGATGATGTGACATTCTTCTTTGAATGCTGCGCCTGAAACGACGTCGCTGCTCGCTCCCAAGTCTTCGACGACCACACCAGCTTCTCAATCTCGCTGTCCTGTGTGGTCATATCTCCATCCTTCATCTCTTCATTACCCTCCCTACCGCCACCTCTGCCCCATTTCTTCCTTGAGGCTCTCAACATCCATTTCCCCCGGCATGACCGCGTCACTCATACGCCCCACTGGCTCGAAACCCTTCAACGGCTGAAGCCTGACATCCAAGTCCAGTGCAAGGAACAAACCAGCACTAAGCCTCCTCACGCCAGGACTCCGTCTCACCCGATGCCTCACCGCCGATATCTTCCCACCACTAAGGATCACCACGCACCAATCTGTCAAAATCACAGTCGCATCGCCAGGGACAGGAGACCACCCGGAAGGCGCAGTTGAGTCCTCAAGTTCGAGTCCAGCCGTCCCATCCTGAAAGATGACCGTGAACGTCCCGTAATCCGTATGCGTGCCGCATCCATCCTCGCTCTCGGGAGCCGCGGTAACGGGGTTATAATCGCAGAGCCTGAAGTTCATATTCAGCATTTTCTACGCATCCAAGAAATCGGTGCCGGCAAGCGCGGCCAATGACTTCAGAATTGAAGGAACAGTCTGCTCTGCAACACCCTCGAAGAACCGCAGGATCTCGTCAATACCGGGCAAGCGCGCCCTCAGGGAACCCGGAATGCGTGCATTCCGTTTTGGCGAGAAATCGAGCGTGAATTTCTGATCACTTTCCGTCTTGGCAATGGCAGCCGTCTTGAGGATTCCGCGGCGAGGGTACGTTGCGTTCAGAGATGCGGCGTCGGCTGGGTGTGCGTATAGATAGTCAAATAGGTTTCAGATTGGAGGGATGGGAGTGCTGATTCCAAGGTTTGTTGCAGCCACGTTGGAATCAGGGCCCGTGAGGGTAACTAGCGAGTGCGATTGCGAGCGATCATAATCAAGGTTCGATTGGTTGTGTCGAGGCTAGCAGGGTAGAGACGACAGAGGCGGCTGCCATTGCCATTGTGGTTGTCGTAATGGGTATCTGGGGGTTTATATGTGATGTGGAAGGTGGTTGATGGAGGCAATTGACAACAGAATGTGAAGTAGAACAACCTTGAAGATGGATTGAGAAGGGAAGCGCGAAAGAGCTCCTCCTGGAGAAGGGGTGACCGCATCTTATAACGGGCTTTTGTTGATCGTGGGCCGCTCCACTGGTGGGGGTCACCAACCTCAGAACTTCATGAGGATCGCCTCATCCGCCAGCACCTCCCAGATATGTCATGTGAATCCCTTATCTGCCTCTGCACGTTGCTTTCTCTCTTCGGTCGCCCCTTTTGTATGTTTGGTATCAGGAGAGGATACTTTCATTACCCCCGTAGTCTTTATATATATAAGTTAATTTGTTCATCTGTCGCTTTCTTGTTTCACCTTTCCCCAGTCTATCAGTTCCAACCACAACAATGAGGGAATATCGACTCACTTCCTCTGTCCCCAGAGATGGTGTTCGAAATTTTGTCGAATTCTGCTTCTTGTGACACATCAGTTAGTTCAGGTAAGAAGTTGTCATGTTTACCGTAGACAGCTTGTGCACTCGCTTGCTCAAAATTGTCCCTAGCCATCCTACTATGCACCTGATCAGAGGCACAGGGATGCGATCCAATTCCGTCTCGACTGCGAAGATGGGAGCTAAGCATGTCAAGAAGAACTCGGACCACTCCTTGAAAGCATCAATAACAGGGCCAACAGGATGCTCGAACCTCCCATAGGCAACCTCAACAAAAGACCGCCAGAGTTCAACATTGAGGCAATCTCGCTATCTGGGAGAAATGCGCCAGTCACCGACTTATCGTGACGAAACTCATCTGATTAACCACAGAAGGTTCAGGTCATGACGTCTGTTTGCGGCGCCAGGAGCCGAAGATTCACGTACTCGACATCTGGGTACAGAGCCCTCAATTCGGAAGAGCGGTGCGGAACGGACGCCCAATTATAGAAGGATTTGCTTCTCTCTTATTGTGGGATTGGCTCTGCTCTGACTGAAAAGACAGTACTTCGAACTAGTCCAGACCAGCTCCATCTCTTTGACAAAAAGCGAGCCGTCTTTCACCAGTTTGTGCAGACCAGGATAGAGGTTAAGCCGCACCCTAGCTCCAGATTTCCCGCCTCCTCCCATTGACTGTGTCTCCCGAGAACTCGTCGAGGAGCGGGCTCGATGAGTCAACCCTACCCTCAAAAGGTGTCTCTGCGGAGCCAACAGTCCACGAGAGAAGCGGAGATAGGAAGCCCTGGCGGTTTCAAATACCCTTGAGTGCTTGTCTTCTGCGTGCAGCGGGACTGTCGATGTCGATAGAAACAGCCTACCAGAAGCTCCAATGCGCTAGATCGGCCGACCCCAGCCCGGGGCTTGCGACAACAATCCTCATGTACAGATTCAGAGCCTCGCCAAATCTCGAGACGACGAACAAGCTGAGAGCTGTGATCATTCGAGCAATTCTATCCCTGGCGACCGAAACTTCCCATTCCACTTGGGAGCCCCGGTGCGGTCCATCGTTTCAATTTGTGACATGGTTACTGCACTCAGATGGAACCACGGTAAGGAGACACTTGATCCCTGCAGCGACCAACGCAGACTGTAATGCGTCACAGCCCTCCTCATCGAATCCCTCAAGCAGGAGTTCCCAATGCACTTTGTCCGGCAAACCCACAAGCGTCCTGAGGGCGTCCACCAACTCATCGGAATTCGAGATTGGCCCCGAGTGTCGAAGACGCAAAGTGAATTTGCGGAGCGCCGTAAGAGCCTTGACATCCTCGCATGATGTTCGGAAGACGTGGACTCGCATCCAATCTTCCGATATAAGTTCCAAATCCAATATTTGTTCCAGTCGGAGACGCGAACCGATCGGATCAATGTCCAGTGCTCGGCAGGAATCGAGACTCGGAAGACTTGGATGACTTCGAACTTCATGAATATGAAGACACTCATCGCATAGAGCACACGGATGGCTTCCAAGTAGCTTGGGCAGGCTGCGTCAGTTGAAAGATGGCTAAAGGCTGTCCAACTTTCCCCTAGTATTACTCACATTCTTCTGCTCGTCCGTAGTAGCGAGAGGAATCCAGGTCTCACGTGTTCTTTCCCTTGATTATCGTAAACGATGTGCGTCAATACAGGGCACCTATGGGCGCTTCCCTCAGCGCATCCACATTTCTCGTCGTCGTTATGTGGCACGACACGCGGATGGCGGCTAGGGTTGATCCTGAAAACCATTTCCCCTAGTATCATCTCCCATATCATGGCTCGAACTTCAGCCGGGCAACCTGGCGAAAAGTACGCATTGTATTTGGGGATCAACATCATGGTGTTACCGGCCCCTAGATCGAGTGACATGGGAATCTGAAGTCGTGGACAGCCTTCGTGAGGCACGACGACGGTTACGGGCTTGGTCGCGTTTATAACTTTTGAGGTAACGAGACAGCGCGCTGTAATATGTGCCTCAAGCCTTGACCGCGCCATGATGGTTGTTTCGTCAAATTAGCCTCCAAATGCCACAGACTGCGCTCTCTACGATCGGACCGGACCTACTCAGTTCCATCTCTTGCAGACAAGGCAGGCAGCAACTTCAGATAAAAAGACTTTCTTGGCTTCATTTCATGGCCTATGATTGACTCTCAGAATCCATATTTCCGATTGAATTCGTCCGCCACTCTCCTCGTCGCCTTCATGATCTCAACACACCCCGGGGAGTCCGAGTGACAGCAAATGGACACGCTGTAGTCCTTGATCGGCAGAGGCACGACGGTCCCCTCGACACTCGTCACAGACTGCTCCTCAAGCTGTTGCCGGACGTGTCTCTCAACATCCGCAGTGTCCCACGGCTTCTTCTTGCGGTCAATCACAAGCATCCCCTTAGAGTCATACTTCACGTCCCCATAGAACTCAGCCCGGAATTCAATCCCCAGATCGTTGGCAGCCTTCTCCATGTTCGTCCCGGCCAACCCAAACACAGGCACGCCCTTGGGAATTCCCAACATGACGGCCTTGGCCACCTCGTAATCCCTGCACATCATCCCATAGAGGATCCCGTGGGGCTTGACGTGGTTCAGTTGGACCCCCTCGCGGTCCAAGAAGGCCTGAAGCGCACCCACTTGGTAGATCGTGATTGCCGTGAGTTCGTCCTGGGAGAGCTTCATCTCCCGCCGCCCAAATCCTTGAATATCTGGGAGGCCAGGATGAGCTCCGATCAGGATATTGTGAGCCTTGCAGTTCCTGACTGTCTCCATCATGATCAGGGGGTCACCAGCGTGAAAGCCACAGGCGACGTTGGCGATATCAATCAATGGAAGCAGCTCGAGATCGGGACCACAAGCCCAATTCCCATACTGTACAACTGGTCGCATTAGCTTTCTTTTCTACAGCCAATACCAGAGAATGTAGTAAACAAGCGAGACGAGCGAGAACGTACCGCTTCCCCCATATCGCAGTTGATAAGCGCCTTCTTCGTAATCGGAGCCATGGCGAATGATATTGGTGCTTCCACGTTTGACCTTCTGCCCTTGAATCCCGGTCGCAAGAGTTCGGTGCCGTACTTATACACAGGATCGAAAGCGAAGGGGCGGACGTATGGGGGGATCCTTCAAAACTGGTGGCGGGGTGGACGGACTCGGTGACAGTGTCCCTAACAACGTGGATCCCTCCGTTGAGCCGGATTCCCAATTTCTTCGGCGTCATCGTGCAATCACGGCCGTGCTTATCTTCCGAATCCGTTATCGACAGCTCGAGTTGCCTAGCTGGGTTCAATGACGATGCACCGAGGGCCTTTTTCCCCGCAGAGAGGAGAGGCGGAGGGGACTGACTCCAAGAAAAGAGGGTCGGGCGCTCACGCATATTTAGCCAGCCAAGGTGCCAGTCCCTCTGGGGAGTTTATTGCACCACGTACCAATCATGGAGTCGCTCAAGACGCTGTTAATTGCCAATCGGGGGGAGATTGCTGTGCGGATCCTGAAGACTGCGAAGTATGGCATGCGGCTTGTCTCGCATGCTGGAGGCTAACACGCCAAAAGGGCGCTTAATATCCGGACCGTTGCGATCTACACCGAGCCGGATGCGGCATCGACTCATGTACACCTCGCAGATGACGCAGTCCTGCTCTCTGGGTCGCCCTCGATGGCATATATCGATGGGTTAGTTGATTTTCCCCATCTCCCGCGGGCCCGATGCTAACCCGGAGAATACAGTGACCAAATCATTGAAATCGCAAAACAGAAAAAGGTAGATGCCATCATACCAGGATACGGCTTCCTATCGGAGAACGCGGGTTTCGCAAGGGCCGTGGCCAGCGCTGGGCTGGCCTTTGCCGGGCCGTCGCCAGAGAGTATCGAGGCGTTCGGGCTCAAGCACACGGCACGAGAACTCGCGACAAAGGCTGGTGTGCCAATCGTCCCTGGTTCGCAGGGACTGGTCACAACTGAAGATGAAGCCGTAATTGTGGCCCAGAGCCTCGGTTTTCCTGTACGCGTTACCCCATTCTACCGTACATAGAACTTTGCTCATTCCTATCAGGTCATGCTGAAGGCGACAGCCGGGGGAGGCGGAATGGGTTTGCTGACGTGCAACACCGAGAAGGAAGTACGAGAGTCATTCCAGACCGTTCAATCAAGAGGTGAAGCCCTATTCAAGAACGCCGGGCTCTTCATCGAGCGTTACTATCCATCTAGCCACCACATTGAAGTCCAGGTCTTTGGCAATGGACAAGGCAAGGCTATCGCCATCGGCGAGAGAGAATGCTCCATCCAGCGGAGACACCAAAAGGTGATCGAGGAGTGCCCCAGTCCATTTGTCACTAAGAACCCAGAATTCAGGAAGGGCCTGTGCGATGGCGCTGTTCGTCTTGCTGAGTCTATCAATTATGGATCAGCTGGGACAATCGAGTATCTTGTGGATGACGAAACAGGAGGTTATTTCTTCCTTGAAATGAATACTCGTCTTCAGGTTGAACACGGTATCACTGAGCTGTGTTACGGGATTGATTTGGTTGAGCTCATGCTGAAGCAAGCTGATGCTCAGCTGTCGGGTATGAAGGGTCTCCAGGCGGAGTTCCTCTCAAGCCTTCCGATCAGCGCCCCGAACGGTGCTGCTATCGAAGCCAGAGTATACGCAGAGAACCCAGTTAAGGATTTTGCTCCTTGCCCCGGAACGCTGCAGAGTGTCGAATGGAAAGAAATACCGGGCTCCAGAATCGACACATGGGTCTACAGGGGAATCAAAGTGTCCGCAAACTATGGTATGTATCCCCATTCATATTGAGCCACCTGAGTCTGATGGATGAATAGACCCTCTTATTGCCAAGGTCATGTACCACGGACCAAGTAGACAAGAGGCTATCGAGGGTTTGAAAGACATCTTAACAGGTTCCCATATCTGTGGCCCTCCGACGAACCTTGGGTTCCTCGCTGAAATCCTTGCCAGCAAGGACTTCAATTCCGGAAACACCTTGACCAGATTCTTGAATACTTTCGAATACAATCTATCAGCCATCGACGTCGTCTCTGGCGGCGCCTACACGCTTATCCAGGACTGGCCAGGCCGTCCAACAATTGGAAAGGGGTTCTGTCACTCCGGCCCAATGGACTCGTTCGCATTCCGGATTGCGAATGCCCTTGTTGGTAATCCCGTCGGCCTCGAAGGGTTAGAGATAACCCTAAGCGGCCCCGAACTCCGCTTCCTAGGCCCGGCCATTATCTCACTCTGCGGCGCACCAATTGGCGCCAAACTCGATGACGCCTCAGTCCCCATGTGGTCAAGAGTCAGAGTGTCGGCCGGCCAGCGCCTGAAAGTCGGAAAGACAACTGGTAACGGATGCAGGGCGTACTTAGCCGTCTTTGGCGGATTCCTCAACATCGCCAAATGGTTCGGGTCAAAGGCTACCGCGCCCATGGTCGGCGTCGGTGGCTACCAGGGTCGACAGCTCACATCTGGAGATTATGTATCCATCACAGACCAACTTCCGGAGGTGGAGGGCGAGCTTCGCCTTCCAAAGCATCTCATCCCGGAGTACCCCAGCAGCTGGGAAATAATGTCGATGCCGGGGCCGTACGATGACGGCTACCTCGCACCCGATAGTATCGAAATGCTCTACGACGCCGAGTGGACTATCTCGCATAACGCCGCGAGAGGCGGGGTGCGTCTCCTGGGCCCTAAGCCAACATGGGCCCGTTCAGATGGAGGAGAAGGCGGTGCCCATCCCTCCAACCTGATCGAGTATGGGTACGCTATCGGCTCCCTCAACTGGACGGGAGACGACCCTGTGATCTTCCCTCAAGATGCGCCGGATCTCGGTGGCTTTGTGAGCAGCCATACGATTGTGAAAGCGGATTTGTGGAAGCTTGGGCAGGTGAAGGCTGGAGATACCCTAAAATACCGCGCTACCTCCCTGAAGGATGCTCTGGCTGCACGCAATGAGCTGGAAAGGTTTATCAGCGACATCGTGACGTGCTGTCAACAAGGGAAAAACTTCGATACCGTGACGCCGCTGAAGACTGCTCTCTCCCCTGCAATGACAGCACAGACTCGAGGCTCTGGTATCGTCCATCAGATCCCGGAGAAGGGGAACCAACCACTTGTGTCGTACCGACAGGTGAAGAGCCTGAGTCGCAGACAAGTAGCAACCTGCTAACCGCTCCCAGGCCGGAGACGACTACCTCCTGATCGACTACGGCACCGGCGCCTTCGACCTAAATCACCGATACCGAGTCACAGCGCTGAAGAAGGTGCTGACAGAAGCAACAGGGGGTATCACATTCTCAACTGGCCTAACATCCATGGTCGGCTGTGGGAACTGTAAGTCTCGAATTCGTAACCTACCTACCCTTGGGGGAAGAACAGATCTATACTCACAAGCACGCAACAGCCCTAATGCTCTACTACGACGGGACCAAAATCCCGCAACAAACCCTCATAACCTACCTATGCAGCATCGAAACCCAACTCGGCGACCTCAGCCGCGCAAAGATGCCCAGCCGCCTCTTCAAACTCCCACTGACCTTCGAAAGCGCGCGCCAGAACAACGCCATCAAGCGATACATGGAGACCCAACGCCCCTACGCCGCCTACCTCCCAGACAACATGGAATTCGTGGCCCGCAACAACGCCTTCACACGCCAGGAGTTCGAAAACATCTACCTCACCGCAAACTTCCTCGTCATCTCCGTCGGATTCTTCACGGCCCTCCCGCTCGCCCTCCCCGTCGACCCGCGCCAGCGCATGAACTGCCCCAAGATGAACCCCAGCCGCGTCTTCACCCCCGCCGGCCAGGTCTCCTGGGGCGGGAGCTGTCTCGCCATCTACACGGTCGATTCCCCCGGCGGGTACCAGATGACGGGGATGACGATCCCGGGCGTGGACATCCTCGGCTCGAAGAAGGGTTACACGCCGGAGAAGCCGTGGCTGTTCGAGGACTTCGACCAGATCACGTTCTACCGGGTTAGCGAGGCGGAGTATGAGCGGCAACTTGCGCTGTTCCAGAGCGGGCGGTACGAGTATGAGTGGGAGGAGGTGGAGTTCGATATGGCGGAGCATAATCGGCTTCTGCGCGAGACGCGCGATGAGGTTGTCGCTATTCGGGCGAGGCAGAGGGAGGCGCAGGCGGAGATGGATCGGCGTGAGAGGGAGATGTTGGAGAGGTGGGCGAGGGAGAAGGCTGAGAAGGGGGTGCCCATGGATACCGTTGATGCGTTGCTGAAGGGTGAGTTGTGATTTCATCTTGCTCTTTTGGTTTTACCCTCTTGAAGTTGCTTGTGCTAATAGGGATCCAGACCCGGCGATATCTCCGATTGAAGCGCCGCTCAATGCGAACGTGTGGAAGGTCGAAGTCAAGGAAGGCGATAGGTTGGAGAAGGACCACGTTGTTGTGATCCTAGAGGCGATGAAGCTGGAGATCGCGGTGCGCGGTGAAGCCCACACTGTTGGAAGCGTCGTCGAGAAGATCTTGGTTCAGCAGGGAGATTCCATTGAGGCCGGAATGCCTTTGATGTTGGTGCGGAGGGCTGAGAATTAGACCTGCCAGCAGGCTGAATGCGTTTACCTGTATCGATATATGTTGTGTTAAAGCCTAACCAGTCCCATACGAGTTCCAAAGCCGTCCATATCGTGTCATCGTAAAGCTCCCTTGGGCGCTCAAGCATCATAATGTACAGTAAGAGTAGTTCGTGGTGCCTACCACCAAAAACTAACACTAATCCCCCCCTTCAATCCCCGGACATAATGCCACCATCCCACAGGGATATAGAGACATTCACCCTCCCTCAAAACAGTCTCGACATACTCAGCGTCCCGGAACCCCGGCCACATAGTTTCCCACTGCTCCGACTCCGCCGGCGAAAGTTCAATAGCAGCCAGATCAACCTGAGATGTATTTGACATGTCGATTTCCTGGGTCGAATGGTCATCCCCTGCAACCCTGGAACAGCTGCTCCTTCTCTCAGAGGACGAGTTGACGGATTCCATACCTCGTGGGTAGATTTGAGAGGCAGGAGTGTGGGGTGAATAGAGGCGGATATACTTGGTGCCTGTGACTTGGACGAGGATATTGTGGTATGGGTCATGGTGGAGTGGAGAGATTGTCCAAGATGGGCCGATCCAGGTGTTTATTATAGGATCTCCTGGAGTGCTTATCCCAGGTGAAGAGGCATCTGCCTCGGTATCTTGAGCCCGTTCCCGACCACTAGCGGAGGTCGCCCTCCGACGCTTTTCTTCTTCAAGTTCCCGAAGATTCTTCAGATGCACGGGAGTTCCGGGTTCAGGGGCTGGGGGGTCAATGTAGCAAAAATCAGGAACGGATATATCTTTCCGCAGAGCAGGAATCTGAGCGAGGAGATCATGTTGCGCTAGATACCCCGTTTGGCCCTCACTGTCATCTTCCTCCTCGCCGAGATCCTCTTGATCCCCAGTTTTCGGTTTCGATGAGGAGTCCCTCCAGATATACTTATCGATAAACTCCTTGAATTCCATGATCCGCTGGCCCCATCCCACATCCGTGTATGACCTGCCAATCTCCACAGGGACCAGTCTGCGCCCGCCAAATGTCCGATCGAACCAGTATTCGCGCGAAGACCACGGCCTCGTAGACAGTGCCGGCCAGTGGTCCAATGCAGCTGAGATCACCAGCGGTGTCCTGACGTTTTGTATATGCTCCTCCATGTAGTCAAATGTCGGGTCTGAAACACGAGGAACAGGATACTTTATATACGGCATCGGGATGGCATCGGGAGGGAATAGCGGAGGGAAGATCTTCCGTCTTTTCGACGCGCGAGACGGCGGGTGCAGGGGGTTGTCGACCCCGTTTTCAGGGCTCATTTTCCGTGCGACCTCATGGCCGACGGTAGAGTCCCGGGTAGCCTCTTGTAAAGCAGAGAGGAGTGAATCGACGAGCGCCTCTCGAAGTGGTGCACCGGTCATAATCAACGCTCTGTCGAGAAGGTGAACGGCTGGCGAGAGCCAGGGAGCATTACTGTCGACCTGTATATCCCGAGACAAGTTTTCCAGCGTCCGCATCAACTGAGCCACCAAGGAGAGCCCGTTCGCGCCCTGGATATCCTCGTCGAAGACCCCAAGGCCATCGCAGATGCACAGACAAGCCTTGACAATACTGGCGTCGGTGTAGAGTCTGCGCCAGCGGGTTTCCACATTCTTGAAGGGGAAAACGCGTAGTTTCGCGTCGGAGAGCCGAAGAGCTTCACCTGTGTTGCTGAACAAGGTCTTCCGGAGGGTCTCAAGGTCGCCGTCAAAGCATTGAAGAACCGGGTCGTCAGAAGCAGGGTTTGTGGTTGCGGAGAGCGCTGCAGCAAGGGCTTTCTGGAGGACCATCGTCTCTAGGTGATGGATGGTGGAGAAAATCCTGCGAGAGAAAGGTGAAGGAAGAGTGTTCAAGGAGGGGGAAAGTTGCTGGGGATAAATTCTGCCATCATTTTAGTTGCGCAGTGACGGCAGTGCGTGTGGTGGTGTTGTTGTAGTTGGGAAGGCTCAAAGGAGAGAAAAAAGTGCGACGTCAGGCGAAGAAGTTTCTGCAGCCAAATCCACGAGCCACCAACTGCAGTCCTTTCCAGTCTCAACAGCAACATACAAATAGAAGGAAAGGAGAAGGAGTATATTCAGTCTAAAGGTTGGAAATTCGTCGAGTATTCTACACTCTACTCCACAATTATCCAGGAATATAGTACACAAGCCTCGGCTATTCCAAGAGGCTGATCACAACCCTTGGAATCTGCTGGACGTTTTCGCCTCTCATGGCGCTCACTGGAATCGCAGAGATCTTCTCTCTCCATCCATTAGTATAGCCTCCAGGGTGCTTTTGCTCGCCCTGCTCGACCCCGCGTAGGTAATTCTGGAGCGCTTTGAACCTGTCCTGGGTTTCAGGAAGATCACATTTCGTAGCCACAACAAACCAAGGCTTTGTGTGTATAGGCGGCAGGGTGAGTTCCGGGAGCCTCTCCTTGGACTGCGACAGGCTAGTGTCCGTTTCCGCTTGGAGCTCAGGCAACCCGTGAGTCCGGGGATACCAAGTCAGATCATCGTCCTCGCCGTTGGAAATCACCGTCCGCTCGCGCAGCTCCTCATATTTTCCGAGTTCGTGCCAGAGTTCCTGGAGTTCCTCAACAGGGTCGCCGGCATTCAGGTCTACTACAAAGGCTAGGATCCCTGCTCGCTCAATATGTCGCAGGAATCCCAAACCCAGACCGCGATCCAGATGAGCGCCCTTAATCAAGCCCGGAATATCCGCGATAGTAAATCGTTTGCGTGGAGCTTTCCCTTCGATCTCGACCAAAGGGCGTCCTTTGTCGTTGTCAATCACCACGGTCCCGATGTTGGGCGAAAGTGTAGTGAACGCCCAGTTTCCGACGCGAGTCCGACTGTTCGTCAGTGAGCGGAGTAACGTGCTTTTCCCTGCATTCGGTTTGCCAACCAAGCCAACATCTGCAAGCAGCTTTAACTCAAACTCTAGTTCCAAGCGCTTCCCACCTTCCCCTCGCGAAGCGAACCTGGGTCGCGGGTGCGAACGAGAGACCCAGTGAGGATTTCCCAATCCTCCGACACCGCCTGCCGCCAATAAAATCGGCTTATCCATATGTTGCGAGAGGTCAAGGTATATGGGCTCTTGGGGTTCAAGCGAGGCGATGCTCTGTCTCCGTGGAGGGTTTTTGGGGAATACTGTTGTTAGAAAATCGGAGGGATTAGACCCAGGGTACAGAACCCAGCGATCATGGCGTATAGATGAGACTCCCAGTTCATCAGGCTCATCCTGGGCCTTGAATCTTTGCCGTCGCTCTTCTTCAGCGACGGGGTCGTACCGTTTTACCTCACGCACGACAGTTCCCACTGGGACATGAATAAGAACATCGTCGCCGCGTTTGCCGCCCTTACTCTTTCCCTGCCCGTTCTTGCCTCGAGCGGCCTTGATCACCCCTCTTCGATCGAGCTTATGCAAGCTGGTGAGGCCATCAATAGCCTGGATGTAGACGCTTCCGCCAGTGCCGCCGTCACCGCCATTCGGGGGCCCTTCTTCGATGTATTTCTCTCGCAGAAACGAAACGCACCCGTTGCCCCCAGAGCCGGCGTAAATCGTCGAGCGACATCTGTCTTGAAAGATGAACCGAGAATAATCATCGGGGGCGGGGTTCAAATGCGACAGTGAATCGCGAGTGTGCGCTTGACCTGTTAATGCATCCAATTCAGGTTTTGTAGAGTATCGGCATTGGCACGCCTGAAAAGCATTCGGCCTGTTTGCGGGAGAGGGAAAACAGAGGTCGCGCTGGAAGAGTAGTTTGCGGAAGGGTCGAACGAAAGCCCGTGGAGTCGCCATTTGAGCCAAGGCTAGGTGTCGCACATCCTGTAGCAAATACCCAAGCTCACGCAGTAGCCATTTCCAGCGAGATCGGTCGAAGAATTGGATATCCTATCCTTCAAAGAATTGCCTCTTCCGCAAGTAGGGGACATTTTCAATGTCATGTGATTGTGTTATCGGCACGTGACGATAGCAGCTTTCTGTTTGCCTTTTGGATTAGCGCAAACACCATGGCATCCAGGAACGCAGGATAGTAGCCCTGCTCCCACTTGTCATTGACCAAGACCACTCCTCCATGATCATACAGCAAATAAAGCGTAGTCAGTGCTAATCACTTTGCTACCAGCGCTGACAGACTCCTTAAGCAGGTATATTCGTATTGGTGCCGCCCCCAACTCACCCATGTCGCAATCCACCCTGCCGGTGGATTGTCGACGATACCACACGCCACATTGACAGTCATCTCGAGCGCATTCAGGATATCGATCTATACTTGACGAGTGCTGACGGATTAGTCTATAAACCTATTCACATAGTACCTTACTCCGAGTTCAAAGCCATCAACCATGTACACCCGTTGTAACGCGGGGGTGGTTTACTGCTGGTATTGAGGGCGCAAACACGCCGATAGACATATCATACGTCACTACATTCTTATCATTGTTCTTGACTGCCGAAGTAAGAGAATACTGGAGGTGTGCACAACACAGATTCCTTGGACATTCACGACTGCTGAAGGAGCGACGAGATGCAGTCCCGCATCTGAGGCCGAAGACAAGCAAACGATGGAACCTGGATGACACTTCGTCTGCACGGAAAGGTCTAGAACAGCCACTCACTGAGTCCTGACGAGAACGCGGCACAGGAGCTTTCGTTGTGACAACTTCTTCATAAAGACATTGTGCGGTCTAGGCCGGGATGTTGAGGATCGGAATTCGATATGTCAGAATTTCATTGAGTTGGCGGAATAGGATTCATTAGGAGGAAGCTACCTCGTATAAATCGATCTCCTTGATATCTTCATCAACAAGTGTCTTTTCCGGTGCCTCCCTTGTCAAACATCAAGTTGAAGGAACAATCGGGTCGAATTCAAGGCCAGCATTCCAGCGCATTAGGAGAATTCGAGCCAATCCCTTGCAAAAGTCCCGGGGGACCTTCCTGCGTCCCCAAGAACCTCGTCATCAAAAACGTCGGCCAATAACACTGCAAACCAGGGCTGCCTCCACCAGGCCCGAAACCAGGAAACGCCTGAAGCGGGCTGAAAAAGAGGGCTGCGCCGTCAAACTTAAAAAAGACGCTGAAAATCGGTCTCTGTCATGAGGTAATCGGAGGAGACTGTCCTTTGAGTGGAAGGCAAACTGGGGGGGATGGTCCAGAATGGTGAGTGAGGGGGAGGTACTTTTGTCAGGCCGTCCGTGGGGTTCTGCGCGCGAAGCTGCTCTTTTCCTGGCTCCCAAGCTCACTCCTCAACGGTGCCACCAGGCCCAGTGCGTATCCAGATAAGGATGTCGCACCACGATTCGGGTGGCAACTGAGTGAGGAATTTTTGCCTTTCAGATTTGAGAGATTCTTGAAAGGCGACACTGCGGTCCACTCAAACATGGGCTGCTTTTTGCGTCGGAGGGCAGTTTTGGTTGCCTTGTTGCCGTTGGTGGGCATACTGAAGCTTGCGAGCTCCGGGTGTTGAGGGTGACCCGAGGAGAAATTCTCACACCCACATCGCTCAAGAGTATTGGAGGGGGAGACTCTTAATCAAAATGAAAGTTACTGTTGTCGTGATATATACACTTTTTGAGATGGTTAGCGAGCACGCTCAGCGATACGCTATATGGATCACAGCTTGCCACCAACGAGAATCTGATCGAAGTGCAAGAGCAAGAGAATCCCAATCTTGATCTTCGTGCTAATTTGATTGGACATTCAAGCTTCATCTCCCACTCGGCGTTGACTGTCAAACTTGACCGGGATTGTCAAATGATGATGCTCCAGGCCAGGAGATTGAGCTGTGTTACTTGGATTTTGACGTGTCGAACTTCTTAAGATGGGCATACAGCGGGCTCATTGGCATTCAACGGAAGAAATCTCTTCCTAATCCTGTTGATCTTGAGAACTATATCGACCTCGTGATACGGGAATGCGTCGAGTTAGGCGGGGGAGTCGAGTCTGGTCTCATGAAAGGAGCCAAAAACATTACGGTAGGTCAAAACGTGCTCTGTTTCCAAGCGTTGTGTCAAAAACCCAATGGGCTGTGTGGCAGAGCGCGTCAGCCCCAACACTCAGGTTTCATCCTGGATTGATAGAGTAAGCTCACAGGCGCGTGAGTCGTGACATTCACAGGAACCATTGGATCACCTGAAACGGTTGAGCCCTGAGATAAGAATCTGTCTGCGCATTCCCCATAACCCTATCCTGGATCTCTCCTACTGACAACGCCTCTTCTTGTGTAATCGGCCGCGCCGTCATTCCGCCTATTTGCAGACGTATCAGCCATCGTTGCGCGAGTTATGCTTGTGAATCATGCGCAAAAGTACGGGTAACTTCGAGTATCTTTGAATGCCGACGGGACCTGTTCCCAGGCCTCGTACGGTATGCGCATGGTGAGGCGCACAGTCCGGACCCCGCCTTTGACGAGTCTGATAACCAGCTTCTCAGCAAGCCCGGACGCACCATAACCATCAATGATATCGTCGCTCCGTGCGATCCTGTTGATCGCTTGAAGTTCGACTCAATACATGAATGGGTGTCTGGTCTCACATGTCGACCAACATTCTGGGGTAAATACCGACGAATATAACTCAAATCTATCTCTGGGCTTCACTCTGCTGATGGGAATAATTCAAGACATTATTGGTCCGCTCCGGGAGCCTCTGCGTCACAAGGGCTCTGTTGACCTTGCCTGTCAGCCATCATATCAAGTGGATGACAATCACTATTGGTGGTGTTGACCAGGATGGCATCGAATGATCGATCAGGACTTGAATTTTTCTCGGCAGATTAATCCCGAGCAGCGGGAACGCTTGTCGGATCCTGGCTTGATCTGTGCAGATTGGCAGGGGCCCACGTTCAGACGAGACACCTGACGTTGGGATACAAAAGAAAGTCCACAAGCCAGTTTGGGATCGGAATTGTCCAGAGATCTCCGGTTCGAAGTACAGCCATTTGGGAAGCGGCGGAGCCTTCAATGTGACTGTTTCAAGATTGGAGGGACTTGGAGAAGTCGGGTGAGAAACTGAGAATCCATCCCCCTCTTTGTGGGTCACGTTCACATGACCAAAAGGGGCCCGAACTCGGGAATATCTGCTGGGGAGTTAGAGGGATAGCCTTAGCCCGAAGTGGTCAATGGAAAGGTCGGTTGCAAAAACGACAAGGACGTCGTTTGAGGAAGATTGTTCCTCTGATTCCGATTGCGATAGGCTGGCTGAGACCCAAAGACCAAAATAATCCCAAAGAACAGAACCATGGTTGGGGTGGGAACCGTCACCGCGGCACCGGATTGACCATTCCGATGGGACGGCCCCTCGGCGATGAGCCACTGAGCAGCTTTGAAAGGAACCAGGCACAATTGAGGTCCAGGGGCATCGAAAATGTTGGCAGCGGAGCAACGACTGATCTGAACCCGGCCCAAGGATATCCACGATTTTCGCGCGAGATGTTGAATTGCTGCCATCGTCTCGAGACTTTCAGCCGTTCTTCCGGAGCAAAGTTGAATAGTTCCCACGCGAGAAAAAGAAAATGCAAGGAAGTGAAGGGATGTGTTTGGATGGGCCCCTGGGGGCCCCACTCGTCGAATCCTCTGGTCCTTGAATCGTGAAACCTGCACTGCCTTTCCAAGACGTGGCGAAGACGAAGCGTCCACTATTGAATTTGAAGCACGAGAACGCTTTCTGACCCTGTTTCGGAGTTCGTCCTTTTGGCTGCAAGGTTGCTGGTCGGAAGTCCAGTGTCCATCGAGAGAATTCAGTCTCCCGGGTGTGTCACTGGCGGACAACAGCTTGAGATCCTGTGGGACGTCACATGATTTCCACCAGTGCGCGGCTGACCGAAATGGAGATTGAATCTTTGAACCTTGGAAGGGTTCGGGGAACGGTTTCGCCAGAGCTGTGGAGAAGAAAGACATGCAGTCTGGAGTGCAAATCAATCAAACACATCTGTGGAGTCATAACTTGCTCCTGAGAAGGGCCTTGAGGATTTTCTTCGCAAGGATTCCGAGAATCTTGCATAATTGTCTCGTATGTATCGAGCATTTCCAGAAAAATTGTGTCATGTGGAAGCGGACGGCCGCCCTTCATGCGAGGACGGTGAAGATGGATCAATCAAAGCAGCAGCGAACCCATCGACCACATCCCACGATCAAATCCTTTGTGACGAGACGTCTGTCGCTACGTCGGGGGGCTGGGGCGCTGGGGATTCCTTCTTCGTCCCCATCATATTTGGCTCTTCGCTGTTCTTCGTCATTCGTAATTGACGGGCCAACAGAGCTGACCAAGCACCGACCCGACAGTTCGGGGCTGTGGGCTGCAGGATAGAGGCGATCCCTGATCCACTCGATGCGCAATCACCGTTCGTGAGGAGCTGAGCAATTGCAGAGCTGTCGGTTGTGTGAGAAGGCAATTTCGTCCTCTTTTTGTCGAGGAACGAGGGCAGGATTCTCTGAGAGATATCTCAGCAGCTGGCGAAGGACCCAGAATGTCGGAGCTGGGGGAGTTGCCGCACCGAGTCACGATGATCGAATGTCATGCCGTCCGTCTCGCGAGCTGCCCGCGTGAAAATCCACGAGCCCTCACCCTTCTTTCAGAATTCTTGGAAGCTTGACTGAATGAATGGAGGGTGGCCGCCCAGTGTTTTGTGCTTTTCGCGAATCGGAGAATTATGGGTCGGCATGTGATGAGACTTATCAATCGAGAAGAACAAGAGAGGCCGCTTGGCGACAACCGAGTGCACTCCACTGTTGTAACTTTCAACCTGCCGCAGGGACGTCGGAACTCACGACTCGGGTTTCCATTTTCCGTGCATGGTCTTGGCCGTCTGCTCGGTTGGTCAAATGAGCTCTTCGGGGTTGGTGCCAGACGGTCGCTTCGATGAGGAACCGGCATGTTACCGCCCTCACCGTAAATTTGGTGTGCTGCAAGATGGACAAGGGCCCTTCCTCGGTCACTGCTGCGACTGAGGCTGGAGGCATGTCAAACTGCTTGCCGATTCAGTTTCTGCCCAAACCAGCAGGATTTGCAACCCTGACCAACCTATCAGCTGGGTGATGGGCGAAATAAACACGCGCCGACGATGCAGCCAACACGAAATCCGGCCGGGATCGTGGCAGACGTTGTCAACTCCCGAACAGCTCTCTGTTTTGCATTCCCTCTTCATCCTTGAGATTGTTGTCTGTACCCAACATTTGCTCCTCACCGCTTACTGTCGGCACGGGCTCGTGATTGTTGATCCCATCCCCCCCACCTTCGCTCTGCAGGCCGCAGGGCACGGCTCATCACCGAGTGACTGGCAGAAATCCAACGCTTGTATCATCCCAGTTACTGTTCCCATCGGGCAACTCGACGATGACTTGTCTCTTTCTCCTCTCGATACACACCATCAACACAGCCCCCGCGAGGCTCCAATCATTGCTTGCCTGAGTTGTCTCGAAACACTCGATAACTGACAATTGACGAACCATTGCACAGAGCCGTGTTGGTCAGGGCTCACATGATGGAGGACTGTGCAGACGTGCTTTCCTTGAAGCTCTTCGATAAGATTTCTTCCGTCTTTCTAATTCCCTCCGGAATCTCCGACTGGACACTGTGGTGAACACAACGATGGTGCTTGGAGCGGGAGGCCTGAGTTCTGTTTGCATTCTCAAGTCTGTTTGTAGCAACCTTGGCAGTCATGGATTGGAACTTGCTGCCAACCTTTCCCTGTCACCGCCACTTGCTGGTCCGATGGATCATGCTCCGGGTTTCACTGTTATCCTTTGCACCTTCAAGGACCTTCCCTTCTTTCGCCTGTCAAGAATTGCATGATAAACAGCGGAGTTGGAATTTGCATGCATTTCATGCATTGCATGTAAATCCTCAGCGTGTCAGGCGGGTTGACTGGAAGCAAACGTGTTGGCCTTGAGGCGAGCTCATTCTTGTCTGGAAAAAACCTTGGACATTCTCCTTCACCAAGTCTGAGACAATCTGTCCAAGACGAGAAAATCGAGTCACTCAGTTTCATGCCACCACTCACCGCTGCCGGGGCGATTTTCTCTCCTCCCTCTCAATGATCCCTGGCAAAGCTCCCATGACGTCATGCTTGGATTGCCCCTGATTTTTCCTTTGAATCCACTCTTTTCCACGAGCACCTTCCTTCGTTCTTTACAAGTTTTTTTTTTTTTTTCTTTTTTTTTTTTTTTTTTTTTTTTTTTTTTTTTTTTTTTTTTTTTTTTCAATTGAGGGGCTTGCTGCCAGGCAGATGGATCTCTTGGTTGATCTGGCCTGTCACATAAAGCTGCTCAAGATGAAGTCCTCCAATCAATCACCTGTCAGCTTGCGCCTCCCATCTTTTGATCCCCTTTCTCCCCCTCCCCTTCCTCACCCATGTTTGTCTCGCGTGGCTCCAGATCTGAGCTCCTCTCAGCCAAGGGTGTGATGGATTTACAACAATGGATCTCCCATGATCCCTTTTCCCCTCCAATGTTTGGTTTAAATTATGAGAGGATATGTCGTAATGGGGAAGTTAATTTGAGGCCATCCCTTTGTCCTCACAACTTCACTGCTAGCGCTGCAGCAGCTTAAGTGGAATAAATTCTACAACTCTGAAGGCGCTGCGATATTCCGAAGAAAGAAAAGTCAATGGCAGAGACACGTTGCGGTTTCAAAGATTTGGTTTCGACTTTCGAGACCGACGTCCGGTGGAATGACGTCCAAGAGGGATCTATCAAAGACTTTCAAGACCCAAGGACATCGAGAGCTGTTCTTGTGTCTTGCATGAAAACAATATTGTCGCCAGACGGATGATGATTAAATCACTTATCAACATGGTTGTCGTGACAGTTCAAATAACTGCGGTTGCTGATGGTGCAATGATACTGGTTCACCTCCTCGCGTCGATGGCGTTGGGATCTCTCAGGCACATTCTGGTTTCTGTCCAACCAGTTGAAGCCCTCACCATATCAGATCGGGAATGAGGACCGTTGATTTCTGCCTGAATTACGATCATCGCACATTGGCCTTTTCTTTTGGCGTCTGTTGGCCCGTCTGATACTTGTCTCCTTGTTGGCTGGGCGGGTGTGGTGATCAAATCTTCTTTCCCCCTTTTGACAAGGTCACCACGCTCGACGTCAATCTCTCGTTTTCTCCCCGATCAGCCCGTTTGAGGCCCACTTTTGGCAAAGTGACGAAATGGCCATGGAAGAAGGTTTTGTGTGGGTGCTTGGCCCTGGCCGTTGGGGTTGGAAGTGAAACGAGGATACCGCGATGGTTGGGACTAGTATCGACTGCTCACTTTCTGGCAGTATCAGACCCACCCCTCTCTCTTTTTGGCTCCTGTTTCTGATCGTCACCTGCCTGTTTCCTCCTCACCCTTCTTTGTGAGTTTTCTCTGGTTTCGGAAGAATGGAGCTGTTTGGGTCGCTTTCACCGCATCTTCATCCTCTCCCCCTTTCCCTCTGTGTCCAGCCTGAACAAGGCCTTTTTTGTCCTGGCTTTCTTTGTTTGCTCACACATTGCCACTTGTGGCCGAAGAAAATCCCAGATGTCTTCTTGGCATGATTGAGACAGAGGTCACGAGCACGGTCCAAAGTGGATGGGAGGCACCGCGATTTGTTTGTTGTCGCATTTTCACACCCCATCCAAACGATACTTCCAAGAATCTCCGTTGAAGGATGGGCCAAAAAATTCCCCGTTTGCTCGATTCGCGAAGGGGTGATAGTCAGGATCCCCCTCATTTGTTTTCCGAGGACTGTCTCTGCCCCTTGTGGAGCTGAAGAAGGTGGAAGGACCACCCTTTGCCCTTTTCCTTGCGAAAGGGCAAGTTGGGGTGGAGCGGGCTGCAGAGTGGATTGGCGTTGTGAGATCTATCATCTCACTGGATTCGCACTAAAACCAGACTTCTGGAAAGCCGATCGTCCTTACAGCCATTTTAGCGCGCTTCTTAGTCCTCACCTTGACTCTTCCCCGGAGCCGGGATTCAGGGCCGATGGTCAATTTGCGGCGGCGGCTCCAAAACCATTGGCTTCTCAGTGTCTCGTCACGATCCTATTCGTGATTCCTCTTCTTACCTCTTCCTCCGTTTCTCTGTTTTTCCTTTTTTTTTTTTCTCCTCTTTTTTTGCCTTTTGTGTTTTCTGCCTTTCTTCTGTTTCTTACTCCTCCCAGGTGACCTTCCAGCTGGGGCTTGGGTAGATATTCCCTCGCTCCCACGCCTGATCTGATCCGCATCCGTCCAGCTCACCATGTCATTCTTGACGGATACGCCAACGAACCTTTCCTGGTATGACCCTGATTCGTCTGGTTGGTAATTCGGACATCTCCTCTCCCGTCAGATCCCTGGCATGAATTCCATACAAACTCTCCGACATATCCGAGTGATCAGGCTACATCTCTCATGCCAACTCTCCCGCAGCCCTGGTCTTTCATGCCGTGGAAGCTGGAGATGTATTTTGATTCGCACCGAACCCCGGAGGTACCTGAAAGTCCCTGGGCAACCTTCCAGGCGCATACCCAACCGACCTCCAAAGCTGAACTCATGGAAATGACCTGTGAAAGGCGTGATGCTTGGTCCATCCTATCTCTTTTCCTCAATCGCTATTGGCTCCACCCCTTTTCAGTATCCATTTCTCTGTGTCCAGCCTCTGAGTCCCCTCGCCCTCCTCTCTTTTTACTAGATTTATCAATAATAATTTTGATTTGATTTTCTTGTGATTCCCTTTTCGTTCCATTTCCCTGCACCCCGTCTGTCATCCCCCATTATTTTCTGGGTGGGCTCGAGTTGAGCCAGTCGGCTTGCTTTGATTCAACCATCTCTTGCTCTCTCTCCACCAAGTCCATCTGAAAATATCGGTCCCAAGAATTAAAAAAATGATTTGTTAATTGAAAAAATAAGGCCGAGTCAGCCTCTGCCAGAAAAAAAGGCATCGAAAAACAAAGATGTGGATCCTCTGATATTCATCTGTTTGCTGCCGACTGCATCCTGCGTCCTGGGCCTTGTACAGCCATAACCGAACTGGGCTCCGTCGTCCTCCCATGATGGAGACATATTGGGCCGTTTCCTGTCGCCTGCTCACATCTCATCTCCCAACGACTTCATTTAATCATTCCACTTCCCGTCCTTGTCTGAGATTCCTCCTCCTTCCCAAGACTTTCCTCCTTCGACCTGACCTTCCACCCTCAAAACTCTCTCAGCAGCCTGGTGATACTCTCACCCTTGCCCTCCCTCTCTCGCCTTCCTTCGCAGTACTCGACGACTATATATCCACCACATTCTTGATCCACTGTCCCTATCGACTCACTCTCGACCACATTCAGGCTTTCTGAACATCGCTACCAATCCTCCACCACCGGATTCCCAGTCGGGAGTGTTCCTCCATCCTTGATTAGTTTTCACTTAGGTATTGTGTGGTTGGATTCCCTTGCAGTGGTCGCACAGTCTAGCAGCCTCGAGCAAACGGCGCCTGGGAAATTAAGACACAGAAGAAGCAAATTTGTGGTGCCGCCCGTCTTGAGATCCGTCTGGGCCAGGGGAGGAAATGCCGACTACCCCCTTGGAAAAAGTCCCTTCGGTATAACGCCCATTCCTCCCCTCTGTATCAGCGGAGTATTTGGAGCCAACAGCGCATTCCTACGAGCTGACTTCCGTCTTCGCTTGCCATCTGGGAGCAAGAAGGCGGCGCTGTACTTTTTTTTGCAGTCGTTGACCGACTCGTCAAAGATATACCATTTTCCTCAGCAGACAAAATGTTCAAACGGCCGTCATTCAAGCGAGATGAGGAGCGCGGTGGTGATTGGTCGGCCTTTCCTATACGTCAACTTTTTGTGCTAGGTGAGTACTGTGATGCCCGCTGCAGTTCTTTACACCCGGTTCCAAGAGAGAGCGTTGTGTGTTTGACAGGATTTTCCTGGAAATTCCCGCTTTCCCTCCAATGCACAAATTCCAGCATAACCTTTCATTTTCATTGTTGAGGTTCGGGTAGCCACTGACAGTTACACAAGCACTTTGCCGGATCTGCGAGCCGATTGCGTTCATGTCAATTTTCCCCTATGTCTATCACATGGTGGAATGGTTCAAGGTGACGGGCGATGATCGCAGGATTGCGCTGTACGCTGGACTGATCACATCGTCGTTTACTTTCGCGGAATTCTCAGCTGGGATGTTCTGGGGCAGGATGAGCGACAGGATTGGCAGGAAGCCGGTTCTGGTCATGGGCCTGATTGGAACGGCCATTAGCATGATTGTATTTGGATTTGCTCCGAATCTCCCAACAGCGATGATCGCTCGAGCGCTGGGCGGCCTTCTGAACGGGAATATCGGAGTTCTCCAAACCACGGTGGCGGAGATCGTCACTGTCAAGGAGCATCAGCCACGCGCCTACTCCATCATGCCCTTTGTTTGGTGTCTGGGGTCGATCCTTGGCCCTGCGATGGGCGGTGCGTTGTCACAGCCGTGCGACAATTATCCCTCGTTATTCTCGCGCGGCACGATCTTTGGCAGGTTTCCTTTCCTGCTGCCCAACTTAGTCTGTGTTGTCATCTTGGTGTCTGGGGTGGTGGTTGGCTTGCTGTTCTTGGAGGAGACGCACCCGGAAAAGAAGCATCGCCGTGACCGTGGTTTGGAGCTGGGCAATTGGTTGGTTGATAAGTGCTGGGGTTCTGGCGTGCAGTCTGCGGAGGCCCTAGATGTCAAAGCGGATGCAGTTGGGTCAGGCTATTTCAACGACTATGATGAGACGGCCCCGCCGGCATACAGGAGCACGGAGACTTCCCCGCGTTTGTGCGCGGTGATAGAAGTCGATACTCTTTCTGACGATGACGACGTTGAGAAGCAGATGGACGGGCGGTCAGGCGGGACACCCAAGGCGTTTACCAGGCAGGTCATCTTCATCATCATCGCATATGGAATCCTTGCATAGTAAGTTCACCACCCGATGCAACCTCAGGCGTGGCTGGCGGGGGCAAATATTTGTGTTTATGCATGCTGACATGATAATATAGTCATAGTGTCTCCTTTGACCAGCTCATGCCAGTTTTTCTGAGCACGCCCAAGTCAAGCGGCAATGTTACTCTGCCCTTCAAGTTCACGGGTGGCTTAGGACTCTCCACCAAGACGATTGGATTCATGCTTGCTGTGCAAGGCGTATACTCGATGATTGCCCAACTCTGGCTCTTCCCGTTCGTCGTCCGCCACTTTGGGACCTTGCGCACCTTTCGCTTCGTCCTGCTTGTTTGGCCGCCGCTTTATTTGCTCGTCCCTTATCTGATCCTTCTACCCGAGAAGCTTCAGATGACCGCCGCATATGTCGCCCTGATCTGCAAGATTACCTTCCATGTCATCGCCTTCCCCTCCTCCGCCATCCTTCTTGCCAACGCAGCACCCTCCTCGAAGGTCCTTGGATCCATCAACGGTGCTGCGGCCTCGACAGCGAGTTTGAGTCGTGCATTTGGCCCGAGTGTAACCGGGTTCCTCCACTCAAAGGGCCTTGATAGTGGATACTCTGTAATCTCGTGGTGGGCCTGCGGTATTGTCTGCACTATTGGCGCCATTCAGAGCTTCTGGATGGAGGAATCCGAGTCACAGAGGGGGATTGACGGGAAGAAACGTGGGGATGGCTCAGCTCTCACGGACAGGAATCAACTGCGAGGATCGTTCATTGCAGACAAGGAAGATGGCAGCCCCGAAGAAGTGCGGAGACTGCTCTCCTCAGCACGGACTAGTGTCGATGAGTTGGAAGTGCCTAGTATGGCACTGACGACGACCGACTTGAGGGCTGCACATGAGTAACTTCTGCCTCAGATCGAATCCTGGCATAACTGCTCCTTGTGGTTCCTTCCAAGTTTCGTTTTATTATCGTCTCTCCTCGCATTGTCTCACATTTGGCGGCTGCACTTCTATCTTTTATCTCTTTTCTAATGTCCATTTTCGGCCTCACTCTCGTTTGCGTTGGCCCTTGTCTTTCTTTCTCCTTTCTCTTTTTATTTTCGATTATGATTTCAGACTCAGTTGGCGCTGTTCATAGACTGGATGCATGCATGTGTTGGGAAACAAAAGCATGAGGAGGATATCTGTTTTTTCTGGAGGTTTTGTTCTGCAGGCATTTGTTGAAGGGTCGGGTTTCTCTGTTCCATGCATCTGGGGGGCCTTTTTGTCGTTTTTATTTTATGTTCAGACCCATGTTCGATGCAGCCACCTCTTCTCGACTACAATTGATTTCTGCGTGACGGGGAGCCCCTGTGGTCCTCTCCGTCGTTGTTGCTCCTCGACTCTCTCTCTACCTTTCGTTCCACTCTCCTTCAGGAATAAATCGGTGTTTCCTTCGACAGCACATGCCATCGACGACGTGTGAAGATATCTTACCCCTCCCCCGCCTTTTGATTGTCCTGGGATCGTCTCGCTTGCTGGCACCCGAACACAGCCGTCAATGTAGTGCGGGGTTGCGTCTTACGATCTGACAGATGTTGGGTACTCCTAACTTACTTGTGCCCAACGATTTACGGGCCTCAGGACAAAGATATCAAAGCACCGGAACGATTTGAGATCGCCCTCTTTCTGATTCCTTTCTTTTCAAGTCTGACTCGACGCTTTCGCCCAACAGGATGGCGCTGCAGTCGGGCTTATCAGTAGCCAATCATGCGTGCTGTTCCTGGCTCAGTCACGTGAAAGCTCGGTAATTCCAGGTATCGTAACATCGCGATGGATCTTGGCTCCTCCGAAGGAAGTTGGAGATGGGATCTCTCGATTGTTTCGAATCCTGAGGGCCTGGGGAAGAATTATCTCGAGTTGCTTCGTCTTGTATTGCATAACTATCTCACTTCTCTTGATTCTTTCCGCCTTTCTAGGCCCGATTGATGGAGCCTTGAGCAACCCCCAGCTGAAGCAGACTGCCCCCACGCATATATTTCTTACTGAGAGATTACACACCCTGGCCGGAGGCTTTCACAGACGACGGCTTTCGAAATCTCCACCAGCAGGACGCTATCGCGACTTGCGAGGCTGCCGTTCCTTTTACGCTTGCGTCTTGCCTTCTCCTCCGGTGCTCGAACAGTTGCTCTCTCTTTTTATCCCTCTCATCCTACCTCTCCTGACGGTCGAGAGTGCTTTCCGTCATGCGCTGTGACTGCGCTCTGGACTGCCGCCGGAATCGTCCTCTGCCCTGAGTAAAGTCTCGGAGAATTACATTAACGAAATTAAGCAGTGCAGCTCGCCAGCTTACGGTGACTAGGTGCCTAGACAGCCAATATATCGCCTACATGAGTGCTAATTCGTCTCTCGTTCGCTCACTGTATACTACAGTCTTCCTCCCTGTTTTAACCTACCGCAGAACTCGCAGCCGAGAAATGGTGGAACCTTTGCGGCTCTGTCCATATCACCTTACCCCGTTATGTTGAATCCTACCTCTCCGGTCTCACCAACCGCTGTTGGGAGAAAACGCCCGCATCCTGTCGCCGAGTCCGGCGCGATCCCACCGGATCTGCCGGCGCAACTCCAACATCCGGCCGGCGAAGGCACCGCTCCTGCCTCATCCGTATCTAATTCCTCGTTCCGCAATGTCTCCGCGTGCAATCGTTGTCGGCAGCGTAAAAACCGCTGTGACCAGCGGCTTCCACGGTGTCAGTCGTGCGAGAAGGCGGGGGTCCGTTGCGTCGGGTACGATCCTATAACGAAACGCGAGATCCCTCGTAGCTATGTGTACTTTCTCGAGGCTAGGGTCGCATACCTTGAGAAGCGCTTGATGGACAGTGGGATCGAGTTCAAACAGGGGGTGGCCTTTGACGAGGAAGAGGCTCTCAAAGTGGAGGCGGGGTACGAGTCACAACCACCCATGATTCCGACGGAAGGTCCAGCGGGAACGGAAGTATCCGCGATGGACGGCAATGACAGGTGGGCGCAGGCAAAGAGGGACAAGGATGCCCTTGGTTTGGGGAAGTCCTTACCGGGCGACCAAACCCCTGAAAACAACAAGGATACCGAGACGGAGGACAATTGGCGGATACAAAATCTCGTTTCAAATATCGGAATGGTCTCTGTACAAGGAACGTCGGACCCACGCTATCTGGGCTCGACTTCTGGGATCTCGTTTGCCCGGGTTGTCTTCGCGGCAGTCAAGAGTTCAGTTCCCGGAAACGCATCGGAGCGGGGTCCACTGCGCCCTAAGGAGCCTCTGCCGCATAGCGCCACTGGTACTGGGGGGAGCACTATGCGAGACTCATTTTTTGGGTTACAGACAAGGCCGATGATGAAGTGTGCAGCATTTCCCGACAGGGAATTAGCCGAGAGGCTAGCCGATTTATACTTCGAGCATGCCAATCCGCAAATACCGATTGTCCATCGCGTAGATTTCATGGAGTTACTTGACCGTACCTATTCCGTTGATGAGAAGAGCCGCTCTCCTCGCAGTCTATACATCCTCAACATCGTATTTGCGATTGGCGCCGGGATCATATTCGAGGACAAGCCCCCAGATGACCAGAAGGAAGGCCGTGATCACTCTCCAACTGCGACCAAGAGACAGCGTTTGTCGAGTCGGCAATATCAGCCAGAAGAATATCATGCGTCCGCAATCGTCCACCTAGAGTCCTTCTTATCGACGTCTGCATCCATCGACGGGTTTGGCGCTCTAGAGGAACTCCAGGCAGTTCTTCTTCTTGCAAGCTTTGCTCTGCTTCGTCCTGTGGCACCTGGTCTCTGGTATATTGTTGGAGTCGCAATGCGTCTCGCAGTCGACCTTGGCCTTCATTACGAGGACGGTACCGGTATCGATGCCCCTGGGAATGAGAACATAAACCGTGTGCAGGATAAAGAAGGGAATAAAGGGAAACCGCGCATTGACTTCCAAGAACGGGGGCGTCGAGAATGGGTACGGGATTTCCGCCGAAGACTATGGTGGTGTTGCTACAGCTTCGACCGTCTCGTCAGTTGCTGTGTCGGCCGTCCGTTTGGCATTAGTGACCAAGCTATAAGCACAGAATTTCCGTCTATATTGGAAGACATATACATCACGAAGTCGGGGATAGTGAAGCCCCCGGAAGGTGCTACGAGTTATAAACATTCTGCGTTCCACTACTTCAAACTACGACTACTGCAATCAGAGATTCAGGATGTCCTGCAGCACCAACAGGCGCGGTTTGCTCGACAAAGAGTCCCGCATGGGGCCAAGACATTCATGCGTGCCGATGTTGTGTCACCTTTCCTTCAGGGCTTTGAGTCTTTCCGTTCGTGGAGGAGGGATGTCGATCGGCGACTACTGGAATGGAAACAGAGTGCACCCACGCCGCAAGACACCGGCGTGCGGTTCCCTCTCGAGTTCCTTGAGTTAAATTACTGGCAAGCCGTCATTATGCTTTATCAGCAGAGTCTCACAGTTCCTGCGGAGTTGGCAGACGAGCTTTCCCCTGCCGAGGATGTCTCCAGTCCGTCATTTTCACAAGTCGAGGAAGAGGACGAGGATGACATCTACTATAAGGTTGCTGAAGCCGGGCAAAAGGTGATTCGGATATATCGCCAGATGCATCGAGTGCGCCTGGTGAATTATACGTATCTTGCCACCCACCACATTTTCATGGCGGGTAAGGACCCGCGGCTTCTGTAGTTTAAACTTTCACTTACAGCTTCTTTCCAGGTATCTCCTTCCTATATGCGATATGGCACTCACCTTGGGTGCGGAGCCGTCTGGTACGTCAAGAGTTTCCTGCTACGGGCACCAGGCTCTAACTACTCCTTTGTTGCAGACCCTTGATGAGGTGGACTTTACTGTTCTTGCAGCCACTTCCGTGCTTGGGGATTTAATGCACAAATGTCCACCAGCTGAAGCATGCCGGGATGCGTTTGAACGGATGAGCAAGGCCACAGTGGAAATGAGCCTTTCTACGACCGGGTTTGGACCGCAGGCCGATATGAGCCGCGTGCAGCCGGCTAGCACGTCCAGAAAAGCCAATGCAACGCATTCCAGGCCAAGACAATATGCGAGACACCAGGTCGACCAACGACAGCGACAAGGCAGTCGGCGAAATATCCAGATGAGGCAGTCTCGCCCTGTGCCGAGATTTGATATGAACCTTGATGATCTTTTTGACAACAGCGCTGTCACCGAAATTCAGAACAGTGGTCTGGGAAACCCTGTGCAGCCTTACCCGGTCTCCGAAACCTCAGACCCGAACTTCGTGCGACCAAATCCTCAGCGGAACCCATCCATGGAGTACTATGGCGGTTTTGAGAACCCTGTGTCGCCGCAGACGCAGCCCCAACAACCGCAACAGCAGTTTTATTACAGCAACTCTCCTCAAGACGGATCCCCAGTTAGTGTCAGTGCGCCTACGGGCCAACCGCAATTCCAACCGGCAGATCCGGAGAACCGCGGTGTTGGCCTGGACTATCTAGACTACGACTCAGCAAGCATTGAGCGCCAGATGTCCATGGGCTCCGACGAGAACTCGGATTATAAATTCCAGGCGATGCCCTCGTTAGGGCACGGAGCTGGCCAAAGCGTTGGGATCGACCTTGGGTTTGGTATGGCCGTTGACTTCCAGCACGACTGGAGCGAGAACGCGAATTATGATTTACTCGAAGGGTATTTCTTTGGTGGTGGTGGAGCAGGGCCGGGACCTGGCGCGGGTGTATAAAGGTTCATTCTGCTTCTGGACAGATTATGGGGTTCGTGCTGAAAAAAGGACTGGGCGAATGGTCTTACGAAGGATTTCGCGTTTCATATTCTCTATATATACCTTTCATATCTTGGATGTCACGAACCCTCATGGATTGATGATGGTATTGGTTGGAAAGATAAACTATGTATTTGTGCCGGGTCTATACAGAAAGCAAGGTTGAAGTGCATAAGGCCGAGATGAGGCAGATAATTAGCCCAACGCACGGAATGCTAGCTAGTCAGAAGCTACGAATACCCTCAAGCCAGGCAAAGACGAGCTTGAAGCCTGGAATTGGGCAGCGATCAATTCGCTTCGTTTTTCGCAGGCGGTTGAGCTGGCGGCAGATCGACGAACCATCAAATTCTCCCACTAAATCGCCTTTTCATAAGGAATTCAGCAAGGATTCCTTTCCCTCTTCCTCTCTTGTGGCTGACTCGGCGCCGGGGACAGCACACCCACTCCTTGTGTGTGGATTCCAATTCCCACCGCTTCTCCTCTTTCTTTCTCTCTTTCACCTTGGAACTTGAGGGGCCTGTTTGTCCCCAGGTAACCGTAAAGACCGGCCCGTGAGGCTGAAGCAAGCAAGCAATCAGGAAGTCAGTCCCATGATCGTCCACCCGCCCGCCTGCGCGCCCATTCCGTCCTCTCCACGCTAAGAAGATGTCCACGCGAACTGATCAGTGCAACTGACTGCCTGTTATTCACAGTAGGGCTTGCGTCGACCTTCCTTTGACTCGTCGTTATCACTGTCGCTGCGCTGACGCCACGCCCGAGGATTTACGTGCTCACATTGTTTGCGTCCCAGATTGCTGGGTTTGGGATTCTGGGATTGCCCTACCTTTGGAGGACGGACGGGTTTTTTTTCTTGAGGAATACCAAGGGAGGTAATTTTGAGGGAAAGTTAGGAGGAGGTTTCTACGCCTGCGTAAACAAACAGGGGGATTGGAAGACAAGCAGCTTACGGATATTGTTCGACGCCGGTACGCCCTGAGGGCCCTAATCTCCTTTTCTTTACGAGCTTAATTGAAGGATGAGGAATTTTCCACTGACTCGACCAGCATCTCATAGGTCGAGCCCACTGTCTTCTCAACGAACCCCTTCGAGCTGTCGAGGCGTCGCATTCCGCCCACCTGCCCCCGCGTTAAGTTCGCTATCCACATCACAGGTTTTCGGTCGAGACTTCAGCTGTCTTCATGCCAGGTCATGTACAGCAGGGATAGACACATACGAAACGACAGTGATACCCGCTCTTTTCTCGAGATACAGATAGCTGCTGGGCTGGGCACTCTTCCAAGATGGCCAAGTTAGACGTGCGGAGAGATTACTATGCGGACTTGGGTCTCTCGCCTAGTGCGGACGCCGAGGATGTCAAGAAGCAGTTTCGGAAATTAGGTGAGGAAAATATGGATGGAGTGCATGCAGGTAGAAGAGAGTATCTGACCTCAGTTAGCTCTCAAATACCACCCCGACCGGAACCCGGGCAGGGAGACGGAGTTCAATGCCAAATTTCAAGCGATACAGCAGGCCCACGAGATTCTTAGTGATCCCCACCAGCGGTTGAAGTACGACACCGAGCGACTGCGAAATGGGTACTATGGACCTTCGAAAACGAGCTCCGCTCGAAGAGAATCAACCGCTGGCTATCCCACCGCGAAGCCGAATACAAAAGCACCTTTCTCTGAGCGTCCAAAGTCCTTCCATCACGGGCCCTCGACTGGTGCTCAGCGCTATGCCAGCTATGCACGGGCTGCACCGAAACAGCCATGGGAGAAGACGCGGGACGAAACGCAAACTCGCGCGGATGCGTACCGAGGGTTCCAGGAGATGAAAGGGAATGCTATGCCTGGGTGGTCGTCTTTCGACCCCCGTGGACGCACAGGGCAGCCGGGTGCTGTACCCAGGCCGGCGGGAACAGCAAATGGGCCCTCCGCGCGACCAAAATCCGCCTACGAGTATGTCCACACAAGCGCGAAACCTACCGCTGGCGAGTCCGCGCACACGCAGTCTGCGAAGAAGAAGCAAGGATTCGCCCCGCGAGCAGCAGGTGGAGACGAACCCATGGCTGCAAACACGGCGTCATATAGAAATGCTTCACGGTTCGATCGTTTCGCTCCCGCGCCCTCTCCGACCTCGAGGAAACCAGCAGCTGGCTTTCCCAATGGGGCGGAACATATGAACAACCCCGAGTATGAGAGGTCAAGCAGCAAGTACGCCACCACAGGAGGCGAAAGGACTTTCTTCTCCAGCTCCATGCTCGGACGCTCAGCTAGCACGCGGACCTCTACTAAGAGCCCTAATCCGCGCCCACGTACCAACCCTCCGAGCCCAACACCCCAGGAGAATGGACGACATCGAAGCGCTAGCCCGTATTTGAAGGCAGATCGAGGGCGGAACTATGATTCGACGAGTTCTAGTGACCTTAGTGAGGAGGAAGTCTCGTACAAACCGAAGGCGGTGCCTAAGAGTAGGCTTCGACAGCAGCAGAAGTTCGCCAACTTTCACCGTACTAATGGCTGGAATGCTGGAGCTGGTAGGCTTCCAAACCGGGAGGAGGGACATGTTCATTTGAGGTTTGTTTGCTAACTTGGTTATTTAACAGCACACGACTCGGACTCTGCGAGTTCAGCGAGGAACAACTCCGACACACCTGTGTTCTCTAGGACAGCCGACTTCGCGTTCGGCTCAAACTTCCCCCCAAACGGGGCTTTTAAGAGCAGTAGCCACGATGATCTACGAAAATCCAGTCGCACAGAGCCTTTTGGGTACGCCCAAGAATCCCGGATCTCGAATGATCGTGGGCGAACGTCGACGAGGGATAGCCCGCCGCGACCCAATACGAAGGGTGAGCCCTCTCGCTCGGATTCGGCATCGCATCAAGTACCTTTTGCACCGGAGAGTTTCCTGAACAACGACTGGGGGGCGGCGTTCAAGTTCCGGGACCTGTCGGACGCACTACCAGGGAGTGATACCTCCCAACGGCAACCAAATTCGAACTCTCAGCGAACCCGAAGTCCCCGAAAGCAAACAAGAGGGACGCGGATACGGCCTACTCCCCAGCAAGCTAGTGTTGCGACGGAGGCTGAAGAGGCAGAGGCGACTGTTGATGGTAGCTATGGCGAAGTGCCTGAACCTGATGGAGAAGCCATGGATCTCGACGACGAATTGCCAGCGAGACCTACCGGCGCAGCACCGGCGCCTGAGAGGCCAGGAACGAAGCAGGAGAAGCCAGTCCCAGCGCCATCGAGATCGCGGCCGACTTCAAAATCTGGGAGAGATGCAGCAAGAAACCTCCTAAATCTAAAGAATCTAGGGGGCGTATTCCCTTTTACGCCCACAAATAGTGGTGGCCTCGACGACCTCAAAGATATCTCGTCGACGCTCCCATTCGAGTCACGGCCTAAGGCGCCGAAGACCGCGATGCGCGAGACACACCCCCGAGAATTGAGCTGCCCAAATCCGCCCAAACGACCGGAGCCGCCACACCCCGTCCCTGTCAGCGCAGGATCAAAACAATTGGCGATACCCCGACTCATTATGGACCGATATATCGGCGAGATGAACACATATGTACGCGAATGGGAGGCCTTCGACGGCCGCATGGTCGGCCACTTCCTCTCCCGCCATAGAAGCAATCTCACTGAGATGGCGCCCAACTGGCTCGGCGCTGCGGGGGATTCACTCCGGTTAAGCGATGACGAGGCAGGGAGGGAGTCAGGCGAGGAAACCGACGACAACGCGAAGGCATCGGGACCACGTCGACGCGGGTTCACTTCGTATAAGAACGCACTTGTGCAGGATGAGAAGGTGCTGAAGCATTGGGAGGTTGCGCGGGAAAGACATCTGGAGTGTATGCTTCGGTATGGGGAGGTGAGGGAGTGGCTCCGGAGTGGGGGGAAGATACTCTGAATAACTACCTCAAGGGTGGCTTGCTTGCTTTTTTCTTTTCGCATATGATGGCGTTGGATACATTTTATGTCTCTCTACTTCACTTATACCTAGGGTGACCTCTATTCTTAGGGAGTGTATCATATGTCGATACTTAGATCGATTATCCATAATGAAGCTAACGGCTCTTTCGGATTCGTCTCTTCTGCTCGA
The DNA here is from genome assembly GCF_044049455.1 of Aspergillus lucknowensis. Classification (NCBI taxonomy): domain Eukaryota; kingdom Fungi; phylum Ascomycota; class Eurotiomycetes; order Eurotiales; family Aspergillaceae; genus Aspergillus; species Aspergillus lucknowensis. The sequence continues at coordinate 337,830 of NW_027263546.1, read as the reverse complement.
CCCCGCGCTCTGGCTCTCTCAGCTTACGAAGACCCTCCATTGCCGAACATGCATCTTCAACATCATCCCAGCGATAATCATCCTTGGCATTGCTATACAAAGAAAGAATGCCAAATAATGCCCTCGCCAAAGCGAGTGTAAAGAACCAAACCATTGATCTGAACATCGACGATAAAAAATGGCCAGACGCGCTCTCTTTATCTGCGGAAAAGGGCCATTTACCTGTTGTCAAAGTGCTCTTTCGACGGCGAGATACGCGGCACAAGATTGATATCAATACCCGCGAGTATGACGGATAGACTCCGCTCCTCCTTGCGTCGAAGAACGGGCACAGAGATGTCGCCGAGTACTTAGTCCGACAGCCCGGGTTGGAGGGGTATCAAAACGATTATACCACGTCCAGCCCCCTCACGTGGGCTGTTATGAACGGAGACGAGGACAGGGTAAGGGCGTACTAGAGTATAACCAGGCCGATATCAACAATACCGTCGCACTCCACCTCGACATCCTCGGGTACGGCGGGAGCGAGAGAGCGTGCCCTGAGCGCACTCCAATACAGTAACCCTCGCCTTGCTCCTCGCTCACAGCCCAATAGTCCAATACCTCCTCACACACCCGGAAATCCGCATCTCCTCTTCCGACCTCGAAGCCGCCACCCGCGCAGACAGCGCCGACAGTCTACACCTCCTCCTCAAGCACCACCGGCGCACGGAGCGTACGGAGCGTTTGTCCGTCAAGACGTCGTCGAGGAGTTACTCCCCGACGCGGCTAGGTGCCGGAGCCCCGCCGTGATCCGGTGCCTAGTGTGCGAGTATGGAGCCCCCGTCGATGCGCTGGATCGGACAACGCCGAGTGTCGTGCAGATGGCTGTTATTGGGGGCGTTTGAAGGGAGTGTGCAAGGCTTTGGTGGAGCTGGGGCCGGATTTGGGGCAGAGGGATGATGATGGATGGTCTTTGAATGAACTTGCCCGGGAGAAGGGGTTTGATTCTTTATTTCGGTTGTTGAGGGTGCTTGGAGATGGGAGGCGTTGATGCTTCGACGGTGATACCCATTCCCGTACCCACTCTGCGGGACTATTTTGGGATCTTTGGCGCGAGGAGTTGGATGTTGAAAGTCCCCTACGCTTGTAGAACAGTTTTGCCAATTTGTCGGGCCTCCATTCGTCTGCGTCGACCGCCCGATCGATTGTTGTAATTCATAGAGGAATGGAAAGAAGCTGATTGCCCTCGCCCTCAGCCCTCGAGAACCGCCGATACCGGGCCATGCCCTAGGCCGCCACCTTCCCAATTCGGCCAATCAAGGCAACCCCGCCGTGGGGGAGCGCCGGAACGATACCGTCACAAACAGTAATTACTCTGCGCCTTTGGAGTCAGACAAGCGTACGATACGGTCTCCATACTTGAGTCACGGGCGGTTGAAGTGATTTTATATCGCCGCATCCGCAGTTCCCTCCGTTCTTTTTTCTGGCTTTTGGTCTTTGACGGTCGCGAGGTTTTCGCCGCTGCTCCAATCACTCTCGGATACTCCAGAGTGGTTTTTTTTCTCGCTCAATTCTTTCCAGTCTTACCGGTCAATTGCTGGATGTGTGCTTTCTCTGAGTTTTTCCTGTCTTGCGTCGGGTTTTTGCTAACCTTCCTTGAACTGCAGATTCGAGCTCCGAGTCATACTCGTCGGATTATCCACCATGGCTGTTACAATTGTCCTCGGTAGTCAGTGGGGCGATGAAGGTGGGTTACGGCACTAAGCCTGGAAACAGGTACAGGCTCTGATTCCATCTGAACAGGAAAGGGAAAGATCACGGATATGTTGGCGCAGCAGGCGACCCTGTGTTGCCGCGCCGCTGGCGGCCATAGTAAGTGGCCCAACCGCCTATACTTCCTCACAATCGCAACCTGACGTGCCTAGATGCCGGCCATACCATCGTCCACGGCGACGTGACCTACGACTTCCACATCCTCCCCTCGGGCTTGATCTCAGAGAGCTGCATCAGTCTCATCGGCGCTGGAACAGTGGTCCATTTCCCCAGTTTCTTCAAGGAATTGGCGGCTCTCGAGGCGAAGGGGCTGAAGAATGCCGCTGGCCGGGTCTTCATCTCCGATCGCGCGCACGTTTGCTTTGATCTGCACTCTGTTGTTGATGGGCTGGAGGAGGCTGGATTGGGTGGTCGTAAAGTTGGTACCACTGGTAAAGGGATTGGGCCTTGCTATAGCGATAAGGCTTCAAGACGGGGTGTGCGCGTTGGTGAGATTCTGGATGAGGAGGTCTTTGAGCGCAAGCTGCGCACTCTGCATGCGGGATACACTGCGCAATTTGGGGAGTTGAACTACGATGTTGAGGAGGAGATTGCTCGGTTCAAGGTAGGGTTCCTCAGTGGCCCTGGATATTGAGATTTGTTTAACAAGGAATAGGAGTACCGAAAGCTGCTCGTCCCCCATCTTGTCGACCAATTGGCTTTTTTTAACAAGCACAAGGACTCGCCCAACACCCTAGTCGAGGGCGCAAATGCTCTCTTGCTTGACCTCGACCATGGTACTTATCCTTTTGTCACTTCGTCATGTACCGGTCTGGGCGGTGCTGTGCAAGCGCTTTCTCTCAACCCAACCAGTATCAAGAACATTGTCGGTGTTGTAAAAGCCTACACCACCCGTGTTGGCTCCGGTCCTTTCCCTAGCGAACAGCTCAACGAGTCCGGTGACAAACTCCAGAGCGTCGGTAGGGAATTCGGAGTTACCACTGGCCGCAAGCGCCGCTGCGGCTGGTTCGACCTTGTCCTCCTCCGCTACTCCCAGGCGATTAACCACTATACCGCACTGAACCTCACCAAGCTCGACGTCCTCGACGACTTCGACGAGATCAAGGTCGCTGTCGCCTACATCCTGCCTGACGGCACCCGTGTCGAGAACACTATCCCCGCCGACCCCGAAGTTCTTGGCAGAGTCCAGGTCGAATACCGCACCTTACCCGGCTGGAAGAGCAAGACAATGGGTGTGAAAAAGTACGACGATCTACCCGTCAACGCACGCAAATACATCGAGTACATCGAGCGCGAGCTAGGCGGCGTTCCTGTAAAATGGATCGGAACTGGTCCCGCTCGCAACGACATGATCTTCCGTGACTAGACGTCTACACTTTTCCCTCTCGAACGCTGAAAATGAAAACAGGATGAAAAGACGTGATGAAATAGATCTTATTCCCTTAGATAGCGGAACGGTAGGTGCGATATTTGACTTGATTTAGTTATTTGTCTTAGATTTCCTGTGAGATTTCAGCTTGAGTCCCTCAATAAACCGTGTACCATTTAAACTGTCCGTTTCTGTTCTTATCAGGATTGCTTCGATATCCAATGGTCACTTTGGGGAGGCGCATTTATATTGATAGATTATCCCTCTTACTTTTTGCTCCAGGCCATTGTGAGGCGTTGTAGGTTAAATTTCTTTAACCATGGGTGGTTCCACTTTACATGCGAGCATCACAAACAAGGCAGGCGTCGAATTGTCTATTATACAAGGGTCCTAAGTACAAGCGTAAATCCATCTCTACCAACCATTAACGGACGAGGGTGCTATCAAACATGTAATGACCGTAGGTCAGCCAAGTTAAACTCTTATAATAAGATACACAATCATCATTGAAGAGAGAGAAAAAAAAAAAAGGGACGTGGAAATGGGCAAGGAGATGGGGAAAGCAAAAAGAGCACATGATCGAGGCAGTCCGAACCCCCGATGGGCATTTGGACTGTCTCCCTGATGGGCCCAGGTAATGTACAGCGTTTGATTTGATATAACGAAGTCCGTTCATTGGGGGGAAAGGGGTCAAGAGGAGTGAAGTAAAGAAAGCGGAAGAGTGAGTTGAGTGAGTTCAGATTCTGAGACCGACGAAAAAATTCCAGTAGAACGCCGCCCAATGCATTTTGAGCCTAAAGACAGTATGGTGTGACGGTCTGGTGCGAGGTTGGGTATTTTAGAAATAGTCAATGCGCTCGCGGCGGCGAGACCAGGTGTCGAAGCTGGACTTGGTGCCACGATTCCGGAAGCCGGGGGCGCCGCCGCGAGGGAAGTCCTCTTCGCGACCACCGCCGAAGCCGCCACGTCGCTGGCCGCCAAATTCGCCATCGCGAACGCTAGGACTTCGGATCACGAAACCGTCCTGTGCCCTGATGCCCAACTTAAGGGCGAGCCCAGGAGAAAAGGCTGGCGGAGAGTCGAGTTTGAAGCCGTGAATCGCGTAATCATTCATCGCGGAAGCGATTTGTTGTTTGTTCGCAAAGACGCCGCGGACGTAGATCATATGGGTTGAGCATGCCTCCGACCTCACTTTTGGAGAGACGCGCTGAGCAGCGTGCTGAACCTGGCGAACGATCTGGACGAGCTCGGGGTCGGCATACTCGAGGCTGGCGGGGTTGGTTAGATCTAGCTGTGCGGCGGAGAGAGATGTGTTGTCGACGTTGATGGGGATATCGTGGCATAATCTGTTAAATGCGCGCTTTTCAGCGGGGTGGAGGAAGACCCATCCCTCGCCGGTCTTGTTTGCGCGTGCTGTGCGTCCTAGGCGATGAACATAGTCCGCGCGGCCTCGGGGAACACCGATTTGGATGACGTGGGTGACGTCGGGGAAGTCCATGCCACGGGCAGTGACGTCGGATGAGAAGAGAAGACCCGACGTGCAACGCCGGAACCAGGTGGAAACTCGGGTTCTCTGCTGCTGTGTCAGGCGCGAATGGATCTCGCCGAGGAACATCCTGTCGAGGGGATGGCCGCTCCGCCGGTCTTCCGGCTCGTTGAGCAGATTCTCAAAGGTTTCGAAGGCAGCTTTGACCTCCTTGGTGGAGTTGAAATACACGATAGCTTTGAATGGGCGTTCCAAGGCACGCCGGTTCTCATGAGCACGCTTCGCCATCTGGAACAAAGCAGGGAGAATATTCTCGTATCCCTGCAAGATCACTTGCTTCTGCGGCACCGAGATATGTGTAGGGACTTCATTATCGTTGACGGTCTTAATGAAGCTGAACTTAGGCTTCATTGTTTGCCGGACCATGCCCATCACTTCAGGAGCCACGGTGGCAGAGAACATCAAGGTCTGCCGGGGAACCTTAGTTGGGTCCGGAAGCAGTTGTTGGATCTCCATGAGCTCGGGCGCAAAGCCGTCATCCAGGAGGCGGTCTGCCTCGTCCAAAACCAAGGTAGAAAGTTTAGGTGCTTGAACGTTCGCGTACGGGTCAGATAGGAGATCACGAAGTCTACCAGGAGTGGCAACCAGGATATGGCAGCCCTCGGATTGAAGTTGGAGCAGTTTTGCCTTCTTTTGCGTGCCTCCCACAGCAGTCTGCACAACTATCCCCGATCCACCTGCCACACGAGTTGCCTCAACTGCAATCTGCTCAGCTAATTCACGTGTAGGCGAAACAATGATGGCTCGGATGTCAATTGCGGCCGTCGGTCGGCCGCGGTGGAAGCTGCTCAATTTCAAAGTCGGATCGCGGAGAAGGTTCTGCAGAACTGGAATAAGGAAGGCGATCGTTTTACCGGTACCAGTTTTCGCCTGGGCGAGACTGAAGTCACCGAGTCAGCGCCGCTGCATCGAAAAGAGAGGCCAAGAAGGGCAAAACTCACACGTCTTCGCCCCCGACGCTCACGGGGATCGTCAAGCGTTGAACATCCGTCATTGTCTCGATCTTCATTTTACCTGTAATATTGTCGATCAATGATTTCTCGACAAGGTTCTTGTCTGCCAACTCTTGGAACTGGCCCGACAGCCCAGGCTGTTCCTGGTCAGATTCCTGGATATCATTCTGGACTGCAGCATTGGCGATAGCGTCGAATTTAATTGACGTCGAATGAAACAGCGACCTAGCAGCGTGTGGTGATGCAGAGTCCGGTGAAGAAAGAAATTGAAAGCGTTGCGGAGTTGACCTTGCTGGTACCGCGCGAGCGGAGGCGCGGAGGGCGTGGCTCACGGCGGAGCGACGAAAAGCACCCAACATGGTCCGGCGCGAAAGAGGAAAATAGGGAGATTCCGTCTACCCCTGAGTACAAAACCGAATTATGCAAGAAGAGGCAGAAAAATGGATGAATTGAATGAGGATGAGAATGATGGCGATGGCAGAGAGAAAGAGTCCCTTCAGAGGAAAAAAATATCAACCAGCAGAAAAGTCTGGCTTTGAGAGGCGGTGAAGGGAAGTAGCTTCAATAATTGGCCATTGGAGGAAGAGCTCAGTGCTGGACTTGGAAGGGAGTGAGCACTCCCCGCGATCTCTCACTCTCTTCTGGTGTATGTCCATTCTGATGGAGCCCTCTGATACTGGGGAGTTTTCTTTTCAATTCAGTGCAGTCGCTCTGGTGTCAGACACATCTGGTTAATGAATGGATGCCCCTATCCGGTAATTCATGCCTCAGGCATTCGTACATCGAAGACTGGAATTTAACCCGTCTCCTCTTCTTGCTTTGAGACGCCTGAGCCGAGGGCCTCCTCTCTCTGAGCCTTCGAGTCGTCGGTAAAGATTACGACTGCTCGTCTTCCGTGTTGATTTATCATGGTCCTCGCGGTGCAGAGATACTTGAAAAAGGCCAACATCGGGACGGAGAAGAACGACTGGATCCATCTTGATCCATTCTCCTGCACCAATCGTCCCAGTTTTTCAAAGTGACCTCACCACCAAGCAGTGTTTGACGCTACCTTTTCGAGTCCTCGATCCTTTTCAGCAATAGCCCCGAGCATTAAATGGGGTTCATCCTCGGTTGTTCTGCCCAGAAAGTGTCTTCTTGCCGCACCATCACGCAACCAAGGGCCCGTTCGCCGAGTGGTCCGCCGTTTTATGTCGGCTGGTTGAGCATTATCTCGAAAACCAAGTGCCACAACCCCGTTTTCGGAAACTACCTTGGCATAACCGCAGGAAACGAAGTGCTGGGCCTTCTCGAGAAGTTTCTCCGAGTGGAATCGCTGCTTTATAATCTGTAGTCCCCAGTTATTTTGGTTCTGCCCCGCTCCATACTTGAGCATCCATCGGAGGCTATAAATTCCCGGGTCAATGGTAGGTACGCCGGGCTGATATCATTAATTGCCTTTATTTGTCTGACCTACACTGTCCTCCTTCGATTCATATTCTTTACCTTCACAATGACGACGAACAAAGCTCTTATTTTCAAGAAGATCCCTCAAGGCTATCCTGTGCCTGGGGAGGACCTTGTAATCGAACCTGTATCTTATGACGCAAACACTTCTGCGCCAGCAGACGGCGTCTTCCTGCAGTCGCTTTACACCAGCTTCGATCCCTACATGCGAGGTCGCATGCGCAGCCCCGAGGTCAAGTCTTATTCCCCTGCCTTCGCCCTCAACAAGCCTATTGAAAGCGCAACAATTGCCAAGGTTGTCCGATCCAACAATGCTTCCTACAAGGAAGGCGACCTTGTCATTGGGCGTCTCCCCATCCAAGGTTATATCTCGCTAGGCGCAGGTGAATTGTCCCGCATCCGTCCTCTCGAAAACCCGCTCGAAATCAAGGACATCCGTGTCTTCCTTGGTGCATTAGGCATGCCCGGCCTGACAGCCTACTCCTCACTTTACGAGATCGGCAAGCCAAAGAAGGGCGAAACGATTTTTGTCTCCGCGGCCAGTGGTGCGGTTGGACAGCTTGTCGGACAATTGGCCAAGCACGAAGGCCTCAAAGTGATCGGAAGCGTGGGCTCAGACGAAAAGCTCGACTACATTGTCAAGGACCTTGGTTTTGACGGTGGTTTCAACTATAAGAACGAGAAGCCTGCAGACGCGCTGGCTCGGTTGGCCCCCGATGGCATTGATATCTATTACGAGAACGTTGGAGGCGAACACATGGAGGCAGCGCTGGACTCCCTCAAGGACTTTGGTAGAGTCGTTGTCTGTGGTCTCATCTCCCAGTACAACACGGCTCCATACCCTATCAAAAACATTTCCAATGTGCTCACCAAGCGCCTCACTATGCGCGGATTCATCGTCGGTGACGCGGGAATGGGCGATAAATATACCAAGGAACATCAGGAGAATGTGCAGAAGTGGATCAAGGAGGGTTCATTCAAGTCTCTCATCCACGAAACGGAGGGAATTGACAACGCTGCCGAAGGGTTAGTGGGCATTTTCTATGGGAAGAACAAGGGAAAGGCTGTCTTGAAGCTTTGATTGGCAATGACAATCATGATGGACCAGGATGTATGTTATTAGGAACAGTTCTTGAGGATCGTTGCTCGTCATGCGCAAAAATGTTTGCAGCTTCCTGTCCCTCGGCATTTGAAGAATGATGCGAGCGCATGGGTTTGGAGTGCAGAACCCATTGTCAGGACGGCTCAGCACATAACCGATGGCATATCAATCGAAATTGTAGTGTTTTCAGAGTTTTGCGAGAGGAAGAATTGCTCCTCCCTCCCCTACAGAAGCCAATAACTTTTTGATCTCGTGCATTCACTTCCATTGCCGACCGTCGGCCAAACTCGGCTGGGCGGAGAAAGCCGACCAATCACCTGATCCGTAATGTGATGACAACGTCCCGAGCGGATTCCCGAGGCTCATCCAGCGGAAATTCAACTTCAGTCTGTGCCTTCTGAAGCGACCGTCTGTGTTTGCTGGTACGCTCAATCGCGGATAGAAGCCCTCCGTACGTTGTGAATATCAAGCTCGTCACAATGGCTTCTCTTATGCGTCGACCTTGCCTCTCTGCCCTCCGGACGCCGCTTGCGACCAGGAATGTCGCTGGCGTAACCCAGGTCGTGGCTTTCCACGCCTCCGCGAGGAGACAGATTCTGCCCCCCGAGCCTCGTGAGTGAACCCGATATCAATTATCCTTTCTGGGTTTATGGATTGAGGAGAATTCGAAGCGGCGCAGACGGACCTATGTATACAGAATGGAGAAGGATGCTAACGCACTTGATACAGAAACCATTCAAGGAACGAGTACGTGACAACCCCAGGACTACCTACCCTTTGCGATAAAAGGACACGCGAATGAACAGAAGAGAAGCCTGGATGCCAATAAATTAAAGATGCGGACAGCGGGACGTCCTGGATATCAACACAGGGGTCGATCGCCATTTTCGAGATAGATATTAACCAGGTTTCCGCTCAGTGAACGACCCGGCTCCTATCCCGACGCCTCACCCCTCGCACGGTAGCTACCACTGGACATTCGAGAGGTTCGTCGTGGATTTTACCAATCCCACTTTGTAGCTATACTAATGCCGTTGAATAGACTCGTTTGCGTTGGTCTCGTCCCAGTTACTATTGCTCCTTTCGCCGCCGGCACCCTGAACCCTGTCATGGATGCTGTACTCTGCTCGCTTCTCGTTCTTCACTCTCACGTTGGATTCCAGTATGCTATCCGAGAATTTCAAAGCTGCCACGCCGAAATCTAACACTTTCGCAGGGCCTCCATCATCGATTACTTCCCCTCCCGCCGCGTTCCTAAGACCGCCTCATTTCTCAACTGGCTTCTTCGTGGCCTCACCCTCACCACCGCTATCGGTCTGTACGAGTTCGAGACAAACGACGTCGGCGTGACGGAGGCTATTAAGCGGATCTGGAAAGCATAGACGGAGTATTTGATTTCCTTCTCTTACCCTTTTCTTTTGTTTTCCAGCTTATATCAGAAGGTTTTTTATGTTAGGATGTCTACCGATGTATATCCTTTGTTTTCCCTCGGTAGGCCAGCTCAGGGGATAGATCTCGCTCTGGCTGAGCACAAAATGTCATGGTTCCCAAATGATGAATGTAACGTTCCACTGGGTATGTCCGACTACTAGCCGGATGTCTATACCATACCCACCGGCTTCTAGAGAGGGCACTTAAAAGCCATAAACTCACTCATCCTCCTCATCCCCATCTCCCTCCCCGCCAGACGGCAACCGATCATCATCATCCGCCCTCTCCATGACCTTTTCAATAACCTTCAACGTCGTCTTCAAAGGTAGCCCAATAACGTTATCATAACTCCCTTCGATCTTCTCCACCAAAATTGACCCCAGCCCCTGCATCCCATAACCCCCCGCCTTATCCACACCTTCCCTCGTCCTCACATAAGCCAATATCAAATCATCCGTCACCTCCGAATCAAACCTTACATTCGTCTCCTCGATCGCCGTCTCGATCGCATACCCCGGATCCCGCGCACTGCTCAGGGGGGACATGGCCACAATAGCCGTGTACACTTTATGGTCCCTCGCATCTCGGAGACTCTTCAGCATGGCGAGATGATGTGCCTCGGAGCGCGGTTTCTCAAGGATAGCACCCGACTGCGTGTTGACGACGATCGTATCCGCCGCGAGGATGAGCGCGGGCTCACCCTTCTCCTCATTCACGATCTCGCGCGTGTACACGGATTCCGCCTTCTTGGTTGCTGTTGCGAGGACGTATTCGAAGGGTTGCAGGGAGTGCGGGAGGTCTTCGGCGAAGTCGGAGGGGATGATTTCGACATTTGGGAGACCGAGGTAGGAGATTATTTGGCGGCGGCGAGGGGAAGAGGACGCGAGGATTACGCGCTTGGTGCGGAGGGAGATGAGTGTTGGGAGGGGGAGGGGTGGTGGAGGGGGAAGCTGGCGTTTCGGGGTTGTTGATGTTGCGGTTTCGTAGGCTGGGGGGAGGTCGGTGTCGGATGCGGCTGTGGAGAGGAGGGGTTCTTTTTTATCGGACATGATGTTCTTCTGAGCGCTTGCTTGTCTTGAATATCTTTAGAATGTGTATTTGCTGAATTCCGTGATCAATTGGGCTTGAAGAAGGGGTAGAGGGGCGGATAGATCTTCGTACTCCGACACGAGTCATCTGGAGATCGGTGGGCGGTGAGCCCTGGCATTGAGGAACGGATGCAGGTGTGAGACCGGGGTTGCCATGATCACAACTTCGAGACGAGAGCTGGCTGAGAAGTGGCTGCGCTAGTTAGAGTGTGGCACAATATTCTTGGGTACAGAGAGCTGGCGACTCCTTAAGGCACCTGTTTTCAGGATGTGCACCAACATCCAACCCCTCTGAGGCATGACAACGCAGGGGTTGATATGATAATCTGAACATTTTTCGTTAGATATAAAGCTATAGTATATGGGTTTGCTAATACTAATATGTCTGAGTACATGTTACATATTCCGAGTGGCATTGTAGTAATCAATACCGGATATCAATCCGAGGAGTATTCCGTCGCAGAGTTCGTCAAGATAAGAGCAAGTCCTCTGGAGAGCCATCTGGCTAGACTAACAAAGATAGAGCACACGCAGAGCCACTTCAATTTCTCGTAGATACGACAAAGCTCCAATTCACCCAAAGATGTCTGATATCATATCCGTACGCCTGAACGCCAAGTCATCGAAGATCCTTTGCGTGAAGTGTATTCAAGATAAAGGAGTACCTCACCGTACTCAGTACGCCGGGAAGAAGAAAAATTGCCGCAGAGGTGCGTTGAATGGTTGTACGCCTTCCTCAGGAGGGAGGATCCACGCCACCCAAGCCCACACGAATCAAGCGCCCCAAGTGGTGTTGCAGTGTGTTTCGCGCGCAATTATGATCGTCAGGAATGGAAGAGTGAATCTGAAACCAGCAGCTAAAGTTTAAAAACTTCACACTGTCGGACCTCGGCATCAGAGTCCCGAGAGAACAAAACACCATCAAGGTCGCATATCCTCGCTAATGCGACCACCTCTGCGTTCGATCTCGGCAATGAGCTCCTTACGTTCTTGGATCTTGAGGTGGATAAAGTCCACGGTCTTCTTTAGCACGATGCTCTCGCTGCGGCCTTGGCCCTCAAGGCCAGGAACGAGCTCTGTGAGGCGATCAAAGCCTTCACGGATTGCAGCGCGCCGTTTTTGCTCAGAGGCAATATGATTGTTCTTCTTTTCCTGCTCCGTCAAACGAGGTTTGTCCCTATCACCGCCAGCGCCTCCTTGTCGAGACGAGTTGGTGGGTGTGGATGAAGAGCGATCATGTCGGTCGTCGGTATTTGCAGTTGCGCTTGCCGCTGTGGGGGAATATGAAGGTTCGGATGAGGTTGATGCTAGGATGGGAGGCTGCGCAGAAGGCATGTTGCCTGGCCTCTTCTTTGAACGAGGGGATGTTGAGAAAGCGAGTGTTCGGGAAAGAGGGGCAAGTCGTGTGTGTGACCGTGAGGGTACCAATGGAAATCACAGCTAGAGGGGGGCAGAACACGAATAAATAGGTAAAAGGATAAAGCAGAGGAGGAGAGAGCGAGGGAGTTGGAAGGGAATATAAGAAGAGGAGGAGGAAGAGGAAGAAGTGCAGCTGGAACGAAGGCTTTGGCGAGCCCAGACAAGCCATCGCAAATCCTCCAGATTTAGGCCATTTTAGCGTGCGGAGAGTCGACTCGTCCCAGTCCCAGATCAACCCACTCCCTGTCCACCTGCAATTTAATTTTCAAACGACGAGTCCACCCCTGGATCGATCTTAGCTAATTATTCGGATGCTTCCGGGACCCTTCCAACCGCCAAGAGCAGACCAAAATCTGGGAGATGGTCCAGCTGGGGGTATCCCCCAGTCTTGGCTGCTTCACGTCATCGATTTGGCCTCTTGCCTGAGAATCATGCCATTTAGCTTGGAGAAACTGCTTCCCCCAGTTCCCCAAGATTATGCCTTATGTTCCGCCGTAGGTATACTTCGTCGGTGTTGCGGAGCAATTTATCACCTTTTTGCCCACAAACAACTACTATGACCTCACCTTCCCATACTACGCTCCGGGACCACTTCTGATCAAGAGCCTTGAACTGCCCAACCTTCCCTTCCAAGAAACAGTATGGATGAACACGAACCTCTACACGGCTCTTGTCTATGTGGACGAAACGAATATCTCATTCGGATCCCTGACAATGTGACTGATCACGCCCATGTCTACTTCGATACAGGGCGTGATAACCGTACGTTCAACTCTCCCTGTCAAGAGGCTTCCCTTTCCATACTAAACCTGGTTCAACGTCTAGGAAGGTCGTATGGTACACCACTTACCGCATGGTTAAGAGTTCCCCTAAGCTGGTACCAATCGCATACTCAGTCCTACTTCCCAGACGAAACGCATGGGACCATCCGTCGCATCTTCTCCCCGCCACATGCACCACACACCCAGAGAGTCTTTTGTGGATTCTGTGGGTCGCCGCTCACCTACTGGAGTGAGGAACCTAAAGGGGAGGCCGAGTTTATGTCCGTGACTATCGGCAGTTTGTACGGTGACGACCAGCGGCTCTTAGAGGATCTAGATCTTCTTCCGCGGTGGGAGAGTCCTGAAGAGTCGACACCAGAGCGGGACGATATCACTCCAGCCACGAATGCATTTAAGTCTCCGTCGTCAACCCTCGCTCCGTCTACGGCATCTGAATCAGGTCTCGCGCGGACTTACAGACATGGAACGGCAGGAGGAATTCCTTGGTTTGAAGAAATGATTGAAGGAAGTGGGTTAGGAAGGCTGATGAAAACAAGGCGCGGCGTGGGAGTGAGCGATGGTCAGTGGACCACTATCGAATGGGAAGTCAGCGAATGGACAAACACAGGTTCGGAAACCGAAGTCTCCTCGGCGCAGGCTGTAGGGAAAAGGAAGCGTGGGGATGGTGCAGGTATGGATGATGCTTAACTCTCTCAGAAGTTGAGAGAATCTAGGCATTCTGGGCATTGAAAATGGCAGGATTAATACCAGGGCCCCGTCTCCGCTCGAGCCCTATATCCCTTCCAGGAAAGTATCCTGGAAACCCGACTAGGCAAATGATGGGACTGCTACAGTGAATTTTTAGAAATCTAAAGTATTTTATGTGGCCAAATATGGTTTTCACTGCGCTACAAGAGAGAGACGCCTTTACACATAGTGCGGATTAAGTGGCGTCTGAGTGATGCAGTTCTTCCAGGTTCAAAGGTTCACCAGCCCGATTTCCTAAAGAGGTATCGCTTCGATTGGGGAGTGAAGCAGCCTTTAGAGGATAAACACTAAAATAACAATTTTTCCTATTTCCTTTGATTCTTAAATAGTCTTCTGTTCTTTCTTTAACTCTCTATTATCATCGATCCTTACAGTTTATCTCATATCCTTCTGAATTAATTACGGATATCTAGAACTTACATCGACAAGTATACCCCGGGAGGAAACCATCCCTTCTCCTAGGAGGACGGTTCTGTATGTCTACTCTTAGTCGTCCTACTAAGCCAAAGAGCAGTAACAAGGTATTGGCATTAGACTAACATCGGGGCGGAAGCACAGTTCTTTCCATTAGTTGATCCGCAACGCAGCCTCATATTTACACCAACGAGAGTAATGGGGAAGCAGACCCTACGTCCCAGAATGGGTTCGTGTGTACCAGCCGCTACTGGAAAGCTTCGGGCTGCCCTAGGCAATATAGTCCAGCGTATGAAGCGTTTTATTGAACCAGACGACCTTCCATCACTTCTATCTTGGCGCCCAAGTTTAGGCCGCAGATCTTCTCAGTGTGAGGCTTCGAAGAACAAAGATGAGCCCAGTCAAATAGATTTACGCCGTTGCGAGTTAAATATCCGCACCAGTGCAAAGTGCACTCCTGGTCCGCGGGGCGCCAAAACGAAAGCTATCAGAAGAGGAGGATACCATAGGCGCCATAAGCGGGCCATGAAGGGAATCAACTTTCCGGGAATGAGATACCGAAGGCAGTGGAGCGAGGCCGTCAAAAGCGCCAGGAGGGCGAGGGCAATTCGCGCCCTTCATGCTTGTGTCAAGGCTCTCACAGTGAATCCTTATGAGCCAAAGATATTGTACCCTCTTCATGGTCTATATCCCAGGCAAGATTCGCTGACTGTAAGGCGCTCAAGGATATGCCTCTCTCTTGTCTGGAAATCTCTTGTCTGGAAACTGGATCTCATAAAATTTCGATACGGCAATGGTCGTCCAAGTCCCGAGTGGGAAGCGTACGTAACTTCGAGGTCCTCTAGAAGTCTGGATAGATACTTACTTCCATGTATAGGTCGGGAAAATGATACCAGTGGATCTCTGTCGCCGTGTCAGCCGTCCAAGCCCTGTTGAAAGGACATCTGCCTCCCCGAGTGACAGATTGAGCATGGAGGCCTGGCCGCAATCCAGTGCCATATTAGTGAATGGGGATAATCTACGATGTGCGTCTTTGCTGCCCCCCAGTCAATGCCGAGCCTATTTACAGAGCAACACAAACTCACTATTAGGCAAAGGCCACGAACTTGAATGCATATCTGTCTTTGAGCAGGCACTGCACCCTTCTCCTCTTTTTTCACCTCCTCCTAACACGTTCTCTTCCCACCCTCATTCCAATACCCACACTGAAGATAGTGTATCAAACGCCCATATTGAGACCCCTTTCGAGGTTACCATTGCGCCCTTGAAAATCAACAAGCTATCCCCAGCAGTGGGCTCTTCCACTCAGGACGCTATGGTCGACCATAAACACACAACCAGCGGCGAGAAAAACGGCAGCTCTGATGGAAATCGTGAAAGCACTGTCGAAGGTATCTTCCCACTCCAGCTTCTCCAAAGCCGTATCAAACGGCCAGTCTACTTCCCTACATGCAGACCTTAAAAGGCTAATGCTTACGAACAGGAACCGCAACCCAGACTCTTCAGCATGTAAACCCTCCCTCTCTTTCCGTCCAAACGAGCCCCACTAGTCACGTATCCCTGGGCCAAGCTGGCCAAAATAGTCCAGGTAATGCTCTTCGCAGTCGTTCTTTCTGCAAATTACCACTGACACCAGCACAGACTCACCACAGACCGGTAGTGCATCGCAGAGCTCCGCGGCCAAGGAAAGCCCGAAGCCTCGTCCTCCGCCAAAGGACAACGCAGATTCTGCAGGCTCACGTATACCTCGAGGAATTGGCTTAAAACAGTCAGTAAATACTTCTTCCCAAAAGGGAAGTCGGTGTCCTCCTGATATTCGCAGCTCTATCCCAGTCGCAGTCAAGAGGCGAAGTGCGGAGCAGCTGAGCGTTGCGCTGCAGGGAAAGCAGAGTGGACCTTCCCCTAGTGGTGGACGGGTTACCGAGAAGCCTCGTGGGCCACGTCCGAAGCCATCCACAGAGCAGACTAGCCTTGTTATACCGGATCCAGGTAACGCAGGAGACCAAGCATCAGATCCACGCCCTGCATCTGTGTCTTCATCATCTGCTAGTAGCTGGGATTTCGGCGATGGCGATGAACTTGAGAGACCCATAACCGTCTTCACTGGTGAGTACCGCACTCGTGTACTCCCAATTCCAGGGAACCAAGCTGCTGGTCCTACACTGAGGATTGCTGCTTCAGCAGACGACATAATCATGGGAAGCCCCAGTCGCGAGTCTCCTAACTACGCTGTTACCCAGAGAACCAATCCTACCAGGGTTAAATACCTGGACAAGCTACTCCCGAGTACACCGAAAGATTCTGGCAGTCTGAAAGGCGATATTCCATTGTTAGACTCCAATAAGAGCGAAGGAAGCAGCCAAAAGGACACCCCAGTCACCCGGAACTTCTGTCGTCCGCAGCTTTCCCTTGACAGTCTCCCGAAGAGGGATATCAGCAACAAGGAGATGTCGATATCAAGGAAGCCAGTCAAAGGATCCAGCCTTGGGCGTCTTTTCTCACCTAGCCTGAAAAGCTTGCAGTCTGACACCGAGCCTCTTGTGCCAAAAATACCGGACCAGTACTGTTCCGACCAAGAGACCGGTCTGCACCAGGCCCCTAGCAAAGTCGTGCAGCCGGAAACCCCAGAGAAACCTGCATCCGAAGCAAAAGATACACCACTCAGCGCCGAGGCGAATATTACTACGACGCCTGCGACTGTAATTAGAACAGGTGTCGTCCAGTCGCATCCACCCCGCACTTCTTCCCTTCGAGCGATTTCCGACTTCCCTAATGATTCTGCAACGAAGCTACCTCGGAAGCCAGCCACGAACCTGAAACGAAATGTCACCTTCAATGATATCGTGCCACTAGGCACTAGGAAAGAGCAGATAACCCCAGACGGCGACAGACCCAGGCTTCCCGAATCTAGAAGCAATCACATTCTGGACAGCTTCCGCAACATCTTCAGATCTCGGACCGGTGTCGCAGAAAAGGAACGAGTCAAGAAGGAGGGTGAAGCCCCAGAGCTGACAAACGAAAATCAGACTCCTCAGAGTGGGCAAGGCCATACTGATCCCGAGACAAGCGTGAAGGCAAAGCCCAAACACCCCAGACTCCCTAGCGGAGTAAGCTGGAACAAAAGCTCCCGTAACCCTAAAACCGCAGATGTGCCGCCCACCACCCCTACTCCGTCAGTCCCCCGCCTACTGGCGCCCTCGAACCGGCATACTGAGAGCAATACACCTTCATTTGCCCGTCCCACTAAGTCTACACGTACAAAGGCTGCTTCTGGTCTGAGAAGCCCGTCTTCAATCACTCCCGATATTCACCCTCGCAGGACTCATATCCGCACCGCGTCGACTGGAAGTCCTCAGCGTTTGGCCCTGGGCCCAAGACGTGCAACCAGTAATCTATTGGCATTCTCTGCTCAAAAGAGGTCTAATCAGCCTCCCGTGCCCGAGAAGACGGCGGTAGCTTCAAGTGAGTCGACTGACAGCCTGCCTAAGAACCTCGAAGCTGCCCGCAACCGCCTTGAAATGCTCTGCAAAAAGGTCGGGGAAGCCACTAATCCACTCGAGAGGGATAGGCATATTCGTGTAAGCACTTCCGTTTTCTTTCAATATTCCATTATAAGCATACCGATTTATTAACGTTTGTCTTTAGCTCGCGCTCACCCTGCAGCAACAACTCGGTGATTACCAGAGTATCGAAAAGGTTGCTTTAGAAGCTGAGGCGGCAGCAAAAATAAAGCAACTGGAGAGAAAGGCTGCGGAAGATTGCCTCAACACAACTCTGGCCGAAGCCCATGCCCAGCTTGATCAGGATTAAAGGTGAGGCTAACAACGATCCCATCAGATTCTGCTCTCAATGGGCAAGTCGCTTACAACCTGAGATGCAGCTCACTTACACTTCTCTTCCGGTCCGTCTGGACGGCGCAATCCAATGTTTTGAGTCATACTTCTTTACCTTTCTGGACTTCGGCATCGGCATTTTGATTTCAGCCTTTCTTCGAGTTCCAGAATCTGGGGAACCATCGGCAGGAATTTACTCATGCCTAACAACAAAACAAACAAAAACAGTTGAAAACAAGAAAAGAGCAACAAAAAAAAAGTCGAATATCAATCCAGTTTTTGCGAAATCCCTTCTCTCTTGACCTCACCTTGAGGAATACATATCGTGCTGCTGGTCGACCTGAACAACCCTCAGCTTCGAGTATCACGCCTGACCTTCCTTCAACTTCCGCCTCAGAACCCGACAGCATTGGTTGGCGCAATTGGTCCGGCAGCGAATGATGGATAGACTGCTCACTGGGACAGCGGAGAAGACGATTGTGGGCAAACACGGAATCCATATCTGACACAGCTTTCATCGTTCCTTACTAGCTGATTGTTTCAGATCTTTCCTCATGCCAGGCGTGGGGAACAAAGAAGAACGAAAAAAGAACAAAAACATGTGAAACCCAGAAAATGTCAATAAAAAAAGCTTCAAGCACCTTAGCTAGATACCTTATCTCTTAATGCATATGTCTGAGTCAAGAATCATCCAGTTGGTCCAGAGGAGCTCATGGTGAGATCGGCAAGTTTCTCGCAGCGAAACGATCCTCAGTATTGGATCTATTCAGAAGTACGAGGACGGTTCCTTTGTATGCATGCATTCAAACGCCATGTCAGGGCATACGGAGGTTTTCTTTGACCTTGCAGACCGCCATGTGGCTATAAAGGAACCTGGTGATCTGAAATTGAACGAGGCATTGATGAAGGGGTATGTATAAAGAAGCGAAATAGAGATAAAAGCACACAAAACAATGTTAGATATCTTCGACAAGTAGACTAGATATTTAAATCCTCAACCTTTCAGCACGCGACGGACTTGTGTTTCTGGTTTCTGCTTAGAAGAAAGTCAACAAGAGACGTGCCTGCGTTATTTGAGCGAGTTTACCACAACTGTTTACTGCGATCCGTCTTCCGTCTTCGGCTTCAACCTTTCCTCCTACTAGTAATCTTCAGCCGAATTACCGTCCACTGAGCCCAAAATGGCACGCGGGTACAGATACCAGAAAAGTTCCGTAAGTAGACGCTGCTGACATTTGCCCCATCCGGCGACTCCGAATGAGACAGCTGTGTTGGATGCGCTTGATGAACTATCAGCGACTGACTTGTGTTTGGCTAGAACGGCGCCCCGTTCAACGCGCAGAACGCTTCAAAGAAGAAGAAGAGCTATCCGCCGCGAAACCAGGCTGCTTCCTTCAACGCCCAGCGGGACATGGGCTCATTCGACGGCAGCGCAAACTGGCGCTTCGAGTCCGGCCCGCCTCCGTTCTGGGGTTGGCAACATCGTCCCGGCCGATGGTTCAGCTATTATGATGGCCCCAGTCAGAGGCCCTTCAAATCCGCTCCTCCACCTTTGCCCCACGAACCTGCAGGGCCGGAGTCCTTCTACCCTCTGCCCTTCTTAATGGATAGGGCGCTCGGCAGCCAGTTCAGGCATGGGTATCCAGACTACGACAACAGACTGTTCTTAGACGAATATCGGTTCCCTGGCCCTCATCAGGTAAGATATCTCCCCAGACTCTGAGAGAACTCGCTGCTGATCATGCTCGTCCTGGAGATCTACCAGCCACCCCACCTCGAAGGGGAAAACCATGTACCGTCCGAGAATGTCTGCGAATCGGAGGACAAACCTGAGGCCCAAAGCAAGAAGCTCCGTGGAGAGGCACCTGAGTTCGTTCCACGTTCAAGATTTGCCGCGGAGGAGGAACCCAAAGCGAAGGTGAAGGAGCCCTGCTGGCTTGTTGTCAGCAGCCAATGATGCTTCTGCGAAAATCCAAAACCCCTTCACTATGAGCTGGGCCTGGCTGGCTTCAGGCCACGTACCGGATTCGCTCACATCTGAATCTTCTTTTTGCGTTTCTTCTTTTCGTCTCTTCCCTGGGGGTACTGAATGAGGGTCTTGGCGTTGTCGTTGTCGAATGAGTTTCTCAGTGATTGTACTCCAAAGTAGTCTTTTCGCACTAAAAATAAAAGGATATGGTGGCTTTGAAAGCCCAGCCTTAAACCAAGCCATAAACAGTTGCATCCACCGCTCTGCCACGAAAGCCAAGCTTTGGCTTGTCAAGTGGATCCCAAAGAATCGACGCCCAGCACTGATCCTGCCTCCACCCTTCACTTTGCTTGTTGTCTGGCGTCAGCTTTCTTGGATTTGATTTCATGCCCTTGCGCCCCATGTCACTTGAGGGTTTACTCTTACTTTTCGCAGCTCGCTACGGACGGATCCCTCATACCCGCAAGCCTGATGGGAGAAACAACAGGATGAAGAGAGAGCCTCAGGAAGCGAGAAGGCAAAATGTCGTGCTCAGGAACTATCGGCAGCCAATGGTCGATAAGTTGAGCATCCCTTTTTCAGAACGGCATTCGACTGTGGACCTCTTGGTCGCCCCCAACACACGAGACTGGCTGTGGGCCCGCCATGAGGGAGCTGAATGTTGTTCACGACCAACACAGCCTTATGATGTCTCATGCGAGCGGCTCTTCGGTTCCTAAAATAACCTGTCATTGGCCCTTCTCTTGCAATCCTTCATTTGCCGAGTGGACGCCTGAGTTCTAGGGATTTCGATCTCCATGAAAGGAAATAATCGATCGCCAAATATCCCGACGCCCAACTCCTCCACTACGATACCAATGAAACAAGCTGGCGAATCATGACGGTGCTACTCCTGAGAAAGGCTGCGAAGTTAACCAACACAGCCCAGATGCATGTTGAAGGCGCAAACAACTCGAATATTTATCTGAAGATGAGGCCGCCCCGAACTTCTGGTTTGTTATACTTCCAGATCAGTCTCCAAAACCTTCTGCAGCATGGGTCTTATTCGCCCGGTGTTGGCAGGTTTGCCAGCCCTTCTACTCTGTCTTGTGTCTTTTGTTTCCGGCTATGGTGAACATGTCAAGGGCAGTGGGAACACAGTTTCCTTTCAGGTCACGTTAACATGGGCGGATTGGCAACCGGCTGGGATTTCTCGAAAGATGATTCTCGCCAACGGCCAGTTCCCAGCGCCACCGTTGGAATTAGAGCAGGGAGATGATGTCGAATTCCTGGTTATCAACGAGCTCCCATTTTCTACCGCCGTTCACTTCCATGGTATGGAATGAGCTCCCCTCCCCCTTTCGGGGGCTTGCCTACCTTGAGTCTCGTGGACGCTAACCCTTTGCCTGCCAGGGATCGAGCAACAAAACACGCCCTGGTCCGACGGTGTGCCGGGTCTCTCACAAAAACCAATTCCGCCTGGAAGTTCATTTCTATACAAATGGCGAGCAACGAACTACGGAAGTTATTTCTACCATGCGCATAGACGAGGTCAACAAGAAGATGGCCTGTATGGAGCAATCCATATCCAGCCTGATGCTTCCATCGAAAAGCCCTTTTCGATCATCGCAGACGACCAGCAAGATCTTCGTGCCATGGAAAACGCTGAGCGCAACTCAGCGCCAATCTTCCTGTCAGATGTGCGCAAGCTAACCGCAGAAGAATTATGGGAAGCGGAGGTAGCCATGGGACGCGATGCATTCTGCGCGAATGCCCTGCTTGTCAACGGCAAGGGAACAGTGAGCTGCCTGGGACGGCAGACAATCGACCAATTCACCACCGATGCGCAAAAAGCGGTTTTGGGAAATCAGAGACTAACTGATATAGGGTATGGTCCAGGGCCCCGGAAAACAGCATATTAGGGTTACTGATGCTGATGATTCGGCAGATGCCTCCCGCCTACGAACGCCGTGGCACAAGGAAACCACCCGCACAATATTAGCGCCATTCCTCCGTCAGTTTTCGATGGTTGTACTCCATCCAATGGTTTAATAGAACGGCTCTATCCGAACGCAGCGGAGCGGTACGTCAGCTACGATCTGATAAGTGCCGCAATTATCTCAACAATCACGTTTGCCATTGACGAACATCCCATGTATGTTTATGCGATCGATGGGCAATACATTGAACCGACGCTTGTCGACGCGATTACCATCACCAATGGAGCGCGATACTCCGTGCTAGTTAAGTTGGATAAACCGGCAGGGGATTATACTATTCGCGTGGCGAATTTCGGCGTCAATCAGCTCATAAACGGCACTGCGCTCCTGACATACCACAACGGCGCTGGGATACAACAACACCCCTCGGTGCCGTCAATTGACATTGCTGGAGCGCCCTCATCACCTGAATACACGGTTTTGAACGAGTCAGCCATTGTTCCGTACCCTCCTCAAGATGTGTCCCAGGTACAAGCCGCTCAAACGCATGTACTCAAGATCAGCCGCTACGGTCAGTCATATCTCTGGACTTTGGGAAACACAAGTTTTCCTCTAGCCCTAGAAGACGCGTCGCCACTGCTCTTTAACCCCACAGCCGGGAAAAAGGACCTCACAGTCAGTACCCGCAATGGCACCTGGGTCGATCTAGTTTTCGACGTCGATGACGACCTCCAGCCTCCTCATCCTATCCATAAACACTCCAATAAGTTCTTTGTGATTGGCCAAGGAGAAGGGAAATGGAACTACTCCTCTGTGACCGAAGCCATGAGATATATTCCCGAAAACTTCAATTTCGAAACCCCTCAGATCCGGGATACCTTTGTCACCCCTCCAGCTACGACAGGGCCGACGTGGCTCGCGCTTCGGTACCATGTCATCAATCCTGGAGCGTTCCTCCTCCATTGTCATGTTCAAGTCCATCTCAATGGGGGCATGGCTTTGGCATTGTTAGACGGGATCGACGAATGGCCTGAGATCCCAGAGGAATATCAACCATACGACGCATCCACACTGGAGAAACGATAGACGAGACTTGCGCTCCGAGTAACCTACCCCGCATTCCGACTCCCTGCCCTCAGGCGAAAGCCGAGGGACACTTACTGACAACCTTCACGCAATGATCCACGACATTCTGTAAATATTTGTTTTACTTACTTGTATATCGCGTCTCTAATATCATGATACATAATTGCCTCTTCTAATTTTTTCGTTCCTCTTTGTGTGACGCGAAAGTTCGTGACTGTGGCAAGAATTGTGCAACCCAGACGGTGGCTGAGTCAGTCAGGGGTGTGCGTGTCTTCTCCGCTTCAGAGCAGACCGAAAAATCCTCAGACCTCGGAAAAGGACTCAACTCCAGGCTCCCTTCGACTTCTTCTCGTTAGAACTTGAATTCTCGGAGATAAAGACGCTCGGCCGCCGCATTGAGCCTCTGTGAAGCGGGGATCCTGGCCGCTCCTTCATGAACCAGCTCGGCTGATCTTCGCGCCCAATCTCAGCGACAAGCGGCTAGTGTCTGCGGCTAAATCATCCCTCCTCAGTGGTTCGCACTGCTTACCCTTTCTTGTGAACCTCTCTCACAACTGCCCATCTGCATCGTCCCACGACGCAGCTGTGACCCGTGCTCCCTCCCCCGAATATCTCGGCGGATCGTGTGCGGCTGGGCCCCGCCCACCCCTAGATCAAGATGGTTTTCTGCGGCAAGCCAAGTAAAGGCTGCGGCGAGTGCCGATCCCGCAAGATCCGATGTGATCAGGGTCGACCGACCTGTTCCCAATGCGCCAAGGGCAAACGGACCTGTCCCGGCTACCGAGATGAATTGTCTCTGATGTTCCGTGACGAAAGTCAACAGGTCGTCCGAAAGGCAAAGACCGGCGCCTCGAGCCGACGGGCCAAGAAAGCAGCATCCAGGCGACCTTCTCCCCCCGCCTCGGAGTCACACAGCAGCAACACCGATAGTCCAGACCTCTCGTCCATCGGGAAGGCAAGCACGCCGACCTCGTCACCGTTGGTGAGCCTCGGCAGCGATATTCTCGATTCTAATGAAGCGGAAGATGTGCAGCTCATCAACGGGGATCAATTACAACAGCAAGAGCTTCTTCATAAGCCGCGGAAGGTGCAGCCTTCCTGGAAACTGACAGTAGATGAAGCCGTCAACTACTTCCTCCGGCATAATGTGTGGCCGACGGGGATCTTCATGATGAACTTCGAGCCCAAGTCACCGGGCCTTGGAAATCTGAGTGAACAAGCGCAGATGGCAGCGCTTGTCTCTGTCGGGACGGCCATGTTGTCCCGCGTCCGGCGGTCGAAGGAACTGGAGCTCGCTGCGGAGCGAGAGTATGGGCATGCGCTGACACTTCTAACGCGCGCTGTCTGTAATGAGAAGGATTCTAGAGCCAACTCAACGTTGTCGGCAGTATTACTGTTAGCTATCTTTGAGGTAGGTTTCATCTGTGGCGCAGCAAATCCCAAGCTAAAAGCATGTCAGGTAATCACCAGTCGTTCGATCAAGAGCATCGAGAAGTGGACGAACCATATATATGGGGCGGCAGCCCTACTTGAGTTACGAGGGCCAGAACATCTGCAAAGCGAAGAAGGACTCAAGCTTTTTGTACAGCTGAGATTTCAGATTGTAGGTCTCATGTCGCCATTCTTCGTCGCCAGAACTGACCAGAAATAGATCATCAGTTGTCTCCAAAGAGGTATGCGAGTGCCAGGGTCGCTTTTAGAATGCTCAAAGATCGCAATGTATCTCCGGCCGCAAATTGACGCCTACTGCGATCGTCTAATATGCATAGCTGGAAAGCTCTCCAACCTAAGAGCAGATATCCACGGAAAAGTCTTGACGGATGCAAATGAAACTTTATCCGCTGCATACGCAATGGAAGCAGAGCTGTTAGCATGGGTTGCGGCTGGTCCGCCCGTTTTTCTATACACCACATACGAGTGTTCGTCGCTCGAGCAATGGGTCAGGATGTTTGGAAACAAACCTTTCCCGTACAACAACCAATACCATGTATACCGTGATCTTTGGATCTGTCACACATGGAACCAATACCGGTGCGCACGAATAATTGTCTGCGAGATCATCCTAAGTTGCCTTCGTCGACTCTCGGCCGTCTCGCCAACGATGGCCATGTCCAAGGAACTGCAGGGCCATTGCGCCCGGATTCGCAACGTTACGCGCGAGCTGGCAAGTGACATTTGCGCCAGCGCCGCTTTCCACCTCGGCGTGGAAGGCTCCCCTGCAGCGGCGTTTACAGTCCCCACAAATTACTGTTACGTCGGTGGAATGCTCCTTCTCTGGCCGCTGACTTTAGCCGGGGGTACGGAGCCAAAAGATCACCCGATTCGAAAATGGGTCCGCGACTGCCTGCGGCTTATCGGGCACAGTATCGGTATCGATCAGGCCCTAGCTCTCATCGATGTTCTGGAACAAGAAGCGGGGGTATTTGAAGGCTTAGAAGAGACTGAGTCAGGGGTAGTCTTTCGGTCGACTGCGGACGCGAGCATCCATAACCGCATATTGGTTGGGACATGGAGCGTATGATTTTCCTGGGTCAGAGGAAGCGAGTAACATTCGCAACGACAGGGCTGTGTATTGGTCTTTCCATGGGTTTGGAGACGGAGTTTGGTGGAATCGACTTTCTAGTTCGGCGTCCGGTCGCTGTCTTCCCAAGGGAGCCTCATAAATTTCATTTCACCGCAGATCACTTAGCGTCAAGGCTGAATCTGTCCAACATGGACACGAGGCTGAGTCCAAAGGCGCTTGCATTTTTGAGGGTCCAACGAGGCTGAAGGGAAGCCAATGGGGCCTGAGGCACCCCGGGCGCAATTCCGCTCCGCCACAGCAATTTCACACCCGTGGACCCATAGACACAGCCTTGTCCTTCCTCCCTTGGAACCAAACAATGAGAACACGATCAAAATTCACTACCCCTAGTAGACAAATAGATGCCATTCGTAGAGCCCTTGCACTCTGTAATTCTATCTTGGGACCCAAGCCCTCTTTGGAATCAGCGATACGAACCCCATATTCAAAAGGCAGACAATCAATATGCCTTGGACTTTTGTGGACAAGTATATAGACAGTGAAGAGTGGAGGCAAAATACACTCTTGCCATCCAAGGAAAGGCAAAGGGAAGACTTCAGTCACTATCAGCTCCAAACCATAGAAATTTTGCCTCTGAGCCTTTATCAATGAGCCTCCTTCGAAAACTTCTCTCTTCTCCGTCCTCCTCCCCTCTTCCGTATCAGTCTCGAGCCCAACCACCTTCCTCATACAGAACCACAACCAACATGGGCAACTGCCACTCATCCCAAACTGCGGAACATACGATCCCTGCACAGCGCAGATCAGCCGGAACAACATCGACCTTCAAATCCCTGCAGCCCCATGTGGCTTCTCAGCCCTACGACCACCAGGAGTCAACACAGCATAACAGCGAGATGTGGTCCCCGCCCCCCTACAGCAGTACCAACACCACAACCACTCCTGCCGCACACACTACTAGCAGCAGCAGCGGAGTCGGCCTCAACGACACGCAGTACTCCTTCCTTAGCACTTTCGATACCATCTTCCTCGTCGACGACAGCACCAGCATGCGTGGCAAACGCTGGCGCGAAGCCGAAGATGCCATCGCCGCCATCGCCCCCATCTGCACTCACTACGACGCCGACGGAATAGACATTTACTTCCTCAACCATCGCAACCAAGCCCGTTCGGCCTCAAACGGCGGCTACAAGAACGTCACCGATGCCTCTGGCGTGCGCGAGATCTTCAAATCCGTCTCCCCCACCGGTGCGACCCCCGTGGGAACGCGTCTGCATCAGATTGTCACACCCTACATGCGCGATCTGTCGAGGTTGGCCCCGCAGGGACGCGACTCCGAACTCAAGCCGCTGAACATCATTGTTATTACGGATGGCGTGTTTACCGACGATGCGGAGAGCGTCATCGTTAATGTGGCTAGGCAGTTGGATCATCCCAGTGTGCAGGCTGTGCCATGGCAGGTGGGGATTCAGTTCTTCCAGGTTGGCGATGATGAGCCGGCGAGGGAGTATCTGCAGAAGTTGGATGATGAGCTTGTTCGGAGGAGGAGCTATGATGGGATCAGGGATATTGTTGATACAGTGCCTTGGAAGGGGGATCGTGGGAGGGTGTTGAATGCAGAGGGCATTCTTAAGTGTGTGTTGGGGGCTGTCAATAAGAAGTATGACAAGAGGGAGGCTTCGCGTTGATTTGGCTTCTTCTGTGTATTTCCTTCGTTCACGTTTGTTTCCCTTTTCCTTCTGGTGGTGACCTGGCTTCGAGAGCGGTTTCACTGGCGTTGTTGAAAGTATTACAGCATATTTTTCCAGAAGATTGTGGCTTTTCCTTTCTTCGTCTGTCAACTCAAAATCCATCAGATTGCTGGAAATTGATCTTTGAAACGCACCTCTTCTTTCCTCGTATTGGCTGTCGGTTTCAATCCGATATTATGATCTCACTGTGCACAGATATTTGCATCAGGGGAACTTCCTTGATTCGCGATGTGATTGGCGGACGGACGAATAACTCCTGGTCCGTGAGAAGAGGATCTCCAGCCAGTCCGAGCTTTGTTCGTCGGTCTCAGCTCGCCGTCCTCTGGCTCGTTTGATGAACAAATTGCAGACACGGCCAATTCCTGGCTCAGGAGATTGTTGACTGATGTCAGCTCCAATCTCAGTCCTCCTAAAAACGTCAGCCACCGTCATCGCCGGAAGTAAGGGCGCCCTCATCGTTTCCTCCATTGCCTCCACTTCTAAGCCTACTAGTCTGTCAGGCTACGCGGTTTTAGTCCACTAGTAGGAACCATGTGTTCTCCATACGATGGCATCTCTCTTCACCTTTTTGCTCGCCATATTCCGAAACTACAGAGGACGCAGCTGGTAATCCATGTTGGTACTTGGTTTAAGCGCGTTGTGATACATCAGGTCAGTCTCCTCACGAACCTTCGGCAGTAGTCTCTTTTCGGCTTCCAAGGTTCGTCGCTGACGAACCAGTCAGTCGACTCATTTGATCCACGGCCCACCGACTCTTTTCCTCTCGAAGTCCGCCTCTGATCAACTTCGAACCTGACTTCATCTCTCAAACCGTGCCACGTCGAAACTCGTTGACGAGCACAGTTTCAAAAACCCCCGACTCCTGCAGCAAGCGCTGCCTCTTTCTCTCGCCCTCCAATCATCTCTCCTCCCCGATTGTTGTCTCCGCAGCATCGGCGCCTACAGCTAGCCCCTTCCCACTCACCACTGGCTCTCAAATGCTCTCGACCTCCGCCCACGAACATCAGGGACGTCCAATTTCGAACCCCTGCGTCGCCGCGGCTAATGAATCATTGACATCCAGAACATCCGTCTCAATTGTTGGTTTCGGATTGTTCTGGCCCAGTTTGCTGTTGTTTGTTGTTATTTTTGTCGAGGTACTCTCCCCTAGCCTCGACTTTATATCACCCGCCGGCTGTGCCGCGAGGGCTCAGTGTGGTTGGAATCTTTCATCTCCAATCTTCGAGGGCAGGTCAATCGACAGGCTGATTTCTAGCCGTCAGGGCGTCTCTCTCTTTGTCTTCTTTTTTTCCTTTCATTCGATCCCTTTCCGGGCTGGTCTCCGGTTATCACTCCTTACTGTTGTGTTATAAAGTGGTTGCGCTGCGTTCGCTCTTTTTGTGCTCCGGCGACTTTTCACTCTCTTCATTCCGACTAGTGGATTATTTCTGGCTTTCACTTCATAACTGTCGTTGGACGCTTGACTATGACGTCGACAACATTAATGACGTTCTTACTGTGAGTGCGCCTCCCATCGTTTCAGACTGGATTGCTGCTGACGACCCTTGATGCAGGCGCACGGGTCCCCATGTCCGCTCGGTGAAATTGCTGGGATCATGGGATAACTTCTCGAAACCGTACGCTATGGAAAGGGATAAGCGTGTCGGTGCTGGTCAATGGCGGGGATGTCACACCTTCACGAACATAGTATGCGACGGGTTACCAAATAGCATGCTTCCCGCTCGCACTGGTGGATTGAAGATGGGTGGCACCTATTGGTACTATGTTCGTACTCCTCATCCCCTATTGAACGCATTACCTAATGATCTACCAGTATTTGTTGGATGACGACGTCGAATACTACAACGACGCGGAGCCTGTCACCACACACTGCCCATTCCTTCCAGGACAACCTGTCAACGTTCTTCAAGTTCCAATTTTTCTTCCCGATACGAAGCCCACTCATACCCGGTCGAGGAGCCCTCGTTCTCAGAGAACAGAACAGACAATGAACCCCGAAGACAAATACATGAATCCTCGAGAGCCGCCGAAGCCCAAGCTTCGCCTCCGTACATCGCCACCATTATTACAAGCGCCAACGCCAAATTGGTCATTCAGCACCTCTCCGCTCGGAGCGATCGCCAATAGAAGCTCTTCGCAGCCTGCACATGGAGCACCGAAAAACAAATGCCACCGCATTGAAGACAAGGCGGCTCGCTCTGTTTCCCCGCCAAGATCAAGAGGTCTGCGCGCTGCCTTTCGCCAATGGGGCGCGCCATCCCCCAATCTCTCCCCGACTGCGGAACAAGACAATAATATCGCGCTACCCGTCCCAGACGACTCCAAGAGCGTACGCACGCAGTACGATGATCGTCTCCACTTGCGAAGCCATTCGAATGACAGCTATATGCGCTCTCCTTCCGTAGGCATTATGCCCGAGAACCACAGGGATGGCCCTTTACTCCGACGCCCAGTATCTGCAGGAGCGCATGACTCCACTTCTTTATCAATCCAGGAACGACGTGCACTAAATTCAAAGGCTTCTGGTCATTCGGCGCCCAAGAATCCATTAACTCTAAGGGCAAAGCCTACATGGACCGTCAATTCGAATGGCGATGCCCAAGCTACACTCCCACTTTTTATACGAAGGCCTCTCTCGACCCCCTCTACTCCTTCAATGCTTAGAAGGCCATCTGATCGTCCGTCGACACCGGAAGGAGCTGCTACCCCAACCCCACATACTGTCATGAATAAACGGCTCCCTACTTTACCAAATTCTCCTTCCTCGGTCATGGATGAGGCACTACGTGACCTCGATGCCCGAGAAAGAGAGTTGGACATGGAGGCTCTTGGTAGCCATTTCTCCGACTTCACCGAAACCGACTCCGTCGACGGTGCCGCTGCATGCGAGAGAAGTCGTTTCTCTGAATGGAGTACTGACACCGAGCTCATCTCTCCCGAGTCAATGACGTCTTCCTCCACTTTCAACGAGAAACAGGAATCCCCTGCTATTCCAGCGGTAGAGACTCCACAGCTATCCAACGCCTCCAACGAGTATGGGCCCAGCGATCCTAATACCCCACATCTGACGGTGGGCTCGAAATCATCTCCCGCCACTTTGCAAGAGGACTCTCCGCGCTTCGATCTCCATGTTCCTCGTCTCACTATCACCTTATCCCCATCCGACCTGAGCATCCCTGGGCTCCACATTAACGAAGAAGGAGAGGAACTCCTGGAGAGCAACCCCAAGCGACACGCAGCATTCTTTGAAGCAATGGAACTAAAGGGTCTTGGCCTCACAAGTCCACCAGCTTCCACACTTTGTTTCCCTGAAGGCTTTGAGAACGTCACGTCTGCCGAAAAGACCACGACGCCCACAAACGATCCTAATCGTTACAGCACAGGCATGCTCTTGTCCCAATCTGCCACAATGAAAGAGATGATGGACGAACTGAGCTACCTGAAAAATATGATACAATCTGGAACCGTTCCAGATCTATAGCAGAATTGCATTTATTTCGGATATAGCGCTTACGGGCACATTCGGATTATATAGCACCGCGACGGAGCACAATGTTTCAAAGGATATACTTGTATATTTAGCAGATAGAGAGTGTTAAATAGAATGCATCGATGTTACTATATTCATCTTATTTTGTTTCTCCTCAACATCTCAATAATAATCTGGATGTGCTATACTCTCCCTCAAGGAAACCGTGAGCCACTCGCCGCCAAGAATCTCGATATCCGCACCTGTCCAAAAGTTCCTTCAAAACACAACAGGAACAAGTGTCCATTACACACCACCAATCCCCGCGTCAGCGATGATAGCTCTGAAAGAATTTATAATGGGCTAGAGAATAATTTTTTTTTTTCCAAAATGGCAGAAGATGGTTTCCCTATCCATCCGCAACTCTCACCAGTCGGAGAGAAATCGCTCCCGGCAAAATGCAAGGCGGGCATGCTAACCTACTGTCCCACGATGGATCTCATCGCCGTCGTAACGGAAGATGACGAACTCCACGTTTTCCGGCTCAACGGGCAAAAGGTCTTTGGCGGCTCCTTCAAGGGTGACCCGTATCTAGATACAAATGATGGACGTGGTGAGATTCTAGCCTTGCAGTGGAAGAATAATGGTATGATGCGCCCTGTGCCCGCGCCCTGCCCTGCCCTGCCCGGTGCTGTTGTTCAATACGGACGCGGCTAATATGGAGACGTGTAGGCCGCTTACTAGCAGTCGCGTGTGCGGATGCTAGTATCCGGATTATAAGCGCGTACAGTGGGAAGACGGTTCATCACTATACGGCTCATGAGCCGCTAGGCGAATCGCAGACCATCAAAGCCACCTGCTTAGGTTGGGGCGTGAATTTTACTGATAGCAAGGCTGCGCGGCGTCAATTGAACGAGGCTGCGGGGCAACTTACTGTCGAGGACTTGCTTTCGCTGGACGTGCGGCCGTCCAAAGCGGCGGCGTTGCTGAAGGCTGATCTGCCGAGGGAGTTGGCGTTGCTTGATGTTGAGAGTTCGCTGCCGAAATTGAGCACGTTGCCGTCTACTGGAAGCGAGTGAGTTGGATATCTTATCGGAGATTTCGCAGGGGGCTATTTGGTGCTTTTGTGTGCTGACGCGACGTATGATAGCGACGATGTATTCAGCTCCCGGGCGTCTATCGACGCGATTTTCCATTCTTCGACCAAAAGCACGAGCGATGCGGTTGATGTGCTCCTCGTCGGGTTCGAGGATGGCACTCTACATCTGCGCATCTTCGATAGCTTTGAGATTGGCTCACTTTATATTGTAGGCTCTGGGCTTAACGGTCGTGGAGCTAAGATTCTACGACATGCTTCTCACCCGCTGAGTTCGACGCATGCGATAATCGCGTCTGATGCTGGCGCTTTGCGCATTATTACACTTGACTTGCGCTTCATTACACGGTCCGGACGATACCTCTCGCTTCTGGCGCATAAGACGACACAGCTTCAGAACTTGCTTCGGTATATCTGCCAGGTGCAGAAGCAGATTGAACTGGAGTGGAAAAATGCGCAGGAACTGCCGGCGAGGTATATGCGCAGCGTTAACCAGGATTTGGAGGAGAAGTGCCACTGTGATTTTGTTACTGCTGCGTATCATTTGGTGGTGACGGGTGATTGCTTTGAGCCTCTGAGGGAGTTTCTGGTTGATATTGTTGGTGAACGAGTATGTGCCTTTCCCTTATCGCCTTTTTTTCCAGTGCTAATAAGTGGCAGGGCCACAAGAGATGGGAGAAAGCCGTTTCAGCTGGCTACGAGAACGTCAGGCGGTTAACGCATGAGTGTCTCCTCCCCGCTCTAGAAAGATGCGAAGTCCTACTCAGCCGGCTCATTGGACTCTCGAAATTCCAAAAGCTGAGTGAAGTCCTTGGACTCGATACCTCGGATTTAAATGCCATTGTCGAGACAGTTGACTGCCTTCATCTTCTTGCACATCATATAATAGTCAATACGAACGAAGAGCTCACGCAGTTCCATTCGTTTTCGCGGTGGCTTCGCCACCAAATCGATATGCTGAGCGCAGAGCCTATGTCCCAGACCCTCGAAGAACTTATGGAGAAAACGGACTTGGTGGAATATCCCCTGACACTGAAGTACATTCGAGGCGCGCTGACCAAGAGCTCATTACGAAACTTCATCCAGCAGCTTCCGATGATGGGATTCGCAAGGCCAGCTCCAACCTCGGATGACAACTGGGCTCCGGCTGTCGGTCTTCATCGCTCATTCTACGATACGTTCAAGAAGCTGCTAGATCAGCAGAGCAAGGCAACAGATGATGCGGAACCTGTGGAACTTCCCAAGATGAACGATCTGACCAAACGTCTGGGACAGCAGTTTGGAAAAGTATTTAGTGAAATCGGGTTAACCCAACGACGAGGGATGCTTCATCGGTCGCCAGTTAACCTCCATAAGGAATGCGATAGGGCGGTGATGGACATTGCGATGCGCTACGAGGTATGGCTTATCCCTTAGTTATGAAAGGCAGCATGGCTAATTGTCCACAGGAAGTTGGACATGAGAACGTATGTGCCATCTACGTCGTCGCAGGATTGACAACATTGAAGCATCTACGTGAGTGAAGCCCAATGTCCGTGCCCGAGTCGCCAACACTCAAGCACTGACATTCTGCTATTGCCAGTCAACCTCTACCGGATTCTCATAGACACAGAAAACGGCGTCAGTTCTACGCGACAAGGATTCATAGGAGGAATTAATCTCCGGGAGGGAGAAATACGCCAAGTGCAGTTCACTGAGGGCGAGTATATGATGGTTCTGTGGTCTAACAACGGTACGTGACGGCCTTCGACCATACCTAATTCACCGCAATGATCCCAGTCTAACCAGAAACACTAAAAGGATCCTCGTACCTACTTCACATCCCATTCCAGCCGCCCGTACGACAAGTATATAGAACCGGTGACCCGAGGAATCCTTTTGCCATTAAGATGCGCGAGGTTGATGGAGAACCAATAATAAGGACAGATGTGGATATCACATCCTCGGAGCCACGCATAGTCGCCCTCATCAAACACCGATTCCCGGAAAAGGCTCGGCCGGTCAAAATAGACGTAAATGGACGGGAGGGTCGGCGAGCAATCTGTGTGCTATACGCCGAGGGCCTACGGTATGAGGTATTAGATATGGATGCACAGATGGAGGAGGATGAGGAGGGAGAGGGAGAAGGAGAAACATGACCATGCATTCATATTACCGATCAGATTAGCAAACTAGAATCTTGAGTTGAAAACTTTGCCTTCGTTCTTTGGTGGGCGGTTGCCAGGGCATATCTCGAGAAGTGGGATGGTTCTCCATTTGGTAAAACGATAACAAGCAAAGCGGACGCAAATCAGAGAAGGGGGAATTTTCCTGAGCCCCGGGGTCACTGCTCCGATGACGCATTCTGTTCCGCGCCTCAGGCAGCAAGATACCCGTGGGTTCACCTCACCCTGAGATGTGATTAAACCATGTTTCGCAGTCAGACAACTGGTAATTTTTCTAAGGGTCGCTTTGCAGTGTTGTCACCATGATGGCAATGCTTCATATCTCCTCTTGAGAGCGCATCCACTCATGGTCTCATGGATAAGAATAGACTACAGACGGAACCCCTCTTTGAACGCCTTTGAAGAGCTGAAAAAAGAGACTGTGATCCTTCGCTTTCTTTGTCAGGGATAGAGAGTCACGTGAGATGGCTAGCCGGATCGGAGATTGAAGATGAGCCAATCAGAAATGGTATCTGACGTCCGTCATCTGGAGGTGACCACTGGAGGACGACTCATCTGACGTTCAAGCTGTATTTTCAACACTCACAAGGAACAATCAAGAGAACATTCTATCCTATACTTTCAGTAGTTACGACTCAGCTATTTCTGACCGTAAATTCTTCCCACTATACTCACGCATTTTCCCCCTGATCTGCTCTTGGTCTTAGTCTTTCAGCCTTGGGGGAAGCTCAGGCGAGATTTAATCGAGCCTTCGTCTCTTTTCTTTTTCATCATTCCCATTTTCAGTCTGTCCTGAGTTGAACTGAAAAAGCTCCGTTGGCTCTAAGTGAGCAGTTTGTTGAGCTTGTGTGCGAAAGGCAAAGGTGCCCTCCCCTCTCCACGGCGACAGTAATCCACAAAAACAAGTGAACCTCTCCCGCCCTCCGCCCTCCTGCTCCTCACAACAACTTGAACCACCACTCCGATCCACCATCTGATAATTCGCCCTTCCAGACTCCCTCTCCTGCAGTCCACACGACACCACTCTTTTGCCGTGGACTGCTTGTGCTATACTCTCCCGTCTCTTGACTTCCATTTAATATCAAGCGAGAGGAGATTTTCTCTCCCCTTCTTCCCCTCCCTCCCTTTTCCTTTCCTTTTCTTTTTCCTCACACCCCTCCTACTGGCTTGTGATTTTGGTATTGTCTCCCGCATAATCCAATATGAATGTGACTCAGGTGTTGGAAGGCACCATCTCGCCAGGTATTTTTTTTTTAAACCCCGCCTTGCACTGGTTTTAGAATATGTTTCAGGAGCGGTCTTGCTAATGGTCCCTGTTCCCTCCAATGTATAGATGCTGCCACACGTACCAACGCTGAACAACAGTTGCTTCATGCGGCGGAGGTCGACTTTGTGCGTTTTGACCCGTTCTATCGTCCCTTCTCCCATCCCACTCGTTCTTTCCGCAGTATATTCTCCGAGTCTGACTGTGCTAACGATACGCCCTTCTCCTGCTTTAGGCCGGATATCTCGTCACCTTAGGTCAAGAACTCGCAAATGAAAATGCCGCTTCCCATATCAGAACCGCCGCTGCTCTCGCCCTAAAAAACGCCTTCACGTTCAAAGATCGAGAAAGGCTACACGAAGTTCAAGGAAAATGGCTGCAGCAAATTACCCCCGAAATCAAGGCGCAGGTCAAAGAGCTGGCGCTCAAGACTCTTGCCTCCAAGGATGGGCGGGCTGGGCAGTCGGCCGCCCAGTTTATCGTTGCTATCGCCGCCATCGAGTTGCCCCGAAATGAGTGGCCCGATCTGATGCAGATTCTCGTCCAGAATGTTGCGAGTGGCTCCGACCAAATAAAGCAGGCCTCTCTTATCACTATTGGTTTCATTTGTGAGTCTCAGGATCTTGAGCTTCGTGAGAGTCTAGCTGCACACTCCAATGCTGTCCTTACGGCTGTCGTTCAGGGTGCGCGGCGCGAGGAGCAGAACCTGGATATTCGATACGCCGCTATCAAAGCTCTCAGTGATTCCGTGGACTTTGTGCGGTCGAATATGGAAAATGAGGGTGAACGGAATTATATTATGCAAGTTGTCTGCGAGGCCACGCAGGCTGATGACCTCCGTGTTCAGGCTGGTGCCTTTGGGTGTCTGAACCGTATCATGGGTTCTTACTACGATAAGATGAGTTTCTACATGGAGAAGGCTCTGTTTGGTCTGAGTATTATGGGTATGAAGAGTGAAGAGGAAGATGTAGCCAAGCTTGCTATTGAGTTCTGGTGCACCGTTTGCGAGGAAGAGATTGCTATTGAGGATGACAATGCCGCGGTACGTGTCATAAAACTTTCGCTAATAACCTCTTCTAACTGTGTGTAGGCGCAATCAGAAGGACTGACAGATATTCGTCCGATGTTTGGATTTGCGCGCGTCGCCTCTCGTGAGGTTGTTCCCGTCCTATTGCAGGCCATGTGTAGGCAGGACGAAGATGCTGGCGACGATGAATACAATGTTTCCCGCGCCGCTTACCAAGCTCTGCAGCTGTACGCTCAATGCGTTCAATCCGAGGTCATCCAGCCTGTTCTCACCTTCGTTGAAGAGAATATCCGTAACGACGACTGGCGTCGCAGAGATGCTGCCGTGGCCGCCTTCGGCGCTATCATGGACGGCCCAGACCCGAAGGTTCTGGAACCTTTGGTTAAGCAGGCGCTCAGTGTTCTAGTGAGCATGATGGAAGACAGCTCTATCCAAGTCCGCGATTCTGCCGCCTACGCCCTTGGCCGTGTTTGCGACTTCTGCTCCGAAACCCTCGACCCTGACGTGCACCTCCAACCTCTTATCTCTTGCCTCTTCAACGGCCTTGCAAGCTCCCCGAAGATCGCCAGCTCCTGCTGCTGGGCTTTGATGAACGTCGCCGACCGTTTCGCGGGCGATATCGGTGCCCAGACCAACCCGCTCTCAAAGTATTTCGAGGATAGTGTCAAGTCGCTCTTGACTCTCACAGAGAGGTATGCCCCTCCCCCACTTTCACAATCTAGATCTAACTTCTTGCAGACAAGATGCAGACAACCAGCTCCGTACTGCAGGTTACGAGGTTCTCAACTCTTTCGTGACGAACGCTGCGAACGACAACCTTCCTATGGTTGCCAATCTTTCCGATGTCATTCTTCAGCGCCTGGAGAGCACCATCCCCATGCAGCAGCAAGTTGTCAGTGTTGAAGACCGTATTACACTGGAGGAGATGCAGACTGGTATCACAAGCGTCATTTTGGCCATTGTCCAGCGCCTTGAGACCGAGATCAAGCCTCAGGCAGACCGCATCATGCAAATCCTTCTCCAAATCCTGTCCACTGTCCCTCCCAAATCTAGCGTACCCGACGTTGTGTTCGCCACAGTGGGCGCCATTGCAGGAGCTCTTGAGGAAGACTTTGAGAAGTACATGCAGCCTTTCAGCGGATTCCTCTACAGCGCCCTCAGCAACCAAGAAGAGCCAGGTCTCTGCTCCATGGCCATTGGTTTGGTCAGCGATATCTCCCGCGCGTTGAACGAGAAGGTGCTACCATTCTGTGATACCTTCATGAACCATCTGATGAGCAATTTGAGCGTAAGTGAATTCTTATTTTCTTCATTTCATACGCTTACTCTACGCAGAGCGCGACGAACCAACTCAAACCCGCCATCCTTGAGACATTTGGAGACATTGCCCAGGCTATTGGCGTGCAGTTTGACAAGTACTTGGCCGTTGTAGGTCAGGTGCTCAAGCAGGCATCCTTGATTACTGCAACCTCTGATGTGAGCGTCGAGCTGCTCGACTACGTTATCTCACTTCGCGAGGGTATTATGGATGCTTGGGGTGGTATTCTCCTCGCGTACAAGGGCAAGCCACAAGGTACGCCTTCTTTAACCCCTACACGCACCCCGCCGGATGTTTATTAACCTGTGCAGTGAAATCTCTTGAGGAATTCATTCAGCCTATTTTCGAACTTCTCCGCCTCGTTTCTCAAGATCCCACCGCTCGTAGTGAAGGGCTTATGAGGTCGACTATGGGTGTTCTTGGGTGAGCTCGATTATCACCTATATTTACGAGGAATTACAACTAACAGGTCTAGTGACCTTGCTGATGCGTACCCGGATGGTTCTATCTCTCAACACTTCCGCAACGAGTGGGTCACGAGCCTAGTGAGAGAAACCAGGACGAACCGAGAATATGGTCCTCGCACCATTGACACTGCTCGCTGGGCCCGCGAACAGGTCAAGAATCAGATCAACATGCAAGGTGGTGGACTGTCATAAAACCTCCCTGCAAGACATCGATTATACCATTGGCATCATTCAGAGAGGCATGATATGTTCCGAGAAATCACTTCCTAACTAAAGGTCCTCTCTACCTTGGAGTGCCTTCCCAGGCCTCTCAAAACGCCATGCCACGACTCGCAGCATCCCGTGAACCGATTTCTCATGCGCTCATGACAGCAGAATGGCAAGGTTCCCCTTCACACCTGCACCCGTCATCATCTATACCCCCGACCCTCTTTGCTCGCCCTCCACCGTTCCCTACACTCCCCGTTAACTCCCCTTTTCTTGTCCTCAGGATAGCCAGTGGGCTTATTTTCTCCGTGCTTTTTCGGACACTTCTCAAATTTATGGCATGTCCCAAATATGCACATCACCCTGCCCATTACATTTCAAATCTCTGTCTTCTCCCTCACCACGTTTCTTTCTTATCATTAGACTCACGCATCATTCCCCTATCTCATGTATGCCCGGAATTCATGTAACCCCTAAGAGATACACCGCCATGAAGTATTTGACCCACGTGCTAGTATAATCTGACCCTGACCTGACACCCTCTCAAACCCTGACTCCAAACCAAAAGAACCTGCATAGAGAATGACAAAATGTTAAATAAACATGTTTGATTCAAGCCCTGTAAGCTGGAGCTTAAAAGCGGTGGTGTGGCCTGGGGCACGGCAGGTTGTTATCAACACGTGACTACAAGATAAGGGCAAAGCCGCAAAACCCTAAGCGCGCACACCTGGAAATCCCGGCTCCACCATCGTTGATCAGCCTCTGTTCTCCGACAACCTCGTTCACTCCAGCACCGTCGGTACCGTCCATCGAGGTATGTTTAACTTGCAGTTTTCCCCCATACTACAGCCTCACACCTAGTCTGGGAGAGCAATCACCGCGAAGTCCCTGGTCCCCCAATTCACCGGAGTTGCGACCGGAGAAGAAGAGCGGAAACGGCCTTGAAAAGTCCTTGAATGGAAGGCTTTTCTCACCTTCAAGGGCTCAACGGGGCCCAGGGATATCCAAGCGTGATACGCATCTCCCAATACGGCACGGGCTGAAGAACCCTTTTGATCGTTGCAACCAAAGGGCACTCTTTGCGCTCGAGGACTACTGGTGGCTGACTTTTCAAACCTCAATCCCCCGCCGGCTTCGGGGGCAGAGGGTTTTCGTAATCTAGATACCTCATCTCCAGTCCATTTACTCGATTTGAGAATCTCTTCTTCCCCGTCAATCCACCACTACCGACAAAATGGTCAAGACCTCTGTTCTCAACGATGCGCTGAACGCCATCAACAACGCCGAGAAGGCTGGTAAGCGCCAGGTGCTTATCAGACCTAGCTCGAAGGTCATCGTCAAGTTCCTGAGCGTCATGCAGAAGCACGGTACGTTACGACCTTGGTTGTTCGATATGATATGGGAGAAGGGAAACGGAAACTTGTGAGATCAGGGGCCAAAAATTCGGGTTGATAACTAGGCGGCGCTTTCGATCCTCTACGACGTTTTGCCCTTTAAGTGCCCGAGATATTAAGCTTTCGTATCAATGATATGATGGCGGAGGTCTTACAAGTTTCCGTTTCTCTTCTCCGTGTTATGGCAACTTTTAAGCCTTCGCTACATACAGTCCACTAATTGTTCTCCCAAAGGCTACATTGGTGAATTCGAGGAAGTTGACGACCACCGCTCCGGCAAGATCGTCATCCAGCTCAACGGCCGTCTCAACAAGTGCGGTGTCATCAACCCCCGCTACCCCGTTCAGCTCAGCGAGATCGAGAACTGGGCTGTCCAGCTCCTCCCCTCTCGTCAGTTCGGTTTCGTCGTCCTGACCACCTCCGCTGGTATCATGGACCACGAGGAGGCTCGTCGCAAGCACGTTGCTGGCAAGCTCCTCGGATTCTTCTACTAAGCGAAACCCCCCTAAAAGTTTGAAGTATGAAAATTGGACCTGGCATGGATGTAATGAATTGAGACAAGAATATGTTCTTGGCGAGGAGTCGGGATGATACCTGTGCTAGACGCTAGATAGTTTGAGTTGTTAATTCATTACCGTGTCTGGGACCTCAATCATCTCGCACTTGATATACTCAGTAGTTATGTAATCCCGGAGGTAGTTTTTTCTGGAGAAATGAAGAATATATCACGGGCCGAGGTTCAAGACCAATATCCCCCCGCAGGCTCTCCAACCCAAGCCAATCTCTCGTCCACCTGCTTGCTCCCTTTCACAACATCCTTCCCATAAAGTAATTGACCCTATACTCAGCATGCCCCTCGACACAATCTACCTCACCCGCCACGGCGTACGTCTATCCCATCCCATTCCCTCCTCCCCCGCTTCCGCCAACCTCGAAAACTAACAACGAACCACATCACACGATAATAGCACC
Source organism: Aspergillus lucknowensis (assembly GCF_044049455.1). Taxonomy (NCBI): domain Eukaryota; kingdom Fungi; phylum Ascomycota; class Eurotiomycetes; order Eurotiales; family Aspergillaceae; genus Aspergillus; species Aspergillus lucknowensis. Next base: position 297,317 of record NW_027263546.1, on the reverse strand, counting down.
GCCTAAACTGGACAATTGACTACAAAACAGGCAAATACACCTCCCAATTCCCAACACACACAGGGAACCCCTCCGACCCCACCCTGACGTCCCACGGCGTGAGCCAAGCCCAAGAGCTCGCCGCGCATATCGTCAGCGAGCGCGTCAGCCCGAAACCATGGAGGGTCTACAGTAGTCCGTTTTGGAGGTGCTTGCAGACTATTCAGCCCTCTGTTGAGGTTTTGAGTGCTGCGAAGCGGGAGGAGGGAAAAGGACAGCGGCGGATGAAGGGGGTAGACGACGCGGCTGAGTTTGAGATTAGGGTTGAGAATGGGCTCGGGTATTTATTTTCCTTCTCCCTGCCTTCTTGATACACAAGAGAGAAAGAGAAGAGTGGTAAACGATCGGCTAACAATGTCGTACAGGGAATGGTTCGGCTCAACAACCTTCTTCGACCACCCAACTCCACCCACCCTATCCATCCTGACATCCCTCCCAACAAAGCCCCCCTTCACACTAAATACGACCCGCAAAGACCCCCTCCTATACACTTCCACCCGCGGCGAATCAATCTCGCAGCTGCACAACCGCCTCGCAGCAGCATTATCCGGTATAATCGCCGAAGTGGATGCCGAGGTCGCGGCTGTAGAGTCCAGTCTTCCGCCGGAACAGCGAACGAGTAAAGCGATTCTGATATGCTCGCATGCGGCACCTCTGATTGCTATCGGGCGCGTGTTGACAGGTCACATGCCTGCGGATTCGAGTGAGGAGGATTTCTTCGTTTTTACGGCGGGGTTGTCGACTTTTCGGCGGAGGGGGCCGGCGACTGGGTCGGCCGTGAAGCGTAAGGACGAGGGTTTGGCGCCGGGGACAAGAATCACAGATCCCCGGAAGACTGTTGTACCGGATTGGGAAGGGGGGAAAGGAGTACAGGGCGGATGGAGCTGTGTGGTGAATGGGGACTGTAGCTTTTTGACTGGTGGCGCGGAGAGAGGGTGGCATTTCAATGGGGAGGAGTCGTTTGATACGGGTCCCATGGCTGAGACGGCGACTCTGACGGTGGCTGGGGACGCAAGACCGGGAACAAAGTTATAGACTAAAGACTTCGCTACGAATACACTCAGAGAAGGGAAGATCGATCGACTAGATGGGTTGCTATCTAGGCGGTTGCTAGAACAACATGAAACTATCTACAGACAACAAACCTAGTAATGATAACCCGCGCTAATTCCATAACCAGTAACGCCAAGTTGTAAGATGGTAGAGTAAAGAGAGAGGCAAAATCAGGGAGGGCTATGCTTCTTGGGGTATCGTGGATTGACGTTCATTTATTGCGGCGGCGTTGTTTAGCCCATCTGATAGAGGCGCTGTGTCGTTCGCCTCTGGTTGCGATTGTTCTTCCGCTGTAGCGGCAGCATTAGCTTCTTCCTGCTGACGCCGCTCCTCTTCCTGGCGTGCCAGCTCAGCATTGCGGGCCGCCTCTGCCGCGTTGCGCACCTCGATATGCCTCTCCCCTACACCAGGTACTAAGCTGGCAATAAAGAGTGCCGCAGATCGTTCCACCCGTCGAAGGCTATGATGCACACCAGCCATCCAGTTGGCTCCGCGATCGTCTCGGATCACAGCCTGTTGGTTCGTCGTAACCCCATTACCCGCTGCTGCCGCACCCTGTGGGCGTGGTGGGATTTGTTCATCCGGAGCGAAGTGCACCAATCCTTCAAGGTGTCGCTGAACAGGAGCAAGAACCATTTCATACGCCCGCCGTGGGACGCTGGTCTCCGAGAGAACTGATGCCATCACAGCCAATGCCACGTAGATAATCCGAGTCCAAGTTCCAGGAGCGCTGAACATGTAGCAGAAGAAATACAGCCGCACAAAAAGCCACAGTCGTCGTAAGTTTCGCCCCAGGTCCAATTGACCGTCAACGGCAGGCCGCTGGTTGAGGACAGCTTGACGAACAACGTTTTCCATCACGACTGCATCCGCGTTGGGTTGTGCGTTTGGCGGTAGAGCATTGACAGGGCCTGTCATCCCCCGACTCTGAGGCGAATCAGGTGCTCGGACAGCATCGGCTGTAACCGAAGATGCCACCACAGCTTGGTAGCCACCGGGTGAAGAAAGAAGGTAGAGTGGAGCTGACGCCGAAGGTCCAGGGTGCACAGTCAGCAGACGGGGTTGGCGAAGGTGATCAGCGCGAGAGGAAATATCAAAGACGCGAGTGATCAGAGGTTCAACGAATTCGCCACGCTCAGAGAGGGGTTGCTTGAGCTGATCGTCGAGTAGTCTAAATAAGTGTGTCCGAAGCTCGGATATATGGTCTATTGAAGGCGCGATGCCGCAGTTTAGTTGTTCTTCGGCTAGGCTGATGTATTGCTTGAGTAGCCTCAAGCGTGGCTGAACATCGTCGGGCAACTGGAGGCCATCCTCCGAAGCCAGGCATAGGGGGTTAGATGGCGCCGCAAGAGGGGTTGTAGTCGAAGTACCTGAGCCGAATGGCCCTGAATCATGCGACGCCCGGCGGGTAAACTGCCGGGATGAAGACCAGGCAGCCGACATGGTCGCCTCTTGATTTCTAGTCTGGGGGACTCCGCTCCGTTGGTTTAATTCCATGAGACGACGGCGGGCACTCTCCTGTAAAACTTGCGGAATATCACTCTGATTTAATGGATTGGTAGACCTGTACCTCGCCCTGTACTCCAATTGTTGGACTGAATGTCCAGAATTCAGCTGTGTATTGTGTCTAGCAAGGTTTGTCCGTATGGAGGAGAATGGACTGCGATCTGGAGTTGGTGCGGCGGAATTCGTGGGTTGGAGCTGAGAAGGGGGAAGAACAAGGTGCATCGAGAACTCGGAGCCCTACACAAGTCATCACATTAGTCCAAGCGACAGGGGATAGAATATAGGGGGTCAGAAGCGTATCGCTTACATTCAGTGGTTCAAAGACTGACTGTAATGTTGCGCCATCATCTAACAGCGGTTTTCCCAGATAGAACAGCCTTTGACTGTCGGAATTGGGATGGGATTGAATTGATCGTGAAAGGCGAACCTTGAGGTCTGCAACAGTAGTCGACAGAGGAAGGTTCCTGAAAGTAAATCGATTCGGGGCTGGAACAGATGGGCACAATACATGGAGGACGAGGCTCCTAGGGCTGCTGCCCTCTTCTGTATCAGACATGAATTTCGACTAGAAAAAAAGAGAGCCCCAAGGATAAGTAGCGAGGGGAAGCGAAAAGGCCAACTAAGTGAAACAACTGGTGGAATGTCCGACGCGGGGAGCTCAGCAGCTCTATATGACGACGGTGGCCTTTCTGAGGACAGGGATTGGAAGCCCCGAAGCCCAACCTCGGACTGGGGCCCGACACGTCCAATGCGCAAGTATAGGTAGCTAATCTGAAGGTCAGATGAGAGGCTAAATAATTATATAGAGAATGTAGAAGCGAGGAGGTTGGAGATGCGGAGGAAGGAATGGAGCCGACAGCCATCCACTGTTATCTTTTCTATCGGCGAATTTCTGCCAGGCGGTGAGCGGCACCCTCAAAAACATCATTTCTCCCTCTTTCGGCAGTTCTGTTTCACATGAGATGATCTGCTTCACTTCCCGACGCTCCCGCGCCTCGTTCACCACTATTTGCTCTGGTCCCTCACCGCCCTGGGGATGACTTTCACTGTGTGAGGCTTGCAGTATGGCCTCGTGCCTGTCCAGCTATTCTGTTCCCTTTCGCCGGAGCCTCTCGCGCTTTTCGAAGGGTAACATTGGGTCGTTAGATATGGTGTCTTTCGGGGCTCCCGAGCGGCTCAGAGCCCGTGCTCGGTTTTCATCAAAATCTCGAGCCAACTACAGCAATCAAAACCAGAATTCATCGACCAAAAGCACATTCGGATCCCGGCTACGTTTTGCTCTACGAAACACCAAGGTCGAATGGTATCCAATCCCAGTCGGACTCGGAATCGGTCTCTTGGGTGTGCTCCACTATTACAAGTTGCAGCGAAATGAGCGGCTGCGAGCAGAAAGGGAAACCGAAGCTCGGGGAGAGTCTTTCGATTTCTCAACACCTCCGCGTCCAAAAACCCGCCTCAGCGGGCCATGGCACGTCCAGATCATGTCCACCTTGCCGTTGAAGGCAATGTCTCGGCTATGGGGCCGCTTTAACGAAAAAGAGCTCCCTTACTGCCTTCGTGTACCCGGTTTCAAACTATATTCATGGGCTTTCGGTGTGAATCTAGATGAAGTCGCAGAGCCCGACCTTCATGTCTACCCCAACCTAGCGGCATTTTTCTACCGCAAATTGAAGCCTGGTGTCCGGCCTTTGGACACAGATCCGCATGCAATCCTAGCTCCTTCTGACGGGCGTATCCTCCAGTTCGGCCTGATAGAGCGAGGAGAGGTTGAGCAAGTCAAAGGTGTTACTTACAGCTTGGACGCGCTCCTGGGTTCCGCCACGCCGTCTCAGGCGGATCACTCCAAGAAGTTTATGGATCACCAGAAAGAGCCCTCGCAGAAGGATGCCGCAACTATGTCAGCTCACGAAGAGTTTGCGAGAATGAATGGCATCTCTTACACTTTGCCGTCGCTACTTTACGGAGAGCAGGCGGGCCGACGAAAACGATCAGCGTCCATAGATGCATCGACCATCTCCCAAGCGACATCTGAGGCTCAAGTTCGGGAGGATCTTGCTCGCGGCGATGGGGTTCCGTGGTATGCACCAAAACCTGCATCGAATAACGCCCTCTACTATGTTGTGATCTACCTTGCTCCCGGCGACTATCATCGGTTCCATTCTCCGGTTCCTTGGGTGGTCGAAAGCCGACGACATTTCGCGGGCGAGCTATTCTCCGTCTCACCCTACCTACAACGCCATCTTCCTGGTCTTTTCACACTCAACGAACGCGTTGTACTTCTGGGTCGGTGGCGCTGGGGGTTTTTCAGCTATACTCCGGTGGGTGCAACAAATGTAGGCTCGATCAAGATCAACTTCGACTCTGAGTTGCGCACCAATAGTCTCACGACAGACACCGCCGCAGACCGTGCTGCCGCCGAAGCCGCCCAACGAGGCGAGCAGTACCCCGGCTTTACTGAAGCTACTTACCTTCACGCTAGCCGAACTCTCGGAGGCCATCCCCTTCAACGAGGTGAAGAAATGGGCGGATTCCAATTGGGAAGCTCAATTGTTTTGGTTTTCGAAGCCCCAATGGGCACCCGCAAGTCCTTTGACAGCGGTTGGGCAGGGGGCCAACGAGACGGCGGGTTCAACTGGACGATTGAAAATGGCCAACGCATAAAGATGGGCCAAAAACTTGGATACGTGGATATCAAAGAATAGATGTAAATACCGGCTCCGTGGAGCTTTTCCTCCCGGCATTACGCTTCGGCTGTCATTATCTTTGCCAATAATTACGATCATGTACCATATCATTATGTTATAATACATTATTCTACACTGATGCAAATCTGAGAGCGCCCATTTCTCTGGCCTCTTTGGAGCCCCCCTAGCAGGAGTATATCAACACGTGACGCGGAATTCCAAGAGCCCAAACAGATGAACATCCTCTCAACACAACGCAACCCACGCCTATTTTTCTCCAAACGAAAGGAATAATGCGAACCAGACAAATCTAAACGAAGTATCAATAAATGACCCCTCACCAGCATGCCTCGCCATCTCCTCCGCCGTCACCCCACTGCTCCTCCTCCCGAAACCCCCTCCGACCTTTCACAACCACGTCCCCAGCGTCAACAGCTGAACCACATCCCCGCGCAATCACAATTCCAGACACCTCCGTCTAGAGGAACGTCAATTCCACAACTACTTCCTTCATCTGGACCGATTGAACCCTCAGCCGATGCAGGGGCAGCTCCGGAACCCGTACGTCGCGCTGCGGCTGCGCAAGCGGCGCTCTTCAACTTATTCGGAAGGGGTGTGATGGGTCGGCCGTCGAGAGGTGCAATGGGAGATGCTGGGGATGAGGAGGACGACAGTGACTTAGAGGATGAGGAAAGCGATGGCGATGATGACGGGTTCGGTGCGGAGATCGGGAGAAGGATTGGGATTGATCCGGAGGGAAATGAGGTTGAGCTTTCAGAGGATGATATGGAGGGTGTCGTTGAGGATGAGATTGAAGGAGAGGAAGGTGAGCTTGATGTGGAAGATGAGGATGAATTTATGCAGGATCGAGGTCAGTACAGGGTCCTTGCCATTACCATGTTGCTTATGCACAGGCGACTAAGTATTTTGGGGCTCAGATAAATCACCCTCCCCGCTTCCGAGCGATCTCCGCGAGATCTCCTCGCTTGCGTCCTGGACCGTCTCAACGCATAAACCGGGCTGTGGTGTTGCTGCGCTCCGGAATCCAGACCACACGCAGTACTGGCAGTCTGATGGGCCGCAGCCGCATACCCTTACGTTACACTTCTTTAAACTCGTCGCTGTTGTGAAGATTAGGGTTTACCTTGACTTCAGTTTAGATGAGAGCTACACGCCTACGAAGATGACATTCCTGGCTGGTATGGGCGGGAACGACCTTGTTGAATTTGCGACGTGGGAAGGCGAGGGACCCTGCGGCTGGGTCGATGTACCGCTTGATGCCGTCGGTGGGCAAAATGGTGGATGGGTGCGGAATAGACGCAGGCGTCGACGAGCGCGGAAATCTGTTCGACCCCAGAGTAAGAGAGATAAAGGGAAGGGAAAGTCCGCGGGTGCTATTTTTGCGGATGATTCGTTGATATCGGAATTACGGGACCAGGGAGGTTCCGCGCGGGACCGCGGCCATGGTTATGAGACTGGGACGTACGACGAAGACGACGAGATTGACGACGACGATGATCCTGATGATGACGACGATCCATACGCTGGGAGCGTACTCAAGGCCATGGTCATTCAAATGCGCGTTATGGAGAACCATCAAAACGGAAAGGATACCCATGTGCGCGGATTCCAGGTGTACGCGCGAGACGACGACCGTCGACGTATCGGCAATGCTCCCTCTGCGTCGGCGGATGGTCGAGTCCGCAGACATAGTGCCCGCAAGTCTCTACGCGGTGCGAACGATGATGATGGAATTAACGGACGACGAGGCGTCGGAAACAGTGAACGGGGTAAGATGTCCGCTCTAGAAGAGCCAGATTGGATGGGAGATCCAGTGATTCGGTAACCCATCTCTTCCTGAGTTTCAATTCGTACCGCGTTCTGCACTCTCGGAGTTAGGGTACGGCGCTTCGCTGGTGTTGGTGGACGCATGCTTTACATTGTGGGATCGAAAAAGGGAGGTCTATTCGCGGCGCCCCGGTTTATGATACCCTTTAGTTATTAACTATAGCGACCACGATTCAGGCCGTGCAGGTAATAAATAGTAATCGAAGAAGTGTCTCTTATGTGTGGTGTTCTATTTAGAAAGTTCATATCTCATTCGGCATTCCAACAGCCACAAATTGTCCGCAACTTTTTTTCCTTGGTGCGTCATCATATCATTTATTTCTTCAGAAGCTTCTCCAACTCAGCGGCAATGGCGTCACCGACTTCCCTCGTCGAAGCCTTGCCGCCGATGTCACCTGTGCGCACGCCAGACTCGATGACGTTGCTCACGGCCTGCTGGATAGCGGTAGCCTCCGCAAAGAGAGCGAAAGAGTACTGCATCATAAGACCAACGGAGAGGATAGCAGCAACGGGGTTGACGATGCCCTTTCCAGAGATATCAGGGGCGGAGCCTGCGTCGACATTTAGTATAGCCGCCAAAGGCCGGGTAACACAAAAGGAAGAAGAAGAAGGATCTAGGGAAGTGTATACACACCGTGAATAGGCTCGTATATACCGTTAACCTTGCTCTTTCCATCAGGAATACTGCTCAGACTAGCGCTGGGTAGCAGGCCCAGGGAGCCAGGGATAACGCTAGCCTCGTCGGAGATGATATCACCAAACAAGTTGCTTGTAATAACGATACCGTTAAGCTTACGCGGGTCCTTGACCATGATCATAGCGGCGGAGTCGATAAGCTGGTGCTCGATCTTAAGCTGGGGGAATTCCTTGGCCATAACCTCGGTGACGGTCTTGCGCCACAGACGGCTAGTGGCAAGCACGTTTGCCTTGTCCAAACTCCACACGGGGAGAGGGGGGTCGTGCTGCAGGGCCAGATGGGCACCCAAACGGGTAATACGTTCGATCTCCGCCCGAGAGTACGGTTCCGTGTCCAGGGCGAAACCGCTGCCGTCGTCTTCCTTGCGGTCACCGAAGTAGATACCGCCAGTTAATTCACGGATGATGTTGAAGTCGACGCCGCGGCAGACCTCTGGTCGGAGGGGGGAGCTGTCGACAAGCGAGGGAGCCGCGAAGTTGCATGGCCGGAGGTTGGCGAATGTGCCCATCTCCTTGCGTAGCTTGAGAATTCCCTGCTCGGGACGGACAGGGCCGGTTCCCCATTTCTGGTCAAGAATCAGCCCCAATTATCCCTCTGTCTAGCATACTTTTGAGATTCGTGTCTGTCACATACAGGTCCACCGATAGCACCGAGAAAAACGGCGTCGGCGTTCTTTGCGGCGTTCAGGGCTTCGTCGGTGAGAGGGGAGCCTGTGGCATCAATTGAGCCCTACAGAATATTAAGTTAAGCCATAGGCTACGAAGACGTCGGAAATGACCAGGGGAGATTGCTTACACCTCCAAGCAAGTGATCTTGCAAGTTGAAGGTGATATCATCCCGGCTCTTCTCGATCACACGGAGAACCTAGCGCGGGGAACACGAGGTCAGTCCATTGAGTTGATCCATTATACAATTGTCCATATCCAACCTTGACAGCCTCTGCGGTCACCTAAAGGATCAATCTACGTTAGCTGCCAGCCATAGTAGTTGCCGTAAGCGAATCTCACCTCAGGTCCGCAATGGTCTCCTCCGAAAACGACGATGTTATAGGACGGCATTTTCACAGGGCCCCTTTATGTGGAACGCAATAATAGCAAGAACAAAGAGTTTGAAGCAGTAGAAAGAAGCCAGGCAGTTGGAGCTGCTGTGATGTTTTAAGGCACTCGGCGGGGTGGATTTGCGGTCTTCCCCACGCCGACACCGGAGGACGGTTCCGTACGGCAATCCGATCTCCGCGATTGGGCCGAGTCCGCTCTATACAAATAACAACCAGGCGAGAGAGCCAAAACCATTAAAATAACTAGAGAGTAAAGGGATAAAAAATTATTGACAAAGAGTGAATCAAAGGGGACGGGTGGAAGAGAAGACAGCAAGGGAAAGAAAGAAACAACAATCATGGTCCATCGCTAAATACTCCTCGGTCAACACGCCGTTGGAGACAGACATACATGCCCAATTCCACAATCTCCTCCCAAACGATACATCCAGATATGATCTATGAGTCCTGCACTTCAGCTTCCATTTCCGAGAGACTCGCTGCAAAAGAGCACAAGAAAATAGTAAGTGACTGCCCCGTCACGTCCATCGAAAACGGACCAGGGCAACATAGCCATGCAAAGGTGAAGGCCGTCAAGAAGAATGATGAAGCCCATGGAAATCCAAGAGCCCAAGTTCGGGGCCATCAAAAGGCAGGACAGGTGAAGAGGTGAATTATCCTCAGCGCCTGGCATTCGACGGGAGGCCGACGCCCCGTTTGGACACTAACGCTTCCGAGCATTACGCGCCTTCCGTCGGTTAACTAGATCACCCTCTACAAGCCAGTTGCTTGCCTTGACGAGCTGCACAACATTGACAAACTGTTTGAAAGCCATAACGGGGAAAGACACCGCGGTAATTGCCCATGGCCAGAAGCTATCAATTTTGTTGGCTCGGGCCATTTCCAGAGCTCCAGCACTCCACGGACTAGCAAAAACGCTCGTCGAAGCGGGAGGAGGGGGCGTTCCACCGACAGTGACCCCCTGAGGGGGATGGAGTAGAGAAGGGGAAAGAGTGGGAGAGGAGAAAGAGAGCAGGTACAGGCCAATAAAGAAAAGCTCGTTGAGAGCACAGCAGATGAAAAGCACAGTCTGTTAGAAAGCTGTCAGCAGAAGTACCTCAGAATCAAGATGGGATACACAAACTCACCCTACTGTTGTAATAGAGGTATAAAACCCAGCTTCTCGAAGAATCAATCTTCTTGTGACTCTGGTTGGAGCCTCCCATGCTTAGAGTGGCGTACATATGCATGTAGTGACTGGCCATATCTAGAGCAATCAAAGACTGGAAGACAAGCGCCCATCGCGGCCAGGCAGAGCTCAGAAAAACAAGGAGGCAGGCAGTGGTGCAACGATCAGTCACCATGTCCAGTACTGCGCCGAAGGTGGTGGATTGGTTGAAATATCGCGCGGCATAGCCGTCTAAGGCGTCTAATAGACAGGATACGCTGTAGAGGATCGAGCATGTCCGCGGATGAAGAGGCATGTAGTATAGGGAGGCAATCGCCAAGACAACTCTGACATAGCCTATTTAACGGCCCTATGTTAGCTAGGGTTCAATGCTGTAAAAAAGCGGCCAACCAGCAGTAAAATTGAGTGTCTCACCAATGATATTAGGCGCAAATAAGTAGACATTCTCCCTCACCCCATCATCATCTATTTCCGGTGTTGCCGATGGCCTGCTTTGTTTCGGTGACCTCCGCGCCGTGCCGTTACTTGGAGACGAGACGTCGCTTCCCTCGGGGTCCGCGGCCAGTGCGGCCTTCTGTCTACGAGTTCGGGCACTCATAGTTCAGAAAAGCGAGGCTGACAAATGCTACCGCAGGTCTATATAATTGCCGCGGAGACCGGGCGAAATTTGAAGGCGTACAATGCGACGGCGAACAGTTGGTGGAAAAGGGGAGAAAACCTCTTATCCGAAGGATTTCCACCGACGACCGATCGTGCGACTTCGAGCACAAGACGTTTGGCTCGGATAGAATGGATACAGGGCGAAGAACTAGGGCAAGAGTTGCGCGTTAGTCGGTTCCAATTGAATTCTTGGGGTAGCCCAGCAGGGAACAGGGGCACGTTGTTCGTTCGCAGATCAGCTTGGGGAGCTTCCCCAGTACATACCTTGGACCGCCCACGGCACGCGTTCGCCCGATAAGGAGCAGAGCCACGGAGATGGTGGGGAGGGAGAGGAAAAGTATCGATTAAGTACGTGGAATGAGAATTTTGTCCGGTGATAAAGAACTTTGGGGCTGCTTGGAAGAAGTTGAGCGAGTCGTTTCGGAGTCAGCAGAGCCCTGGAGGATCGTCTCTTCCTGAAATTCGTCGGACGATAAGGTCGATAAGCCCGCAGACGACTCAGCCACTAACAGTTCCAGCAAAATGGGAAGGATTCGCTTCCACGAACTTCCTCGAAGAGAAAAGGGGAGGGGGAGATGAAAAAGCCATGGGCAGGAAATTTTAGGAAGCAGGGGAAGCAATTCACAGGGACGTCACCAGCTCACCCAAACAGGCTGAGAAGCTGAGGGGGCAATCAAACTCCGAAGCAAAAAGCAAAGAGCCGATCACAACGTGTTAAATCCAGCCTTCCTCCTGCTTTACGGAGGACAAGATTCTTCTTGCATCGTGTCTCCTCATTGATGTCCTGGTGCCTTTTCGGATAGAACTAACCCCCACACAATATCCGCGTATCGGCAAGGAACTTGGGCACAAGGTTGAGGTTATTTATTTTCGGTGCAACTGTACATACAATTCAGAACATAAAAGGAACGTAGCGAGGACTAATGGAGACAATCGCTCGTTAAATATATACAAAGTTCATGTCATCTCCGTGACCTGCGCGGATCAGTCGCCTCTTGTCGGCGCCATTCGCGAGATTCTTTTGTTCCCAGGCTCCCTAACCCCCCTTCCAATCGTCTTTCCCAACCACCGAGTCGCACGACGAGACAGGTAGAATTATCCCCAGATCTAGTTACTTCCGTGGCGAAGTTAACCACAGTTCGAGCCCCTTCGTCGGGGGTCTTTGCTTCTTTGATGATATCGACGACTTCTTGATCATTGAGCGCCTCCGTGATACCGTCCGATATAAGGACCAGAAACGAGTATTCAGCTGGGGCCATCTCGAGTCGACGTAGCTCAGGCTCAGCTGATACTCCAATTCGTTTGGATTGCACATCACCAAATGCACGCGTGTTAGCCAGCCCACTAATACGCTCCTCACCAAAGGAGTCAGTGACGAACGTAGCCGCATATCGCCGTAACCGGTTGGCTTCAATTGGCGACGAAGGATGATGGTTAGAGGTAAGTGGGATAGCCTCGCCAGTCGCCGTCGAGCATAGTAGGACCCTGGTATCACCAACATGCGACACCAACAAGCTAGACGGGCTCGACGGGTGCCAGAAAGGTGAAGGCGTCGGGGTAGAGATAAGTACAACGCTCGCCGTGCTTCCCCCCTTGAAGCGTCTTAAGCCAGCAATGCTCTGAGAGCGGTGTGGTCCATACAGAATATCATCTTGGTACATCGGATGGCAAATATTGGCCAGGTCATCATCTTCCCTCGCAGCCTGAGCAGAAACGAAGTCCAAGTCTGCACGTAGAAAGGCATACTCGAGGGTCTCCTCGATGGTGACGCCACTATTATCGCCCGACACTACCTTTGCCTCTCCCTCTGGATGCTTTTTGGGAAGATGTGAGAAGTGGGGCGGAATAAATCTCTTGAAATATCCTCCGACGAGGCTCCGCCAGCTTTGCACCAGGCTCTTCTCTAATTTTTGGACTCGCGACTCGTTCCCACCTTGTCGTATTGGTAAATCGCCCGACGTCGAATTGGACCCTTCCTTAGAGGAAGAGTCTTCCCCGGCTTTTTTCAAACTTGACTGTATTTCAAACTCGGCGGCAGTATCCTGGATGTACTCGTGCAAGGTATCCTTCAGGAAGGTACTACATTCTGTTCCCCCGTGTCCGTCAAAGATACCAAAGTAAAACACCTGCGGATCGCCGCTGGAACTGTCTGCACCTCTATTTTCCCGAGGCGCGGAGAAGTCTCGGCCTTTAATCGTCAAAGATGAAGGGGGTCGCTTCGCAAAAGCGGGAATGTCAATCACCCCGGCTTGATATGTGTCTTCATTGGCAGGGCGAGTCCCGCGGGAAGTTGTAGCCCCGAAATGGTGTTTTGCGCTGCGTAGTGGAATTCGAACTACTGTCGTCTCCCGGTCGACGAGTGCCTGGAATGAGGTTGGAGGGTGTGATGACTCTCCCGTATGAGGGACTGACGCTGAACGAGGGAGTTTATGGAAAGACGTGAGCGGACCACGGGGATCCGGATGGAGGGAGGATGAAGGAAGATGTGTAACAAAGTAATCGTGGAATTCGCGTCTTTTAGGCCCTGCTGCATATGGTTCTTGTGTATTTGAATGAAGGCGACGCTTGCAGAGAGAAATATAACCTATTCATGAGCTTTGCGGTGAGTAGAGGCTCCTTTTAGAAATCTCTCTCCTTCCAGATGGTTTCATCTTGTCGTAATCTCCATTGAACATCGGAGATAAGAAAGGGGATGGGGAAACCTACTGTAACTGTGCACCAGGGTCCAGACCTGGACAGTGACTCTCTTCGACAGAGCCAAAGTCATGAAGGTCGCGACATCGATGCTCGAGGAATTGTGAGAACAAAGGAAATGTTGCAATGAATTGGGGGAACTGAAAGGGAATCCCAACCTGAATGTCGCGGGGGCTGATCGAACAACGTTTTCTGCGGGAGCGGAGAATGCAACGGAGAAACTCCCAGCAATTTGTGGTTCCTCTTCTTATCAGCTCCTCCGCAAGCTGGCTTGGTTAACATGTTTCCCGACCGAGTTGACCACCCGGGCGAGCCGATCAACCCTGTATTCCATATTAAATGGCCATTTTTAAGAGTTGAATATCTCAACAATCACGATAAATATAGTTAGGTATATATACCCTAAAACTAATAAAATATCTATTTTATAACCCACAAGCATTTATATTATCCTAATTATATTTAAATAATCAAAAATACCAAAAATACAGGTGTAATTTATATTACCCTTGTAAGTATAAGAATAGGTAAGTTACAACCCCTATATATCTAATGGCCATTTAATATGGGATATCAAGGTGATCGGCTCGCCCGGGTGGTCAACTCGGTCGGGAAAGACGTTAAATCAACGCTGTGATGTTCTGGCTGTTGGCATTCGAGTTATTGCTCGCAGATGAGAACGGGTTGTCTCGCAATCGCAACCAAAGAAAGCCAACAGGAGGACCAGAAATGGTGTAAACTGGCACGTCCCAACACCAGCCAAAAATTACGTCATTGCTGGAGGAGTTCAGCTACCCGCCAAAAAGAAAGTCCGCAGAAACTGGTACGTGATTCAAACAAGCATCAAGGATCCAAAAAGTGGAGCAGCTGGGAATCGAACCCAGGACCTCTCCCATGCTAAGGGAACATTATACCACTAAACCACAGCCCCAATTGCTGGGTTAATGAAAATATTTTAAAAATAATAGTCAGAACTGGCCGTCACGAGGGGACCAGGCAAGTGTGACGACAAGCCATTGTTGGTAACATCAGACATGACCTCGACTCCTGTCCACTGGGGCACCCTCAACATTCCCGCGCTTTCCAGTGTCAAGCATGTCGGCGTTACTTTATCCGTGAACCTTGAGAGCCCTGGAGATCGCTTTCGACAACTGGACAGCCTCACACTCTTCGGTTTTTCCCGTTCATATCACCGAACCCCGTTCGACGGCATGATGATCGGCAAATACAGCCACATGTTCAGCCGTGACAGCCTTCAGCGCTAAACACTCGGCCTTCCATTTTATGTTGCTTCACGCATTCTCACAGGATTCTTTTACGACCACAGATCTCTGGTCTCTAAGCTGTCCCCAGAGAGAAGGGGCCGGCTGAGACCCAATACAGTCGAGCCCTTCGAAGCACCCATCTACTCATATTGCATATTGAGACACATGGAATAGCTTCCATTCCCCTTGTGAGCGCCAAATCCGCGACCAGGTTCTTGATCTTTCCAGCCTAACCCAGTCCGCAGACCCCTTTATCTTGCTCCGATAGCGGATGGTCGCTGTGCGCCTTCCTTCTTGGCCGTGATTCAATTGACAGTTGTCTCTGAGCCCAGAAAAGCAGTCTCTTGATACCGTAAATACTTGCTTGGAATGGCATGAAGGGATTTGCACGCCGAGAGCACGATTTATCGCGACGTGTCTCTCAGTAGACGCGTACTACCGGGAGCGTTGGAAGCCACGACGCTCTGGGCGAGCGATGCCACATATCGAGTGTTTTCACGGCGCATGGGTAGTACCGGGATCACCCACCAAGGTCTATAAGCTCCCCCGAACACAAAAAGTGGCAAGATGCTCCCCACGCTCCATATGTCATCTATACCATCCCCCGCGTCACATTGAGCTCCATCAGACCCCGTTTTCATGGCCCCCAATCGTCGCATAGGTGGCATCGCTCCTTCGAGCTCCTTTCCCACCTGATGTAACGTGCTCTTTGACGGGGTGTCAGAAATTGGGGCTGTGGTTTAGTGGTATAATGTTCCCTTAGCATGGGAGAGGTCCTGGGTTCGATTCCCAGCTGCTCCACTTTTTTTTTTTGTTGATTTTCCCTCGCATCTTTTTTATCTTTTTCATATGGTTATGGAGTGACTTTCCTCTTGATCGCTTTGCTGAAGGCCCCTGATTCGCCTGCGTCTAAGGCCCAGTTTCCGTGGCCCTATGGCCGGAAGAAGATGCTAGTATTTCGAGACAACCGGCTCATAATTTAGTCAACAAATGGCCTTGTGCGTTGCGTGACTTCACTACGACTACTGATATTTGATGTGACATGAGATACTATGGGGATTGCGTTCGCTCCATATGAGGATTTGCTTTTCGTGAGCACCAGGTTCGTCTTTGGTCTCCATGACCATAAGCTTTCTGTAAGAAGACGTGAGCACATCCCCAATGGGGAGGGCGGCGGCATCTGAGTGGGAATAATTAATCTCAACCATGTGGTAACCGGAAATAGTTTACCGGGATGCTAACGTTTAGCTTTTGTTCTGGTTGCCAGACAAACTCTAGCAGAAGTTTCGAGGTTAGCTTACAGTTTTTCGCGTGGTATATGTTACCATGGGCCATTCTATTCCAGATCGTTTAGCCATCCATGGAACTATACTGGGAGGATCTGCAAGTGATGGACGATATGCAACGCCGTGGCGCAATACTGTAGCCTGTGACAAACCTGTGACTAATTTGGATATGTCTAGCGTTAGAAGACTTTTAGGCATAAGATCCTAGTACTGTAACCTATGTTGGTTGTTCGCCCGGGCGGGCCCACCTACTTGCTATTTCGAGCAGGGTTTGTAGCTCCTTTTGAGTCATAGTCACGGGTTTGCCCTCCTTGTCTGGAAGTGGCAGCCATGAAGGGTAACAGCAGGATATGAAAGTTTCATGGGCGAAGCTTTATGTGCATTCGTATCAACTACGTCATCTGTTTTCCCGAAGTTTAGGGCATGTTTCGAAGTTTTCTATGCAACAGGATAGCATAGCTGCAGTAGTTGAGAAGTGAGCTCGCGGCGTGAAAAATAGAGCCTGCCTTCTCGTCAATAGAGCAAAGACATCAAGCTCTCCCAAGTTCAATGGATGGGTAATGGGAGCAAAAAGTTGGAGCAGCTGGGAATCGAACCCAGGACCTCTCCCATGCTAAGGGAACATTATACCACTAAACCACAGCCCCATAGGATAAGAACGGGATGGGCTGTAGTGCGTTATGGACTGGGCCAGACGAAAGAGCCCTTCTGGACTAATCGGGGCTAGTTGTCTTGTCAGCTCAACTTCATGAAGAGGAGATGAACGGTGGTATTTCACAATTTTGTTCAAGAAAAGAAGCGTGGTCTCTAGTTGGCATGGCCCAACTGACGGCCCGGTATATTAGCCTCGACGCGGTATGACAACCATGGTCTTGTATCTTCGCGATTGATGATATGGATCGCCCTATGAATGATCGTTGGCAGTTGAATTGTTCGCCTCACAACAGACTCGATTTTCATTTTCTACCTTACATGTCCAT
The DNA here is from genome assembly GCF_044049455.1 of Aspergillus lucknowensis. Taxonomy (NCBI): domain Eukaryota; kingdom Fungi; phylum Ascomycota; class Eurotiomycetes; order Eurotiales; family Aspergillaceae; genus Aspergillus; species Aspergillus lucknowensis. The sequence continues at coordinate 280,380 of NW_027263546.1, read as the reverse complement.
ACCCACTGAACCTCGTTGACGAGAGAGCGACCACTCTAACTCCACAACAGACCTGAGACATAGCAGCATTATTGAAAACGAACAACAGAAATGCAAACCGAACCGAGGACGAAGTCTAGGCAAGACGAGATATCAAATCAACTTCTTCCCACTTTCCTCACGACCATACATCAGATAAACGCCCCTTCTCCTTTTTTTTTCGCCCCCCTTTTTCTGACGAAGTTTTCACCTTTTTTACTTTCCAGTGTTTTGCTTCTTCACCCGAGTGTCTGATGCACAAGCGCAAACCTAGCATGGAATGGAACGAAAAGCCTTAGTCGAAATGCTCAAGGCGCCTGCTTCTTCGGCACCTTCAATAGCACATGGCTCAAATACATCAAATTTACCTCTCCAGGAGATTGGGAGTTATTCCGAATCCGCACGATAGGTGTAATTCCCAGCCGCACGCGAATATCTCCATTCTTCAAGATATGTGGGTCTCCGTGGATATATGGGTCGCGGCTGATCATTGTTGACGGATCAAATGGCTCCCCGGACTCGGGGTAATCGAATTTGTACTCCAGAGGCACGGAGTACATGTCGGTAGCGAGGGACTGGGCGTCGGTTACGATTTGATTAAGGTCCGTCCACATCTTGCCGTTTTGACTGTATGGGTCATGGCTGAGAGGGCCGACGAGCTTCCAGAGTTTCTGGAGGTGGTTTTGGATTTTTCGTTGAGAGAATTCGGCGAATCCGGGTTTTTTGGAGAGGGTCCTTGTTTGGGTAGTTATTGCTGTGAGCATGAGGTGGCGGACGCTGGCTGGGACGTCTGTCATTGAATAAATCGGTAAGTGAGGATCAGAAATGGGGAAGAGGACTTACGAGAATTTAACTGTTCCTCAATCTGACCAATCTCAAGATCAGCGGAAGGATCGAAACCTTTGACCACGGCGATTGTCAGAACATTATTGACGAGATAGTAATTGATTGCTTTCGCAACGAAGAATCCTCGAGTCGTCGCGTTTCCTATGAGCACAGACGCCTGTGAACGGCTCGAGATAGCCATGAGAAATTCCTTCACCTGACCATCCAGGTGACTATCCATGAAGATATTGGGAAAGCTCGCATGTGCTTGGCCGAATATCTCTGCCAATCGCATCAATCCCAAAAATCGTGTCGAGAAATCCGCCATCTCCTTGCGATAGTCATTGTCTGGGACCGACAAGGTTGAAGAGCCGTGGTCGGCGCCGTTCGAGACTGCAATGGCCATGGGACCAAATACATCTTGCGTTCTTCCTAGGCTTGGGGGAACAACGGCGTTGTAGGCTTGAACCGAAACCCCGTAGGGGATCTCAAACTTGGGTGGCGGCTGATCAAAGACAGTGCTATACTGAGATGTAGATCCGAATGAAGTCACGGACTGGGGAGTTTGAGTTTCAAACGGCGAAGGAGCCTGATGCATCACGTTTACTTCACCTCCAACACTCGCACCACCCGCGCCGGGAATACCTGAAGCATTACGACCAGAAACTGGATATTGTTGCACATGAGGATGGTGATGATTAGGTGTCATCGGAAACTGCTGCTGCTGGCTCTTTCGCAGAACCCTCCGGTCTGAGATCGTCTTGCTCTGGGTACTGATTGTGATCTTCTGCTTGCTGACGAGCTCCTCCAACGCAGTGACTTTCTCATGCAGGCTATTGATCACCTCGGTGTCGCGGTTGATGCGCTGACGGGAGTCTTCGAGCTCTCGGCGTAGGTATTCCATTTCTTTCTTTGCTGACGAGGAGAGAGATGAGAAAGGCGCTTCGGGCTTGTACTTGCTCTCGTACCCGGCCTCTTCGAAATGGATACTGGGTCCTGGACCACCGGTATCAGAGCTCGCGGAAGTGTTCGATGCCATGTCCAGTGAAGGAAGGTGGCTCGTCGACAACTAGCAGACTAGGTGGTTAGCCGCGAACAGATGAAGGGAAAGCAGTCGATCCGTCCTTCATATAGGTAGAGCTCCAGAGGCGCGAGTGAGCCTCAGAGGAACGCCAACACGGTAGAGGTACTCTCCAGATACGTGTGAGTGGCAGCGAACAGTCCACGAGAAGAAAGGGAAAATGAATATGAAAGAGGGCAGTGGAAGAAGAGTAGAATCCTCATACCTGGCTTGTATGTGAAAAGCTCGGCATCATGTTGTTCTTTTCCCCAAGATACTCTGCACACATTCCCTGAATACTTTCAAATAGTAGTCTGTAGTAAAGTTAATATCTTTTTTGGCTTTCTAGGCCTGATGTGCTGACGTTCTAGACTTAGTTTATACCTTTTCTCTTGCTTTTATTATCTGTTAGTGAAGACTCTTCACACAGTGTCGCCAAGTACGAGAGACATGCGGGCAAGGTGACTGAAAAAGGATAACACGGTGAATGGGTCAAGTTATTGGGGTGGCTAGCAAACATGAGGCCTTATCAATGTCTGTCTTAGTTCTCTTCAGGGCTCAAGCAAGAGCTTAGCATTGTTGAGGGCTTATCCAGCGCGTTCAAGTCTAGATCAGCCTCGGAATCCTCAGTGACTCTAAAACCCTTTCGTACTCTCTGAGTGGGAAGCTGACCACAGCGCACGAGGGTGATCTAAATTTATGTTGTCCAGGGGTTCCTACGGAAATGGGGATACAATGAATCGAATCGAAACCTTGGGTTTATGATATAGTCTCCTAGAAACAAACATTGCTCGATGAAAACAGCAAATTCGTTTTGCGCTAAAACAAATGGGCAGAGTCCTATAAAAATATCATTGCGAATCATGCCTTTCGGCCTTCAGAGAAACCGGGAGGAGCAAGACGTCGAGAAAGACAAGCACCTACCAGGGGTAGTGTCATACACGACCAGGCACAATGCCGAACCACGAAGGGTTGAAATACGTCCAGCAGAATTGTGGTCTGGAGGTCCTGCGGTCCACAATCCGCACCTGGCAAACAGAATATTAGATAAGATACCTACAATTCACGGGTTGCCTCTGGTAGGTGGTTTGAACGGGATGGTATAACGATGTTCACAAGGTGATTAGATGGCCTTGGTTCGGGAAAACAAACTGCTGTAAACGGCGTCGACGACTGGCTGCGCTGTGATCTGTCGACCACCAAAGAACCGTCCGTTGAGGCCCTTTATGGCGTTCTCTCCGCCCTGGACGCGGTCAAACTTCAGGTATATGTCGCCCTGGGAATTGGGATCTAGTGCAATGTGAACAACATGGCCATATTTTTCTTCGCACTCAGCGCGGACGTCATCCTCCAATTCCTTGATCCAAGCTTCACCCTCTTCCCTGTGTACTCCGTTAGAAATGGACGTCGTTGCAAGCTTGTAGGGGAGGACGAACTCAGTGGGGTCAAACATGTTGCGGAGCATAACACATCGGCTCGCCATGTTGACATTTACAGGTAGCGGCTTAGGTTCAGTTTTCGGCAGTAGTATCTTCTGCTGCTTGTCGTCCGCAGAAGGCTCAGCAGGTTCATCTGTTCTTGCAAGCTTCCTCATCAATGCGTCTCTACTGAAGTTGTTGAAATTCACACCGGCAACGTCTGTGTCATCTAAAGCACTGGCACCTGTGCCCTTCTCGGAGTCACGGCCTCCTGCGCGGTCAAAATTGCTGGTGCCTCCAGCTTGGACACCACGCCCACCGGAACCTGAGAACATAGAGCCCTGGAAATTATGTTGGTTTGCACCTTGGCTCTGTGTGCGCTGAGTGTTCTCAGGGGTGAACTTATCGTTGCCAAGGCCAACGCGGATGGCTCGACCACCGAGGTCATAGCCATTCATTTTTTCCAATGCATCCCGAGCTTGGTTTGGGTCACGGAACCTGTGTAGAGACAATGTTAGTGATATGAACAGAATGGCTGAAACAGGAAGTCTTACTGCACAAAGCCATAACCTCTACTCCTACCGGTCTCATCCTTCTGAAGTTGAACAAACTCGAGTTCGCCAAATGGCTCAAAGACACTCTGGAGGTCATTTTCATCGATACTGAAATGGATGTTACCCACATACAACCTATGAAAGGGAGCAGCGTGTTTATTGCCAGCATTGGCTTCAGAGTTGCGGGCTTGGCGGTTCTTTTCGGCTTCGGTTAACTGCGCGATGATAGGAATTCCTAGAAGTTTCTGTCCTGTAAGCTGGATAGCAGGCGCAACGGAACTCTCGTCCTTGAATTCGACGTAACCGACACTAGAACGGGTTGTTTAGCATCCAGAAACAAGAAGCCACCTGCAAAAAGAGGAAGTAAACTCACCCCTTGGACCTTCCACTAACACGATCCTTGACGATTTGAGCCTCCTTGACTGGCCCAATCTTCTCGAAGAAAGCAATCAACTCCTTCGTTCTCAGCCGCGCGGCTAGTTGCTGCACAAAAATGGTGCGCCTATCACGTTCATCTTCGGTAAGTTCCGGGGTTTTCTCACGGCTTCTCGAGCGACTGCGTTTACGTGTGTCGCGTTCACGACGAGAACGTTTGTCCTCGTCCCGCTCATCCCGACGCGAACGGCCCGAAGGACGGTAATATCGCTCGTCGTAGGGAGATCGCGATCGAGTGCGGGCTCGTCCACCACCACGGTAGTAATCCCCATTCGAGCGGTAGTCATCGCTGTTGCGGTCACGACGAGCGCGACGGCGGTCGCTATCGCGGCTCCTACTCCTCTTTCTACTTCTATGGCTTCCGTTAGCACTGCCATGTTCGCTTCTCGGGCTCTTCATGTCATCATCTCCATCGGCGTCTCTTGAGCGGCGTCTGTCGCGGCTGCGATCGCGGCGCTTGCGATCTCTCTCGCGGGAGCGGTCGCGCTCGTCACGCCGGTCGCCATTTTCGGTCTTGGTGCGCTCGTCTTGAGGGGCGGGAGCGGCAGTTGACTCGAGAAGAGCTTCAACGTCGAGACCTGACATATTGTTCTATAGGCTGAGAATTCTCCTTATTGAATGAAATGACGATATTGAAGGGGTTGTAGAGATCGGTGGAAAAGGATTGAGATCACTTTGGCTTCGTTAGAGCGCGAAGGCGAATCAGGCTTGTCTTGAGCGAACCCTTCTTTCAAACCTGGATTCTCGCAGAACTCCACTAGTTGATATGGGAGTCTACAAAAAAGCAAGATCGGTAAGCGAGTGTCCGTCTTAATCTGTGGTGAAATAATGATAGGCTTCCAAATTTCCTGGTGTTCTTATTGGCGTGGCAGATGAGGTTGAAGTGAGAAACGGGGCAAAATGGGCTGGCGAAGTGCGATGAAGAGTCGAGTCATGTGCGACTTGGCATTTCCATGAACCAGACTATATAGACTAGACTCCATTAGGTATAGTCTTCTGTTTCAAAAAAGCCGTGCACGTGCAGTTTGGCATCCCGAAGGTCTCCTCCATGCTGAGAAGGTCCTGGATTCCTCGACATTACAGACTCCTCTGTGAGATTTTTCGGTCCCACTGCAGTCATTATTTTGTCTCAGCCTTTGAGAAAAGTGAGCTGAGCTGTAATACAACAGTAGGCGAAGCTACCTCGTAGGGGTGAAAGGTCGTTCAGCAAGTGTTTATCTCTCCAACAAGTCGTAACCCAGTGGTTTCCGGTTTTCGACATATGGCCTGACAACCTTCCTTGGAACTTGAAGGCTTCTCATGTTTTTCGACGTGCTCTTTCCGCCATGTAAACCTCTGCCCCCCCATTGGCCACGCCCACGAATTTAACCACTGCATCGAGGTCCGCTTACCTTGCCTCTTCAATAAGATACTGTCCAATTCCTTCAACACCAACAGCCCTAAACCTGGCCTTGTTTCACCCAATTCCTCCAGAGCTCAGACACCTTTAACATCCTTCCTAGCTCCATTCCCCCTCTCAGCTGAGATCACCAGGGTAGGCAATCCACTTTCCTCCTGATCCCTCTTCGGTAGATGATAGTCATTAGTGACCTTCCCCCCCATGATCCTCACAAGTATTCCGGATAGCGCCTCACTATCAAACGCCGGAGTGTGGACCTGGGCTGCGTTATCAGATTATAATTTCCGAATAACCCCCTTTATTCTCTCTCCTCCCGCGCTCCAATAAAGTGCAACACCGTTTCCTGCCCTCATAAGCTACTATCATCTCAACCGCTAAATCACGTCTGCCGGGAACGGGCAGTGGAATGTTTATAGAATACATTGACGACTCTTTTGAGAGCTGGCGGGGGAGAAATGCCAATTTCTTTCTAGTGTTGTCTGTGGCGGAGGCGCTGATGCCTTCTCCAGGGATCTAGAGCTCATTTGAGGGCATTCTCGAGATTGGAGGGTTGGGGGGGGGGGGGGGGTATTATCCAGGCGTATAACGGTACATCGGAGATGTATAGAACGTACGTATTCGGAGGTATACAGATGTAGGTGAGTATTAACTATGTCTTATTCACCAAAACGACGCCGTCCTACAGCAGTATTAATGATTGATTTACCGTGCATCGACATACAGCTAATACGGAGACTTGGGAGGATGGGAACGATAAACATCTGGGTTCTAGGGCTGGGTGTTTCATTGCCGTTTATCATGTTCGGATGGGCCAAGATTCCGACGGGGTACACTCGTCGCCACTCGCACCACTATTATAAGTGTCTGGTACCGGCAGGCGCCAACCTCTCAGTTCAAGGCCGCACAATCATGGCCTTTCTGTAATTGCCGAGGGTCATCCCATGCCCCAGCAGGGCAACATTAATGCCTCCCTAACGGGGACGAACAGGAATCTTTTCTGACCCAAGGAAAATAGAAAATCATAGCTTAGCAATATATACAGTCTCGTATCCTAACACAAATAATTGGTTGCTAGCTTGTATTAGTGAATCATATACCGTCGTAGGAACTATAGAATGGGGATTGGTCGGAAGGGGGGAACGAGCCCTTCAACCAAGAGGCAATTAGCTATACAAATATGAGAGTGGAGCGTTCCCACTCGAACTGCGAGATTAATAAAATGACTATCATGCACCCAGCCGCAGCATTATCTGGTAAGTGATATATTGAGACTCTGGGGCAGGAACCAGACAAGACACATTTTACTGGGCCTTCAGAACCTTGGGAGGAGGGAGTTCGAGCTCAGTACCAAACACCCAGTCCCAAAAACGGCTAGTCACACCGAAACCGTTGTCAAAATCGGCAAAGTGATGCTGAAGGTGGTACTTCTTGAGCTGCTTGTAGTAGAAAGGAAGGCTGAGATGGGGTTGAGTGTTAGCTAGCGGTTGGAGTTGGTCATAGTCTTTGGGTTTCACTCACTTGCGGTGGTGGAGGAAATAGTGTGTTAAGTCATAGCAGACATATCCAAAAACGCCGCCACAGTACGCGAGCACAGCAGCATACCAGTTATAATAGAAAACAGAGTGCGCAAGCTTCCAGAACGGCGTGGCAAGAACAACAAATAGCGCTGGCGGCATTACAAGTCGGTACTTGTCCATTGGTAAGTAGTGGTGGATTCCATGGAGGAGGAAATGGAGAGTTATGCCGGCTCGGTTGTCGGGAAGGAACCTGAAGGATGTCAGCACTATGATAGTAATATGGGAGAATGGTTAACGTACTTATCAATATGAAAGAGGAACCTGTGCATGGCATATTCAATCAAGCTCCAGAAGAAGAACCCAAAGATCCAATAACCGACGGCGGCGAGAGGATTTCCCAACCCAGAAAACCCGAGGCAGGTGCCAAAGATGACGGGAGGAACCCACACGATTGGGACAACGTACCAGGCGGTTTTACTCAATGGCTCGAGGAAGTTGCCGAAGAGGGGAGCAGACTCGCCTCCCTTGTAGTGACGGGGTCGATGGACCTGCTCAAGGTAGAACTCCTTGCTGAACCCGCTGTTCCATAATTGCATAAGGAGGGGTTTGTTGAGGTCCAGGAATTTGTGCGTTTGATAATCCCTGTTGTAGTCCGTGTCGACAGACAGGTCTTCTTCAGTGGACATTCCAGTACCCGCGTATACCGGCCGGGGCACTCCATTTGCCAACGAACCGTTCACCGACTTTGTGCTCGATTCGGAACTGATAAATCCCACAAGATGCTCCTCCAGAATCTCGTAGGCCGATTCGGAATGGTCATGCGACATTGAATCCCGCAGAATCTCCGCCACGTCTTTTCCGGCGTGATCAAGAATCAAGTCACCGCCACCTGGGTGGTCCTCGACAAATGGGGTTATGTCGTAGACCTTCGAACCTATGGTCACATAGCAGGATTCGGCGGTATTGTGCGACTCAACCTCTTCTGGGGTGAATGTCGGCAGATTTCTTGCAGGCATGATTGTTGTAGAGAGCCGCGAGCGGTTGGCGAGCTGAGAGAGATGTGATTATTGGGGAAGCAGCGAGTAAACGGGTCTTGGGAAATCGCTTCACAGTCCGTAGTTGGTGGTGGTGGTGAGCGGGCAAGAAAAGGGTTGATGTTGAGAGAGTGGCGTGAGAATACCGGGTACAGGACCTCCGAGGAAACAGTACCGATGTGCTGCAGAAATGCACACAGATGGATCGCGGTCGTGCTGTTCAAAAAGTACTAAAGGAGATAGATCTAGGCAGGTGGGCGCCGTAAAACTTCGACTCCCGCTCAAGATTTATCGCCAGCATGCAGAGACAAGAACGTTTATGGACTTCGGGCTTGACGAGAGGTTGAAGTCTGCGGAGCGGATCAGGAGCGAAGAATTGTTTCCAGAGAGAGAGCTAAACCTTTTTGGGATAGCCCCTAAGAACCCCAGCCTGGAACCAACGAACGAGGGATTGACGGACTCACAAGAAGTTTTGTCTCAACTTCTCAGTGAATTTGAAAATTGCACGATATCATAGCCTCCAGCAAAGGCACGCCCTGTATATGGAGGTACAGACATCCTCTTCGTCAATCCGAAACCCTCACTGGCCCTGGAGTGGCCTCTTTGCATTCCCTTCTCGAGTCTCTGTGGCCCGTCACTCGGGGGCGAGACGATCGTCCTCAGGTCAGTCAATGACAAGGTGTCTGGAGCTTTGTCTGGCGTTTCTTGATTTTCTGGGATCAAAGAGGGAATTTGTGCGTATTAAAATAAGGTTGGAAAAAAATACCATCCTCTGTCTTTAAAGGCAAGGTGGCCGAGTGGTCTAAGGCGCACGGTTCAGGCCCCACTGAGCTGTCGACAACGCGTGCTGTTTGTATTGGCGTATATTTGGCGCGTTTTGTTTCCGTGTCATTAATTTGGCGTGGGTTCGAATCCCACCCTTGTCATATTCTCTCTTTTGCTTTTTGCCCCCTTTTTCCCTTCCCCCTTGGCGTGGACCGGGTCCAATCGACAAGCTGTCAATCTCCTCCTCTTGGCCCCAGACCCCAACAAAGGAAGCCAGGATCAGCTTAATTCAATTTAGCCAACGAAGGCCTGCTCCAGTTCAGCTCCAGATCCCTGTTCACCATCTTTCTCTTCTCCCCTGTTCGAGCTGAAGGGAAGAAACCCGCCTCCAACATTCCAGCATCACCATCACTTGAGCTTCCAGAACAATCCCCTCTTTTACCCGCACCTCTTTTCAAATGGCTTCTATCAGCGCTATATCTTCAGCTCCGCCAGGGAATCGTCTGATCGCCTACATCCGATCCTTGGCTAAAGCCAAAAAAGGATTGCCATATGGGCTGCCCATTTGCGTGGCTCCTGCTCACACCGTCACCAGCACGGACGCTCTCCTGCGCCTGGCATCGCTTGTCGGCCCATATATCACCATTCTGCAGGTCCATGCGGATATAATCGATGACTGGTCAGAGGAAACTATCCGCCAGTTGGCTTCTCTGGCCAAAAAATATGCATTCTTGATTTGGGAAAGTGGCCGAATCTTGAACGCAACCATCGGCGTTATTGGCCGACAAAAGGCGGAGTCAAGAGAAGTGAGGAACGCCATGATTGATCTAATCCGCAAGAAATACACCAAGGGAGTGGTGAAGCCCGCATCGTGGGCCAATGTTTCCACCGCCTGGGCCTCTGGTGCGGCGGTCAATAATCAAGCAGCGGATATTCTGATCCCGACACTGAAGGCCGCTGCTCGGGAGGCTGTCGCAGACGCTGTCCGGACCATCAGAACAGAAATCACCGCGGATAATACGCTCGACCGCCCGCCATTAATAAGAGGGCAAAGTGCCGATTCACTCGCAGAACATCTGGCGTCTGAAAACGCGTTGGAGGATAGCAACGGCCTGGAGGTTCCTCCCCGGAAAGCCTCCACCATCTCCCTGACCCAGACGATATCCCAGCACACCGAGGACTCTAGCGATGCGTTGAATGAACCAGAATCATACGAACTTCATGATATCTGGGAATATGGAGATGCACCGGTCCCGGAAATTGACACTGATCTCCCACCTCCTCCCCTTCTTGCCCGCGGTCTTGTTCTGTGTCTGCCGTCCCCCACAGACACGTCTTTCAGCGCCGAATACAGGAAGAGCACGATGGCCGCCGCATACGCTAATCACGACTTCGTTCTGGGCTTCTTATGCGGCGAGCCATGGCAGCTGGCGTCGCAGCATGACGACGATTTCTCTGACCTGGATGTCTTAACGCAAACATTAAGATCGAACGAGCAGCAGCTCCTCGCCCCTCTCGCAGACGAAGATGAAACACCACCAGAGTGTCTGGCTTTGTTCTCGATGATCTCGCAGACGTTTACCCTGGCAGACAACCAACAACCGGACGAACCTGCGTCCCCTGAAACACCAGCTCCGCCCCTGGACTCCCTGAACCCCTTGGCGTCAAGATTACATTCGATTGTTAGGCGAGCTCTGATATCTCGTGATGCTTTCGCTAGTCAACAGAAAGACGCAGCACAATCGATGTCGAATACAGGTCGTCGCCGGCCTAATATCCTTCATGTCCCTATCGTACAGCTACCGTGATACACTTGACAAATCATCGTTTCATATTTTAGCATCACCGCAGCTATGTTCCAACCACCTCATAATCTTGCCTCGTGTTGCCAATGGCCAGGCTACCAGGATATATATAAGTATTTCAAGAGGCCAAGATTTACCGCCGGCGGGGATTTCGGTCTCTTAATTTAGGAATTGTTTTGCGAAAAATCTTAATAGATGGTCTTGCCTTTGCATCGATCCGTCAATCATGAAAGTTGCCGGTACTCATACTTGTAAAGAGGAGTTGAAGAGCATGAGACGCGAGACCTCCCCCGGAAGCTGGGTCTTGTCATTGGGGCTCGACTCTGTCATCATCTTCCTCATTGCTAAGTAGTCGGAAAACCCCCTTTAGTCTTGAGCGGATATTCTACTTAGGGCTGGTTGGGCGGAGGGTGCGCAGAGCAAACGACATCCGCCGGAATCCCGCGGACGGTCTCCGTAAGAACCAGTGCCTCTTAGAATGTGTAAACTTCAGAGGATGAATGGAATGAACAAAGGCTGTGAATTTTAGTATCTGAGGCCTCTTATCCACGGTCTCAACAAGGCAAAAGCTAGAAAGAGTCTTCTCGAGCTTAAATACCTATGCCACCTGGCCACCTCCACAGCATGTGGTAGGCTGTGACGCAAATTTGTTGTCATTTGTGCAGGTGCAATGCGTGTCAGTAAACCTTATAAAGAGGCAGACACCCGCCCCAACATGAAGGTCCTTTGTCTTGCTCCTCCAACTTTCTACTTATCTTACCCCTCCAGTTTCTCTCAGACAAAATGGTTTCTCACCATGGCAGTGGTGAATCGCAGTCGAATTCTACATCTTCATTCTCTGATGCTTCTATTCTCGAACCTATCGTGAGCTGGAAAAGCGTATCGAAAGCCCGTTTGCGTGTGGCGGGGCTATCAGCATCACTGACACTCCCAACGAGAACCAGAGAAAGGGCTCTCTTCCTGTTAATGTTTTCTGGGCCACCGCGGCTTCCACTGCGCGAATGCTAGTCCTGCCACTCAATAACGTTTCTCCTGAATCCAGTCCGACGGCCCTTCAGCAGCACGTTAGTGACTGCGAGCCAGCAACATTTGGTAGAGGACAGCAAGATGTCTTTGATGTTGACTACCGCAGAGCAGGCAAAATGGAGCCCAGGACGTTTGCCACCAGCTTCAACCTCGCCGGTTTCGGGATTGTCGAGAACATTGAACGTATCCTTCTTCCAAACGTGAGCACAGCGATGGAGAATAGTTTGGGTTTTCGGAAGCTCAGAGTTGAGTCGTACAAGTTGAATGTATGATCTTAGGAGAGTATTTCGACGGCATGCAATGCTAATACTATCTTTTGTTCACAGGTCTACTCTGGGCCTTCCGGGTTGTTTACTCCACGATCTGAAGATCAGATTGGCTCTCTGGTTGTCTGTCTGCCCTCCAAGTTCGCAGGCGGCAAGTTCACCGTCCAACACGCCGGACAGAGCGTCGAATACGATTGGAGCCCTCTGAGCGACTCCACCATCAAATGGGCAGCATTCTATAGTGATTGCGAGCAAGAAATTGACACGGTTACTGAGGGTGAATGAATCACTCTGACCTGCAACTTATACGTGACCGAGCCAATAGGAGTCATCGCTCCACCAAACAGTATTTTCCAACCCAAATCATTGCCGCTATACAACTTCCTGAGGTCTCTTATATGCCAGTCTGGATTCATGGGGGAGGGCGGAACAGTTGGAATCTATTGCTCCCATGCCTATCCCCACAGCTCTGAGATTGCTAGGGCCTTGCTTCCCAGAGGTCTAAAGGGCTCTGACTTAGTGGTATACTCGGTATTCAAATCCCTTGGGATTGAAGTTCAAGTGCGCCCCGTCTTGAGGGAAAGTTCAGACGCGTATGGGGCCACACGAGTGGGAGAATCACTCTGGGAATACAGCATCACCCACAGCCAAGTCGAGGACGATAATCTCTCTGATATGCAACAAGTTATCGACGAAGAGTTTCCGTCTGACTACGTCGAGGACTTTACTTGGATCTCTTCCCCCGGTCACGAAGAGATGGCTTTCAGTTACGTCGCATCCGGAAATATGGCGTCTATCGATACCTTCTATTCGCGTGCTGCCATTCTGGCGGTGATCCCACCGTTCGAGGAGCGGAAGGGTCTACCGCATTCAGCTGAAGCCCAGGTGATAGTTGAAGGACGCGATTAGGATGTTTCTAGGTTTACGATAGTGAGAAGAGTTACTGTGCTCGACTTTCAATACTGGAATATTCAGAGTCCTCTGGCTCCCTCTCTGTTATACGCTAGCCGCATCTTAGGCTTGTTGTTGAGAAAATTCTATTATTTTCATGGGAAGTAGTCGCAATGCCTGGAGAAGCAGATGCCTGTAAGTTCGTCAACAGTTTTGTGACGAGTAAGGTCATTCAAAGAGACGGGACAGAGACAGGATGCGTGGTGCACAAGCCTGTGGAGTATAGACATTATTTGGTCCTATTGCTTTGCCCTCCAGTTCAGTGGTTCCACATCAACCTGCACCGGTTAGTCTGTAATTCACAACATCATCGTTCGGTTATCTCACCAGTCCATACGCATCCAGACGGATGAAGCCCCAGTCCCCGCTATCGGTTGCTATCCCAAATATTGTCTTGACCCGGCCAGCCTTTCGACGGACATCCCGAGTAAGCGCTTGAATAACTAATGAGAGGAGAGAATAGCGAAAAATTGGGTATGTAATTAACTTACCCATGTGTGAAATAGCTCCGGTATCCCCCAGACTGTATATCACCCGCCCTCTTTGCGTCGCCTACCACCAGGTTTGTTTGTCTCCGCTTACCTCGGCTTTCCATGCATACCAGAGCGTGTAATTCGTTCGTCTACGCACGGCCTGAGTGCCCTCGCTCGTGGACCATACGGAGCGGAAATGGACGGTTTGTAGCCTTCCTCTAGCATGGAACTAGGACATCATCATCTGGGCTGCTATTGAGCAATTTCATTTTGACAATAGCAAGCGATAGCGATATCAGGAGTATTGCGTTCCCCCGGGCTCTGCTTGGAAGAGCATCAGCATTGCTAGTTGGCTTGAAGGCCGTACCGTATGTAGTCTTGGAGTAGAGAGTTAACGGATGCAGAATGTTCGTGTACGTAGCGTAGTCATCAGTCCGGCAGGGCGTGCCATAGTTATGCTGCTGCTGATGGGATCACTGCTCGCTGTGTTGCTGCAGGATTGCAAGAGCTGGCTGTTGGTGTTGATGCCGATAGAGTGTACTGAGAACTTCGGATTAGACTTTTCCTTCAGCTCTGCTGGGACCGGAAATCTTTTCTGTCCATGTTTAGAGTAGGATATCGGGCTTGACGGTGGTTCCCCTGTCCCTCTATATGGTATTTCTCCAAAGCGGCCTCTGGATTATCTGTTATACGGAATTCATAGCTCTACTCGGAAGATCATAGTGGTGGGTGGCAGAATACCTAGTCTTCGTTACAACTTCCTGGAAAATGAAACTATGATGCTGAAGTGGATGCATGGCCTCAACAACCTGAACTCATAGGTCTCAGGGTCGGTTGCTCTGCTTGGCGTTGACTGGGAAGCTTCTTGCCTACGCATAGACACGTCTCGAAAAGCAAATATGGTTTCCATTCTTGTACAACTAGAGAAACTAACGAGAGAATATAAGCTGTCATGATGATCTCGCAGCTCCATTAAGCTAGGAATACCGAATCAAAAAGCAAGAGGAACATCCGCAAGGGTCAGTTTGAATAGGAGCCATATGAATCGACGTCGTTCTGGTAGTCGTCGTTATCTGCCGTTCGGTCATGGTAGTTACTTGTAAAACTGTCCGGTTCATCGACTGTGGTTGGCCAAGGGCTAAGATATAGATTATTTAGGGTTTCCTGCTGCGTGAGCCCGGCTGGGGTGTCGATAGGAACCATGCATCCCGGGGGCGACTCGCCGAGGAAAGGTGTGTCAGTAGGATTATTTGGCTGAGCCGGTCCCGATTGCGAGGGCTGGGATGTAGGATCTGGGGTCGCGGTCGATTTGCGGTCCACCTTTTCCCCGGGGTCCCTGTTTTGGACCGTCGTATCCGCAGGCAAGCCAGCGGAATGTCGCGAAATAAGAGGCTCATACTTTTGCCAGGCCTTGCCTGCAGATTCATCGCCATCTTTAGACAACTCCAAAAGCCATGCCAACGCTCGAAAGGCACTTTGTTTGATCATATTAGCCCTACCGCGCCCAACATGCCGGCAGCTGTACTGCATTTCAATGCCCAATACCGCCGTCGCTTGCACAAGAAAATGGAGCACGCACCACCAAGGGGACTCCTTGCGTAGAGCGGCTGGGTCCTGTGCCCCGTCGGTCAGTAGCCTTATCACGTGGATTGCAGAATCTACGCATTCGGTTGCCAAATCTCTCGGGGTCTGGGACGGTTCCCGAGCCCGTTCGTCTCCCTGTCGAAGAACTGGCAAGTCCAGGGATGGTCGCGTCATGGCAACCATGGTACTGTAATAATGTACCGAAAGGCTACGCCTTTGCCATGCCAAGGGTCCGTCTGCTTTTAGGGTAGCGGAGATGTCGAGTTCCTTGGGCAGGTCCGTGCTCCAAGTGTCGAGCTCGTTCACCAAGTCAACCATGATACGCCTCTGGATTGACGGCGGCTGTTGCATTCCAGCAGGGCTGTAGAGATTTGACATCATTTTCCGAGCTCTCGAAATGAGTCTAGCGAGTTCAACGAAATAGAGAGGGCTGGGATTTGAGCCCACATTATTTGGCTTTGCAACTTTGTAACTGCTGTTCTGATTCTCCGGTATGGGTACTTGCGAACACTCTGCAGTTGGGAAATGACGCCCATCGAACGGGGCAGGCATGGGCACTGTGCCGACGTCATGCGCTGTGAGGCAAGGCCTTCCGGTCATCACGCTAAGGCGGTGTTCCAAAGTACATAAAGACCACCAAATATGGTATCTCGTCTCTTTGGAAAGCCCCGAGAGACAAGGTCCAATAATTTCCAGATGGATGCCAAGGCTTATGGCTTCGCGGACAGCGTCACTACATAATCTCCATGCCCTGAAGCAATCAGCGAGGAAGTTCGAGCACTCTAGATACAGCGTACAGATATTACACGCCTAGGGCTGTTACACTCACCGATTCAAGTGCCCAGTCGCCAGCAAGTAGAAGGAGGCGAGCCCATGAATTTGCATCTGCTGTATATCTGGGTGATGAAGCGTCCTGTTCTCTAAGCCATATAGGCTGGCTCGACCAAAATATACATCATGGGCGTCTCGCTTTTCCTTGTTTGTAACAAGAGCATAGTACCTTGCGCCAATCGCAAGAACCAGATTGAGCACGACGAGCCATTTAGTTGGCAGTTGTTGAGCCGGATTTCGGTAATAGCCCTCTGTCTGCTTCAGAAAGGACGGAATATTGATGATAGGGAAGGACGGGTGTACCCGGTCAATGTATTTCCTGCTCAGACGTTGGACAGCCTCAAGTGGCGGCCGGAAGTCAACATTCTGTGTTTCAAAAGCCGGCAAGTCGGGAGAGTCAAGATGATAGCTGTTCTCAGATATAGACCCTCCAGCCAACTCTTGCAACCAAACGACCTCTGAGCTATCGCCAAAAAATCCTGTAGCTCGTTGCAGTCCGCCTCTATTTAGATCCTCGGTAGCGCCTGGAGAAGTAGTCCCATCAACATTAGGCCTTCTCCTTTTGGTTGGGCGCCCCTCTTCACTAGGGGCATCGGCCTGGCATAGTGTAAGTGTAGATCAACACTTCTGGAGAGGAAGAGTACCGACCGCAAGGAGACGGCATGCTTGTAGCTCTGCTTGGCTTATTTTATTGCGAGAACACAGAAAGTCCAAGGTCCTCGCATCGCGTCGAGCATTGGCCTCAGAATCGGCTTGCTGTCTGCGTGGATTGCATTAGCTTGAGCAAAGGCACATCGTCGGGAACCCAGGAAAATAGCGAACCTCTTCAATTTCTCCCTCCTACCCGGGGAATAGGAGCAACTTAGCTTATATTCGGTGCAGTAGTCGCAGCCGCCCTGCTCGCCGGTACACTTTTGTTTCCTCACTCTGCACGGCTCACAGGCGCGTCCGACATGTTGGCGGGTAGCCCTCGCTCGGTGCTGCGGAATTTCGTCGTCTTGAGCCCTCGGAATAGGAATTCTATTTTGGTGGGCCATCGGGTTGTTGTCGGCGAAAGCATGCTGCTGTGGTCCCCAAAGCACGACGTTCATGACGTTCATGCCGCTGGCACTATCAATGCTATGTGAAATAATAAACTCAATAGTGTTGGGATAATCGATATTGTGATGAGGGAGTTTGGAATGAGATATAGACACTATTCTGTCTCGGGCAAGTGTTTATAGAGACAGGAGCAGGGAATGCGGAAGATGGAAAGGAAGCAGATGAAGACGAAGAGGAGGAGGATGATGAGGCAGGAGCGATGGGAGAATGCCCCGGGGGCGTCGCACTTGCCCTGAAGAGTACGCAGCGCCCCTCCGGCGCCCCTCCCAGTGAGGTCAAGAGGCATGTCTGATCGGATATCTGGATTTCGGGTCGGGTTTGCCATGCACCGGGTGGAGGTCCTAAGTTTTCTCGAGTCTAAGCAGATTGCAAGCTGATTCCTCAACGTTCGATCCGAAACCATAACCGCCAGTCTGATGACTGCAACTGAGTGCCCGGGTTGCTAGTCATCCCTCCGAGCACTTCCACGTGCGGTATATAAGGTATTCTCTCCATCAACGAAAGTTAATATTGTCATTCTGATTCGTCGGACTGACCGTGTGAAGGCAAAGCAGCTTTTTCAAGAACCGTGTGTGTCAAGAACCTTGCTTCCTCATGAAGCATTTGCTTTCACCCCTCGAAGTGATGGCAAGGTGGGTGGTAAGGGACTTGAAAGTCTTTAGCACTACTCTACCTATGGATCTCAATCAGCTGTTCTCCGTCATAGGCAGTAACCATAACTGGAGGTCCAGACCCCAGCAGAACAAATCGCAAGTTGAGGGAGAGGCTAAGTCAAGAGAAGGATAAAAGTTTGGAAACTGGGCTGAAACGTGTACCATTTTGATCGAAGTCTTGTTAAACAGAATAGAATGCAGCTTGTAGTAGCCGAGTACAAAGAAAAGGGCGGTCCGAGCGTCATTAGTACTTGATGCACCAAAAGAAAGAATTTACTCAATAGAAAAACCTTCCGCGATGCTCCTGACGTCTTTCGAGAACCCCGTACTTTCTCCTTCTTCTAATAGAGAGACATCTGTAACGTCAACCTCGACGAACGGATTTGACTTGGAGAATCGCACAGTCATAGGGAAGAAATCGTTGTCGTCGTCCCCGGTAGACTCGAACTCGAAGCTCCCCGAGGCGTTATCCTCGCCCACGCTCCCAATGTTCCAATCTAGACTGTCTCCCGAAACTTCATAAACCGCGTCGAAGCTAGATACCGCTGGCTCTGCCGTGCCATACGGGATCGTCACGACGACATCCCGAAGACTGTCCGACCCAGTGAGTTCATACTCAACGGTCACTGTAGTCGAGTCAGAACCCTTATTGACCCAGACAGTAAACGTGATTGGGAGAAGACCCGCATTGTCGGATCCCGATCCTGCAACCCGCCAGCGGAGTACGCCAATTGAATTGTTAGCAGGGAATCTCTTTGAGGTGTCCTTCAGTTGTATGATGGAAGAGTTGCTGAACACAGCTTTGTCGACGTTTGGATGAGTGCGGAATTGCGCGCCGTGAGTGGGATTCGCAAGGAGATCAAGTTTGAGCTTGGTGAATGCGGGGTCAGTGATACGAAGCTGAAGGTCACCCTTGACT
The DNA here is from genome assembly GCF_044049455.1 of Aspergillus lucknowensis. NCBI lineage: Eukaryota > Fungi > Ascomycota > Eurotiomycetes > Eurotiales > Aspergillaceae > Aspergillus > Aspergillus lucknowensis. The sequence goes on along the minus strand of NW_027263546.1, from coordinate 261,746 downwards.
TCGAAAGATTTGAGGGCACCATCACGAGTCAGGGAAGCGGAAATTGTCTCCGCAATGGTGATATGAATAGGCTCTCGGTCCGCAGAGAGAGAAGCGCGAGCGGAAGACACTTTTTCGGCAGCCGGTGTTGACGCCTGCGGCGTTACCAAAGGGCTCGCCTCTTCCGCCTCTGGGCCTAGGTCGCCGCGAACCTTTTCGTATATGTCTGTAGTCTTCGATTTCTTACCCAGCTGCATACCTTTTCCACGAGTGGGTAACGATCTGGCGATATCGGCGTGGTTAGATACAATTGTATTGATTAGGGGGATAGCCCGGACATACTTCGCGAACGTTTTCTTCTTCTCTGCTTCGTAACTGTCGTACGTGTCTGGTACGGCAGGGCGCGAGGGCGGGGTATACACAGGGTACGAAGGGGCTCGGGGAGCGACGCTACGGGCATTGCGAGCGGCTTCTTTCCGTTGCATCTCCAGCTGTTTGGCCTTTCTCTTCCGTTCCTCGCTCGCTTCGAGTTCTTTGTTCTGGGACTAATCAGCAACCCACCGGCACATAAGCAGAGATCGGTATGTACCCGTTCTATAATTTCCTGGATTCTTTCTTCATGACTCTCCATCTCCAGGAACGTCTTGATCTGAGAGAGCGACAGGTTCTCCCTATACCCGAGGGTCACCAATTCGTCATAAGCGCTAAGCAATTCGAAAGCGTTGCGCAGGATTTCTCGTTCATCCAGACTCTTGCAGATGCTAGTAGTTACTTGCGCGAAAAGGTGAAGACTGTCGATGTCTTGTAGAATGTTCGATTGGCGATTTGTTATCAGAACGATGTATAACTCGTCGAGAGGTTGGTACACGAAGCGCACATTGTCTTGCTCGACAGTCGTATGCTGAGTACCGGAATCCGCAAGTTTCGGAAATGATGCGAGTAAGGCTTCAATTCTGGAGCGGGCTATTTCTCGGAACTGGCGCGAGAGCACTGCTTTGCCCCCGCGGGTACATATTGATGCTGCGAGGATGACCTGGATTGTGCGGGCTGGTAAGCATGGTGTGATGAATCGAAATGAGGAATTGAACATACCATGGTCGGAGGCCTGGAAGATAAGGCCTGGGCGAGGAATTACCGCTGGAATAGTACAGGTGACGAGAGTGCTGCGTTGGGTGAGGGAGCCAGATGTGTCGATGTTCTTCCACCGGAGGCGGAGGTAAGTTGAGCCTTGAGCATTGCTGTTCTCTTCGGCCCCTGTTGGTCCGTGCATCGCGCTATCCCCTCGCTTACAGCGAGACCACAACTTTCAAAGCAGAGCGACTCGCCTCCTTTTGGATCAGGCCATCCGTCGCCCTTCCTCAGCTTGAAGAAAATTCATTTAATTTCGTCGGAAATCCTGCTACTGCTCGCGCCGGCATCTTGAGTAGAGGGTCTACTCTCTGCAAGGCCCTGACGCCGGTTGGGCTGAAACGCCACCTCCGAACTTTTTGACGCGCTTGACTCTCCCTCCATGCCATGTCAACCACATCGTCCTTCCCGTTCTCCACCATGGAAGTCCCTCTAATGGATGACTCTATGGAGATGGCGTCTCCCTACCATGGCCATGCCGATGATTTCGAAATCGATATTGATGTAATGGAGGATCAGGATTCCAACCCAGACAGGGACATGGCGGTCGTAGATGAATACGTGGACACGTCCAACGGCGGAATTTACGAACACGATGGATTACCCGACGAGGAGATGGTTGATGACATGGCCGAGCCGTCCATGATAGATGCCGATGAGTATCCCGGTACAAACCGAAACATCGAAATGCAGGATACAGAAGGAAAGAGCTACGAGGCAGAAATGTTAGAGGATGAATATGACGAGGATATCGATGCTCCTGTTCCGGAACATGAACAAGAGGTATCGACCTCCTCGGAGGCCCCAGGCGGCCAGGAAACCTCGAGAGCGAGCCCGACACCAAATGACCAAGACGTTTGTAAAAATAGCGAAAGCACTCCCCTTGAGCACCAGCGTGGAGAAGAACCAGATTACCCGGACAAAACCCGGCTCGATGCGCTACCGGTCCCCGACCAGGCCGCCGACCCCCCGAAACAACCTTTCGAGCAGCCGGAATCAGCGCGCTTACAGTCTGGATTTACCGAAGAGGGCATTGGTAATCCTAATGAGCCAAAGCAAGCAGATCCAGAAGTGGTGCGTGACAATATCCCTCAAGAAGGCGCTGAGAAGTGGCAAAAACACGGGAATGGGGAAGAAAACCTAGAGTCGGCCCAGCTGTCTTCCGATGAACTGAAGAGAGCGGACGTGCAATCACATGATGAAAAACAACCATCGGGATCCGGCGAACAGGAAGCCGAAAAAGAGCACGTCGATCCAGCTCTACATCCTGTAAAGGTTTACTATCAAGACAATGAGATCTCCCTGTTCCCTCCAAGGGAGGGAGATTCTACCGAGACGTTCTTCCTCGAAGATGAGGGTCTTGCCTACTGCTCTTTTGAAAAGCTGTTCGAATCCTGCCGTGGGGTTCTTCAGGATCACGTTACGGAAAATGAGGTGTTAGTTGTGGATATTGAGCCACTGAATATTCAACTAATTGAGGTTAGTGAGCCAACCCCTCTTCCAGATTTCAACTTGCTGACGGAAATATTTTAGGATTCTCTTCAGACGAGCAAGGTTACCTTGAAACAGATTATAGATGTGTATCTGCAGCTTTGCCACAACGATGGTATTGGTAGCTCAGATGCCCTATATCTTACACTTAGCACCAAACTAACTGTGTCCGCGGAATTATCCAATCTGTTTCTAGCTGCCAGCGAAGGAAAGGGATTGTCTGGTATCCAACCCTGGGAAGTTTACCCTGAAGCCGAAGATTCTTCGGCGAAATTTGACGAATCCGCTCAGGAGACATATCCAGAAGAGCCCCAGGATGCCTTGGATAACGGAGATGAGCGAACCCGCGAATTTGAGCCTACTTCCCCTGACCAGGATGCGCCTAACCTTGAAAGCACTGAGCCGGGGTCTCAAAGTGTTGAGGAGGTTGAGGCCAATGACGCCGACACAAATCCAATTGAAACGGAATCGCAAATCCCTGCCCCTGTTGAACATGAGTCCTCTAACAGCGATCCCAATGACCTTGAGGAGCAGGAAACGGACTCTACCAGCACAGCTGAGCCGTCAGCTTCCATCGATACGCCAGGACAGCTACTAGGAACAAAAGACGGCGCAACTGGTTCCCATGATGATGAGGAGAAGGAGGACAGTGAGGATGAGTATGAAGATCCCGAGGAAGTTGAGCCTGATGTGGCGGTTCGTCAGGAGGAGGAATCGTACGTAGACGATAGCAAACTCATCAATGGCGATGATGAAGTGGGAGAAGATACCGGAGAGTTCACTGAGGGGCATCCTGAGGAATATCATGACCTGCACTCGGAATTCCTCGAGCCTCAAACCCCGGAGGAGGCTGCAGCGGAGGATGCTTCCCAGAACCACGAGGACACCGTCGCAGAAAATTTGAAAATCGAGGATACGACCAAGGAGTCAGAACCTTTGTTGGATGGAAACTCTGCAACTTCACAGTCTCACCAAACCCCGCACTTTCTAGATCACTCACTAGGCACGGCAGAAGACCTTTTGAAGAGCCCTGACAATGACTTAAAAGACCTTGACCAGGTGGCTCGAGCTTGGGATGCAAGCGAGCTAGAGGAGCCTGACGAAACCGCGGAGCAAACATCCGCTTTTCGCACCAACACCGACGAAGCGGCCGACTTGCCTTTTAACGATGAGGAGGAATACTTTGATCTAGGAATCGCGGAGGACCTCGATGATTTTGACGAAGGCAATGTTATTGCGCCCCCAAATCATGTGTCTGCCAAACGTGCTCGTGAGCCTGAGGACGAGCTTGACAAGCCAGAAAGTACAACCCCAGAAGTCAAGCGTACGCGATCTTCTTGAAGTTTCCTCTGGTCGACTTCCTACAACCTCGTCCCCGCATACTTTCATATAAACCATTCGCCACTTCGACGGCGATGTCAAACGATACCTAACAACTCCAGCGCTCTAGCTTATGCTGGCCCTGAAGCTCAAGGTTTTTTGAGTGGCGAACCCAGTGAAAACCTCTTACACAAACCGTGAAGTCATTTCCATCGAACTAGGTACGTATTCATTAACTAACCCCCATAATGCTAGGGGGCGTACTTTCTAGGTACATCTCCGCTTCCCGGCCCGGACGTCCCAATTGCGGTCTATAACTTCAGGTTTGTGCTCTCGACAATCTTAGTGTGTTAAGCGTTTCCATCCAGTTTCCTTGAAGTTCTACCTCATATCCCCTTCGAGCCCCTTCTTTCATCCTTTACTTTGGCGTTCAGTGATTCCTCAGGACATGGTTTGGCGTTCTGGTGGTGTGTGCAGAGGACTTCAGACCAGTCATTCCTCGACAGATGGGTATTCATCATTTGTTTTGACGTGGATTTTCCAGAAAAACATCTGTTTGGGCCTTATTCATGTCGCGATGCATTCGAGTCAGTTGCCGTCTTTCGACCCAACAGACTCAAAAAGGCGCGCGAGGACCATTAACGATTTACACAATATTGCTATTGAGCTGCGATAAGTATGGCGTCGAGGGGAACAGCTACTGGGCGCTCAAGCCGAGATTGATTTTGTTAGTGTATTATATGCCGGTTGATAGATTCATCATTATTCTATGCGAAGCCTTAGCATTCGGGTCACTACGAAGACTGCCTCGACCAAGTAATGGCAGACTGTTCCCGCAGAGTCGGGAGAAAGCAGTTTCCCAAGTAGATCTCTTGCAAGTACAGTCAACGCAAACAAACATCGTACCAAGCGACTTTGGAGGTTGGGTCGTGGATGGGGTGCAGCAAACAACAGCAAAGACAACAGAAGAAGACCCAACAAGCAAGAATAAAGGAACAGGGAATAGGAGAAGAAAAAATGGCAGGGGAAGTCTTTGGGAACACAGGGTTCTGGTCTTTCAAGAGAATCGTGGGTCACAACACTCGAAGCAGCTGGCTCAGCTTGGTCCCAAAATTCACGTGTACGATCTTGAGAATTCCGACAGAAGAAGCACATCTCAAAAATTGAGCTTCGTCGTCGCTCTGCTGCGGAGACTCAAGCAAGACATTGGGCGTCTCCTCGGTTCTGACTCTTCTGAGTTTGAGGTTGAAACGCCGATCACCAAACTTGGCCTTTCCAAGGGGCCGAGAAGCCAAGGGCAGGAACCTCGCCTGAGACAACACTGCGAGGCTTCTCCGTGGCCCTTGTACTCTCGGAGGGGAGATATGTATAGATCTCCAGTTGAGCGTGTTCTGCGAAGGGTGGAAGCCATGCGGGTTGTGATAAGCAAAAGATTGTCATCAAACCAGCTGCTAATAATCTTGTTGGCTCCTTTTTGTCTTCTGGCTTGCCTTGGTATCGAAAATCCCAAACAGCCTTATTAGTGGTGCGACCCTCCAGAGATGCCAGATGACCTTTTTGAAACCTGCCTTTCACCACACTTTTGTTCGGTCCTTGTTCACTCGTTCTCTTGTTGCTTTTTTTTTTCTGCATCGCAAATCTTTTCGCTTCGGTCGAATAGAGAAACAGCACCTGCTTTTTGATCCCCAGGAGCGACATACTTGGGATTTGCCGCCTTCGTTCGCTTCCACCACTTACGCGTCCAGATCCAGTCCCCCCCAGCTAACCCCACCGCACGAGAGCAGCAGTGGCCAGCCGCAGCCAGCCTCACAAACCGACACCAAGTCGAGATCTCTCTTTCCAAACAGCATCCGCTCCAGAGGTTGTCTTCTTCCAAGTGTACTAGTATTACCATTCCGAGGCTGCAGGTTCTTCGGCCGCTCCATTCCTTTCCAACGCCGCCCTTGTTAGATCACCCTCGCCTCCATTCCGAAAGAGCCATCTGTGTTTGTTGAGGCACCCGAGCCGCCTGGCTTGTCGCCATTAGCCTTCCACCCAACCCGTCGTTGTCCTGTGAACATTTGCGTCATTTGCGCTCCTTCCCCCGAATTACTGCTCGCATTGGAGTTCTTATGTCAGGAGGAGCAATTAGCTCCTAGAATACGTCGAAAATGATTTCAGACAAGTACGCACCAGATCGCCTCCTACCGCTCGCTCCTCCCCCAGCAGCCCTGCGATCAGGCGACCGCATTCTAACCGGACGGCTCTGTCAACAGGTATATTGGCCTCTTACTGGCCATTCTTTCTACAATGGCTATTGGTATGGCTTGGTCTCTCGGCGTTGTTTTCTGTCGCACTGAACAGTTTCTAGGCACAAGTTTTGTTATCACGAAAATGGTGCGTTTGTCCGCGAATCGCTTTTCCTTCCGTCCGCGTAACGATATCTCCCACGATGCAAAAACGGGTAACTTATATTTACCATATAGGGTCTCAATCATGCCTCGGAACGACACGGGTTTGAAGGAGAAGGTTTCTCATATCTAAAAAGCCCTACGTGGTGGGCTGGCGTCAGTATATGTACGGAAAGACCTGTTGTTTCACAACTACGGAGGGGAGGCTGACGGTACCGCAGTGGCCATAGGAGAAGCCGCCAATTTCGCCGCCTATGCATTCGCACCTGCTATATTGGTCACGCCTTTAGGTGCGCTGAGCGTCCTAATCGGGTAAGCACTTGGGTTCCCGCTACGCGCAAGGCCTGATTTGCAGCTTGCTGACCCCTTCAAGTGCCGTCCTAGGTTCCTATTTCCTCAAGGAGAGACTGGGTGTCTTAGGAAAACTGGGGTGTGCGATGTGTCTACTTGGCTCAGTGGTTATCGTCCTGCATGCGCCTCCGGACAAGCCAGTCGAGAGAATTGACGAGATTCTGCATTACGCTCTCCAACCCGGTACATCCCAAAACTTCAACATATCTCACCTAATACCCTCTAACGCTAGTATTCTCTGGCTTAGGTTTCTTGGTTTACTGTCTTGCCGTCGCAATCTTCTCAACCGTTATGATCTACCGAGTCGCCCCTGTATATGGAAAGAAAAATCCCTTAATCTTCATTTCGATTTGCTCCACCGTTGGCTCTGTTTCGGTTATGTCGGTCAAGGCCTTCGGGATTGCTCTGAAGCTCACTCTGGGGGGTAACAATCAGTTCACACACGCTTCGACATATGTTTTCTTGATCGTCACGGTTTTCTGCATTCTCACGCAGATGAATTACTTTAACAAAGCTTTGAACGAGTTCTCAACATCAATGTGGGTAAAGCTTCCCGTAAGAAGACCAATTTGGCTAACAGACTTAACAGCGTCAATCCTCTGTACTATGTCACATTTACGACTGCAACTCTATGTGCCTCCTTTATATTGTTCAAAGGATTCAACACCACCGATGCTGTCAATACGATATCGCTACTTTGCGGTTTCTTGGTTATCTTTTCTGGTGTTTATCTCCTAAATATCTCGCGACATGACCCGGACGGGCGTCTGCTGAATTCGAAGCTTGATGACGAGGGAGTACCTACAGATGGCATTGCGGGTTTCCAAACACGTCGCTCAATGCAGGCGCGCCGAAGCAATGACCCCCACCGCCGAAGCTCATCCAGCATCGCTTTCCTAAATGGAAACGGCGACCGTGAAGGCCTTATTCACTCATACGACATCGAAACTCAAAATTTCGGGCTATCAGAGTTGACCGAGGAGAGTGACGGAGAGCCTGGTCCTACTTTTCAAAGAAGCGAGGACCATCAATCGAAGAAACACGACGATCAATAGTATGACACGATTTTCACAGCTGTCCTTTGGCTGTGCCAACTTTACCCACGACAGTTGTTATGCCATTTCCTTATCCGTGTTCTTTTCTATTCTCTCTACCCGAGCCGTTCACGGCGGTTCCTGCCTTAACAAGCCAGCCCAACGGATTACACGCCATTCCGGGCATCCTGTACTTTTACGCTCTTCCAGAGACGGAAGAAGCTCCACGACCAGGATTCACCTTCCCTACCGACTAACGCCGAATATCGGATATGCGGTGGTGCGATGGTGCGTTTCGGTATGACTTTTCCCGATTGATTGAGCAAAACGCCGGCGTTCGTGCTTATTGTAAGGATTTGAATTGTATATACCTATGCATCAATGCCAATTTTGAGATAGATTCTAAGTGTTTTCTCCCTTTGCTCTCGGACTGCGTACTCCGCCATGGGTGTTCAATTTCGTAGAGCCTGCATACGATTCGGTGACGTGTGGAGAAGGAGAACTTCATCACAACGCACTCAATATTACTCCTTTGGATCTTGAGAAGCACGCGCTGTTGATACTCGAAGACACAGGAACAAGTAGCTCGTATCCTCGGCCCGTTGCCAGGATCAGCAGCCGAGTGGGGTCCATGACATGAAGTTGTGAATTCATGATCGTTCCAGGATTTTCTCGTGGCCGCTCCATCTCTCGGAGGCTCCGCAAAAGCAATGACTACGACTGCACAGGCTAAAATACTCTGGCCTCTCCGCAGTACTGGTTAGCCACTGACTGGTCTGGCGCTTCGCGAGGCTCGCCTGCGCGATTCCGGCGTTCCCCGCCTCGGCGGAATCTCCAGCAACGCAGCCCAAGTACAGGGCTCCGTTGGAATGTCGACAACATGCCTAGCCTGCCCCGGAAGGTAGTCATCTTCGCCGCGGCCGACGGACTGATCTTACAGTCTACCGGGAATGGACCGCGCTATAACGCGAACAATGAATTCCCGTCGCTTCGCATCGACTATAAAACGAACCGCATCTCGTCACTCTCGGGCCCCGCTTCCGTGTTGAGTGAAAGGAAGGAGTTTGCGGGTTTGGAGTCATACGGCCTCGTTGGTACGTTCATACTACGCTGCAGATGCTTGACTGAGCCAACAGCTTGCTAATTCATCCCACGCTCTTCGAAGGCCTGCTCTCTGTTGCGTCGCATTCGTTCCTCATTACAATTACGCAGCGTCAGCAAGTCGCTCAGATCCAAGGCAAACCGGTCTACGCCATCGGAAATGTCGCCGTTATCCCCACATCGTCCCACGCCGACGCGAACCATGCGATTACTCAGGCCAAAGAGAGCATTCTCCAAGGGGAGGAGAGCGACGACAGCGACACGGGCTCGGAAGATGCAGACGTTTCTGAGGCAGAGTCGGACGATGGAGACGCAGACGTGAATACAGCGCCTGCTTCACCGGTCCGGGGGTCTCCCCATTCCAGAACAGGGAGCATAAGCAGCAATGTCACCGAAACCATGATGGGGAAGAGGCCTCGGTTCGGACGCTTCGCTGCGAACTGGCTGTCGCGAAAGGCTATGGGATTGCCTGGCCTCGGCACCGTGGAGCTGAATGCGGACACAGTGGGTATACCTCTGGTAGAGCTCAAGGAACGCGATATCATTGCAGCTCGCTCGGAATACGCTGCTAATGACGACAAATCTATTACACCAGAGAATGATGGTGTGTCGCCGAAGGACAACGAAGTGGAGCCACCTACAATGACGAAGCCGATGGAATTACTTCCAAAGCTGCTGCGCTATACGAAACTAATCTTTTCTTCTCGCAATTTCTTTTTCTCATACGACTACGACCTAACGCGGCCTGTTAACACACAGCCGTCGGCGCCGAATGGGAATTTACCACTGCACAAAGTTGCAGATGAATTGGTAAGCAGATCTCTCCTCGATGCACTCATCTATGCTAATATTGCTGCTTCAGTTTTTTTGGAATAGAAATCTCATGACTCCTTTTGCGGAGGCGGATGCACATCATTTTGTTCTGCCACTCATACAGGGCTTCGTGGGCCAGAGTGAATTCACTGTGGCAGAAAAGCTGGGCTCTGCGTCTTCGCAGACGGAACCCTCTGAAGCACGCATACTAGACGAGGAGAAAGACGCCCAAGGCACCCAAACAGCCAGTGAGAAGCGAGGCTTCCTCCTTACTCTGGTCTCTCGACGCTCAGTTAAGCGCCCCGGGCTCCGATATCTTCGTCGCGGGGTGGACGACGACGGGAATACGGCGAACACTGTGGAAACGGAGCAGATTCTATCGGTCCCAGACTGGGAACCTTCCCGTAATGTTTACTCATACCTTCAGGTCCGTGGCTCAATCCCGCTATACTTCTCACAATCTCCGTACTCCTTCAAGCCGGTGCCTGTGCTCCATCATTCGACCGATACGAACAAATTCGCTTTCGAGCGGCACTTCCGTAACTTCAGCCGACGCTATGGAAAGATCCAATCCGTGTCTCTGGTTGATAAGCATGCTCCTGAGCTAAAGCTTGGTGAACAGTATGAAAAATATGCCCAAGGATTGAATGAGTCCGGTGGTATCGATGGCATGCCTCTTGGGTTTGAGTGGTTTGACTTTCACAACGAATGCCGTGGCATGAAGTTCGAGAACGTGAGCCGGCTTGTCGACAAGCTAGCACCGACGCTGTGCGAGTTCAAAGATACTATCGTGAATAATGGGACCGTTCTCCAGAGCCAGACGGGCGTAGTGCGTACGAACTGCATGGATTGTCTAGACCGCACAGGCGTCGCGCAGTGTGCCTTTGGGCAATGGGCCTTAGAGCGGGAACTGAAAGAGGAAGGTATCGATATTGATCTAGGCGGCGATTCCTCTACGAGATGGTTCAATATCCTGTGGGCGGATAACGGAGACGCTATCTCCAAGCAGTATTCCTCTACAGCAGCCTTGAAAGGAGATTACACCAGAACCAGGAAACGCGACTACCGCGGGGCTCTAAATGACTTCGGGTTGACCCTCTCTCGATATTACAACAACATTGTCAACGACTATTTCTCGCAGGCCTGCATCGACTATTTCCTCGGCAATGTCTCCACACAAGTATTCTCAGAATTCGCGACAGAGTTACAAACTGCGGATCCCGGCATCTCGGTTCACAAGCTCAGGCAGAATGCCATCGACACAAGTTGTCGCATTGTGATTAGCGACCAGTCTGAAGAGTTTCTAGGCGGCTGGACCATGCTAACCCCCAAACAACCAAACAGTCTCAGAACATTGCCTTTCGAGGAGTCCGTGCTGCTGCTTACAGATGCTGCTGTATATAGCTGCCGTTTTGACTGGAACACTGACAAAGTTCTCTCTTTCGAGAGGATCGATCTGCGCTCGATAACACGGATCAAATACGGCACATATATCACGTCGACACTTACAGAAGCGCAGTCAGACGAACAAAGTAACGTTGGGCTAGTGGTTGAGTTCCGCGAAGGCGACAACAACGCCCTGCGAGTCAACACGCGGTCCCTCCGGAGTGAAGTCGACCCGAAGGCGTTAGACAATCAATGGGACATGGCCTCGTGGTTTACAAGTTCCCAAAAGCAGAGGACCCGCATCCTCGCTTTTAAGGCTCTCCCCTTGTCGAATTCCGTGACCCAGACGCAGCGCCAAAAAAGCGTTACAGTGAGCGATACCGAATGGGTTAGGAATATCTGCACGGAGATTGAGCGGGCTCTCAGGGTGGGCGATGCGATGGAGACGGATGAACGCCGACCATCTGTTATCGAGTCGTCTGAGATTATCTCGTTGGCTGATGCGAAGAAACGCACAGGCTTGTTCGAGCACTTGGTACACGACATCAAGAAGATGGTCTGGGCTTAGTCTCGATCCCAATGAGATGAAGAGAGGAAATAGATGCCAAAGGCGCCCAAACAAAATCGACAAATTGCATTCGGACTTGTACATACACTTCAACGGTCTTTGAATATAACTCGATATGACTAGATCTCAAAATCTGCCAGGTGCCCAGCGCTAAAAATATATTCAATATCGCAAGGCCCCCCAAATGGGTGGGCGTTGCCCGTCCCTCGGTTTGTTACGGTACCGCTGCGTACCGTGGTGGGAGGAACTTGAAGAAATCCCGGAGTAAAGTTCTCAGAATTTGTGCTGGACCCAGGTGGTATGGGGAGAACCACTCGCTAGGAATTAAAATCATAATCTAAAGGTTAATCCCCCTCGAAAGACGAATCCCGGGGTCCTTGTAGTGTTGCCCTAGATGACCGTTCTTGTATTTTGGGACTGGTAACGATCTGACGTCCATCTCTTTGGATTTTCTTCTTTCCCCTTGTCACCAGACGGGGCGGTTGCTGGTTTTTCTCAACTCTTGTCCGCTGGGACCGTCCTCTTGATCTGTTCATTTTCCTTATCCTTCTATAATTATATAACCCTTTGTAATCAGGGGGGTAGCAACGCAGAACGGTAATAATAGTCGACTGTTGGTTCTGGGGAAAGGGTTGGAGCCAGTTCCCACTCAAAGACCACAGCGGGGTTTCTGCGCCGACACAATTGAACTCCGCCGTCCACCACCACTTCTGCCATCTCTCGCGAGCTCTCCCCTCCCGTCCCCTTTTCCGCCCTATTTTCGTATCTCTCCCCGCTCCTGGGATTCAATTGTCGTCGACTGGATCCTACGCTTTTTACTTATAATCTTATAATGGAGTGGCAACCTCAGGAGGAGCCACTGGGGCAGCTGGCCTACTGCCTCAGGGATTCTTTGGATTCCAACAACAACGCCGTCCGCGGGCAGGCCGAACAGGTATGTTGCGCATTCGGATTATAATTGTGTCTCTTCGCTTCCTTCGCATCTCTTTTCCGCCGACTTTTTCGAACTTGATGTCCCTTTTGTCTGTCAAAAAGTCCGCCCTGGTTTGCGATCGTGCAATCTCCCCCAGTTGCGCCTCAAGAAATTTTCTTCGGCAGAATGACTGACGTGAGCGCACCGTCCACCCTGATAGATGCTAGTACAAGCAACATCATCCCCAGATTATGTCAACTATATCACCTATCTGTTCTGCACTCCGCAAAAACCTTCGATCTTGAATATGGAGCAGTCAGAATACGACGTGGTTCGCGTCGCCGCCGGATTGAACCTCAAGATGAAGATCCACGTTGCATACAATACCATACCCCAAGAATCACTCGTCTATATACGATCAGCTACACTGATCGGACTCCGTGATGAACACCCGCAAGTGCGGAATTCGGCTGGAAGCGTGATAACAGAGTTGATCTCAATGGCGGGGTTGTTGGCGTGGCCTGAGGTGCTCCATGAGCTGTTGACGCTCGTCGAGAACCCGTCCGGAGATGTCGCTGGTTCGACGCGGGAAGCCGCCATGTCGGCTCTGTGCAAGGTCTGCGAGGATAACCGCAAGATCCTCCAGCGGGAGTATGGCGGGCAGTGCCCCTTGGATGTGATCATCCCGAAGCTTTTGGCATTTAGCTCCAGCGAAAGCTCCCGGATTCGAGAGACGGCACTGAAATCTATCCTCGTTTTCCTTCCTCACAGACCGAAAGTTCTGATCAGCTCGATGGATGTGTTTTTGTCGCATTTGTTTCAGCTGGCCAACGACGCTACCATAGAAGTACAACGTACTGTGTGTCAGGCCTTTGCACAGCTCGTGGACTTTGCTCCCGAGAAACTCATTCCACATATGGATGGATTGGTCAACTACATCATCATGCAACAGCAGAGCCAGATCGACCCGGAGCTAAATCTAGATGCCGCGGAGTTTTGGCTAGTTGCGGGTGAACAAGCGGCATTGCAACAAGCCTTAGCTCAACACATGCCAAAAATTGTGCCTGTTTTGCTGCAGAGTATGGTGTATGACGAGGAGGAGGCAATCCGCTTAGCAGGAGAAGGTGATGACGCTGATGTGGAAGATCGGGAGGAAGATCTCAAACCGCAGTTTGCAAGGTCGAAAGCTGGTCGGTTAGATACCCCTAAAATTGCGAATCAGCAGAACGGCAGCACACCCGCACCGAAAGACGATGACGAGCTGAGCGAAGGAGAGATCGAAGATTCTGAATTTGGGGACGATCCGGAGGATGAATGGACGCTCCGCAAGTGCTCCGCCGCGGCGCTAGACGTCTTCTCGAATGTCTACCACGAACCTATTTTTGGGATTATACTACCTTACCTCAAGGAGACTCTCCGCCACGAACAGTGGGTACAGCGCGAAGCCGCCGTCTTGACCCTTGGTGCGGTCGCGGATGGCTGTATGGACGCGGTCACCCCCCATCTTCCTGAGCTTGTGCCGTACCTCATTTCGCTGCTAAACGACCCGCAACCTGTGGTCCGACAGATCACCTGTTGGTGCCTTGGCCGTTACTCCGAGTGGGCTTCACACATTCCCGATCCAGCGAAGCGTGCCAGCTTCTTCGAACCCATGATGGAGGGTATCCTGCGCCGAATGCTCGATGGAAATAAGAAGGTCCAAGAAGCAGCCGCCTCCGCGTTTGCCAGCCTTGAAGAGAAGTCAGATGAAAATTTGATTCCGTACTGTGAGCCAATTCTGCGACAGTTCGTGCTGTGCTTTGGAAAATACAAGGACCGGAACATGTACATCCTCTACGACTGCGTGCAGACCCTAGCGGAGTGCGTAATGGGCGAGTTGGCGAAGCCTCAGCTTGTTGATATCCTCATGCCCGCTCTTATCGATCGCTACAACAAGGTCTCTGACCAATCTCGAGAGCTCTTCCCGCTGCTAGAGTGCCTGGGATATGTGGCTGCGGCATACGGTGACACTTTCGCTCCATTTGCGCCTCCTCTCTTCCAGCGATGCACCAAGATTGTGTACGAGAATCTGCAGGAGTACATGGCCTCCGTTAACAACCAGGGAATCGAAGAGCCTGACAAGGACTTTTTGGTAACAAGCTTGGACTTGTTGAGCGCGATCATTCAGGCCATCGATCCGCGCAAGAGTGGTGAGCTAGTCGCTAACTCGCAGCCGCGCTTCTTCGACTTGCTCTGCTTCTGTATGGAGGACCCCAACTATGAGGTGCGGCAGTCGTCCTATGCCCTCCTGGGCGATTGTGCCATCAGCATTTTCCCGCAACTGGAGCCGTTCATCAACAACATCATGCCAATACTGATCAAACAGCTGGACCTGGACCTGATTCGTGACGACGACCGCCACACGGGCTTTAGCGTGCTGAACAATGCGTGCTGGTCATGCGGAGAGATCGCCGTCAACGAAAAGGCGGCGCTTTCCCCGTACGTAGAAAAGCTCTACCACGGACTGCTGGCCATCATCAACAACGAGGAGATCATCGACTCCGTCAACGAGAACGCTGCCATGGCCCTCGGCCGGCTAGGTATCTGCTGCTCAGACGAGCTCGCCCCGCGTCTGGCGGAGTATGCAGGTGTCTTCTTCAACTCGATGAGCCGAATCGACTTCACGCGGGAAAAGGCATCCGCCTTCCTCGGGTTCAACCAGGTGGTGATGAAGAATCCAGCCGCCATGGAGTCCTCCCTTGGAGACTACTTCCAGGCCATCGCCGCTTTCCCGACCAAGTCCCTCCACCAAGAAGAATATCACGACATCCAAAGTTCATTTCAACAGGTACGCCGCCCCTGCCACGATCCATCCTAACATCAGGTACGCAATAGCTAACGTGAACAGGTCCTGCAAGGTTACAAAAGTATGATACCCGATTTCGATTCCTTCATGTCCCAGCTTTCCCCGCCTGTTGCGCAGAAGCTCCGCTCTGTATATCAGATTTAGATTCTCATGAGCATTTCCCGTGGGTTAATGGCGAAGGGCGTATAAAAATTTCCACCATTTTATGTTTTTGTTTTTTCTTCTTGCCAAATTTTTTTTTCTCAGCTATTTCATTCGCGTCTTTGATCATTTATGAGTACCTTATTGATTAATGGCATTGCGGTCCGGTCTGGGTGCATCGAGGCTTTTGCCGCCTGAATCTGTATGCAGCCTTTCGTTTCGTTGGCTTCATCAAGACAGGGAGAAGAGATGGAGATCATGGGATGGCAAGAAACATGGGATTATGAGAGATGCGTAATGGCCGGCTTATGATGATGATTTTCCCCGTTATTTGTATACCAGTTAGGTTCACTAGATAGACTAGGTAGCATTTAGGTAGATTCTTGACGGCAGATTTTTGTGGTATCTTGCGTTGTCTTGACGGTTATCTGAGAAGTCATGTCATGAGAAACGGAAGTCATGAGAGTGTTCATAATCGTCGACTGCGGACGCAGACTTCTGGATATATAATACACCTGTCTCCTGGTCACTCTTGAAGATCAACGCCTCAACCTCCTCGCTGTTTCCCCCTCAGCCTTCTTCACCCACTCGTCAACACCACCCTCCCTCTCCTTGATACCCGTCACCCCTTTCAGAACCTCCCCAATAAACCCAACAAAATTCGACCTGCGCAGCGAATTCTCCCACGCCCACGCCGCCCTCTTCCTCTCCTCCGTCCGCAAAGCCTCCACATCCCCGACCTCCTGCGCCCGAATCCTCAAGTCCCGCACAACAGCCATCAGATTGAACCTCGTCTCGGTCTCCGGGTACCGCGCGATCCGCCGCTGCAGGACCTCAATGACCTTTTCGGGGAAGGACTCCGTGGTACATGCGCCGTGCGAGATCGGATTCGCCTGCAGGCCGTCAAGTTCGTACAGCGTCCCGTTTACGGGCGTGTACGCGATGAAGTGGTACACGTCGCCTTCTTCGTCTTCGGGTTGCGGACGGCTCGTCTCGTCGACGAAGGGGGAGGCTCGCGCGAATGCATTGTGTGCTGTGCGGATTGCTTCGGAGTTTGAGAGGGCTTCGCCGCGGAGGTCGGAGGGAAAGCCTGTTGTGAAGTCCTTGAAGGAGGAGAGTTCAGCGCCGAGGGTGATGGGGGTGTTGTTGTTTTCTGCGGTGGGGTGGTCGTGGTTTAGGAGGATGGAGAGGATGGCTTGTGTCCCGCAGGCATTTTGGATTGTTTGGTTTGCGAAGAAGAAGGATTCGGGGAGGGTGGTTGGGTCCGCGGGCGTGCCGTCTTGGGAATTTGCTGTTGTTGTTGACGATGAGGGTTGTGGGCGGAGGTATTTGAAGAGGAAGATTACGCCGTAGACTGTTCTATCCGTTTATTAGTTTTTTAGGGGGGATTGGCTTTGGAGTTCCGTTTGGAGGAGTACCCGAGTGAGCGGATCGTGTCTGGATCGAGCGAGATCAGCTCTTCGAATTGGATTCCCTGGACGCCGAGGTTCTCGACGAGAGATGTGAAGACGCCCTGCTCCGTTAGCTTTTCCCTTCGTCGAGCGGACCGGCTACGTACCTCATCGGACTCAATGGTGCTCCAGCCACCAGCGTCAGCCATCTCAACCGTCGGTAAAGAGAGTTGCGAAGCTCAACTTGCTGACTATCGCGAGCTGTCAGTTTCGGCAAGCTCAGTGACGACGGAGCCCCTGCAGAGAACGACAGGCATTTGATGTGTTTGCCTCGTGAGCAAATAGTACAAATGATGCAAATATGCAAACAACCATCGCCTAACCCACCTAGGCTAACCTCTCGCCATTTTTGCAGCGAGTTCCGCACTAGCCTTAAACGGCCTAGTTCAAGGTAATGGTTTCTAAAAAAGGAATTATAGGGTCCATACCGAATACGAGCATTCCGTTCAAGGAGGTAAAAAGTATGAGGCCCACTCGATCGTCAACCCCAGCCTTTTCCTCACTGAACCAAGCTGAGCTGAACCGAGGAATGAAATAATCGGTGCTGCTGATTCGATTTCCACTCCAGGTTGACTTTGACTTCAAGGATGGGGCTGACTCAACCGAGGTTGGGAGAGATGTGGATATGGAGCTCAAGGTTTTGTCGATTCTCGGGTCTTCGAAGGGGCTGAGGAAAGTGAGTCGAATGGCGAGTCACTTTCATTGTCCTTGGCACCTTGAGACCTGCAACCTGAATTGCAGACCCAGGATCTCCAGCGAAGAATGGTCAGGAGATGATGCTGGAACGAGGGTGACCTGGATCAAGAACCACGCGGATGGTACTTCCTGCTTCGATACTTATCCCCACGTTTCAAGAATCTCACACCCTTGCATGGATCTGCCGCCGGCCATTCAATCATGGGGGACCCAGCTGTCGCTCCCGGTGATGGTTGGGGCCACCCTGCCACCCTTGCTGGAAACACAAACTCGGGGCCTTTCTGCAGCCTGTGGGAGGCTGGCTCCGAGGCCATCCAAAGCAGGGTCCCTCACTCGCCACACTTGCAATGCGATGGGGGTGGAGATCCATGCTCGAGGGCTCGTGTTGCGGAATCCCCAAATCCCTCCCAAGCTGCAAAGTCGCGCGATGATCGAAATTAAGCTCGTTTCAAGCCAATGGTGGGATGTCGTGCTGTCGATCCGCCAGCTGGGCTCGTCAGCTATTTATAACTTTAACGTTTGGTTGGATGACTCTTCTCGCTGTTCACCTCGCCTCCATTGTTTCGATTTTTCCAAGACCAAGTCTGAGAGAAGAAAGTTGTCGGAAGAGGAGGATTTTCATTTGTGAGATTCCATGAGTATCGAGACATGCAAATCATTTTCGCATTCCAACGCCAAGTTAGAGAGGGTATATATCGCACTGCACATTTGCCTTCCTGCCCGGTCTGGTTGTGCCAGATTCATCTGAGAAGATAGATATTCCAAAAATAAAAAAAAGATATGACCCATTCCAGGGTAAGAAGATAATACACATGCCCATCCAAAATGAGGAGAATCAATCCCATCCTTTCTATCGCCGTATAACCAATGCAATTCATTCCCAGGTCAACCTGGATGCAAAAAAAAGGGAAAAACAAGGGAAAAAAAAGCGTGAATAGAGAAATGAAGAGAAGACTTAGGTGCAAATGCTCCAAGAGTCGGGCGTGTTGTACTCGCCAACAACCGAAGGGTGTTCCTCGTAGAGTTCCAACGGATGCAATCCAAGGCCCCCGTCGACGCGAGGAACACCCCCACACACTATATCTTCGAGATATGATGGTGGATATGGTGAGGACTGTTGAAGAGAGGTCGGATGGGCGCAGTCGGATGGGCTTTCGCGAGGATCCGAAAGGAGTCGGGGCGAGGGGTAGAGGCTGTGTGGGGCTGACGCCGTCACATACGGCGCGGAAACTTCAAAAGGCGAGCTCGCAATCGTCACCGCTGGGGGAGACTGGAGGGGAGGTGTATATGGGGTATATGGAGCGGAGGTCGAAGACGGGGAAGCCGACGACGCTAGACGGTAGTCGTGGATGGCTTGAAAGGGACTCGTTGGTGGCGGGGAATAGTATTCGACAGATGTCCGTGGAGACCAATGTAGACGAGCTCGATATTTAGCGGCAAGATGTCGTGGGAGGTCCATGAGGGACATAGCGAGCTGTACATCAGGGTTGTAAGGAGTTGCCGCGTTTCGAGAATAGATAGTGCGGTAAATTTCTTCGATGGGTCCCACGGACAGAGGCCCCAGGTATGCGCCTCCAAGGTCCGGGAAAAGGGTATCCAAGGCTACTCCAACACCAAAGAACTGCGCCAGAATCGCCAGGGCGCCGGTATCCCCATCGCCTCCTCGCAGCATAGCAGGAGGAAGCCAGAAGAGCCACTGTCGAAGTGGTTGAACACGCTCGAAGGCCTGCTCTGCAGTAAGGGAAAGAATATCGCGCTGAAAATGTCGTACAAACTCGAGCAGCTCTCCGACTCGGCGGTAGTGCTCGTGATTGTGGGCAACTCGCTTCTGGACGCTTTGGAGGGTGATGATAGTGTGGTCAAGGCTAGCAAGGTCTTCATCCTGGAACCGATAGCCAGAGATAACGGGTGAATTTGCGTTTGCCATGTACCGTTGGTTATCCAGGAACAAAGCAAGCTCGGACTCTTGCTTCCAAACTTGCGGCATCGAGTCCAACACAGATGTAACTCCTTGTTGCAAAGATGCCCAGCTTGGCCATTCGCTGTCCTGCCATGACAGCAGAATCGAGGCAGCAAGAATACCGTCACAGTTTTCTCTAGAGAAAGCGCCAATCGCCTTCTGCAGACCCTGGATGGCAGTACCACGGTGGTGGAATGCTAGCTGTTTGGTTTCCTGATTTCGGGTAATCCAGGCAAGGTGGGCCGCGGATAGAGTCAGGATCGAGCTCATGACAAAGTCATGAGAGATGGCAATGGAAAGGAAGCTAGAGAATATGAGCAAATTTCGCCTCTTTCACAGTGTCTGGTACTTACAGGGGCATCTTCTGGGCCCAGATGGTGCAGTTGCTAAGTCCACGCCTGTGAAGGTCGATGGATAGGCCGATGATGTGGTGGATGAGACGGAGATCGGTTCGTGATAGCTTGCCCCAGCAGTTGCGGGGGAAGTGCATCAGCTCAGGATACGGAGGGAGTCCGGTGAGGTGCCAGTTCTTGATCTCCATTTCGATCTCCGCAGACATCAGAAGGTCTGGCACCTTGCGAATGGAGGTCGACTCGTCGTGAACGGTAGCAACGTCCATGTAGTCACATCGACAGTTATGCTTGGTACAGTTGCCGCTGATCGACTTAGCCAGAGGTCTCAAGTGAAAGTCGAGAGGGCATACCATTGTGGGAAGGTCTCATCGCAACGAATATGGCGTCTTTTACAAGTCCTGCAGCCAAACCGAGACTTGGTGTGGCTCTTGCGAGGGGGACCACCACCAGGACCAGCCATTGTTGAGATATTGGAAGACGAGGAAGGAGTGGAAGAAAAGAATAGATGGATGGGTGGTATGGGCTGAAGGAAAGGACAGGGTAGAAGTCAACTACCCACGAAAGTTGAAGAAGAGAGGCTCAAAATACAGTGCCGATGTGCGTTTTCAGTGTGAGGGCGGGAAGAGGAGATCCGGGAGAATGAAGAGGATATTTAACAGATCATCAACTCGAAGGAGGGGGGGAAGAAAGTCCAAGAGAGGAGCAGGAATGCAGTCTCCAAAAATAACCCACGAGCCGCAGGCCCCAGGCAGAGAGATGAACGAGGAGAAGGGAGGGTTGGAGGAATCAAGATGAAGCAAGTGGTTGAGAGATGCACGTGGAAATACGAGAAAACGGCAGCCAGCAGTTATTTTTATAGGAACGTGAGGAGGACACAAGAGCACAGAGTATGAGAGGAAGCAGAGGGTGCTGCTAAATTATAAAGGCTCGAGGCCATTGGAAAGCGGTCCAGACAAGGAAAAGAATGATAATAATAATAATCAATGCGAAAGAGAAAAAGGTTATTCAATTTAGGGGGTTTTGGTTGGAGTGGAGGGGGGACTGATCGAAACCCCAAAAGGGTAAGTAAGGTTTTCAAAAAAAAAAGAGGAAAAATTACTCAAAAAAAAATAATTAAATAAAATAAAAGAGGAATTATAACGAGAATCACTTTGATGAAATCATCCTGGGAACCCAAAGGGAAAAAGCAAACTAAGAAGCTAGTTGGATGTCTTTCTGGAGACATTGGAGAAGAAATGGGGAGACGCCCCAGAAACGCCCAGCCAGTAGCTGATCGACTGGGAAAGGTTGGGACCTTGGGTGGTGACTCTTGACAGCGGACCCAGAGTGCATCACCCAAGAGCGAGAACGAGCCTGAGAAATGCGAGAGGAGCGTCTTCTTGTTCAGCCCTCAACCTTGGCCTTGGAGCCTGGAGTCTGGGAGGGGGAACTGCTGAGAGTGCTCGAAAAAACGATTGGCATCCCCTCCCGACCTGAAGGATTGAATCGGCAAGTCGCTCATGGATGTATTCTTAGCGTGGGTCGGATGAACTGAGTGCAGGAGAAACGTGGTCGAGGAGGATGAGGATTTTGAGCCTCTTTCACCCCAGATTCTTGTTTATTTGCGAGTTATTTCGGAATATTCGCGACTCGGATAGCCTCGACAGGGGCCACTTGAGACAGCGGGTTCTTCTGAACAGTGATTGGCATGGCCCTTCCGTTGGGTCTGTCACAAAACGTTATCTCGTTCCGCCCGAGTGGGACGCTGCCCGTAGAATCCGTTTTCGCCCCGATTCGATGCATCCGAGTTGCACCCCTTTTCTGACTCTCGAACGAGATCAAGACCAGAAAAAGAAAGAAGGGCGGAACAGAAATTATTGAAATCGCACTGGCAGTCTCTTTCTCCTGTTCGACCGTGGTCTCACAGCTGCTCTCAGTCCAGAAGGAGCCAGCGACAATCATCGATGGTTGAGTCTGTCAATCAAAGCCTGGGTCTGCCTGCTCCAACTAGCCCATAGTCTAACCCAGAGAGGTATGATACCTCGACCCAATGATTGCAACGGATGCCCTCGATGGATCAAGATCCATCTCAATCTGCCCTGTGATTTCTTCCCATCCAGGGTCCACGGGCGCGGGAAAATTGAAATCCTCAACCACCGTCCAGACATGGGCCAGCCAAAACTTCAGCACAACCACCGTCGGGATCAAGTGATGCTCGCTCTGGACGGAATCGGAAATTGGCACAGAGGCAAACCCAAGAGAAAAAGAAACGATCTGTCGCCGAGTGGTGGGGAGAAATCGCAAGTTCTCCATACCAAGCCAAGCGGCGTCCCCTCTCTATCTCGTGGTTCCTCACAACTGGGTCGGGCACGCGGTGCAAGGCGTCTTCCCCCCAGGCTCCCAGTTGCAAACGTGGTTGGAGGCAGATGAGTTCTGATTGCCTCTCCCCAGTCAACCTCATTCTGCGTGTCCTCAGTTTTCTGCCTCGGGCGTCGTGCTCCTCAAGGTTGAGTCAAAGCTCAAGAACAGCCCGTCACCAGCTTGTCGCCTAACGTCTATTTTACCTAAAAGGGATGCCTCATGTCCGTCGTTTTGTCAGAACAAGCTAGACCCTGTCAATCCTCCAATTCAGGTTACCATTCAAGATTGTCGGTGATAAACCAAGGTCTTGCCTTTTTCGTCAAATTGATCGCTCGTTCCAACCAAGGATTTTCCAGACGATGATCTTGAGAACAAGGAAGCTTTTTGATTGACGCGGCGGGAGGGCGTGTCAATTGAAGGGCGGACATTGGAAGAGACAATAATCTCAATGTTGACACATCGATCTGGCACTTCAAATTCTTGCGCGACCAGAAGGAACGAAGCTGTTGTCACTGTCCTGAGACTACTTGGTGAGGCAGACAGTGCCTGGTGCATCTGGACTCTGTGTGCAACAAAGAGTCCAAAACAGCAATAATACCGTCCCAGAAACACCAGAGAAGGCCTTCGGAACAAGAGAAATGGCACTAAGTCACTGCTGTGGAGACCCTCATGGCGGTGGAACAACTTTAAAGGCTCGAGCGCATCGATGGAACCCCTTGCCCTGCAGATTATTCTCCTCGTCGTCTCCCACACCATGACCGTCCACTCCAGGCACCGTTTTTACCCGAATCTGCGGAGGAATCCCACGGAAATCACCCCTCCGACACATCTGGGGAGAGACCAAGCTGACTTCGGAGAGCCAGACCACCATAGATTTTGAAAGTCAGGAGGTGCTCCGACAAGGAAGCCCGAAAGGCTTCATCTGCAAGCGCTGATTGGCATATTTAGTCTCAGGGCTGCTGTGTTGGTCGTTTTGCATGTCCCAAGCTGCAGCAACAAAAATGCATTTCGGGCTGAAGATGCTTGCGCATCTCTCATGCAGGATGGGTTTCCCTTGGCAAGCCATGACCTTCTCCATGGCAAGCAATTTCTCTGGCGTGTCAAGCACGTCCCGAAGATTACTCATGTTTTTTCTTGGCGTATTATTGCGTGGTCCCATTTGGGTTTAGTTAGACATTGGAAACGGTTGAGATTGGATCTAAACCACGCGCTAAAAGCGCAAGTGCGATGCTATTTTTTCACTTCATCGTTTGCACACTGACAGTCGCGTCAATCTTGGGCGGGCTTGAACCTTCAGCCGAGCCAGCCGATGGTGGGAGCGTGTCAAAGTCCGCCTCCCGACCGGCGACGATGCTTTTGCGGCTGAGGGATGAGCCTGACGAGGCGGGGCTGAAAGAGCCCCTTCGTCAGGGTTGGTCCACATGGGAAGCGGAATGCAGACAGGTTGGACAGGTTGGCATCTCTGGCGCTTCTGTGTGGAGGGTCCTGGGAGCAACAGACCAGTCGCGTCAAGAGAAAGCGACAAGGACTTGCTCTGTTCAGCCGCATCGGAGGGCGAGGGAGACGAAAATGCGGTCTGCTCGTCGAGAAGTCAATGCTTCGGGAGCAGAACATCAGTCATCAACCTTTCAGGAATGTGTGAAGCAGTCTCTTGTTCACCCAACCCATGTTAGCTTCGGGAAATAATTTGATCAGAATGGGAAGCTGAGGGGTTCCCCTTGACGGAAGTCTCTCGACACCGGCCAGCGGAAAAGTAAATTCGGGGGAAGGAGAAAAAGTAAAAATAAGAAAAGTCGAGGACAAGCTCTTGTGCAACATCGATTTGGGGATGAATCATTGTGCCAAGATGAGCAAGGAAACCACCACGAGAGACCATCAAGAAGACCAGTCAATTCTCGCGCCTTCTGCTCCCTTCTCAAGCCAAAGCAGGCGTATTCGGAGCTGCGGGCCGGCTCCATCATGGGTGAAGCAATGTCCAACTGCAACTCTTGTGTCAAGTCAGGGGAACGAGTGAAGCCTTGCTTGCTCGAGTTCGTGGCGCAATCTGCAAGGTTGATTACTTTGATAGGCTTGGCTCTCACAACAGGCACAGCTCGAAAGTCGAGACGCGATCCTGATAGTGAGGTATCATTGAGATCATCTCGCTGGGGGTTTCCCCATCGGTGAAAAGAAGAGGAGCTGCATGCATCGAGTTGCACAACAGGGCTCCTGCCACGTTTTCCGGGGGCCAGGCTTGCGAAGAAGAGGGGACGGAATGAATGGGAGGGAGGGGGAGCGATGGGCAAAGACCCCATGTGACCAGCGACTCGATCCTTGCACAGAGGATCGGGGTCGGAGAGAACACCTTTCCGTCGGGGAAAAAGTTGGCAGGTGCCCAGTGTTCCACTCGTTCTCCCCTCGACGTCGCTCGTTCTGTTTCTTCGTTTCTTCGCTTCCCCTCCGCCAAAGCAGGGCTCCGGCTTTCTCAAGCGAGAACTTCCACGACACCCTTTGAACCCTGGTCGAGTCCAGGGTAGCCCCCGCTAACCACACTTGGGTCGGCGGAGGTTTCCGACCATTTGTACCAATAGGCACTCACGAGCCATTCTCCGCATTTGATCAGCGCTGGCCACTCACGGCGGAGTATTTATTCCACCGGAAATCATGGCCCCGGCGACCAATGGGAAAGCTACCCCCCCTTCCAAATTCGGCTGGCTCTTCAGTGCCGTTCTCATGCAGCTCAGACCATGGAAAGGAACAGGTTTCCACTTTCCACCTCGCGAGATGTATCCTTATATGGCTAGGCTGATGTTGATCACCGCTTGTTGGGACTGTCAACTCTCACGTTGTTTGGGTCCGTTGCAACTTTATTTCCCTCGCTTGTCTGAGGGAATGGCCTGTGTTCTCCGGCGTGGTCGCTGGGCACCAGCCACGCCCTCCATTCGCTGTGCAGGCCGAATTGTGATTGATAAGCATCCTTCCCAATCTTCAGTCGCACACACGCCACAGGGCCAGTTGCATCAACTTCGCAGCATCCTCCACAGATGAGCAGCCGTTTCACCATGTGGGTTTCATTTTGGAATGCTCTCCTGCGCCCTTGCCGAGTCCGAAACTTGCAGGAGACGAGCCTGGAGGCCACCACTCAAACTTTCCCCTCTGGACGATGACTCCCATTCCTCAGCTTCCAAATGAACAGGGGTTTCTATTCCTGGCACTCTTTTCTTCCACCTGCATCGAGTTCCTGTTGCAGAGTTCGCGACCATCCAATGATGGTGCGCTCCTGTCATCAAGAGATGGGGATCCCCCACTCGCAACACACTGTTGGTGCTTTCCCAAGGGCCAACCTCCCAGAACCCAGGTGCGGACTGGGATCAGACTCCCAGTGTCAGCACCCAAATCATGATTTAGTTCGTCCGTTTCTTAGTTCGTTTCTAAGAATAACGCATCAGATTCCGAGGAAGAGAAGGGCTGCCCTTTGACACAATGAAATTAAGATCGCTCAAGCTTGCTTAAGCGGGGTCGCTTCTCCAGTTCCTCCTGTCTGTGACTCAAACAGACTTCCTTTTCAGCCCGTCGTGTTTTCTCAGCTGGTGAATCATCATCCCCATGGCCCACCTCAGACCTCGACACATTCATCGCTTCATCATTCTTTCCATCCTGTTGGTTGGTCGCTGAAGATTCCGCCCTTCCTGACAGATGCACGGCTCGAGAGTCGAGATCGTCCGTCCTCGGCCATCAATTTCAGCCACCCATTAACCTATCATGATCCTCCCGCCGTCTGTTCTATTTCTGTCACCCAACCACTTCCCAGTCTTGATTCTCAGATGGTGATGCACTCTGTGTGTCAAAAGGTTCCGGCTTGTTCCCATGCAATCAAGCATGATGCACTCGCCTTTTGAACTTTATCGTCTTGACGCGAGCGATGGGGACAGACATTCAGCGTCCCTCAATGAGACAAAAATAGCATCGCGAGCTCCCTCAACCTGTCGATCCAATTAAACGATCCATCAACCTTTCAATCCCGGATCTCCAAGCAGCCGAGTGACAATCAATCATGATTCATCTCTGGCTCTTGAATTTCTTTTTCTTCCTGCAGTCTCATTTTCTCATCGTCAAAGCTCCCCAAAGGAGGTTGATTCTGCGATGATCCTGGTCACTTCGTGGCCTGCACGAGCTTCCTTCTTCCTGGGATGGAGAACCCTGCCTGTGGGACAGGAGCAGACCACGAGGGGCTTCATTCTTCTTCAAGAGCCTTGCCAAGTGAATGGGACTAACCCGATCACACTGATCACACCTGCTTGTTTAATTTCTGGAAGAAACGTAGATCAAGAACCAGTGAATCAACCTCCAATTCGACGTTCACTGATGACAACAGTGCTGTCCGAGGCATCCTTATTCGGAAATGTCCTGTTCCTCGCTGCTTCCAGACTCCGAGATTGCGAATCGACTCCTGCACCTTGCTGGCTGCCCCCGAATTGTCCCAGAGAGGATGTGAGGTTGTTGAAACGATCGAACAGGAGTTCAATTTTAGAAAGCGCGGTCAACTCGCCGGGGCAACGACGGATGCGCCTTTTCTTCAAGGAACAAGGATTCTCTCCAATTGCAACTCTTCAGTTGTCCAAGAACTTGAACTGCCAGTGGAAAGAGAGCATTCACGTTGCAGAAACCCCTGTGAATCTGATCCAACTTCGAACCCATGGTTTGCCTCCCTCCCAACCATCCAAACATGAAACGACGATCCCCCATCAGATCCCTCTCCAAATGCTATGAATATCGTGCTCATTTCAGGACCAGGATTTGGGGACCCCAGTCGCAGAGGAAAAATAATCTCGAAAGCCACCTGCCGGCCACCTGCATGCCTCGGTGGGAAGGGGGGAAGAATCCCTCTTGCTCTCAGGCTGGAGAATCGGAGTCGATCGAGACCCAGGCCAAAGTAACAACATTCACCAAGCAGCCGTGTCAACAATGAGGTGACCATGGCTATGGCTGGAACACCCCCCGAGTCTCCTTCCTCCCCGATGGCCCCCTCGAAGGTTCAATCCGACCCTGCCGGGGAATCATGGTTGACCTCCCTTGCCCCTCCTGACGAGCCCTGAAGCACCTCCCTTTCCAGCCGACACTCATTGACCTCGACAGCGTTATCTCCCCCATGTCAACTCGACAAGACACCCAATCCCTTTCAAGTATCGTTCCATCCGCCCCAACGAACCACAACTAACACCTTCGCGTAAACCAGATCCAACGTCCCAAAAACCTCGCAGCCCCCCGTTCCCCCATACTTACTCCCGTCTCTCTTTCTCCAGCCCAGTCGCGTCCTATTGCTGTCCATCACATGATGTGACACGTCAAGCAACCCCTCTGAATAGACGAACTACTCCTACTACGACGCACGCCGTTCTAGATATAGCCTCCGTAGAGAGAGAGAGGGAGGGAGGGAGTATTCGATTTGAAGTATCCTCGGAATACATATCCCTGTCTCCTGGCTCACTCAATCCCCGACCCAAGGGTGGCGAGTGTGTAGGTAGTAGACCTTTAAACTTAATATGGGAGGCGCGTGTACATACATACATATACATATAGTCGGCGCTTTAGGGAATGGAGCTGAGCTCGGACAACGACTGGCAGGGTAATTTCATCTGGCAAAGCCGATGGAGAGCGAAACAGAAGGCGAGGGGTCCGATAAATGCAGGGAAGCCGATACTAGTACTCCGTAGGAGAGCATGATCTGTGCATTATATATATAAGCGAAGGTATCGTGGACAAATACTCCCGCTCTGCTCTCTGACCTGCCTCAATATTTGTATTCTTACGAGCACTGTACGTACATCATGGCTTATCATGAATCATTCATCGCGTGTCTGGTATCGCAGCGTTTTCATGATCAATAAGAGAAAGAAAACAAGAAGAATGTGAGAGGGAGAGAAAAAGCCTGATCCAAAATCGTGCTCAGTAGTCAATCATGCGCGCCTCAACCGCTTCAGCTAATGGCTGCGGGAGCTGGTCTTTCTGGACAAACCCCAAAGACATCAGGTCCGCCCAGAAGAATATAGCCCTGTCCTGCGCGTAGCCGAGGTAATCGAATTCGTCGGAGTCGTCGACCTCGCTGTCTACGCCGGGAGTAGGGGTGGCGTCGTCTTCCATGCCGAGGACCTTCGCCTGCACGATACCCCATGCCACCCACTGAGCTGAATTGAGAACGCGCCAGAGCCGCGTCTGTCGCAGGAGGAAGTGTATCTCTGCCTCGAGAGCGTCCTGTCGTGTTCGCTCGAGATCTGACGAGCGTTGAGGTTCCAGGTCAGGGCTCGCGTTGAGGTCTAGAGGTGTCATGGTAGGGATGCTAGTGGAAAGGGGGCGCATAAGCGGGGTGATGGAGGGTGAGGCGCGTCCGCCCAAGGCTGGTCGGTGGGTTAAATACGTGGTCACGAACTGGCGTTGTTGCTCTGGAGTTGGATAGATGAGAGGATTACAACCCCAGGGCTTCTCAGCGTCATGGTAGTTGTAGCACCACTCGGTCTAGAGTAGTTGCACAGGTCAGTACTGAATTCTCACTTGCTACCTGAACCCTATACTCACGAAATGGTTGGCAAACTCCAATCCAGGCGTGTTTGCCGAGGCATATTCGAAGTCGATGACCACTAACTGCTTATGCTCATTCTCCGGGAGAAGGAGAGGGGATTGGTGGCTAGGCTCCATGCGTAGTAGGTTTCCGTATTGTGTCTACAAGGCGAGGAAGTCAGTAAAGGTGTGATGAGCTGCAACTCGACGGCGAGTTTCAAAACCTACGTCGTTATGGGCAAACACAAGGTGTTGTTTGATCTCATGTACGCCACCGCTGTCCATAACTAGCCACTTTCGGTAGTCCTCGACGGCCTTCCGGAAGTTAGGCCACGGAACACCACAGACGTATCCACGCCGACGCCAGGGTTCTGACGCGGCCTTTGTCTCATTTCGCGGGGATTCTATCTCATTATCCAGCCAGCTAATCACTCGCTCACAGCGGTCAACCCACTTGTTCCAGTTGTGGAAGACCATTGGGCCACCTTCCCGTTCCTCATCCAGCAGGTCAATGCCTTCGTGCAGTTCGCGCATACGTTTCGCGATTTGCTTCATGGTCGAGGGGTCGCGGAGCTCTTTCGGGGTGAGTGGGCGCGCATCAAGATATTCTTCGAATCTGCCATTGTTGAACGTCCCGAGTACCTTGGGTCCGATGTTCTTCCGTCCCAATCGTCGAAGAATCTGAAGCTCCTTCTCTCGGTCGATTAGATGGTCCACCTGCGGGCCGTAAATACGTAATAAAAGCTTCCTGTAAGCATATTAGACGTTGGTGCCCGACTGCCATTTCGAGATTTAGAACTTACGGAGGAGGTCGTCGAGGCACCAAAGTATACGATCCGTCTTCAGCACGAGGGGGAGGGATGTTCTGCGGAGGAGTAACCTTGTAGACAGCATTTGTTAGAGCGCCGCTAAGCCTCTCTACATCGATCTCGGCTGCGAGATCCATTGGGAGCTTTCGCCAACCCTTCAACTGCAGGGTGTGCGTCAAGCGAAGCAGTTCACTCTTGAACACCACCCAAGCTTCCCTGTCCTTGGCCCGCCTGATACTTGCAGTATCACCGTTCTCGCTTTCCGCGCTCCCACCGGTATAGGATAGTGTCCTCGCGTTATCGAGAATCGCATCAACAGCAGGAGGAGCCAGATCGGTGTCATAGTCGGATTCAGAGGCAGAGCCTCTCCGTAGTCCCTTCAAGGGGGCACGTCGGCGAGTAGAGCGGCGAGAGGAGCAAGTAGAGGCGGGGCGACTATCGTATCGAGAAGCAAATTGCAGAAGAATCTTCTCGAGCCCGTCGAGTGCGAGAGTGCTGTCTGAGCTCTGCGAGGCCGTTTTTGCCAAGGGAACGCCATCACCCCGTTCGCCTCCCTCGTTGTCGCCATCATTACCTGCCCCCTTGACCGAGTCGTGCGACTTCCTTGAATTCTTGCGTTTCGATTTTTCACGTGAAAGCCACTCATACACCTGAGCGAAGAGGTTGTGCCGTGAGTCCTCTTCGCCTTGCTTCAACCACCGCTCGATGTCTTCCCTCGTCACCGTTTCATTCCCATTGGACGTCTGGCTGCTGAGGGAATTCAGGGAAGGCGCATGATACAGCGGTTGGCGCACTGTCACCTTGCTGGTCGAAACGCGACGCGATCTGGTGGTACTCCCATCAGGAGGAGGAGGGGGATCCTGGCGGGGCTTTGGAGCCGGGGAGATCGTCAGACTAGTCTCAAGCCCTGCGGAGAGGCCTTTCAAAGACCGGTCAGAATCCATAGATACATCCGAGAATTGCCATTGGGTGGTGGGGAAGTAAAGGCAGAAGGTTGGGCAAGGAATTTTGACACTTTGGAAAACGTGGGTGATGAGATCATAAGACTTGCCCAGCCCAGAGCCTCGGAGCTACGACTACTATTGGACTACCCGAGCCAAGAAATCCAAAGGGGAAGAAAAACTCAGGAACGGCAGCAGAAACTGTGTCAAACACCTACCTTGAGGGTCAGACTCTAAGTCTGTGAACTGGTCAGTGAAAGACGGCATCCTTAGACACTTTGGAACCAACAATGGGTGCAGTCCAGTCCAGGTGAAGACTCATCCAGAGTCGGGAGCTGGTCACGCCGCAGTTGCAACTATCGATTGGGGCTATTGGTGTCCTGGCCGCGCGGGGAGCAGTCACAATCGGAATCCAGCGCTGGTTCGGGGAATTGGAAATCGGAACCCGAGAGAGAGAGAGAGAGAGGGAGGGAGAGAGAGAGCACGACGCTTAAGGAGCATCCAAAGGGAAGAAAATAGAAAAGGATGGAGGTGGGGGTCACAATAGCGGGTCAACAAAAAGCGGACGGGCAAAAGCGGTCGGGACAGGGTGGAGTTCAAGGAATGTCGAACGAATATCGACGATAAAAGAGGCGGACAACGACAAAGTCGAGTGCCCGATGTTTGGACAGGTCAATATACAAGAGTTCGAGGCGAACAGAGGTTGCGAAAGGGGAGCAGAACTCGCTGGGGATAAGAAAGCTGCCTCGAGAACAGATGGGTGGCGACAGAAAACCCCGTTGTCGACGTCCTCAGGTGACCTCGACATTATTGAAATCCCGCGAAAGGGTTTGTCAAGCGTGGGAGCAACGAGGTCTTCATCTCGCGATCATTACTGGAACCCAAATGCGATGTGCCTGACCAACCAGGCCACGCCAGGCATGTGAGTGTGATAAGGAGAGTGCTCGCTTCCATACCGCCACATCACTGTATCTCTCCCAGTCGCGTTGGGATAAAGAGGCAAGCCAGTCTCGGCCGTGAGATTCGCTGGGGGACCGCCTAGCTCCTCACGCGACACAGCGATAATGGCATGTTCCCTCGCCAGGAGGAGGCTTATCGTCGGATTGGAGTCGTCCCGCTGGTCTGGACCCCAGAACCGCTGACGGATCCAGGCACCAGGCCAGGAGGACAGGCACCTGAGAGTCGCATGGGGCGAGAACAAATAGGAGGATGAAGCTACCCTGAAGCTTAGAATAACATCTGTGAGAGTTGATTAACTGGGATTACTGGAGTATCCTCTTCATTCCTTCCGCGCAAGGTCTCCAGATACTGTCTTTGAATGCTCCTGTTGTCGACTTCGTAGGAGCATGCTGAGTATGGTCGCATGGGAGAGCACGCTACGGTGCTTCATACATCGGTTGGGAGCTGCAAAGGGCATGACTATCATGGGCGATAGCGGTCGTGAATGGCAGTTAATCGCACAATGGCTGCATTTCGTCAAAGCTTGAAGTTTTGAGGGACCTCGACATCTTGACAGAAGTTCAGGAGCGGCCCGAGGAAGAGGGGAAGGCGATGGCGTGATTATGGCCTGAGGCACCTAAATGCCAGGTGCATCGAGCTGCTGGAAACTGAGGCCTTCGCCGATGTCTTCGCATTTCCTCTGAAGCAATCCATAATATAGCTATCCTATTGAGACAAAATATCTGTAGTAGTTGAACAAACCATATAGAAGGTGACGTCGCATATGAGCCGAATGACGGTGTTCTCTCAAAAAGCTTCAAAACTTTTCGTCCACAATCGGCTCCATTGGCGACTAGGTTGTTGGTTTCCCGCACCAGAGGTCGCGTGTTCGTCGCACCGGAGTCGCTTTTTATCCTTCATCTTTAGTCATGGTTGTCAATCAGACAGTTGTTGTCTCATTCGTTATTCGTAGAAAACATGGATCCCAAGACCACCACCCAGGCCCTCAGAATCCCCGAGCCACGCCCTCGAAACACCAAACTCCAACTGCGATAAAAATAACGGGTAATAATAATACATAGAAGGAGCCGATGGAACCGCTTAGACGGCGGCCCATTCAACAACCTCTAGGGCGCACATCACAAGAACTAGGGTTGACGGAAGGATCCTAGGCGACGTAAGTATTATGTTCGTGCTCCTGGTTAACGCACACACTTACCAGACAACGTAGCTCTGGAACAAGAGTTTCGACATAGCACCGACATAAACATTATTAATTTGACAAATCTGCGCCAATTGTAGAGCCGAAGGAGCCCCAGTGAGCAGGAAGCAAACAATGATAAAGATCGGGTCGTCAACTATGCTGACTGGGACGTATTTGGCCAACAGGGCGAGGAGGGGGGTCATGATTATTGTCGGTAGAAGCATCCGGGCCAGCAATGATGCGATGATCAACCTCTTCTCTTCCCCGGCATCCTTCGTATCTTCAAGCGCCTCCTGGGGTATTGTGTTGCGTTCTAGGTTTGCTCCAAGGACAACAAGGATCAAGGGGACAGCAACTTGGCCGTTCTGGCTAATCGCACTGGTTACAGAGTTCTGAACAAACGTACCGTCGCCGAAGAATAACCGCTGTAGCGATGGCACGGAAGCGACTATGATCGCCACCAACATCGCCCAAAGAGGAGGGTTCATGAAATCCCACAAGCCATGAAGAAACCTCCTTGAGAGGGCTAAGCATCTTGATAACGCCTCTTGCATAGGTGTTGGGAGCCGACTGTACACAGCGTTCGAACCTCTGGCCCAGCTGTTTGTGATCCAGGTCCCAAGACGAAAGGTTGCTGCTTTAAATCGTGCCACGGGCCCTTGATTGACAGAGTCCTTCTGGTTATTAATTTCCACGTTTGGAAAGTACAAGATATCGCCTCGAGAGTCTTGACGAGGGAGGAAAGGTCCGCTGGGTGGCGGCCCAAGTAAAGGAGATTGATCCAAAGACTGTTCGTGACTGGAGTGCGGCAGTTTCGCGTACGAGTAAGTGCGTGCATTGACAGGTGTCGCCTCCCCGGAGTGGAATTCCTCGGAGCCATGATTTGAACCATCCGGGCACTCAATAGAGCCATCGGAAGAGCTCCTTGTCCTTATCAAGGGCTCGTCCGGATCCGCTTGCTCTGGGTTATCGGTGTACCGCTCCTGGCCGTGTGCAATCCGAGGGCTTCCATCTTCATTTGCACCTTCTTCCAGACATCGCTCTCGGGGCGCGAGGAGTACACGGTAACCCCAACTCCAGCGGACGAGTTGGCCCAGCTGCTGGAAAATCAGTAGGTAGAGTATACCTCGCGCCGCGACTTCGTCGTCATTGTCGTTAGGAATTCGATCCCAATGAAGGCCCCGCAGGGTTTGCGAGAGAGAGATGATAAGCGAAATAGGAAGCGAGTTCGAGTTACCAAACACCTATATGCACGAACGGGTTAGCCATTCGTCATCAATGGGTACATTCGACCGGAGGATTACCGCCATAGCAGCCACAAAATTAGCCGGCCTTTTACTGAATCGAAAGCATCGTGAAACAACGAAAGCGCAGAAATATGAGACCGCAGTTTGGACAACAAAAATGCCAGGGATAATGGCGAGGTCGGTTAGTTTTTCCGCCGTCAATTGAGAACCAAGCTTCATAAAGACTGTTCAGAGTGGGACCGTTAGAGCTAGGTTTTTGAATCGTGGACGTGCAACGTACTCAGACATGGCGTGAACAGGGCGACATTAAGATTGGCGACAAACTTCTGAGCGTCGGCATCGAACATGCCCACCCTGGCAGCGATGTAGCCAGGAAGGCTGACGCAGACCACCTCGAGGACTGCTTCAAAGACGAGAAGCACCAGATTCAGGAAAGGGGGATGACTAGAATGGGGACCGAGAGCATCTTGCAGTATGCCGGGGCTAGCGCCAACTGGGACTTGGGCTACAAACTGGCGCGAACCCAGCGATTGTGAAGCCAGCGACTGAGCGTACTGTAATGATCGGGGCGTTGTAAAAACGGCCATCGACGGTAGGGGACAGCGAGCGTTGTTCCTAGATAGGACAGGAGTTAGGAGGACATCGATGACAAGAGGAAGAGCAATGGAGATGACGAGATGATGAAGTGATAAGGTTAGAGGTGGAAAGTGGAACCTACCGTGGAGGAAACAATGGGTGGCGCTCGAAGAGAACTTGAATCGACGGATGGCGGGCTGGTTGGCGAGAAGAGAATGGACTCTGATTCGAGACTGTGATCGAGACGGAGGTCATAATTGGGACAGCATTGTGAAGGGAAGGATCTGGAAGTCGTGGACTGCATTCAGGATTCCAGCGCCGCGCATCACTGCATCGCCCAGGCCAGACATGATTTCATGCTCGCGATGCAGCTGCTGATTGGACGCGCTTGGTCGACTTGTCGGACGCCAAGGAACTCCTTCCCAGGTCCGACCATGGCTCCTCCTAACTTATTTTGATCCCCACGCTATGGGAATCACGAGTATCAGCTCCTCCGAAAGACTCCCCTGAAATGCCGCGGCGTAGCGATCTGGTGATCCCAAGCTCAACCGCACAGCGAAACGCGTGTCCAGGCATAGCTCGCCCTTCGTTCTCGACTCAGGAAGACGGCGCCTTGCCCTTGGGGACATCCAATATCACATCACCAGCCTGGGCGCGGCAGGAGCACCCATACCTTGTTGTACCGGGTGTCTGCTGGAGACTCTGAAATCAACGATTCATCATCAATCGAGCCCAGGGAGAAACAAACCCTTGCTCCAGATGGTCTCTTCCTGTCGTTCAAGTTCTGTCTTGCCCGCTCGCCCCACACACTGAACATAATGTCATGATTGACGCCTGGGATGGGGGGATAAGAATGGACTCTCTGCCGCCGCAGCACAGCCACCGTGGACTGGTCGGCGCAGATCCCTGCCAGTGGGGTCATTACGACGCTGAGAAACGAAAAATACAGGAGACGCTCGTGCCTTGAAGGCGGTGGTCTACAAGAGGAACCAACTAGGGAGTAACGACTGACCATCGATAGTGATGGTACTTAACAGAGTAACAATATTGTCCTCTCTAATGTGCCTCCTTCGCATGCTTACCGTCTTGATTGGAAGGCGCGGGTAACAAGGACGAGAAGTTGATTCGGGCTTTGGGGAAATCTTGGTGTTTCGGCAGCCTGGACTAGGTAAATTTCAGTCACATTCAGGCCCCAACAAGCAAGCACTGGGGATCAGCAAGAAGTTAGCCACTGGAGGCAAATGTGGCTTGAATCCAACGGTCGGTTGCATATTCGCCACAGCTAGTGGATGTGGCCCAGATCAACTACGAATTACAATGGCAACTGGCGCTCAGGCATCAGGAAACTTGACTATTGCGCCGCAATGAGGATCAATTCGATGTGATTGACTGTCTCTGTGAGTGTCCTTGGATAGAGAGAAGTAAAATCATGGGTCATGTAATGATGCAAGATCTGGTAATCGAGCCATGAGAGCAACCGAGACGCGCTGGGATTTTCTGGGGTGGCGACGGTCTTTAGGTATTGGCTGGTATGAGCTGCCGTGACACAAACTTTGAGGGCCTAACATCGAGCTTGATATAAGTTTCTGTGGCATTAGGCGATGGATGTGCATTGATTTACATCTAGAATATGAGGACCTGTGAACTCGCCGCCGAAAATGATGGCTTTTGAGGCCAAAAAACGACTGTCTTTCCTCCCGTAACTTTGGAGGGTGTTGAGCCCCGGTTTTCGCGCATAGCCTGAAGCCGTCGACTCGTGTATTTTGCTTCTGAGTGGTTGGGCATTCCAGGGAATCAATGCTAGCTCCGCTGTGGGCGAGAATCTGTTCAGATACCAGTCTAACAGTAGCTCCAACAGCGACCCGAAACTCGACAGTGAGTACTCAGGCAACAATGATGATCCCGGTAACAGTGGGAAGAATGGAAAAGCGTGGTTAATACATGGTGGATAGGATAAAGATACCTATATGTAGTTGTATTCACTTGCATAAAGGTGTCCAAAGACTATCTCCCGCTCTGATATTCACATTTTCGGGCAACCTCCCGGAGAATGGAAAGCTTGAGGTTTTTGGATATTCAGTTGGATTGCCTCTTAATTTGGCCAAACGTAGCAAATGCTTTCGAGTCAGAAGGGAGTTTGCCTATCTTCGCATCGGGCCTAGTTTTCACTTTGCCAGGGCAAGCTGGATCGGAAATGCTTGGTGGCGAGAGAAAAAGTGAAGGAACAAGCTTTGCGTTTTTGGCGTTCGAAATGACAATACGGCGCACGGGGTGGCAATCCCCCAAATGGCAGAACTAACCCGAAGAAGGAATTCACACGTCCTTCAGGTTCCAGATGTCCAAGGTTCCAATGTTAATGTTGGTTTACATTTGATTTTGCCCGATAATCACGGCTGCGCCAGTTCGACCTCGAAACCAAAGGCCGAAGATCTGGATGCGAATGAAATGAGGCGTCCTTCGCTCCATCTTCTGATTATTTTTCGGTCCTGAGTTTCCCCCTTCCTGCTGCATGGTTCCCTGGCTCCGAATCTGGACCAAGAGAGTAAAGTTTTGCCCCGCGTCGATTGAGTCTCTCGGTCTTCAAGATTTCTGCTGTTGGATCAGAATCTTCTGGCTTCTATACTCGTCCCTGATTCCCTCCTACCTTGATTCCCACCGAGTCGGATTCGTTCTCACTCCTGTTCATCTGCACCTTGATGTTCACGAGCCGCTGAGTTCTGCGAGACCTTCCGAAGGTGCTGGAGCAAGTTCTCCAGCCTTTCCGCATCCCGGTCCCTTTATCTTCTGCTGCGCGATCACGTCGACCATGAGCTCCCAACACCGCGATTTTGCAACGGACAGTCCTCTGAGCTCTCTCCGACTTGACGGTGAGCGGACGTCTGATACCCCTGAAGGTGATATTTCGCCGCCCGCCACCAACGCCGCTAAGGCCATACCGTCACTACGCCCAGCATCCGACAGTGCTTCCGGTATTACCCCGTCCTCTACACATTTGGGTCAGGTCAATGCGGCACGGCATGGCGGTGGGACCCCTTCCCGTCCGCAGGCATCGATGAGCAGTGCGAACCAGGACATTTTGGCCAAGATGAAGGCTTTTCAACTCTCTAGACAGGGAGTTCCTCCACCAGGTTTAAGCCAGAGTGCGTCCAGTGGAGTAGTGCCAACGACAGGTTCTCAGTCAGGTGTCTCTAGTTCGACTGGACCAGTGTCGGGCCATTCTCCATCGGTTGTCAACGGTCCTTTAGCAGGCGCTTTTGGAGGGCGCCTCCCTCCGTCCAATCGACCAGTTCCGAAGAATTGGGCTTCTGCTCCTAATGTCCCCGGTGCGTCTCCTGGGACGGGCTCCCCTAAAGGCTTGGCGGCGAAACGCATGAAACCTGGACTCAAGCTTTCAGATGCCACTGGGCCGAATGGGTCGCCTGGGGATCAGTCGCCCGTCAGTGGCCCTGTTGGGGCGGGCGCAGGTGGAGATTCTGCTTTCAGCAAGTATTCGGAATACATCGATACGAAATCGGGGACGCTGAAATTCAAGAATAAAGCTATAGTCCACGGAGGCGGCATCGAGTTCTCTTCGGGGCAAAGCTTCAGTATTTCGTTAGATGAAGTCGATCGCTTGGATGAGCTGGGCAAGGGTAACTACGGGACGGTGTACAAGGTTCGGCATAGCCGCCCGCATATGCGCAAACCTGGGCAAGGCCTAAGTGGGATTATCAGCCGAACCACAGGAGCTGATGAGTCCGATACTGATGGGAACCCCACTCTCAAGCCACAGGATAACCTGTCTGGTGCTGTCATGGCCATGAAAGAGATTCGTTTGGAGCTCGACGAGAGCAAATTTGCGCAGATAATTATGGAATTGGATATCCTCCACCGATGCGTCTCGCCGTTTATCATCGATTTTTACGGCGCATTTTTCCAGGAAGGTGCTGTTTACATGTGCGTCGAGTTTATGGATGGCGGATCTATTGACAAACTTTATGCTGATGGCATACCCGAAAGCATTCTTCGCAAGGTTGCGCTTTCTACTGTTATGGGATTGAAGTCACTAAAGGATGATCACAACATCATCCATAGGGATGTGAAGCCTACTAACATCCTTGTCAATTCACGGGGTCAGATTAAGATTTGCGACTTTGGAGTGAGTGGAAATCTGGTTGCAAGTATTGCGAAGACAAATATTGGCTGCCAAAGCTACATGGCGCCAGAGCGGATTGCAGGCGGTGGGGTACAGCAGTCAGGAGCCAGCGGAGGGGGGACATACAGTGTCCAGAGCGACATCTGGAGCTTAGGTTTGTCCATCATTGAATGTGCTATTGGGAGATATCCGTATCCCCCAGAAACCTTCAACAACATCTTCAGTCAGCTGCATGTGAGTACCGTCCTTGCCATTCTTCGCTTCTTGTTAATTGACATGATATCCATAGGCGATTGTACATGGTGACCCTCCCACTCTCCCGGCTGAATATTCTGATGATGCACACTCTTTTGTCAATGCCTGCCTCGACAAGAACCCGCAAAAGCGGCCGTCGTACAACATGCTTCTCCGACATATATGGCTCGCCTCCCTTATGCAACCTCCTTCTGAACCTATGGACAGTGATATACCATCCATGTCTCTTTCTGATGGGGCCTCTGGTGGAGGTGCTACGCCACCCGTCACAGATGACCAGGAAGTGGCGGACTGGGTTAAGGAAAGGTTAGCAAGGCGCCGGAATGGGCAATATAAGGACTCAGATAAACCAGCCTTGCACGCGGTTGCTTTGGATGCTGTGCCTGGGAGCCCACTCCTTGATGACCCCCCGCTTTCTATGCAGTCAGACTAGCCTGTATTTCCACTTTGCATCCGACATTGTATCAAGACACAGAGCATTATCTATACATCTGCTTTCTTTCCATCCTCCTTTCCTCTTTCCATACCCCGTTTGACGATCAATGCACCTACCTCGAACAAAATCTACTGGCGCTGGCGCCATTCAGGCAGAAGTCTGGGTTTTCGCCATCGCTTTATATATATATATATTTTGGTCGGCGGTTGTATCATGCGCGTGTGAAGGGAGAATTGCAGCTGGGACGTTGGCCCTGCTTTGAACTTGCGTGTTATGGGATAGGGCATGGTATTCTAACTGCATTTAAGAACACAATGTACATTGCATGAAAGTTTCCAAATATTGAACCTCCCTCGGTTCTTTTGATCTCGACCGCTTTGGCTTTTGCACCATCTGTCATCCGTGGTTCTGGGCAAGAAGTCTCCCCTACGTTGCCTTGGAGGCTTATCAATCAAATGCATGATTAATGCTGATTAAAAATGCTGCAGGTCAAGAGGGCCAATCGGAAGAAGAGAAGAAGAGTGAGAAGCACTCATAGAGCGGTAAATCTGTTGAAGACTGCGTCATTTCCTGTGTAAATAATTGAGTCTTGTGGAAGAATTGGCCGTCAGCTTGGCTGGTGCACGATAGCGTCATTCTAGACTGAAGCTCGAGCGCCGACGACTTCCCCGCCAATTTTTCCCTCCTCCAATCTCTCAGCCTGCTCCCCTCCCCCCGCCCCCTTCTTTATTCCGTCGGTGCCCGCAGCCAACTTCCCTCCATGCTTTCCCGTCCTTCCCTTCGGCCACTTACTGCGCAAGCGTCGAAGACTCGGCTTCCCACTTTGTCTTTTGCCCGCTGTACCCTGACCACTCAACCTTCCCGAGTTTTCGGGAGATACGGAATTGCTTCGGCTGCCAATCGAAGCGTCGCCAGTCGGAACTCAAAGAGAGCCGTCCTGGATTCCACATCCTCAATTGCCTCGATTCCAACCGGGTCACGTCTAGCCTCGCTCACAAGACATTTCTCATCTACATCGCCGCGCGCGGACTCAAGCAACATGCCGCCTATGGAGACCCAGCGGTACGACTACATTGTTCTAGGTGGCGGAAGCGGCGGAAGTGGCAGTGGGCGAAGGGCAGCCGGCTGGTATGGCGCAAAGACATTGATTGTGGAAAGTGGACGCTCTGGTGGTACTTGCGTTAATGTTGGGTATGGCATGCTTCGTTGTTTGTTGTTATGCCCGTGTGGGTACTAATTGATATTTGCTCTAGTTGTGTCCCCAAGAAAATGACGTGGAACTTCGCATCCATCACCGAAGCTATCGAGGCCGGCCGTCACTACGGTTATGAACTGCCTCACGATGTCAATGTCAACTACAATCATTTCAAGAAACTTCGCGACGCGACGGTGGAGCGATTGAATGGTGTCTACGAGAGAAACTGGGGCAGAGAAGGTATCGATCTCGTTCACGGCCGGGCCCGATTCGTGGAGTCAAAGACCATCGAGGTCACTCTCCACGACGGCACTACCGCTAGGTATGCTGCACCCCACATTCTGCTCGCGACCGGTGGCCGACCCAGCATCCCGGATATCAAGGGTGCCGAGCACGGTATTACGAGCGACGGGTTCTTTGAGATGGAAGAACTTCCGCCGAAGGTGGCTGTTGTCGGTGCTGGATATATTGCCGTTGAGCTGGCGGGTGTCATGGGCACCGTTGGTGTCGAGACGCACATGCTCATCCGGGGCGAGACCTTCCTTCGCAAATTCGACCCCATGATCCAGAAGACTATGACGGAGCGGTATGAAGCCGTTGGAATTAATATCCACAAAAGCCACCCCGGCATCAAAGAAGTCCAGCTCCTGCGTGATGGACAGGGCAAGGATAAGCTTCTTAGAATCATCAACAATGACGGATCAGAACTGGAAGTCAACGAGCTCCTGTGGGCTATTGGCCGTGTCCCCGAAGTCGAAGACCTGGATCTCAATGTCCCCGGAGTGAAACTCAACCACAAAGGGCATGTTGCTGTGGACGAGTACCAGAACACCAATGTCGATGGCATCTACGCCCTTGGCGACGTCACAGGACAAGCCGAACTCACTCCCGGTACAGTCCCTCCCTGCTAAACCCCTCTCTAGCCTGAAACTATGCAGACTAATCGCCATCATAACAGTCGCCATCGCAGCC
The DNA here is from genome assembly GCF_044049455.1 of Aspergillus lucknowensis. NCBI lineage: Eukaryota > Fungi > Ascomycota > Eurotiomycetes > Eurotiales > Aspergillaceae > Aspergillus > Aspergillus lucknowensis. The sequence goes on along the minus strand of NW_027263546.1, from coordinate 220,243 downwards.
GGTCGCCAACTCGGCAACCGCCTCTTCGGCGGCGAGCAGTTCAAAACGTCCAAACTCTCCTACGACAACATTCCCACAGTCGTCTTCTCCCACCCGGAAGTCGGCACCGTCGGACTCACAGAACCACAAGCCCGCGAGCGCTTCGGCGACGAGAACGTCAAAGTCTACCATACCCGGTTCGCGGCTATGTACTACGATGTCTTCCCCGCGGAGGAGAAGAAGAAGAACCCCACGGAGTTCAAACTTGTGGTTGCCGGACCGGAGGAGAAGGTTGTTGGATTGCATATTCTTGGTCTTGGAGTTGGTGAGATGTTGCAGGGGTTCGGCGTTGCGGTGAAGATGGGTGCGACGAAGAAGGACTTTGATAGCTGTGTTGCTATCCATCCGACTAGTGCGGAGGAACTGGTTACTCTGCGGTAGACTGACAGTCTACCTTGTTATGGTTTACTGAAGATTTAGAATCTCGAGGGGTAGCGAAGACAGATATAAATGTACATTGTGTCAAGAATAAAGAAATAGACGATGTCCAGGAATGTAACTGTGTGTTATGGGATGGGCTTCATGTGAACTGGTAGACACTTGGATGATGCGGGCGGATTAAATCATTATAAATGTGCGGAATATTGTATGCGGTGCACAATGCCATATTGTACATATTGATGCTTGTCTGACGATGCACGGCAACCCGCCAGTGTATGCATATCCGCACAAAAAAAAATAATAAAAAACATCCCAACTTGGTCGAGTACCCAAAGCAAGACCTAATAATATAATTATGTAAATGCATGCTGGATTCCCAATCCAGAGGACAGTGGCGTGTTAATACGTAGTGCTTGTATTGCGACTCGTGCGACGCAAACCCCTGGAACCCAGACACAGGTTCTGCAGACTTCGATCATTGTGCAAGGATTTGTGCAACGGTATCGCATGGCTAAATGAGGTCCAATACCGCATTGCTGTAGCCTACGCTGCGTGGCGATATTGTAGGTTTCTCAAGCCCCCATCCAGCGCCACGTGCATCTCATTGCGGACACGGCCGGGTTGGGCTTCGACGGCTCGGATGGGACTGAAATTATCGGGTTTTCGCTGCGACTTGGGCTGAGCTTCCCTTCGACAGGCTGTGTCAATCAAGCGGCGCCGTGCACTCAAGGTGTTTAAGGGCGAGAGAGCTATGGGGTGCTGCTCTGTTTGCTAGTTGTCCGTCTGGGTCAGGTACAGTGCCTTGGGACAAGGCACCGGCGTTGGCAACCTCGGTCCATGAAAACGAGCGCATGGCGACTCAGTTGACACAGACCATGACTGCAAACGAGATCAAACAGAAGCAGAGAGGGATATAGACCTTGCTGTCTGACGGCTCTGGATCGGACATTGGGAGGCCAGAGACGCCGGCGGAGACTGTGGTGGGGGAGGGAGCGCGCGAGATGCAGGTGCTATGGGGACGGGAGGGGGATTTGGGTTTCGGCGCCATGTTGATAGAAAAGTACTCCGGAGTAGTGGGCGGATTCGCTGTGTTTCCTTGAAGGGAATGTGTCTTCTGCATGGTAGGAGAGAGTGGAAAAGGAAAGTGATGATTGAGAAAGGGAGAGTTGCTGTTGTTGAGGACAGGAGGGCAAGGCGGGGAAGGTCATCCCATCCCATCTGCCTGGTCATGGGCCATACCACTGTCTTGATGTTGATTTGTTGAACTGACAGTCAACCGTCCAATGGTGGCTGTCTGCTTGGTCGCTCCCCAACAAAGGCCGTTTTGGGAGTGGTTAGTCATCAAACGGGTGGGAGGGGGGAAGTCAGGCAGTCAGGCAGTGCAACCGAGTGTCCACTGTCGGCGGTTCGAATCCTGGGGAGATCTTTCTTTCTTCCAATCATTTGGCTTGCCGAAGTTGGTCTGCTTCGATTTCCATGTCAGTCTCGCACGCCCAGCTCCGTGATGGATCACAAGAGGCCTTGTCTTGCCCTGTGCCAAAGACCGACTGATAACCTCTATTTTTAGGGACCGCGGAGGGCAAGACACTGATGGTTCCGATTTAATTTCTGGGAAATAACTCTGGTGTCCTCCTGAGAAGAATAATGATTGAGGAGGACCTGCCTTTGGGAGGAAAAGCTCGGTAAAAGCTGCCGATCTGCCAACCACTTTTCGGGTTGCGGGCGCAGTGCGCTAGCATGACTCTGGTCTGTGATTCTGACTTGCCTGCCTCCTTCGTCCTCGTCCTTGTCTGTGGATTCGCCCGATTCTTGCCCTTAATTAGTTCACTTTGCTTGGCTGAGACATCAGTCTTCCGCGCATGAAACGGTGACTCTTTCTGTCGCTGTCTGAGAATGACAGGAGCTGAACCCTTTTGGATGCCACGATGCTCGAAAGCTGACTTCATCAGTCACGCATGCAACCCAAGACAAATGCGACAATTCTCTGACATGATCAACAGTAAATCATCGATGGATCCTTTCTTCCCCCGCTGGTTGCAGTCGCTGGTGGAGAACAATGGGGCGGCCCCTCTGCGCAGTTTTCTCCGGTGCGCGAGCGAATCATTGCCACCACGAGCTTGGCTCTCGCAAGAGGAGACTACTTCCAATAGCCCTGGAGGCTACTTTGCGAGGCAGTGCATTGATTGGACAGGGTTCAGAAACCCATCAAGAAATTGAAGCACGATAATGCAACCTTGGGAGATGGTCAATTTCGAGCGGTTTGTCCTGCTTGATGCAGCCTGATTGCCACACAACCGATATGTGTCTGCAGGCGTTTTATTCTCCGGCCGTGTGGAACAAACTCTTTCTGATGCGGAAGCGACCGTCAACCAAGACAGCGACTAAGATTCCAAGCACTTCCCCAGCCTGGTCCAGGGATCCTCCCGAAAGCAGGTTGTTTCCACTCAATCGTTACCACTCGCAGAGGAACCATGAATCAATGATGTCTCAGACTGGGAACATCTGTCGCATGGGCTCCGCCAGATTGTTGGTTAGTCGCTCCATCTGACAGTGCTTCACTCAATCACATTGTCGAGCCGCTTCAGCTTCCGTCACCACTGGCCTCTCAGCTTTCGAGCATGGCGCCACTTTTGTTGCCGCCGAAGCGAGCTCTTTCATGTCCCAAGATTTTTCAGGGGCACAGCGACTTCGCTTCCAATGAGGTTCCGTGGTTCAAATGACTCTGGATTGCGCTGACGGCTGTCCTCGCGGGTGGCTGGTCGTCGCACTCACTCTTTGTTCCTCGTGGGACTGTTACCCCAAAGACATATGAATAGGACCTGGTCCCCATCGCGGCTGAAAACCTCTCGAAGAGATTCGTCTCATCCCTCCACCTGAGTTTGCCGTAGCAACGCTTTGTCTTGTTCTTCTCTTGTCTTATTTTTGCTTCTTCTGTTCGGTGCAGTCGTAGTCTCGGCTGATCCTGAGGCAGACCTTCGTTTTAAGGACGCCAACCAAAAGCTTGCTGCCGATTATTACGAGCCCAATAATTCATCAATAAAGACTGGGCCTCTTTCGCTCTTTGGAGTCTGCTCATTTCCACCCTCGCTTGTCAAGAGACCATTCTCCAAGCAATCATGTACCTCAAGCACGCTGCTGCGCTGGTTTCAGTGCTTCCGTTCGCTGTCGCCCAGACCTTCACCGACTGCAGCCCTTTGGAAAGTGCGCACTCCTCGAGTTGAGTATTGCTGTTGGTTGGGAGCTAATGAGTTATACAGAGACCTGTCCTCCCGATCCAGGTTTGAACAGCAGGACCTTCTCATCTGATTTCACCCAGGGTAAATCTGCTTTGGATGGCTGGGTTAAAGCAAGTGGCGACCTGAACTTCGGTCCTGACGGCGCCGAGTTTACCGTCGCGAAGAAAGGTGATGCGCCCACCATCGAGACTGATTTCTACTTCTTCTTTGGCAAGGCAGAGGTGGTGATGAAGGCCGCGCCCGGTGTTGGTATTGTGAGCAGTATTGTGCTAGAGTCCGATGTTCTCGATGAGGTTGACTGGGTGAGTTTTATAATTTCTTTTTCTTCGCCAACATCGTGACAAAAGCATGACCACGTTCTTATCCGCATATGCATCACATCCATGCAAGAACTGAGCTAACTGCATTCGTGTTAAACAGGAGGCTCTTGGAGGCGATACTACCCAGATTCAGACCAACTACTTTGGCAAGGGTGACACTTCCAGCTATGATCGTGGCACCTATGAGGCTGTGGCTACTCCCCAGGAGATCTTCCACACGTACACCGTTGAATGGTCCCCCGAAGCTATCTCTTGGATCATTGACGGTGCGACCGTCCGCACTCTGCCCTTCGCTGAGGCGAAAGGTGGAAGCCGCTTCCCTCAGACCCCCATGCGCCTGAGACTCGGGATTTGGGCTGGTGGTGACCCCGACAACGCTCCCGGAACTATTGAATGGGCTGGTGGTGAGACTGACTACGGTGCTGCGCCCTTCACCATGTACGTCAAGTCCGCCTACATCGAGAATACCTACCCGGGCTCCACATACACCTACAGCGACAACTCCGGTGACTGGGGAAGCATCGAGGTCGACGACTCGAAGCCTCCGAGTCACTCCACAACTAAGACATCCACCTCTACCACCACGACCAAGACTACCACTTCGTCTACCAGCACTAAGACCTCTACGAAGACTGAGACCGACACCGAAACTTCCACCACTGAATCTTCCACCGAGACCACTCCCACTCCCACCTCCAGCTCCCACCCTTCTCCAACTGCAACAGAGAGTTCGTCCAGCCCTTCAGACACCGCTGGTGCTACCCCAACCTCCGACGGCTCCGCCCCTGATCCCGACTACACGGGTGCTGCCTCGACCCTCTCTACCTCCGCCAGCGGACTCATCGCCTTCATGAGCATGGTCGCCGCCATGCTGCAGCTGTAAACTAATTTCCAATTTCATGCACATTTGATATCTGTTCAGTGCCGTGCTTAAGGAATTGAATACATCTTTTTCGTTTTGATGATTGAATGTTATATGAAGCGAGTTATCATTGTGGCCCATATCTGTAGTCGGTGGATTTCTTCGAGCTACTACTTACCCCATCCCCTTGGCTTCTTGTCGTCAAGGACATGTATCTGGGGCTCTCCACGAGTTTGTCTACCGTCAAATCGTGATGGACTTATGGGGGCAATCTACGTATTATGATCTTGGTCATTGTCTTTTGAAATGGTGTTTTTTTTTTTTTTTTTTTTTTTTCCAAATTCGAGTTTCCCATTGCTGTGATATCGGGGCGCTTAGATGGTAAGATACGACGACCTACTACTTAATAAAGAAATAGCAACGCCGATAACGTGCCAAGTCCTTACCCCAATCTTTACTCTGAGTCTGTCAAGAACTGGTTAGGTCACGTCAAGATATAAACGCCAAAATCCGTTCCTCCCTGGGTATCAATTAGGAAATCATCATCATATCATGGCTGGGTTGGTGGGTGGGTGGGTGGGTGAATTGTGGTTCGGTTACGGGAGATTCCTCTTGTTCTGGAGGAACTGCTGTAGATGTTTAGACAGTTTTCTTGCCGCATCAGCGACGGCTTGGTGATGGGTCGTGGCCTCGTGGAAGATTTGGGATGGTGTGAGATCTGGGGAGGGAGAGGTATTGTCCTTTGCTTCGGCTGGCCATCGCTCTGGCGGACGGAGGAATGACGGTAGGGTGAGCCTAGAAGGCACGATGGCCGCCACGAAGGCGAGAAGCCGGCTCGACGTCGCCCTGGGCTGATAAGTAGACGAAGCGTCGGGACGTATCGTCTCCCGATCTACGATACTTTTGATTGATTCGAGGTGGTCGTCCAGCGTGGCGAGATCCGCGGCGAGTGAGTCAGCCTTGGAGCGCATGCGCGCAGTAAGCTGCTCGAGGTACTGCTCGCGACGTAGCATTTGGGTGGATAGACGCGCGTCTTGGGCGACAGAGGAACCAGATTCGACTAGGTTCGCATCGCCTGCCGCCACAAGGCTATCGACTGCAGATTGGAGGTCGACCTTGAGGGAATCGAATTTCCGTCCCGCAATACGGATGGCGCGCCAGCAGCTCTCGAATTCGAGATTCAGCTCGTGCTTCGTTCCTGGGTGGGCAAGTTTCAGTTCCCGTTCGACTGTTCGTAGTTGGGACTCTGTTTGTTTCAGAGAGCCGTTGAGCGGGACTATTTCTTGCAGGGTCGTATTGAAGAGAGATTCGAGGCGTGTCTGAGATGAAATGACGGCTTTTAAGGGTGCTGATTGGTGATGTTGACTGGGGCTGAAGGACTGGGGGAAAGGAGCAATGCAGTTGGAGGGGTATAGTGTCGAAATTGGGCCAATGGTACATAAGCTCTGATACTGCTGCACAAGCTCAGGGAGTACAAGTAAGTGTGAGATTGCTGCGAGAAGGATGATGTTGGTGATTGTTCGGATTGGTTTTTCAAGGAGTCTCAGACGAGTCTGCGTTTGATCCTTGGGAGTCATGGTCGACTGAATGCTCTGATTTGGTGCACTGGAGAGTGCTTTCTCTGCTTTCGCCGGCTCGGCGGGAGAGTGGATCCTTCGTCTGAGAGTTGGGTTGGTTTGCTTTGATCGTAAGTTTGGCGCAACCCACGATTCTTCGGTAATAGGTGTCTCGTAAATCGAGGGCATAATCAGCTCAGGTCCTGACATGGACGAGGTGGACGAGGTCACAGATTCTGATCCTTGGTTAACATCTTGTGGGAGCGGCCGATGAAGCTGTTTCGGAGTTTCTGGCGCGCTTTTGGAAGCCAGATTCTCTTTGGTGCCATGTGCCGAAGCAACCACCCATGATTCTCCAAGGACTGAGGTCGTAGACATTAGAAACGAGAGACTGTGTTGTCGTCTGGGCGACCCCAAGCTAAAGTTGTGCTTTGGTGGACTCGACAATTTGTCTTCCGGAAAAGCTGATCGAAGGTAGAGGAGTGATAATAGTCGCCTGTTTAGAAATAAGGTGATAGGGTATACTGGAGCAATTGGTAGATCGTTGAAAGTTCGCAAGGAGATCTCTTTTATCTTTCCCTCTGTCGATCTCCTGGGGGGAACAAGTCGTGGCGGTGGGGACGAAACATCACGGGAACGCTAGTCCCAATCAGGCGATCACGGGAATCCTTCCAGAAAAGGCGAAGATCAAAGAAATTCACCCAAGAACTTGGGAGCTCTCCATTGCTCCTCCGAGACATCATGCGTCGAATACCCCCTTCAATACGGCGTTCGATATTATTGAGGAAATCTATACAATCTCGGTACCTGCCGGCTGGGGCCCAATGGCTCTCGACAACGTCGCTTCGATCATGCTCCTGCTCCGATCAACAATCTGCGAAACAAAATCCAGAACATCACGTCGCGTCCTCTGCCGACTATCGCGCATTGGGAACAGCCCAAGATCTTTTTACGACATCCACATACAGTCCCGGATCCCCTCTTTTCCTCCCCAACGGTACGCATATTATCAACAAGCTTATCTCCTTCCTCCGCACGCAATACCTCCAGTACGGATTTCGTGAAGTGTTGACTCCGACTATATACAAACAATCGCTGTGGGAAGTATCGGGCCATTGGCAGAATTATAAAGATGACATGTACGAGGTTTCTGGGCGAGGGGCTATGGGCCGGACGGACGGGGAGACCGGGGAGGATGAGTCGTATGGACTGAAGCCGATGAACTGCCCGGGACATTGTCTATTGTTCAAATCGCAGAACCATTCCTACCGCGAGCTTCCTATACGCTACGCCGACTTCAGCCCCCTCCATCGGAACGAAATTTCCGGTTCATTAAGCGGCCTTACCCGGGTTCGGCGATTTCACCAAGACGACGGCCACATATTCTGTCGACCACAGCAGATTAAAGGGGAGATCAAATCAGCGCTGGGGTTTGTAGAGCTTGTGATGACAACATTCGGACTAGGGCCGTACCGATTGGTACTCTCGACGAGACCCGAGAAGGACTTCATTGGTAACTTGGAACTGTGGGACAGCGCGGAGGCTCAGCTGCGCGAAGCTCTCGATCAGACTGGGAGAGAATGGACGATCAACGAAGGGGACGGTGCATTCTACGGGCCCAAAATTGATATCCAGCTCCAGGATCAGGCTGGTAAATACCATCAACTGTCCACAATCCAGCTGGACATGAACCTTCCCCAGCGGTTTGGGTTGGAGTACCAAGTCGCGGAGGGAGAGGAAGACTACAACCCGACCACTCCTGGAAGAGCAACTCCCGTGATGATTCATCGGGCAAATTTTGGCTCGCTGGAACGTTTCCTCGCGTTGCTCATCGAGCAATACAATGGTCGCTGGCCATTCTGGCTATCTCCGAGGCAGGGTATCATCCTGACCGTGAACCAGGACGAGGCTATCCTGAAGCAGGCGTACAATGCTGCAGAGCGGATATCGGGGTTTAAAACTCTTGAGCAGCATGCGGCAGACCAAGGGATTCCCCGACCGCTTTCGTCTGCGGACTCTACATTCTTGATAGATGTCGACGCGGGTAGTCAGACACTAGGCAAGAAGATCCAGCGGGCGAAACAGATGAAGTACAATCTTATTTTTATTCTCGGCCCTAAAGACCTAGCCGAATCGCGTCTCACAATCGACATCACGGGTCAGATGCAGAGCAAGCCTGACCGGGACGCCCAGAGGATTCGGGCTGTACTAGCCGAACAAGTCGGAGAGAAAGCGGTGCAGAACCCGCGGGCGATTCCGGTACCGGTTGACGCGGTTCATAAATTACTGGTGAACCTGGAGAAGCATTTTGTATGAGTAATACCCCAGATCTCCTGGATCTCTGTCCAACAGCATAGTAGTCGTATAATATGAAAAGACGTCCGGTGTTTGACAATCGGAGCCGGGCCGACTTGCTCGGAGGCCTCACAGAAGCATTTGTCAACCACTAACCAAGCTTCACACTGAACAGCCGTACCAGAGGGCCGGAGGGTGAGCAAGGCCCATCGTGGGACCGCTGATTCGCCGCTGATCGTCAAACCTTCCTGAAGCAGCCAATCTTCTTCAATCCCGTCGTGGATTTTGTCACAGAAGCTGTGCCCTGCCACTCCCTCAGGTCCAGGCGCCCCAAGACTCCAGCTGGGGGCCCCTCCGCTGCAGCTGTCGCTGAGCCTTGACAAGGAGAATGGGACTGTCAGAATTTGACTCGTGTGGCTGTCTACTCCTTTGAGTTTGTTAGACTCGCGAGTTTTCGGGAGCAGAGGGCGCATTATAATCAAGCAGGCTGTCCGACAGCCGTCTCTCCTCTCCTTTCCTGACTCTCGTCTTCATGGCGATCACGGTGGCCTTTTCATGGTCAACGAAGCCCGTTCTTCGGCTATGGCCGACGTGCCAGTGAAGCCCAATCCTTCCCGAAAGAGTGCCTTTTCCTGTGAGGGGTGTCGCAAGCGCAAAGTGGGTTCTTCTCCCCATTTATCACCCTCTGAAGCTCGTCGGAAAGGTTCCGGAGTGCGCTTTTGTCCTCGCTAACTGGTAATCACTCGCTTAGGTGAAATGCAACGGAGCCAGCCCGACCTGTTCGCGATGTGCCGCACGCGGGACTCCATGCGTTTACAGCCTGTGAGTCGACCAGCTCCAATCGTGTCAAAGCAAAAGAAAATTCTCTTCCTTTTTTTCATCTCTCTTCATTCTCGTTGGCTAGCCTTCTCTAAGCCTCTCGCTGATCTTCGTTCTCGCTTCCTGACGCCTCTTCCCTTTAGAGCTCCCAGCTTATCCTATACCAAGCAACTGGAGGCGCGAGTTGCAGAGCTAGAGGATGCCCTGGCAAAGCTGCCAAGCCAGCAATCCCCGCACACAGCGGAGGGGACCTCATCCTCTGCGGCGTCAAAGAAGGCCAGCTTGAAGCCCATGACGTCGAATCGTCGGGATTGTAACGTAGGCGATGACCATGACTTAGCGAGAGATTTCGAAGGGTTGAAGGTTGAGCATGACGGCCGGATATCTTTCCACGGACCAACGAGCTTATTCCAACTTCCAAGTGGTGCTCTGAGTCCGGCCACCTCGAGCTCCCAACTTGCTGTGCAAGTAGGGGAGCGCAAGGAAAGGCTCGTCAAGAATGCGTGGCGAGAGCGAGCAATTGAGCAGTTGGCCAGTATGCCTGTAAGTTTTCACCATATTGAACTTTGTGGATAGAGCCTGTAGTTCTCTAACCAAAGCTGCCCTTGCAGGAACCCTTTCAATATCTCCTCGATTCACACTGGTGCTGGATCCAACCACTCTTCAATTTTGTCTATAGACCCGCGTTTACACGTATGTGAACTATCCTCCGCAGACCAATTCCTAGCTTAGCTAACTTACATATGTCGAAGGTGACATGAAACTGAACGGTCCTTATTATTCCGATGCCCTGCTAAATGCAATACTCTCTCATTCGGTACGGTGGTGCAGAGCTGAGCCCACAATTGCCGCTATTCTAGAATCGTACGAGGGTGGTGCTGTGTTCTCTCATCGAGCAGTGTCAGGCATTTATGACTCGTTGAAGGAAGGCTACGTGGGAATTCCGACCATCCAGACTCTGCTCCTTCTCAGTGCACGGGAGTGTGGACAGGGAAACAAAACCGAGGCGTGGCTGTACAGCGGAATGGCATTTCGAATGCTAGATGACCTCGGAATCACCATCGATAGCCGAAAGTACTCGGATTCTGCCCAGCTTAGTGACGAGGATATTGAAATCCGAAATCGCCTGTTTTGGAGCTGCTACTTCTGGGATAAGATGATGTCTTTGTACTTCGGCAGATCCCCGATATTGCAGAGCTCTCAAGGCTGCCCTCCGCGGACGATCTTGGATGACACGTCTGAGCTAGAGCCCTGGACACCCCACGGGGTGGTTTTTCCCGAAGGCACCCACTATCCCCAAGCTCCGGCCCACTCTACCTCCTGCTTCGTGCAGATGTGCGGACTAATGGAGATTCTCAACCAGATTCTGATTCACATCTATGATCATAACCGCCAGGCGTCTGAAGCGGAGTTCCATACCTGTGTTCGCGAGCAATCTCGGAATCTCGTGGGGTGGTGGGATGAATTACCAGAGCATTTAAAGCTCCTTCCAACTGAATTGCCTCCTTACTCCCCACCGAGTCACATCGTGACCTTGAAGTACGTCACCTTGTGGACTTTATTCGCCTGACCTCAGACTAACTTGATTACAAGCTGTATCTATCATACTCTCAACATCCTCATCCACCGACCCATCCTCTGTTCAAAATGGGGCCGAGAAGCTTACGATAAGAGCCACCTAGTCCATTGCATTACTTCTGCTACCGCAATCCTCTCTATATTTGAAATGTACCGCCGTACCTTTGGAGATAATCACGTCGTCCTCTCGATCGCCTATAGTATCTATACAGCCGCATCTATTTTTCTACTCGAGATACAGGCTCTGAAGTATGCTGCGCCGGGAACACTGGATAAGCTCACGTTCTGCATATTTGCACTGGAGCGGGTCAAGATTTCCAGTCCCGGTACGTTCTTTCCCTGCTGTCATTGATTTATGCTTGTTCCTTCAAGTTTACGTAACTAACTCCCTTCCAGTGATCACGACCGCCATGACCCTCGTATACCAAGAGATCCAACGCCTTCAGGCTGACCTCCAGATCGACCTATCAATACCACAACAGCCTTCAACCCAACCATCACACTCCTCGACGCCGCATGACCGCTCTCCCAGCAAACACCTCCAAAGCGCTTCTCCTCTAGTCCCGTCGCAAACACGCGATCCGTCTATCACGAGCGTCCATACAGCCACAGCGCTCTACCCGTTCCAACAACAACAGCCCATGGCGCGGCCAGAGCTCGACGCCTCTGATTCGAATCTTCCGCGGCTAGGAGGGATGCGCCATCTCGGCGGATTACCCGAAGCGTTGATGTCAATGGAGAACTCTGCTTATTACGAGATTACTCCAGAGGTATTTGAGGCGTTTTCGTATGCGGAGCCAATTACGACGAACATGACGCCAGAGGATGTGTATGGGTGGGTTGGCCGGCCTTGAGTGCGATTAGTATGAGGGAAGAAAGACCAATATCATGTTGTATGTGAATCCAATGTGCGAAAGGGTGTATAGCGGGTTCGAATAATTACTGTACATATGCAAGTAAAACCAATGGGTATATACCGGATTTCATGCAAAGAAGCGCGAGATGATTTCGAAGAGTCATCTTCATTCGCCATGCTCTCTCTCATCCTTCTTAATCTGTGAACGCCACCTTAAATACCACTTGCCCTCGAAAAGCTCCCCCATCTGCTCGATGGGCACCCCCTTCGTCTCAGGCATCCAGACACCGAGAACGATCAGGCCGACAAAACAAACCAGGGCCCAAAACAGGTATGCGCCCCAATCATGCAATGAAACAAACATGTTCGGCGTGACCCGCACAACAGCGAACTGGAAGAACCAGTGCAACGACATACTGGCTGCATAACTGACATTGCGGATGCGCGTTGGGAAGATCTCCGTGCCGTATAGGTACGGGATTGTGCAGAGGCCGACGGACCAGCCGACAGCGTAGACAAATATGGAGGCTATGGCTGCGTCGGAAGCAGACTTGTTGGTTGTTTCGGAGGAGTTGGAACTAGATCGGAGGATGCCCATGTAGCAGGCTAGGTAGACGTGTGCTGCGAGCTGGAGGGAGAGACCTACGAGGGCGCAGCGCCGGCGCCCTAGGTAGTCGATTAATCCCCATGTGAACGCCATTGTAAAAACGAGCTTGACGATCCCATACGCGCCTGAGGAGACGAGAGAAGTAGCATTCCCTGTGACACCGGCGGATTCGAAGATGCTCGAGACGTAGTATGTTATACCGTTGCCGCCGGTCCACTGGGATATTGTCTGCATGGCCATTAGGAGCCAGAAGCGCTGGCGGTAGTTGGGGTTCGATTGGGTTTCTTTAAAGGCCGTCCAATTGGAGGTGGTAGCAGACGAGGGTGAGTTGTTGTCGGCTTCTTTGAGGCGTGCTTGGGTGGTTATGAGGGCAAATTCCTCCTTTATTTCGGGGGACTTGGGATCCTTTCCGCGGAGACGGGCGAGGATTGCTCGGCCTTCATCGGGGCGGTGTTGAGAAACGAGATAGCGCGGGGTTTCGGATAGGAAGAATGAGGCAAAGAAGGCGACTCCGACGGGAATTAGAGGTATCGATTGCACCAAGCGGTATTGCGTGCGCGTTGGGGCCATGTGAATACTGGCAGCGTAGTTGATGAAGAAGCCTAGGTGTCATCAATATGAGCTCCGAGCTGGAAGATTGTTTAGGAGGCATAGACTTACCTAGAGCCAAAACAGCCAGCAGAACAACCATGTAGATACTCACAACCAGACCTCTCGTACGTGCGGGGGCTGATAGTGTGTGAGTTCGACAAGTTCAATTGCAAGGCACGGCATCACTAACCAATTTCAGACAGGTACAGTGGCGTCACGACGGTCAACGCCCCAGCACCGAGCCCGCCCCATATCCTGGCGAAGAGCAATAACCCATAGATGCCAGAAGAGAACACTTGGATGAAGTTTCCAGATGCCCAGACTAGGCAAGCCAAACGCCATGATCGTAACCTTCCCAAACGGTCATTCAAGTACAGAGAGATCAAGGCTCCCAGTGCCGCTCCCAGAACATTGAAGGAGGTTATATTCGCCGTACGGTTCGCCAATCCAGTCTTATTATTCGTCCAATTCGAGGACAGGAGGTTGAAGTCGGTCATGAAGGAATCAAGGCGCACGGAAGCACTGTATCCGCCTTCATCGTAGCCTTGAGGATCCCCATATTAGGAGGGGAACCCAGAATCGAGTGAGGATTGGGAGAAGGGCCGGTACCTTTAGGAATACTTCCGCAGGCGATGGTGATAATGACAAAGGTGTGGAAGGGATTAGCGGCCCACCGCCAGCTCTCCGGTATCGAGAGCCTCATGCCGGGCTTCGAGGCGGGGCAGTCCAAAAAACGGGTATCTCGGCTGGACTCCGTCCGTCGCTTGAAATCAGAGGTACGGTAACAGCAGACGATTCGGGAGATTGAAGGCCAAGGAGTTGGTGAGTGGGATGCAGGTCTCCAGCGTCCGAGTCAGCTCGGCCAACTTCCGAACTCCACAACTTCAGCTTCACGTCCCTCAACCTTCTGGGGTTACTTGTTGCCATTGAGATCGAGATGATGCGATATGCAGCATGGCATATCAAAGACAGGCCTCACCAATGTATTGTTCACACTGGCAGCTTGGGAAAGTCTTGAGCTTCTCTCGGCAGATCCACCAGATTCAAATGTCGAGGCCTGTGAAAAAAAGCGCCGAAATAATAATGACCATTACGAAGGCCATTTCCAAGGCTTGATCCCGTCTGCCGATGCTTCGGAGCGAACGTGAGCACTGTCGATTGGCTCCCCTCGTGCTCGGCTCCGGATTTCGCTGCTCTCCCGCCGCTTTCCGTCAGATCAGTCGTCCTCGATGGAATTACAAATGCATTCATTGTGGGCTGAGGGGTCTGAGTCTCCTGCGTTAAATACAGCTCTGCCAGGGATGTGCTGAGACTAAACAAGAGTGCAAACAGCGCCTACATCATGACCATGGCAGTTCAACCTTGCTTTTCGACATGGCTACACACGCTACGGGCTGCACCCTCCGTTCGGGGAGCCACCTCTATCAAACGCAGATTGGATGTCTTCAGATACCCCAAGGCGTTTTTAAGTATTCCGCCCCCGAAGGACAGGAATTGTGAACCGCCGAAGCGCAGACTACCAGCCAAAGCGTGGGACAGCCACATGCATGTCGTGGAAACTCGATACCCAGTTGTCGCCGATGCAGCATACAAGCCCACGCCCCACACCATCGGCGACGCCATGGCCTTTGAAGCGTCTATAGGAGTTGAGAACGTCGTCCTCGTGCAGCCGTCTATCTACGGATTCGACAATTCATGTCTCCTTGACGCCCTCCGGCGCATTGGACCTTCCCGCGGGCGAGGGGTGGTCGTTATAGACCCGGATAATACCGATATCAAAACACTGACAGAATGGCACTCCCTGGGAGTGCGCGGTGTACGCGTGAACTTCAAATCATCAGGCAAGGTGCCCTCACGTGCGGAGCTCGAGTCGACCCTGTCAGAACACGCTCGCCTCATCCGTTCGTTGGGCTGGATGCTTCAAATACACACGTCCATGAGGACAATTCCTCTTCTGGAGGAAATCATCCCGCATCTCGGTGTCAAAATCTGCATTGACCACTTTGGCGGCCCGGAGCTCGGCAAGGTGCCTTGGGAGCAGGGAGGCTCTTTCGATCCGTACTCTCTCCCTGGCTTCTCGTCATTGATATCCTTACTTCAGTCCGAGAGGACGTATGTGAAGATCTCAGCCCCGTATCGGCTTAGCATGGATGAAGGGTACCGAGATCTCGAAATCATGATTCGGGAGTTTTTGCGGCAGGCGCCTAACAAGGTGCTCTATGCTACAGACTGGCCGCATACGAGGTTCTCTGGTATCGACATCAAGCCCTTCACGGAGCTGTGTCTCGGATTATGCGGCTCGCAGGCTCTAGCCGAGAGGGTGTTTCGATTAAACGCGGAAGAGTTGATGGAACCTAGCCTCGGAATCTAGATAACCTTATTCCCTTCATCTAGCCGGACCAATATCAATTCAACAATGATCGCAGGGAGCCTCCCTTTCCTTCCACAATGCCAACGACCTCGATCTATTCCATCCCTTCTCCAACCTCTGTCGAACAAATAACAGCGGCTCCCTACACGCGAAACTCGTCAGCCTCACAGTCCCATCGCCACCTTATAGAAGTATCACTCACAATAGTATAACAACACTTCGGCGTCCCACCCTTAGGGCACTCCCTCGTGAAGTCCTCCTCGGCACGAATATCAATGCCTGCCCATCGCGTCAACATTGCATCTTCTCAAACAGACCCGGTGGGAGGGCAAAACAAAAAAAAAACAAAAAAAAGAAAAAAAAAAAACAAAGGCAACATCCAACGTACAATTGACACCTTCCATCGAGAGCTTCGAGTCTCGCGCGGGGACAAAGCCATCGCAGCAGAAGGGGTACTGCAGCATCTTGGAGTCGAGTGCGAGTGGGCAGAAGTATGGTCTTCCGGCGGAGGATGTGGTGGTTAGGGAGAGGGCTGTTAGGAGGAATGTTGGGAGGTTGAGGTGCATTTTCGGTTGTTTTCTTGGATGTCGTATTTGGATTTGGGTTGCGGTGTGATGGTGGTGTGATGGACGAGAGGTGTCTGCTGTATCTGTCAAGTGAAGGAGGAATAGATATTGGGATGGAAATGGGGAATTTTTATGGTGAAGTGACTCTGTGGCAGGTGGGAGGTACGTAGGGATGCAGGGGAGAACCCTTGCCTCCTTGATCACACGGGGCTTGTTGACAGCCCCATTATCCCTTACATTCCTGGTGTGCTTGAGACGGACGTTCAGACGGCACGCATCGCACGAGACGTTTGTGTATACGCGTCTGATCTATGAATAAACTGATTTTGGACTATATACATGAGTACGAAGCAGGATATGGTTTCGATTGCGCGCCCAGTCTAAAGCAAATGTGCTTTAACACAAGGGCAACGGTTAACCATTGAACAACATACGTCTTGCCCTTAAGCCAGTTTCACCTGCGTGGGCTCAGTAAGCTCCAATTTCGTCTGGATGACCTGCTTCTGCTCCCCGGTGGAGAGAGTTGATGTCCCGCCAAGTAGCGTAACGCTCTCGAGATCAACGGGGATGTTACGACCCAAGCTACCCTTGACTGAAAGGATACCGTGACGGTACTCGAACTCAATCTCGGCTGTGAGGATCTGCTCGACCGAGTCCCCATCGTCGAGGTAGAGACTTCCTGAGGCTGTTCCGTCCTGGCCTGGGGCGATGATGAGCTGGAAGCTCTTATTGCGCAGCTCCGTGGTTGTCTTTGCGCCGGACGATCGGACGGGGATGATACTGCCGCCTCGGATGTGGATGGGGATATGAGTGATGTCAATGTCCGTGAGGGTGACTGTTTCACCCTGACCGTGGAGAGCGGCGCCGGTATACCAGTCGTAGAAGATGTCATTGGGGAAGTATGCCTCAACGGAGGTGGAGCCCTCTTCAGTGACCGGGCTGATGAGAAGCGCATCGCCGTAGAAGAATTGCAAGTGGTTCGAAAACGTGTTCTCGTCCTCGGGGTAGAGATAGAAGAACGGCTGCAAGAAGGGCTCGCCGGTCTGAGACTGTTTATGGAAGGCAGTGTAGATATAGTCAAGTAGTCTATACCGGATATCAAGGGCTTTGATGGCGGACTCCGTCACTGTAGGCCAGAGGTAGTATTCCTGAGAGTTGGCGGTAATCTCGTTGTGATTACGGTAGAAAGTATAGAAGGCTCCGAGGGATGCCCATCGAGCGCAGAGTTCTTCAGTGGTATTCCCACCGAAACCACAGACATCAGCTCCCACCATGGGAATCTGGAACATCGAGGCAAAAGCCTGGATCTGGGCGATGGAGATGCGGTACTGTTCCCACGTGCTAAGATTGTCACCGAGCCTGCAGAGTATTAGTGTCGGTTCATATCAACTGGCAACATCTTCTTACCAATGTCCAACATGTGCTCCAGCACCTGCGTACGTACTACGAGTGATGATTAGAGGCCTAACGCCGGGGCGACGCTGCTGCATTGCAACTCGGGAAGCTGAGCTCATCACTGGATTATTGGTCAGACCGCGTGGCATCCCGCTGAGCATTTTCATACTTACTGGTACCGTAGAGATTGTGGGTATCATATTCAACATATCCTTCCGCGTGAACAACGTTGGTCTGAATCGTGTTCATACTTATGGGTCCCGCGGCATTCTGAATCGAATACGGTGGAGAGAGAAGGTTGCGGCCAGGCAGTCCAAGCTTGTCGCCATGCGCCCTCTTCACCGATCGTTTCGAGGGAGCCGGCTGGAAATCGTCGGGAAATCCAGGTAGTGGGCGGGGATTGTTGGGCCGGACAGGTGGTGGCGCAGGTGGGAGGTCATTCTCGAGGGCGTATTTCTCCGGATCGGTGCAGGGAAACGGACAAAAGTTTGCAGCCTCGTTCATGTCAATCCACAGACCGTCAATATCGACGCCAGTCTCAGCATCGAAAAACTCGTTGAATTCTCCGTTCCAATACTCCTCAATCCCCGGGTGGAACCAGTCAGGATAGACAGTCACACCAGGCCAGACGGCACCTAAACATGGGTCAGCTTGTTTTCCGCAGGAAAGTGGATTGCTCGTTACCTTTGTACAAACTGCCGTTCTGGGTCTTGAGGAAGATATCCTGTTCAATGCCTCGGTTGTAACCGGGGTTGTCTATGTTCTCGTCAACGCCAGCCAAGTATGCGGGGCAGGGAAAACTTACCGATCGTACTCACAGCAGGATCAACCATAACGATATAGTGCTGGTCATGGTCATGGAGGTAATCTACCAGCTCACGCATGCGCTCAAGAGGGAACCTTTCTGGGTCGAGAGTGAACACCCTTCGCAGTTCCATGTAGTCAATATCAGTCCACATAGTCTCCAACGGGATTCCGGCTTTGCTGTAATTGTAAACGACCTCAGCTACTTGGAAGACATCACGATAGCCGTATCTGCATTGGTGGAACTGCATAAAGTTAGTCGCAGCGACTACCTTTGCCGAACCCAGTATTGGCCGAGCAGCTTGGGATACGGGCTTAACATACACCGAATGTCCAGTAGCTCTGCATGGCGGGGAGTCCGACGATTTCCGCGTACTGGATACTAGCTTCCTTGGGTGTCGAACCGGTGAAGAAGTAGAAGTCAAAGACGCCTCCAAGGGTGTTGTATTCGAGGTACTGCTTTCCATCGGGTGTCTTGTCGATCTTGATGTCCATTCCGTTCGAATTTAACAAGAAAACACCATGGGTGCCATCACTGCCACGATGGTCGTAGTACACAGGATGGCTGCCGTATAAGTTGCTATGAGGAGGAACCGAGTAGGCATCGCGATTCCACAGCGTCCGGGTGTAATTGTCCAGCTCCAATCGGAGGGAGTCTGTGTGCTCTCCAAGGCCGTACAAGTTGGCATCGTCCGGTAGCCAGGTGCGAAGACCTAAATACTGAGATTGGAAAATGAGATTGGCGGCGGAGGTGTCGAAAAGAACTTCCTCTCCTCTGGACACTGTAAATGAGAAAGGCTCTTCCACATAGTCGAACTTCAATGCAGAACGTCCGCGATGGCCGTTGCCGCTGCCAACACGGGGGAGAACAGACTCGGGAACCTGGTAGACCTGTTCATTGGCATCATAGATCTTGACGTGGAGTCGTGCATCTAAGAGCCGGATAAGTATAAGACGAAGCGCCAATTCTAAGTAAACCCCTGAGACACTAACCTGTTTGGTACTCCACCAGCAGCCTCAGATCTTTCAGATCTGTACCGTATGTGTTACACGGCTCACCAGCGAGGGTCAAGTGCGCCGTCAAGCTATTGCCGCTCTCATGGACGTTCGAGGCCTTGTATCCGGGGCAACTTGGGCTATCTCCCCTTGATGCAATGACCGCAGCTCCGACAAGAGGCAGAAAGAGCAATGACCCCAGCATTTTTGGGGTGGGGGGGGTTTGAAGTTGAGTCGGGAAACTCTCAGGTAGGCCGATGACCATTCAACGACATTTCATGGGCGATCGCGGCTGTTTATATATTGGCAGCATGATGACAGAAGATGTGTCGAAACACGGTTGATGGTCACGGTGGGCCTGGCCGACACCGCGAGAACGCGACGAGAATGGAAGGAAGCTCGCATCGCGGGACCGCCGAGAGCTCTCCGGATATTTGATCGGATTCACGATGCAAGGGATTGGGGGCTCAGGAGTCGGGTCCCACCATCGCAGAAGCGCGAACCCCTTATTTCTATGGGCCTGTCACTCGCTGGATGCGTGGAACATGATCATTGTGGTTCTCCCTGCTGCAGTCAAGGACGAAGCCATGGGACCATGGCAATTCAAGACAATTATCCCCGCTCTGTGGCAGTCTGGAGCTCGGCCAAATATCGGCGATCGTATCAGAAACCGGCCTAGTCAGGTTGTGTCCAAGCATTTAGCGGTGCAGATCTTCGTCCTAACCGCCGCAGACAGTGACAGTCGGAATTCCGACGAAAAACGAACTAAACTTTCAATGTTGCATGCGCCAGATGCCCAGGAACCAAATCTGCTTCACGCTCTGTTGCGGGAAACGGATGAGGCCTGTGGACGCACTGAAGCTTGGGCCATGGGCGAGCTGGCGTCCAGATCCAGCACGGAGCCAATTGATCATCCACCTGTTTCCTCTCACGACGATAATCGATCAATCACACAAAAGCGGGGAGCCTCGGTATTATCCATTGAGCTCATTGCGGAAGAGGAAAGGAAGGGAAGCACCCGTGGTGAGATAAGAACCTTGGGGCCTGCACTTTTGACGCCTCAGGACCTTGATTGTCACACCCCTCGCTTTTCATACAGATGATCAGTCAGATGCAAAACAAAACGGAAACGAAATCAATTTCTAGCAAAATCTCTATTGTCTCAACATGCATGCATCTCTAGCAAAGCCGTCATAAAACATTCCAGATGTCATTGTCACAACGCAAAAACAGTGTCAACATGATACGAGTACGCCTTCGAAGTGAACGAGAACAAAAGACCATGGTATCAAAGCCTCGAAGGTGACACACCACCCTTGAAACGCCCCCTCGCCCGCCCCGTATCTACCATATACCGACATGGCTTAGATCTTCTGACCAGCGGAAGCAGCCTCGACGTCAGCAGCTGAGCTCATGATTTGAACCTTGATGGCTCCTGTCTTGGGGTTCGCAGCCGTCTCAAAAGCTTTCAAAGCATCCTCCAACGCGTAGCGGTGGGTAACAAGCTTCTTTAGGTCGATTACACCGTTCTTCACAAGACGGATAGCGCGGGGCCAAGTGTTGCAGTAACGGTACTGGTACTGGAGATCAATCTCCTGGGTGCTAAGGCGCATAAAGGGAATCTTCATCTCGTTCTTGCCAACACCAATCACAAAGACTTTACCGCCGAACTTGACACTCCAAATGGCAGAAGCGACGCTGCTCTCGACACCTGTGCACTCCAAAGCTAGCCGAGGCCTCAATGCATCGGGTTCATCCCCTCGGCCATCGTTGAAAGCGTTGATAATACCCTGTGCACTCTCCTCGGCAGAAAGGCCGATTTCAACCTTGTACGTACGAACTTCCGGCACGAGCTCCTTTGCGAACTTGAGGCGACCCTCGTCGATATCCGTAATAACCAGAGGGGTAGCACCGGCGGCGCGGGCACTGAGGAGAGTGATAAGACCGATAGGACCAGCGCCAGTAATCAGGCAGGGGTCACCAAGACGGAGGCCGCTGCGTTCGATCGCAGCCAGAGACACGCTAAGCGGTTCCAAGAGAGCACCGTCCTCGTAGCTCATATCGCCAATCTTGTGACACCAAATAGCGGGATGGTTGACATATCGCCGCAGCAAGCCGTCCACAGGCGGAGTTGAAAGGAAAGCGACCCTCTCACAGCCATTGTATCGTCCGGTCAGACACGGTTCGCAGGCATTACAGATAATGTTGGGTTCGATCGCAACTCGGTCTCCAACCTTGAGCGATGTGACATCCGGAGCGACCGCGAGCACTTCTCCGGCGGACTCGTGACCTAGGATATGGTCTCCTGTGACGATCATGGGACCAATGCATCCTGCATGCCAGAAGTGAACATCGGATCTAGAATTGGCGAGCACATTGTTAACCTGGCGGGGCCACAATACCACGGGGACACGATGTATGCGGCGGGGCTGACGACTTACCCGCAAATTCCGGTGCTGCGCACCTCGATGGTGACCTCTCCAGGCTTGAGACCTTGGCCACTTTTCACCTCCTCGAGTGTGGGTTTGGACTCTGCGATCCACAGGTCATGCTTTGGGTTAGTGAAGACACCAATATTCTGGTGCTCCAAAGCGGTTGCAGTAGCCATGGTTTTTCGGTCGATGGACTTCACAACGGAGAGAACAAAACAAACGAAAACAAGGATACAGGGCGCAGAGGTGGAGGGGGTGGGAGGGTAAGGAGGAGGAATAACAAAGGTTGGGGTCCCGCGAGCTTTAATACTTGCCCCTCTGCGTTATACGGGTGTTAATTTTTCATGACGCGAATAAGGGAGGGTAAATCATGCGGGCAGTGTCCCAGAAGGGCCAGCATTACTCAGGCCCTGGCCGATTCCGACCCATATTCTCGCTCTGCGGAAGAGCATTGGGGTGGAGGGACGGTGTGGCATGCACAGGGCCCCGCCTCAAAATGGCCATTTATCCGGCGCTTCTGGTGCGGGTGCGGGTCCCTTTGACGACGACGAGGTTCCATCATTGGCAGCAATCCCGGTCGGATCTTCGCCGGAAGCACATCTGTTTTTCATCGAGCCTCTCTCAATGGAAGGGATTTTGTCCGTTTTGTTTCATAGCCTCAGCTTCAAAGAGTGTTGATCGTTATCGCAATGTGGGGTTTGTTTGTTGAAGCCTGCGTCAAAGCTCGACGTGCTCCGGCAAACGGAGAAATTCATCCAATGATTTCCGTTGTGTCGACGAAATCTACACTCCAACAAGCGTGCAGCAACTGCCCGTTGAACGGTTCCGGGAGTATAAGGTCAGAGTCGAATACTTGGTGAAGAGAAAGGCCGAGCCTCCAAGGCTCCGGCTCAAATCTGGAATGTGATGCCGGTTAATTCTGGTCAATAGCAGGGTATTTTAGCCTTTTCGCCGTTGAATATTTTCCATTTGCTTTAGGCATAGAAGTGCACAAATCCCAGGGTTCCCCAAGCTTACGAAATGATGGCTGCTTCTCTTCTTCGGTGCCAGAGCTCAAAGTCTTTCCCTGGCTGAGACGGGTAATTCTCCGGCGGCAGCGGGAAGTGTCGCCTTCTTTGGTGGGGAATCCGCCGTCCACCATCTCGTCTTTCGTGGAGATTTTGAATCATTCGTTCCCCCTTCCTTCAACATCTCTTTATCTTGCCCAATGACCGAGTAACGACCCAAAAATTCCTGTCGGTCGGTCCAGTCTTTCCCGAATCTCATATCGGCACTCGGAGTTCTTTCGGGCCGTGCACGGACAGGGAAAGCTTGCGGACTCCCCGGGCCTCAGGCGAAACAATTACAGGGGCCCCAATTTGTCGAGAACAAGGTGATGAAGTCTAAGGGTCCAACAGAATTACTTTATGAGATTACCATCATCGGCTTCCTGGAGCCGAGCTTCTTCTGATTTCCTGCGAGCCGAGAATCTTCTAGATCGACGTCAGAGCGCAGCTGCTTGCATCTTCTAACCGCTTCTGCTGATATTATGCTTATCTTAGCCGGTAACCATCGAGCTTCAATAAAGTTGTACGACGAGTGTGGGGTTATAGTTCGAGCTTATTCTCAGACAGGCCAGCTTGAACCCATTGTCAACGCCATGGTCTTCCTCTTTGCCGGCGGGCGGCGAGCCACACAACTTCGCAGAAGCTGAACTTCGCCGAGCTCATGAGATTTCTAGCCTGCAGGTTCTGGGGAGAACGAGTATCCAGTTTTCGAAGCCAATATTATCCTCATACACCATAATTTTGATCAATTGATATATGAGTTCGCCAAACGTAAGGCCTTCTTCACTCTCTAAGACGTAGGACCGAAGAATAAATCGCCCCCAAGGATTAACCAGAGGCGGCTTCCGAGCAACTATGCTTTTCATACGAGGACGCGAAATGAACATATCCATCCACGATGCTGGTTTGTAGGGAGGGAAGGTTGCCATTTGTAACGACGGACGGCTGTTGGCAACTGAGTCTGCTAAACTTCCTAACTTGGCTGGATGTAGATACAATACTGATTGCCGTTCGGTATCTTCGATAGTGCCACGATCAGCCCACTGGGAGTTCGCATATAGCAAGCCCTTCGGCCAAGTGATATCTTGAAGAAGCGGGTTCAGTATAATAGTTCCATCAGCACTGAGGTCGACAGGGGAGAGAAATAAGGCGCGTTGAAGACGATTTGATTGTTGAATTACAGCTTGCCAGTGTTTACAGACGCGGCAGGCCGAAAGTATATCTTTGACGGCAAGGCTAAGTAAAACCGATTCCAAGAGTTCAAAGACAGCACAAGCCCTTGCTGGAGCTAGATCGCATGAAACGACCATCAGTGGCACTATGGTTCAGATTCGGACAGCAAGGGTCGCATAAGCTCATTGAGCATGAGCAAGGCAGGCAAGGCTGGGGCCCTGCGGCAGTCCACGTTATGCTTCTCTTCGAGTCGGTAATTTCGGTATCATGACCCTGCTTGCCGAACAATCGATAAGCACCAGTATATTGAAGTGTTTAGTTGTGAAATTAAGTTGGATGTTTGAGGATGAGAATCAAGCGCTGACCGGGTGCTTTTCACGGACGGATTCACGTGACACGCGGATGTGGGCGACCGAATTTCCCTGAACTTTCCGAGCTTCAAATCTCAGATTCTGGTCCAACAATTGCGCGAAGCTTCTGTCTCTGGCTCTTGACCTCCCCGCCATTGGACCTCCTCGTCCTTCACCTGTGACTTTAACAGGTCTACACTCTCCTCTTCTTCCTCTTCCATACCAGTGGCTCTCAAGATGCCTGCCACGGCGTCCCGTGCCGTGCTGCGGCAGTCGCAGTTCCTGACCCGGAGGACCGCAGTCAGATACTCCTCTTCCAGCGGCCAAGGCGCCTCCAAAGCGACTGAGATGGCGTCATCTACAGCCTCCAAGGCTCAAGAGGGTCTCTCCCGTGTCACTTCTTCCGCTGGCCCTGCCATCTCAGGCGCAGCCCAGGGCCTCGGGAATGCTTTGAAGAAAGTTGGTGGAAGAACCGGAAAAGTTGTCTCCTTCGTTGAATGTGAGTAACTTTTTGAATATATTATTTTCTGAGACTGGGGCTAGGGCTTTCATTTTTCTCTTTGCTGTTGCTACCATATGTCGAATTGTTGGCACTTGCAGGGCTCTTGGAAGGGGCCAGTCATTTCTCAATACTTTCAGCAGAGCATTACTAATTCAGCTCCTATCACGCAGCCCTGATACCTCCTACTCTCTACTACTCGAAGGTTGGCCTTGAGCTTGGCAAGCTGGTGTTCCGTGGACAGAACATGACTCCCCCGTAAGCGCCCCTCACCAAGTTCAACATATCCTTATGCCCAACATCCACTAATGCCGAAATGGCGATTATAGAAGCGCAGCTACCTTCCAATCCTACTTCCAGCCTCTGATCAACCTTGCTCGCAACCCTGCGGCCCTCAAAAACGCCAATCCCGTCTCGCCACAAAGTATCCTTACCCGTATCCGCAACGCCAACAGGAAGGAGATCGCCTTGGCTGGTGTGACCGCCGCGGAGGTCATCGGATTTTTTACGGTTGGAGAGATCATCGGTCGGCTGAATATCGTTGGCTACAGGGGACAGCCTGACCACGGACACCACTAGATTATGCGCAAACAAATATAACTGGCCTGTCTTTATTCCCGCTATATTTTCCTTTGTTCACTGTACTATGTACGATAGACGATGGAATTAAACTGTTGTCTGGGGGTGAATCTTGAGAATACAGTCCCATTTTCTCTTGGATTATAAGAATTGATGCCTTTCGCTCATGATGCAGCGAGCTTCTCAGACGTATCAAAACATAGGCGAATACTCTTAAGGGATCAGAGTCCGGCGCTTCCTCGGTCACCACACTGCTAAACCGCGGGCTAAATGCTACCGAAATCTGAACTTGTAATTTTATATCCCCTGGTGGTGTAAGGTCGGGAATAGACCTACACACCAGCTGCCAGGTGGAGGTTGTCCCAGATTCCGAGGTTGCTGTGAGCCGATTTCCTCGACACCTGATTGGCCTGTGCGGGAAAGAATCCTGTGGGAGCTTTTTTTTCTTGAACATCCCAAGACCAACCTTTCAAGAGCACATAACCTTTGTCGCCCATCTCATCATCTCGCTAGTATCCTTTCGCGCATAGATGGATTATTTCTATGCTTGAAGATGGATGCATTTAAGCTGCTGACGAGATCAACAAAACTGAAGTCCGCCACACAATCTTCATCCGTATCAACCCGTCTCCCATCTACGGGTAGAGCAGAAAATCCGCAACTATTCCGCACATCTACTGCGGATGGCATTCTCGAAGAGAAGAGTCAAGGGAAAAAGAGGAAACGAGGTTATAGAGCTGAGGAAGTACATGCCACCGACGATGATGCTTTGAATTTAGACTTTTTCAGCCAGAGAAAGAGCTCTGCAGGTGGGAATTCGGATGCAACAGCGGTGAAGGGGCAAGGTGTCCCTGCGAATCGGGATGAAACCTCAGACTCTGGCGATGATGAATCCATGGATGAAGTGCAGCGCCGGACAGTTCTGAATTCGCATAAAATCAAGATCACGGATATGCGTGATCTTGAGGAGGCTGACCACGGCCAGGCTGGGAGCGAGGAGCCCAAGAAGAAAAAGAAGAAACGGAAACACCACGAAGAGAAGCAACAGCCTCAAAAACTCTCTAAAAAGGAGCAGAAGAAAGCTCGTCGGCTATTTCCGCAGCCGTTGGTCTCCTTCAAGGAGCTACGGACGAGGTACAAGATTTCCAGACGCCTTGCCGAGAATATCCATGAACAGGGCTTTACTGTCCCTACCGAAGTGCAGTTAGGGAGTCTGCCTTTATTACTTAGGGGCAGTGTGGCTTCCGACACTTCAGATCCTAAGAGTACGGAACCGGACCTTCTGGTGGTTGCGCCAACTGGCAGTGGAAAGACACTATCATTCATGATCCCGGTGATCAACAAGATTGTCCGATATCACCATGAGAAATCAGAGGAACGGGGAATCTTTGCAGTTGTCATCGCGCCGACCAAAGAGCTTGCCAGTCAGATTGTTAACGAGGGAAGGAAGCTCGCTGTTGGAACGGGCGTCAAGATTACGCTTATGAAGAAGGGGATGCGCGTCGTGGAGCATGATAATGATACCGAGGGGGAGATGCTTAATGAAAGTGAATCGGAGTCGTCGTGGCTAGAGAGCGATGAGAAAATTGCCATCAAGAATCAGCCCGCAAACCCCGTCACGAAAAGCGATATCCTCGTCTCGACCCCACTGCTTCTCGTGAACGCGCTTTCTGCCAACAAGACCAAATCTCTTGCGACTTTGCCGTTAGTAAGGAACCTAGTTCTAGACGAAGCGGACGTCCTTCTCGATCCCTTGTTCCGTGACCAAACACTTGATATCTGGCGTTGCTGCACACATTCTGAGCTCCGTGCCAGTCTCTGGTCCGCCACAATGGGCTCAAGCATTGAAGATCTGGCCAAGGCGACGATCAAGGAGCGCAAACTCTCCGTGACTCGAGCGCAGTCCTACCAACTGATTCGGCTGGTCGTTGGCCTTAAAGACTCCGCTATCCCGAATATCAAACATAAGCTCGTCTATGCCGCCACAGAGCAAGGAAAGCTTCTTGGTCTCAGGCAACTTCTCCATCCTACAGCAGCATCAGCCTCAGACCTCCGTCTTCGCCCACCATTTCTCGTCTTCACACAGACCATCCCCCGAGCCATAGCGCTTCATTCTGAGCTGCTTTACGACATCCCTCCTGAGGCTGGTGGTTCGTCAAGGATTGCCGTTCTTCATTCGGACTTATCGGATACACAGAGATCGGAAATCATGAAAGGTTTCCGTAAGGGTGAGATCTGGATTCTCGTCACAACAGATTTACTCGCCCGAGGGGTCGATTTCCGTGGTATCAATGGGGTTGTCAACTACGATATTCCAAATTCAGCAGCAGTATACGTCCACAGAGTGGGTCGAACCGGGAGGGCCGGTCGTGAGGGCGGGGTTGCGGTTACTTACTACACGAAAGAAGACATCCCATACGTGAAGAGCATCGCAAACATCATCGACACCAGCGAGAGACTACGGGGTGAATCTGGCGAGCGATCGGTCCAGAAATGGCTCCTAGATGCGTTGCCAGACCTCAGCAAGAAACATAAGAAGGAATTGAAGAAGCACGGTGTCAAAGCTCGCCAGTCAAATGCCAAGGGCGTGTCGGATGACAAGGACCGCCGCAGGACGAGAATCAGCACAAAAAGCGGGTTTGAGCGGCGACAGGAAAACAAGAAGAAGGGCGCGATCGCAGCTAGCCGCAAGAGATTACAGGGCTCCGCCAAATCTGACGGTGGAAGCGATGATGATGGCTGGGACGGGATTGAGGACTAATTCCGCTCTGAATACGGCATTCCAGGCATTGTACATTATCTTTTGAGATTCCCCAACCCAGCAATGGTTATGCCTTACCATATCGCCGTCCGTCTCTCTTCTGATTATCATTATCCGCCTGTCTCAGGCTCAACCAAAGACCTCTTTAGACGTACAGGCACAACATCAGAGTTCCCCCGCCCCTTCGCCTCAAAAATGCCCCGCAACTCGTCTCCATCCCTATCATGGTAAACTGCCCAACTGCTATCCTTTTCCTTCTCTGCAACAAACCCCTTCCTTTCAAGGACAATTGTCGTCTCCTCATCCCTTCAATCCCACGACCCAGGGATATGCTCACAGCTCTGTGTCCGGTTCCCGTACTTTAGTTCACACGTATCTTTGGCCGCGTATATCCAATTCAGCATCGGTGGATTATCCTGTATCGTCGAAACAAGGCCTAATCCACGCTTGAGATGCTCCATATGGTCCGGCTCCGGATAGCCGATGTAGAACGTCTGTCCGGCGTGGACTTCAACTTTGCGGTTTGCTGGCGAAGGGTCGTCGATATCTACCTTCTAGGGTTGTATTTGTGCCCGCTCCTCGCACCTGTCTTTTTTTTTTTTTTTTTTTTTTTTTTTTTCGAGCTAGAAGCTGCACGAAATACCCACCCTATTATCCTTGAGCACAACCCTCTTCTTGTGTAGCTCGTCATGTCCTATGCAATCGACGTCTGTATAAAACTTTGCCATGTGCTTCTCGTCATCTCGTCGTTGGTTTTGTTTTCGCTGCTCGCTGCACCCGAGGGATACGCCTATGACGGTTGGGTTGGCAGTTATGGCTACGAGGCCGATTACCATGTTTTTTCGTCCTCTATGGCGTGGTTTATAGTTTCTGTTTGAGTGGGTAGGAGGTAGGGGGTCTATGCTGGCGCAATTATCGGAGAATTAATCCTCAATGCGGCAAGACGGGGTGTATTGCGGACGTGGGAGAATATGGCTAATGGAATAGAGATACAGATGGTCAATTGTCTCTTTACAGAACTAAAATCTTTCGCCATATTGATTTTTGAAGATCCAGGTACTGGGATCTCGTCATAGCCTGCGTGACGGCGCACGTGAAGGGGGATCGTAGCCAGGGACAACCTTGGAAGGTTTAACCACACCCTCAAACTTGATGTCTGCACACATGGTCATTTTCTCTATTCCGACAAGCAAATACTTACCGGTATCGTATCACGAGAAGCTTGGGAATGCTAGCGAAGGTTAGGATGGAATTGTTATGTGCTAAGTACGACCATGAACAGCCCCATTCGGACCATCTATCTCTGAGAAGGCGTCGTCTATCTGATCTAGTCTAGTTCTATCGATATAGTGTTCTAGCGTCGCTCGTTTATCGTCTATCTTCGTGACGTCGTGTATGATCGCTCAATGAAAATCACGCAGTGTGAGCAATCCGAGGACTACAACTGCTCGCTCCAGCCCCAGACGGACCACCAGCATCGCACTGCGACTGCGCCTCCATCTGCGCCCTCCCAGTCATCGTACCCCGTCTCTTCACCCTCTTCAACCACAGCCAAGCCAAGGCTTCCCATCCGTTGTCGAAGCTCCTGTACTTGAGGTAGATAAGCATCCCTCAAAGGCATCTCAAGCACAACACGGGCGTCGAGACCTCGACTTAGCCAGACGGCAATCGTATCCACGAGCAATTGCGGGTGGCTTGGGGAATAAAGCGGATCGGCAGCAAGAATCAAGTCGTATTGGTCTTTCGAAGATGGGAGAATCTCCGGGGTGGCAGACCAATCCAGGACTCCTGTGGTGACATTCGCATCTGTTTTGGTGAGCAGCTCTACATTTAGAGCTACGTTGTGGGCTAGGTTAGGCACGATAGGTGGGAGGTCGGTGAGATGGATATTTGCTGATTTTCCGCGCAGGGCCGCGAAGGAGAGACCGACCAGGCCGGTACCTGCGCCTAGTTCCAGAGCTCGGAGTGTGTGGTCAGAGACGGGGGTAGTCGATGCAGCTGGAACGAGTTCCGGAGTTGAGTCAAGGAGAGAATGGAGGCGTTGGGAAAGGAGATACGACGACACCCAGGTTTTCATACCCAAGTTGTCGGATGTCAAAGACGGTTCGTGGAGGGTCAGGGTGAACTCTTCGCCCGACGATGATGGAATGGAAAAGACGCGGGACATCGCTGGCATCGCTGTGAATAAGACAAGTCAGTCTTCAATTCCCCGCCTATCTGATGCCCTATTCGGCGGTATGTGTACCAGTTCGACCAGACCGCTCGCTAAGGCGCGCAGCCGCCGCATCCCAGATGGCCTCCCGCAATTCATCGGTATCCAACCAAGTGAGGGGGCTCGCAATGATGGACGTCAAGTAGCGAGCCAACCCCGTGGGTTCGAGCGTTCGGCTCTTGGCCGGTTCATGAGCACTCGAGCCGAAACTTCGTGGTTTGATCTTTAAGAGGTCAAGGGTTTGGAGAATTTCAGTCCCGGATGGCTTCGTGTAAATCTGGGGAAGGTCCAACACTGCAAGACGCTTATCAGTTTATTTTCTGCCCACAATGACTATCGGAAGGAGGGGAGGGGTGGCGGTCAAACCGTGGAGAGGTTCCTCCGGCTCTGAGGAGATCATGATGAGGGTGTCTGAGTTGGTCGGTGGACCCGAAAGGAGACACTCTCCAAGAGCAAGGGGAAAGGGACCTCCTCTTATACAAGGCGTACCTGTGGCGAATGGCTATCTCAGGTTCAGGCACGCAAAGAAAAAAAAAAGGCGTAATCGCCCAAATAGGAAAGGCTGGTTTGCGTTGTTCCGCGGATCGGGTCTGGAACGCCCAGGAGATAAGACTGAACGAAATATCAACATGCAAAAAAACCAACCCCATGGTATCAAACTCCAACGCCTGTCCCATCAAATGTGCAACATGAAGGACCTCTACTCCAGCGTTGATTTGAACCCCTGATACGCCTGCTCGATGTCGAATGCCAACTCTCTCGCTTGCTCTTCACCCAGCTCCTCCGTTGCACGCATCTGGTTTAACGTTATCAGCCATTGTATTATTTTCCCCCGATTCTCAAAATCCACATCCGTAACCTTATTGACTGATTGGATGACTTCGGAGAGCAGCGGATGAAGTGCGTCTTTCGAGACCATGTTCAACTTCAACGCATCGAGGAAGGTGATGAAGTTTTCGGTGGCTGCCAAAATCAGACTACCAGATGCTCCTCCGGACGGCCCTGTCACTCCCAGCGCCTTGTTCGCTGCCGGGCCGCTGTGAGATGCCTGTTCGACCGTCGCGGGAAGTCCAATACGAAGGCGCTCGGTGGCGCGCGGGCATTCGAGCTATGGGACAAGATTGCTGTTAGCAAGAATTGATCCGGAACAAGCGGGACAGTAAGTGATACCCCCCAAGTTCGCTTGAATGTCTCCAAGTCGCCGAACTCCCTTGCGACAGTGTCGTCACCGAGAGTGGATTTGTACTGCTTTAGAAGCCTGGTGCATGTTTCCGTATACTCTGCCTCTGTAACCACATCTTTGATATAGGCTTTCTCCAATCCATCCAAGGTGACTATTATGCTGTATATCTCGGCCAGAGATTCGTAGAGGTCACGCTCCGCCGAGCTCGAGGCGAGTTTCACTTCCTGGTTCGATCAATCCATCGTTTTCTGCCAAACAGACTGAGCACCGACAAACCTCATCAAGATTAATGGATGCCGAACGAGCAGTATTGGGTGTATAGCTGTAAGGTGTAGGCGCATAAGCCAACGGCCTTTGAGCATACATGGCGCTGGAGGCTGGTGGACTTCGTGACTCCTCGTCCGGAGCTTATCGAGAGGGATCGAAAGGCGGTCACCCAATTGGGTCGCGCGGAGACCCGTGGTTATTTTCTGCCGACCAAGTTTTTTTTCTGGGAGGTTTTTACTTTCTCGGCCCAAACTGCAGTACTTGGGATATTTTCCTTGTTTGCTGCGAATTCTTTTCGACTCATCTGAGTTTACACGTTTGTTAGGAAGTCGCTGTCAGGATGGCAGGGAGCCAGAAAAAATCCACGAAAAAGTTCGAGAAAAACCATTTGAAGGACGTCCTTGAACGGCGAAAGGCGGCAGCAAAGATTAAGCAGCGAAACCAGCAGAAGGAAAAGCGAAAAGTGAACAATGCGAAGTCGCGTGCGGAAAGGGGAGGTGCTCCGGAAGAAGAAGAAGAGGAGCAGGTGAATAAGAAAAATGCCTTTGCAGAAATGAATGTCGATGATTTCTTTTCTGGAGGCTTTGAGATCGCAGACCCTACGGCTGAGAAGAGCAAGAAGGTACGAAAGAAGGATGTTACCCCCAAGATCGGAAAACGGAAACGGTCAGAGGCCCAGGAAGACGATGAGGAAAGTCCTGCGGCGTCGAGCAGTGGAGAGGACGTACAATCTCAGGACGGAGAGGATTCGGACTCTGGGGCCGATGACTTCGAGACGCATAAAGGTGAACTTGAGGCCCTGAAGGAGAAGGACCCAGCATTCTACAAGTATCTGGAGGAAAATGATGCCGAATTGCTTGACTTTGGGGACCTTGCTGAAGTTGACGCATTGAGTGAAGGAGAGGACGAAGAGGAGCAGCCGGCTAAGAAAAAGAAAAAGAAGGCAGCAAAGGAGGAAGAAGTAGAACCTACTTCCGACCTCACCGTCGCAACCGTGAAGAAGTGGCAGAAGTCGATGGTGGATCAGCATTCCATCCGTGCAATGCGACAAACGGTCCTTGCTTTCCGTGCTGCAGCACAACTAGACGAGGTTGACACTCAGGAGCAAAAGTACTCGATCTCGGACTCCAACGTATATCATCAGGTTCTTGTGACTGCGCTGGGAAACGTTCCCAGGGTACTATCTCACCATCTTCCTGTCAAAGAGTCTGCCTCTGGCAAGCTCAGGGTGTCTCTTGACTCGAAGAAGTTCAAAACGTTAACACCGCTCATCAAGTCACACACCTCGTCGGTTCACAAATTGCTCGTGAATCTGTCTGATGAGCAGACATTGAAGCTTACCCTCTCGTCCATCGAACCCATGCTTCCGTACCTTCTACAATTCAGAAAACTCCTCAAGGTCGTCATCAAGACAATTGTCGGCATCTGGGCCGACGTCTCTACTACTGAAGCTACCCGAATCGTCGCCTTCCTCCTCCTTCGCCGCCTAATGGTCATTGGGGACGCCGGCCTCAAAGAAACCGTTCTGAAAGCCTCATACGAAGGCGTCGTGAAGGGCAGCCGAAACACGACCGTTCACACCCTTCCAGGAGTAAACCTCATGAAGAACTCTGCCGCCGAACTCTGGGGTATCGACCAGAACGTCTCCTACACGACTGGTTTTAACTTCATCCGCCAACTAGCGATGCATCTACGCAGCAGCATAACGAACTCGTCCAAGGACTCCTACAAAACAATTTACAACTGGCAATACGTCCACAGCCTCGACTTCTGGTCCCGTGTCCTCTCACAACACTGCGACGGCCTCATCGAGGCTAAAGCCGGGAAACAATCTGCCCTCAGACCCCTCATCTACCCCGTCGTTCAGATCACCATCGGCGCCATGCGCCTAATACCCACGGCCCAATACCTCCCGCTCCGCTTTCAGCTTATTCGATCCCTCCTCCGCCTCTCCCGCACAACAGGGACCTATATCCCCCTGGCCTCGTCACTCCTCGAGCCACTCAACCTCTCCGAGCTGCGAAAGCCCCCGAAATCATCTACGCTTCGACCTCTGGATTTCAACACCGCGATCCGCGCTCCAAAATCCTACCTTCGCACCCGCGTCTACCAAGAAGGTGTCGGCGAGCAAGTCGCCGAACTCCTCTCCGAGTTCTTCGTCCTCTGGACAAAACACATTGCTTTCCCTGAACTCTCCGTCCCCATTGTTGTCGCGCTAAAGCGCTGGCTTAAACAGGCGTCTTCGCGCTCCTCGGGTAACAAGAATCACAAAATGAACCAGGGGATTCTCCTGCTTGCCCAGAAGGTCGAGAGCAACGCGCGGTGGATAGAGGAGCGACGAGCGGGTGTTAGCTATGCACCGAGGAATCGGGCTGAGGTGGAGAGTTTCCTAAAGGATGTTGAGTGGGAGACTACGCCGTTAGGGGCGTTTGTTAAGGTTCAGCGGAAGCTGAGGGAGGAGAAGGCTGCACTTCTTGAGGAGAGCAGACAGGAGGAGGAGAGACGGAGGAGGCAGGAGAGAGAAGGTGGCGATGATGTGGTTATGGATGATGTGGCGAGTGAGAATGATAGGAATGGGGAGGACGAGGGGAGTGACGATGAGGTTGAGGAGGAGGTCAACGTAGATGAGGATGATTCTGAGGAGGATGAAGAAGAAGAAGAAGAAGAAGAAGAGGATGATGATTGAAGGCATGATATATAAGGTACCTGTTTGGGTATCGTTCTGCAGTGCTGCTGCACTCACGATATTGCATCATCATTTCTTATCTACTCATGCCATTCCTATCCGGCCTAAAAGCCGAGTACCATGATCACGTCTACCCGACGAATTGGCTGTTCCCTTAATAGATTGGCGTATATGTCTCTCTCTGGGTCTAATCATGATGTGTCGTTATATGCTTTGAAAGCGAGCCATCACCCAGGTCTAGAATATTTCAACAGCCGCAGACACGAAAAGCAGGCAGGTAGACACAAATGTAGATACGGCAAAGAAGGCTCCAGAGCCAGAAATTGTGACTTCAGATCATGTGTTCCTATCCCGTTGATATATGATTGCAATCTATTCATCTTTGACCGCCTCCTCACGAACCCAATGCCCACTCTTCCCACCCACCTTCTCCAGAAGTTTCACCCCACCAATGACCATCCCCTTATCAACCGCCTTCAGCATGTCATACACTGTCAAAGCAGCCCCCATGGTCCCAGTCATCGCCTCCATCTCCACACCCGTCCGTCCAAGACAGCTCACCGTCGCCGTAATCTGCATCGCCCCATGCTTGATTCTCGCGGAAGCTCCATCGGTAGATGGGGACGGGTTGATTAGCTTGACGTCCAGCTCTACACCCGTCAGGCCGAGCCCCGGGTGACATAATGGTACAATATCAGGCGTCTTCTTCGCGGCTGTTATACCGGCGATGCGTGCAATACTGAACACGTCTCCTTTACGGGTTCCTCGGCCTTCGCGGAGTATTTCCCAGGGGCGCCGGTTGGAGAAATAGACCATGCAAGTTGATGTAGCGAGTCGTTTTGTCACTGCCTTTTCGTCGATTAGGGTCATGTGGACGTTCTGCGAGCGGTTGAGGTGTGGAAGGTCTGGGTCTGAGGCCGTAGAGAGCGAGATCGGCTTGGTGTCAGTGCCCTTGCTGGGGTCTTGCGGCTCAGAAGTGCCGCTATGTTCAGGGTAGTAGAATCGAACTTGGCTGGTTGATGGCCTACCGGAGCCGAGCATGTACACCGGTATCCTTGTCCACGGATGGCCCCGGGCGACCACTGGTGACTGCCAGGGAAGGTTTCTTGCATTTCCTTGAGTTACCCTCGACTTATCTAAAGCCACGCCTATCAGCATCTCCCAACTGTCATGTAAATGCAGTATATACAACTCAGGCAGACCTGTAAACGCCTTGGCCTCCACGGGCAATATGCAAACGCGTATAGAATTCGTATATGATGGATTTCCATCGCAGGATGATCATATAACAAGGGTTGGGGAGTGCCTACCCACCAATAAGAATCATCGGCCGGTTCTTCATATTCTCTAACTCTCCCATGCCAGCATGCTTAGCTTTCTTCCGCTTCACGGCCATGCCGATAACTTCGAGAAGCTCTTTCTCTCTTTGACCAACAAGTCCACCCTCGTCGTGGATGCGAGCAGCCGTCCGTGCCGCCTCGAGGAGACCCAGCTCCTCTAGAACGGCCTGGTTTATGGGCTCGTCATTGTTTTGCTTTCGAATAATGTCTCTCAGCGATACTTCGGCGTTTCCAAATAAGCATACCTTGAGATTCCCATCGCAAGTGATGCGGAGCCGGTTGCACGTCCCACAGAAATTATGGGTCATGCTGGTTATGAACCCAACTCGCCCTTGAAACCCGGGAATCCGATATGTCTTACTCGTGTCGTTCTTATGGCCTGTCACCTTCTCCAGCGTTGGATACTTTTCTCGGATAAGAGCCAGCATCTCTTGATACGGTACCATCTTGCCTTGGCTCCACTTATTGCCCTCGAACGGCATGTATTCGATGAACCGCACTTCAATAGGGTTGTCCCGCCCCATCTCAACAAACGGGATAATCTCTCGTTCGTTGAGTCCTCGCATCACGACGCAGTTGACCTTCAGCTTTATCCCAGCTCCCATTTTATTCAACTCAAGGATGCGGTCAATGCTTTTCATGACCGCCTCAAATCCTTTCCTTCTCGTCATTATTTGAAACTGGAACGGATCCAATGTGTCCAGACTGAGATTTACTCCCGTCAACCCGGCTTCCACCATAGGCTCCAGCTTGCGATGTAGTGAGATGCCATTGGTAGTCAAGCATAGCTCTCGGAGTCCATCACGGCGTAGTTCTCCAATCGATTGCATTAAGGGAACGATATCCTTCCTAACGGTCGGTTCCCCTCCGGTTAGACGGATCTTGGTCACACCTTGCGAAACGAACAGTGATGAGAGGTAGACGATTTCCGGCGAAGTCAAGAGGCGAGAGGGCGGGGAGAGCTCCACTCCTTCTTCGGGCATACAGTATAAGCAACGTAGATTGCAGCGCTCGGTAACGCTGATTCTGAGGTAGTCATGCTGGCGGGTGAAGGTGTCCGTCAGGAATGCGGAGAACGGCCGGGCTGATTTCAGGGCTTCCCAGCGCGGGGAGGACGAGCCGGAGGCTGAGCCCGAGGAGGAAGAGGCACTCGGTTCGTCTCGCCTCCTTGCTGTGGGTTTTAGGTCAGTACTTATTTGTCGATTGTACGAGGTCGTTTGCCGCCGCCAGGTCAGATTCCGAAAATGGTTGCGGGGAAATCTCGGAAAGGACGAGGCCGCATGAAGAACGCCCCGCTGGAATAGCATGGGCTCAGTCATCCTGAGCAGATATTCCGCTTGACGGCAACCGTGAATAGGCGATCATCTGCATCCCGCGAAGCAAACAGTAGGATCAGAGACGGTATAAGTAACGAAGGGGTTGGTCGTGTCGCTGGCCTCCGCGGGCTCGGAGGTCGCCTCCACGCCACCTGAATGAGAAATTACTAATCGATAAGACATGCGCTGCCCTTTGCTCCAAGGGTGGGGGGTTCTTGTAATTCTCAAAGTGGTTGTCAAATGCGATCAGATTGCCATCGCCTGTCCTTCGAGAAATTCAATAATTATTAGTAGTCTACAGCCCGCACGCCACAACCACCCTCTCATGTCTCTTGACCAAGCAATGCTATATTAGGCCTGAAACTAATCTAGCCTCCCCCATGGCCACGTGCTCTGAGGTCTTTTGGTTCATTCATGGATCCAAGTGTCGTTCACACCAGCATCTCTGAAAACCTTGGGCCACCAATCACCCGTGTATAGCTTGACATCCAGTTCACACCGTGTGCCCGCCTCAGGCAGCGTGCCATCGGTCCAGTAAGCGGAGATGGCCTTCAGAGAACACTCTGAAGGCGCCGCTGTCGAGCCGTGGCCATAGCCATTGATCTCGAGGACTCGGCTCCCCTCAAATCCTGAGCTCACGTTGTAAGCGGATTTGAGAGGGGTGTGACCATCCAGAGTATTTCCGATGAATAAAAGGGGGTTCCGGGTTTGCACATCAAAACTGCCGGTGTAGGTCTCCTTCGGCTTGATCTTCCACTGTTGACATCGCGCGTAAGAACCCACTCCAAGATCACCCATCACACGACTCGTCCTGTAGAGCTGCTGCACAGCAGGAAGGAAGTCGTCAAAAGTCTCCGTGCGAACTTGGTTGTCTGAGCAATAAATGCCGGCCAAGGCATTGTCAGTGTTTATTTGGGCAGGAAGATTCGCAGCAGTTGTATTCATAGAAGGCATCGCGCCGAGGAGTGCCTCAATTGGGGCTTCGCCACCGAAAGCAAGAGCGTCAATCACCGTCACCAGAGTACCCCAGCTTCTCGGCGAGTAGAGACCTTGCGCAAATAAAGCTTTGAGGGAAGAATAGTCCAACACCAACTGGCCTAGGACGAGGGGCTCATGTTTGACGGCGTACAGAAGCTCCCAAGCAGCCGCTTCATATTCTTCGGCCGTCTTGTTGTTGGCCGCAAGAGGACAGAGTTCAGGACCAGCTTCAACACAGGTGCTGAAAATAGTGGAGAAAAGCTGATCAGAGGATTCCCATTCTTCGAAGTTGCTGTTGATGGAGTTGATCGTCCGATTAACCGACGTCCTGACGGTCGAGTAATTTAGCGTGCTGGGGGTACTTACCCCTGTGCATGATAGTACTCGTGGACA
This sequence comes from Aspergillus lucknowensis, assembly GCF_044049455.1. NCBI lineage: Eukaryota > Fungi > Ascomycota > Eurotiomycetes > Eurotiales > Aspergillaceae > Aspergillus > Aspergillus lucknowensis. The sequence continues at coordinate 181,756 of NW_027263546.1, read as the reverse complement.
TTCTGAACGGCGTCAAGAATAATCTTGTCGACCCGCTCGGGGAACATAGCAGCTACTGTTGCCCCGAGTGTAGTACCGTATGAAAATCCTATTGGCGTTGCAGTGTTAGCATACCGTCTCTTCGCATTCACCAGTCCGTAAATTTACCCCAGTATCTAAGCAGACCATCTTCATCCAAGGCGTCAACAACCTGAATCAGGTCCCGTGCCACGAAGGCCGTTGTCAAAACGGCACCAGCCTCCCCTGCGTTTGCAGCGCACGCCTCAGCATCAGCGCCTCCACGAGCCCAGAGCTCACCCGCCGTGGTATCCGAAAAGTTGGACGGTTTCTGGCCGAAGAACATGCGATACTTCTGGACAGGGTCGGTGTGGCATTTGAGCGGAATGGTGTCAACGGTTCCGCGCGAGTCAAAGGTAACCAGGTCGTACTGCCCTGCAGTTAAGCTGTTATAGACAGTCAGCATGAAGAATTATGTCCCTAATGGAGAAGGACGGCCGTACGGAATGAGGGTAGGAGCGAGTGTGGCGAAACCGTCTCGATTGGGGTTACCAGGTCCACCAGTATTGAACAGGATGGTTCCTTTTGACTGTAATGGTGCAGGAGCCTTGATGAGCTTGAGTGTAAGCTTCTCGCTTGTGTTACGAGAAGTGTAGTCGAAGGGCACGTCCAATGTTCCGCATTGAAAGGGTACTGGCACTGTGGACGAGTTAAACTCGGCCGGATCGCAGTGCGTCCAGTTGATCGTGCATTCTGCCGTCGCGAGGAGGGCGAGCGCCGGCAAAAGAGAGCGAAACGAAACCATGATGCCGTTTCAAGAAGTGGATTCTTGAGGTTTCGGAGATATGATGGCCATCTTGACAGTGGCACCGAAGCGACTTATATAGCTATACAGTCAATGCGACTGAGCCCTCGGCCTCTCTGTACCTGAAACTAAGAATAGGAGTGATGATGTCTTGTTGTCGCAGTTAGGAGCCCAACGGGGAAAAATGAAGAGAAGATCTATTGTGATGATCAAGGCGTCCAAAGCTCCAAAGCTGACAGGAAATTACAGAGTCCTTGACTCAAAAGCAAATCGAAGATCCATTGCTGTCTCCGTCATGCCAAGTACCAGGAAGTAGGTATTTTCCAGAGCTCAGAAAGGCCTATTGGCCCAATGGCAAGGTGCTTGAGAAGACAGCGCTCCATCTATCCAAAAGCGAATGCATCGCCACACTCACAGACAGCCGAAGGGGCCACGGCTGATGCCAAAGGAGATTGTCGTGTCATGTCTTTTTGTTCTGGGCTTTCCTCCATCGTGCATGCCTTGGATAAGCGCCCGAGATGCATAACTTACCTTAACTTCCGCTGCGTCCTTCGCTTCATGAGACCACAGTCCCTGGCACTTGAAAGCCATATAGGGCACGGGCCACTCGAAACCTTGATTGTTTTCATGGTGGCCGCCTCGTGTCAACCAGATTCATTCACCCCAAGAGGGCTTAGACATTTCGACTCGAAATAGGTATACTGGAAACCTGATTGCTCGCAAATCGAGTTTAAACGTCACTATCCAGTCTCCAGCATCCAGCCATCAGATACCACGGAGGTCGTTTCATAATTGTTCTTCTGTCCCCGGAAACATATGTCTCGGCAAAGGCGACACGTTAGAGATAGGCGTTCAATCGATCCAGCAAGATTGATGCTCGGCTCCTGATTTGTACTTCGTGCTGGAGCATAAGCCGCTTAAAGGAACTGGTGGTCTGTGAAACAATGATGGACTTGGCTCCCCTGAAGAAGATCCCCGCCAGCAAGCAGTGTAAGAAAGAGCAGGTGCTGCCTCGGTTGTCATATTCTTTCAAGTTCTTTCTTTGTCACCCATCCGAAATATTTCGCTTGCACCCCCACACTGCAGTTGCATTGTTTCCCCGGTTTCATTATTTGAGTCACAAGCCGGCCATGACAAATCGGGCTCCCAGCACTGTTGTGTCCACTGCAAATTCTGCAATAGAATATCAAGCGGCCTAGAGTTTTCGCTCGAGAGTTCGTGCCATCTTCCAGCCTGACGGCCTAAATTTTGTACTTGATTTCGACCTCGAAACACCAAGTGCGCGAAGTTTCCTCGCCTCCAAGTTCGTCATTCTCTTTATAAGGCAACAATGTCACAGGGGCCAGATGGCTCTCTTCTCCAACTCTTGAACACTGGCGTCGAATCCTCGCGAGGATGAGATCAACCATTGCCAGCGATTCCGAGGCATCGTTGTGCGGGGCTGACCCAACAAAATCGTCTTCTTCATGTGGTGACATTACTTAATCCAGCTGATTTGCTTTCAATAGGGCATGATGGTTCGAAAACGCTGGACTTAGAACCTTCTGTCTGGGTCCGCAGATTTGTTGGGACGCGAGATCTGCAGAGAATCAGATCTGATCATCGTATCCTGATATTTCCATCACATGCTTGCAAAGACAAACTCGGGCTTCCGAGCCTCAGTCCTCTCTCGCAATGGCGATATAAGAATGACCTGGTAGCCCTCCTTCCCATAAGCTGGAAAGTTGAAGCACCAGATTAACGGACCATATGTTTCGTGCAATGAACGAGAAGACCAACTCCAAAGACTCCATCAAGTCCACTTGGCGTGATGGCAATCGGGACGAATGGACCTTCTACCACTTCCTCATAGACTACCTGAATGTATATCCCATCGACCGTGACCAGCAAGTTCCCGTGCACTCGAAAAACGAGAAGATACCTTATGTCCCGCAGTGGTCGCTCCATCGCTGGGTGCTCATATACTCCGCCGTTCCGCTCCTCATTCATCAAGTTTTCACGTCCTATACCGGCCACACCCTAGGCCCCTTCGCGGCCTTCAACTGGTACTTCTTTTCATTCAATGCGATTGTTATATATGAAGTCCATGTCATCCGCAGGCTCGGTCACAAGTTCGGCTTTCTCGATGGGGACAAGCATGAGCGTGACGGTATTCCCGATGTCGGTGTGAGGAAGGTCGTCCATGCCCTCTACAAAACCACAGGCTCGCGGCTTGCTATGGCAGTCTACTTGTCCTACAACGCGAACCAGTTGCCTGCAGCAATGAGCTGGAAATGGCTTCCTCTGGAAATTGGTCTCTATGGTATCATCCTTGACTTCTGGTTCTACTGGTACCATCGAGCAATGCACGATGTTAGCTTTCTTTGGAGGTTCCACCGCACACACCATCTGACCAAGCACCCAAATCCCTTGCTTTCCGCCTATGCAGACCATGAACAAGAATTTTTTGACATGGCCGGTGTCCCATTTTTCACCTATATGACTCTCAAGGCCTTCGGGCTGCCGATGGGTTTCTATGAGTGGTGGGTCTGCCACCAATACATCGCCTTTACAGAGGTACTAGGGCATAGCGGCCTCCGCGTTCATGGAACGGCCCCCTCGACACTGAATTGGTTACTAGACTTGCTCGGCGCGGACATTGTCGTTGAAGATCACGATTTGCATCACCGCAAGGGCTATAGGAAGAGCTATAATTATGGGAAGCAGACACGCCTTTGGGACCGTATCTTCGGTACGTGCCATGATCGGATCGAGTCTGCTAGGGAGAACATCGACTATGCCAATACCGCACCCATGCCTCTCTATTAGTAACGCAGGAATTATGAGCCAGCATGCGGTAACTACACCCGATCATATCCGGAAAAAAGCGATACCGCGAGGCAATTCAGAACAACTAGATGTGGTTTGTTGCCAGAGACTATGCACCCTGTACATACAGTAGTCTACGAGACTTCACATATTACATAGAACCTAACTCTTGGATGAATAATGAGTTGCTCCAACCAAATGCCTTGTCATCAATTCAACCCTGGAAGTTTGGATCACCTTCGCCACTCACTATGACACAACCACCACAATGCCAGGACTCGATCCAATCGCGCTCATATCCCATAGCGATGACTTCAACCTTGGAACTCCACTCAAACTAGTTATTTCCTTCAGGATGCGGGGAGACAAATCCTTGGTATTGATTGCTGACCACCGCAACCCGTCAAGTGAACCTTGGAAGCGCATATTCCTCCACATATTCATACCAATAAGACGGCAAAGGATGTTGCGTGCTCGAATAAAATCTCGAAATTCGCCATGTTGGCTCATCCCACCCGGAGCCCAGCCAGAGTTACTTTTTAACGTGGCCAACCCAACCGGTGTCTACATCATCACAGATCATGACCTCATTCCCGTCATACATGATATATAAGACAACCCCCGCTTCTCTTCTTCTCTTAAAAACTTGTGCGTCCCGGACCTCCCTACAGGAAATATACTCGTGTCCAACCAAGTGCAATCCAACCAGAAGCCTACAATCGATACAAAACTAGCAAAAATGACCTCCAGAACGAACCCATCTGGCAACCCGGAGAGCTTCACCGACCGATTCAACCAGAACGTTGATTATTCCCGGGACAAGGCCCAGGAAACTGGCCAGAGCGAGAGCCAGCAGCCTCAGAGCGAGGATACTACCGACCAGGTTGGTCGTTTCCTCTGACCATGTCGTATACTTTCTACCATGCCCTGTCTCGAGCTTCTTTGGTATCGGGTCGGGCTGGGAATACTGCAGCAGCTAACATTCTCGAAGAATCCAACAGAAGTACAGACTAGCATCGACAGCACCAATGCTGGCTTTGATCATAGTCGGTCGAGATACTCCTTTACCGCTGAGACACTGGCGCACCCGGATGAGAGGACGGGTCCTGCGGAGTGAAAACTACTACCTCGAGTCAACTGTTTGGTAGGTGGCAAGTTGCGGAGGGAAGGATTTATGATTGAATTTGACATTATCTGTTATCACACTCCTATTTGGGATACTAGTGTACTGTATGACATGCTCATATTCGGTGGGTATGATGAATACTCCCAGAGCCTGACTGTACGTTGTTGTCGAGCCCGAGTCTAGTTACACATATATTTGGGGGTTATCCAGGAGCAAGCGGATGAAGTAGCTATACAACGACTCCGCTTACTTTGGAATAGGAATAAAATATTGTTCTAGTCACGATACGTACTCTGGGCCGCAGAGTATATGTAAAGATACCGTGCGAGACTCAAAAATGACTACTAGCAGTTCTATCTCGAGGTCGAGGCTGTGCAGTCCGCTGGTGTGCAGATCGGCTGGGAATGCCCAGAAACTGGCTCAATCTTCAGGGTCCCGAGTCCAAGTCAAGTTAGGGAAATACAGGACTGCTTTTCGATGAATTGTCTCGAGGTGTCCTCTCAGAGTAAGATTGTGAGCTGAGTGGGCTGACAGTCGGCGTTTCCTCTTCGAAGTTTAGCCTCCCAAGCTCAGGGACTCGCTCTTCGGCATTTGGGAAGCCATAATTGACGGAACCAGTGGACAAACCAGTCGGCTGCGATGTAGATCCTGGCATGTGCCACTGTGGTATATCTATTTAAAGACATCCATGGATGCTCTTTTCAAAGCCCAGCATAGGTGGGTCATGTGCTTCCAATGCTTCGGGTCAAATCAGCAGACGAGAAAAGGAGCTGCCTACTCGGGGGTTCGCAGTAAACTGTTGAAACGTTGGTAGATTTGGCTATGACTAGCGCCATATGTATGATAAGCGGCGCTGTGCCACAATGCTGTCTACGTACACCGATATCACCAGTGGTAGGCGGCCAAGGTTAGGAAGAAACAGTCAAATCCTGGGGGCTTGAAACGACGTCTCCAGCTGAGTCTAGACATACCATGATGTTCGTCATAACAAGTGCTAGATTAGGGAAGCTCCGGACAGCCCTGTCTCAAGGCCTGGGTTGAAAACCTACCGGCGGAACATATTATCTAGCCGTTCATATTTGCTTGTGCTTGGAGGTTTAAACCAGGGAATCGGAGATGAATATCCATAATGGAAATATGAAGCGCCCTGAGACTCGTGACCGAGAGCTATAGCTATTGGTCTCTAGACGTTGCATGGTGACGGGAGACCTTCAAGCTTGATGACTTTGAGAAGTCGTCATCAAAATTGCTGATTCGAGAAAGTTGTCAAACAGCGGAGAGTGTGCAGGCTCGATAACACGCCTCAAAGAGTGTCTCCCGCTTATGACCTGCTTGTTCCTGACCTTGAGAGGCAAGGCCGGCTACCCACGCGGGCCTCAGCCCATCCTCCCGGTTACGAGCGAACGGTTGAAGCGATGATCTGCTCGAATAAACAGGCGTATTCTTCTCGCTGAGTTCCTTTCCCCCGACAAGAAGCTTCGCCATTGTGACCGTTCGTGGGTGGCAGCGGAAGACGAGACGTCCACAAGCCTCTCGCAACAGGTTCACACAAACCGGAGCAGGACTTTCCTGAGACAAGAGTTGGATTCCCGACGCTAAGGTCCAGAACCTTGTCGCGCTGGCTGCTTTGACCTTGTAGTGCGCCAAGCTTTTATTCTTGGTGATCGGATCCCCACCATTCCCCCACCCGTCGAATCTTGAAAAGGAAGCAAGACTGCGGCACCTGCACCTACATCGGGGAAGCAAACCCTCCTTGAGGAATGGAAAGATCACAGTTTGCCGAACCTTTATCTCAAGAGATCTGGAAGGTTAGCGGGTATTGTTGACCTGGGCGGTCGCAACTCGCTCTCAGCAATAACAGCATGGTGCTTCCTTGAATCTGATACCACCAGAGGATGAAACAGCGGGTGATCTCCGCGACTCTGCGAAGAAAAAGTTTTTGAAGATTTGTCAAGTTTTGATTCGTGTTCTATCCAAAGCCCAATCAAGTGAAGAGAGGCGATCATCCACGGGTTCCTGGCGATTGTTCCTTCTGCGTGACTTGACAATTGGAATTTCGAGACAGCCCATCTGTGGAGTATGGAAACGTCTTCATGACAATTATTGGTGTTCACCCAAATCATTCGACGTCATTGGGAGATTCTTGAGCGACCAGGGAGGTGGGAATTGAACAACCTAATTGGTGCCGCTGCAGCCCGGTGGCTTGACAGCCTGGAACTGGGGGAGAGAACCGCTTGGAGCTGGAAGTTGAATTTGGGAAATGCGAGGTGTGTCGAGAACTCTGTTGCCTGGAAGAACTCAGTAAATATAGCACGGCGCAGCAGAGCACAGCCAGGCATTTGTTCCGATAGAATGCACAGCGACGGTGGCCAGAGCCGTTATCTCATCGAGAGCTACGTTTGCAATTTGTGCTTCTCGACGGCAGAGCCAAGAGAGAATTGTCAAGGAATTGCTCCTCCGTCCAGGATGCTGCCCTGCATTCTGCCTCCGAAACTTGAACGACGTGTTTGCATCAAAATACGGTAAGAATCCGAGGTGGAACTACAGGCTTAGGGTGCAACCCCCGATTCCCCTCGTCTGTCCCCGAGGAACCAATCGGTAAAGCGTATCCTGCTGATTCAGCAGAGGACGCGCAAGCCTTCCTTGCCTGTTTCTATTCTCAAGGTAAGATACCTGTAACGCCAACTCCCCTGGCGGCTCCCCTCTTTGTGGATCCACCGCCTGCCGTTCCCTCTTCACCCTCCCCCGTCCTGACGCCGTCCAGTCCTTGGTTGATCTTCAGCGATTCTCACCACCTGTTTGTTTCTCGATCGCTGCTTCACCACCCTCGTCTTCTTATTTCATCACTTCCAGCCATCTTCCGTATCGACACTTTCTCTCTACTATATGGCCGCGTTCCTGTCGCGTTCTTCATCTTAAAGCGACTACTCGCACCATTCAGCTCCCATCCCCTGTCCAACTAGGTCGCTTGTTTTATCCGCCCGATTCTGCGTCTTAATTCTCATCGACCCTCTCTTTCAAGCTCAGACCTGCGAACTCGAACTCCCACAAGAATTGGCTATTGAATCTCCGCCTATTGTTCGCTCTTTTTGAAGGCCCAGGTTCCCCCTCAACGATGGCGACTCTCGCGGAACACCCGGCGTCTTACGATCAAGACATTGAATCCTTCCTCCACCTCGACCAACTCACCTACACTCCTTCAGAGCCTGCCCGATCGAAAATCGGTTTAACAACACAACCATCACTCACTAGCTCAGATTTTGTTTCGAGTGATGCGCGGAGTTCTAGCTTCGCCTCGTCCAGCCAGTCACCGGTCGCATTTCCCGCCCCCAGCCATCAGTATGATGAGCACAAGCAGCAAACGGGCCTCCCTCCTGGTGCTTTAGCTCAGGCTATTCCTATCAACCATATGTCTCAAATGGGGTTTGGGGCTGCTAGTCCAGGTTTTGCCATGAATGGGGAGATGTTTCAATCTCATATCAAGCGCGACGAAGTACTGGATTTCAACTCTACCCCGACACGTAACCATTCAGAGATGGATCTGGAGGCTGACACCAACGTGGGTGCCGTACCTGGCTTTTTCTTCTCCCCAAGTCCCAACAAGAACCAGTTCATCGATCCTAATGCCCTGGGGGAACAAGAGGCTTTCTCCATGGGACAATCTACTCAAGTTGGACGCATGTATCCTGGGATGCATCAGCAAGCAGCCATGGCGAAGGCAGCTCAGCAACAGAGACAGAATGAACTGATCCGCCATCAACAGCCGCAACAACTTCAGCAGCCTCAAAACAATGCGGCTCCTCAGACACAGCACCCCCGCGCCTCGAACCCCGTGGTTGATGAACGTATTTCGCGCCTGTTACAGCAAATGAAGGCGGGATCTGGAAACCCTTCGGATCCCTCCCCCTCCCCGTCGTCACTTCCACAGATGGCGAAATCTAGGAAGGATGAGCAAGACATGGATGAGGATGAGAGACTCCTTGCCAGCGAGGAGGGAAAGAAACTAAGCAGTAAGGAGCGCAGGCAGCTCCGCAACAAAGTTTCTGCTCGTGCATTTAGGTCCAGGAGGAAAGGTATGTCGCAAAATTCTATCAGTATATGACCCCGGTCGAACGTGTGTGATGCTAATTTTTGGGACAGAATATATTGGCCATCTTGAGAGTGAGGTCCAACAGAGGAACAACGAGGTCAACGAACTGCGCATTCAAAATCGGGCACTCTTCGAGGAGAATTCCCGCCTCACCGATCTCGCCCGCATGCTTCTGTCATCCCCGCATTTCTCACAGTTCCTGGATGAGATCAACGGTAGTGGTCTCCCAAACGTCCAGCCGCAGCAACCGCCGCAACAGCAGCAACAGCAGCAGTCACAACCCCAACCACAGCCGCAACAACAGCCTCCAGTGATATCTCAGACCCAGATGCAGCCATCGAATCTCTCTAAAGAACCGGCAGCTAACCCCGCACAGTCAGAGTACCAGATGCAACAGAACTCCCAGGTGGGGGTGATGATGGTCCCCAGCCAAGGGCTTGACGTATCTACGATGAACATGAGTACCGGCGGCTGGAACACTGGGATTGACATGAATTTCAGCAACCCGTCAGTTTTTGCTGTTTTTGAGGTTCCCGAGCCCCCTGTCCTCGATTCTGAGGCTATCATCGGTAAAACTTGGAGCACCCCTGGTGTTCCCCATACTTCTACCCATAAGAACGGACCACTCCTCGAACAATTGCGGCCTGTGGAAGAAACAGAGGAACAAAGCACAGTTGATGCCGGAGACTCGGACGTCGAGGTTGACGCATCTGACCCTTCCTTTGTGTTGTTCGCCGACCAGCCAAGACAGCCATCGATGGAGGCGCCCTGCGGACCCCTCGATGGCATCCCGTCAGAAAAACATTCCAAGTTCCAACTGATCGTCGAGGGTGACTCCAACTTAGCCACCCATCGGTTCGCTCATCTCTGTCAGAGCATGGAAGCCGCGTTTGAACGCGTTTCCTTGATGACTGCTCACCTCTCATGATTCCCACTTTGCACTGCGTGATTATTGTTCCAAGACTGTAAATGCTTTTTCTTTTCCGGCTTCCGTCTTGTCTGTATTCCCAATCTGGTGCTCCAAGTGACTATAAGCACTTCTCTCACATGTAGATCAGGATGTTTCCTTTGTGCCTGATGTTTGAGGCCGTGGTGTTCACTTTCAGTGGTCTTATCGGCGATTCTACTTTCCTCTGTTCTTTTCTGCCCTTTCTTTCGAGGCGTTATGGGTGGCCGTGTGCACTTCCTTCGGGCTGGGTCTCTTGAGTTCGTCTTGGAATAATCGGGAGCGCAGCAATTCGATTAAGGAATAAGCGTGATTATATAAATCAATTTAAAAAATTTCTCAGATGAAGTCATTGGAATCGTGTGCGTCCTTGACGGAAATCGAATGTCCGCAGTTGTGGTGGCTGTCCCTCCAGCTTTACGGTGCTCTCCGCTTTTGGGCAAAAAATTATAAAAAGAAGAGCTGGCAAAAGTCACAATCACAACCACAGCTCATTTTCTCTAACTTCACTACCTATCAAGTCCCTCTTTCGTTCTCTCTGGGCGGCTATATCTCGGCCTACTCGATGACTCGTCCCAAGTATTTTGGAATCACTCCTTTACTGAACTTTCGGCCATAGTTTACGCCGCGTGACTCACTCGGTGTCCCTTCGTTCACCATCAGCCTTCTCCAAACCCCCCAAAATCAGCAAGTTGGCTTCCCCTCAGCGTTCAGCAAGGCTGTCAAGTCGGGCCTTTCGTGCATTCTTCACGCCCTCAAGCCCTCGTGCGAGCTTTTCCACATCTCCGGCCGGACAGAAACAGGCAAGCCGTTCGCGTCGTGCGCAGGTTTCCCAACCCAAGAACCCCGAACCAACGTCTTCGAACGCCACGAGCACTGGGAAAAGCGAGAAACACTACCTCTTCGTTAGACCCCCAATTTTCAGGAGACCCCTGCGTCCACGACTGCCAGGAATTGAGCCAATGAAGATCTATTATCAAATTTTAAGTACGCCGACGGCTGACACGCCTGGGACGACCATCCTACTGCACATCGGCGAGAAACGCTACCTTTTTGGCCAGATATCAGAGGCCACTCAGCGGATAGCGAATGAAAATGGGACAAAGCTGATAAATGTTTCTGACATCTTCCTCACAGGTCCGATGGAATGGAGCAATTCTGGAGGTTTGATTGGCATGATTTTGACGTTGGCCGACGCAGTTACTAGTTCATCGGCCGCGCTGGAAGAGATACGCCAGGAAAGGAGGGCAAATCGCGAAAAGTACTCAGGGAAACAAGCGGAGGTGGCAAAGACGGGAAGTGTCTCGGAAGATAAAGCACAGGGTGGGCAGGATCACGAGCAACGAGTATTGACTATTCACGGCCCGAGAAATCTCACACATACTTTGGCTACTGCTCGGAGATTTGTCTTTCGAAAGGGTATGCCCGTGTTCGCGAAGGAGTATGACGCAGAGAATACGTCGAGCGAGACCCCGACCCAGAAGGGAGACCCGTTCGAGAAGCCTACCTGGGAAGATACACACATCAAGGTCTGGGCTGTGCCAATAAGTCCTTCTTCCGCGCGGCGTCGTCCATCGAGCCCAAGAAAGAGGAATCTCGATGAATTTCGGGAATCTTGTGGCACAATACCTATGACGGAGATCAATGAAGATCAAATTACAAGGCAATCTGTTGTTGCGGATATGTTCAACTCATCATGGAGCTTGGATAGTTTGGTGGAAACCCGCCTGGCGGATGTCAAAATGCCCGCACAACTGTTCGTACGCAATTCGGCGACGAAGGACCTGGAAAAGTACAACGGACCTGTTCCTGGAAGCAACGCACGTTTGCCTGACATGAGTGTATTTGTTCGCAAGCCTTGGCCTGGGGCCACGGTTAGCGATATTCCCACCACGACAAGATTTGACGAATCTCTCTGTTACATCATCAAGAGCCATGATATTAGAGGGAAATTCGATGCTAAGAAGGCTATAGCGCTAGGGGTCAAACCTGGCGTTAACTTCGGTTTGTTAGCACAGGGTCTGAATCTGACGACCGAAGATGGGAAAGTGGTGACGCCAGACATGGTCGTCGGCTCTGTACGGCCGGGAAACGGATTGGCAGTAATTCAGTTGCCAACTTCCGATTATGTTGAGAACCTTGTTAATCGGGCGGAATGGAAGTCACCATCGGTGACGAGCAACCTGAAAGTTTTCCTTTGGATACTGGGCCCGGATGTAGGGGACCATCCGCAACTCCGGAAGTTCATCGCTGCGAGGTCAAATTGCAAGCACATTGTCTCAGGTACGGACTACTGCCCAAACTATCTGGCTATGCAAACTATAGCCAACTCGACGCTTCGCATGGCCCGACTAAGACCCGACAACTTCCCGGTACCAATTCATGACAATCGGGTCATTGTGCGGCCACAATCTTCGTCGGAGAAGCCTCCCGGCTCGATCCCGTTCATGTCGGCCGAGCCTCATCTCATTGTCAATATGCACCCTGAGTTTGGGATAGACCATTCCGAAACCGTACCACGCATGAACACAGCGTTGGCCCTAGAACAGATGCCGAAGTCAGCTGTAAACCGGGCTCATATCATTGATCGACGGCTACAGAAACCAGACTCTCAGGAGAAGCTTCAGCAATATTGGAAGGATCTTCCTGGAGCTGATGCGGAGGTTATAACACTCGGAACAGGATCGTCTGCGCCGTCCAAATATCGTAATGTCTCGGGTACTCTGCTCCACGTTCCTGGGCAGGGATACTACCTATTTGACTGTGGCGAAGGAACTCTCGGTCAGCTTAAACGTGTATTCAACCCTGAAGAGCTTCGTGAAGTTCTACAAAATCTACGTTTAATCTGGATTAGCCATCTCCATGCCGACCACCACCTTGGCACCATCTCTGTGCTTAAGGCTTGGTACCAGGAGAATTACCCTTGTGGCGTCCCAGAGTCAGGTGGAATTGAACTGGACATGGCGAAGATCTTGCTTGAAAAGCGTTTGTTCCTCGTGGCTGAACCCATGATGATTCAGTGGTTGGAAGAGTATGCGGGCGTCGAGGACTTTGGCTTTGCCAAAATAACTCCTCTGAGCGCCATTCCTTCCAAGGAAAATGATGAAACAAACACAACATTTAAGTACCGCCATTGTCAGCACAATGGCTCCTATCCTGGCCGGGGATCTGGTGCCGGGGGGCCTAAAACCACGGAGATACATTTTACAGACAACGGCGCAGCGCCAGAACTCACCCTCCTACTGCGCAAGGCCACGGGCCTTGCAGACCTTCTCACTACATTCGTACCGCACTGCAATGGGGCCATGGCCGTTTCGCTCGTGTTCTCCAATGGCTTCAAAGCTTCCTACTCTGGCGATTGCCGACCATCGCGCAGTTTTGCTTCAATTGGGAAGAACTCAACCATCTTAATCCACGAAGCCACCTTCGCCAACGACATGGCCAGCTCTGCCGTCGCAAAAAAGCACTCCACCGCTGCTGAAGCCATAGACATCGGTCGCCAAATGCGCGCTCGCTCCATTCTGCTTACCCATTTCAGCCAGCGGTACAACAAGATCGCTCTCGTCGACCATCCCGTTATAGGTGAGGAGAAGGAAACTGAACACGTTCCTGCCGACTCGCCGCAAGACCAGGCAGCCTCTAACACCACCAGCGAAGGAGGCACGCCAACTGTCGTCCCAATCGTAACGGCCTTCGACTACATGCGAGTCCGTGTTCGCGACATGTTCGCTCTTTCAGCCCACTCGCCTGCAATTGAGCGACTCTTTACCATAATAGAGCGGGCCAACGCAGAGGAAACCCAGAGGAGACGGCGAGCTTTAGAGCTCGCGGAGCGCGAGAAGCGTAAGAAGATGGATAAGGCGAAGAAGGCCAAAGGATCGAAGAAGCGGGAGGATGGAAAGGAGAAATCACCCTCTCCTTCACCACCCGACAGTCCCCCTCCTGTATCTCCAGAAGAAAATGTCTGGGATGCATCAGAAAGTGAGAGCGGCTGGAGTGAGAGCGATGGTGAGGATTCAGAAACGGTCCAGACCCAGCCCTCGTTATAACACAGATCCAGAGCCTGATTTGCACTCGAAATCGAATCGAGTCGCCATACGCGAACGTGTTATGCTCCTTCCCAGTTGTTATATAATTCAGGCTCGTGTGCCATATGTACGCGTATATCTGGTGGAGGTAGACCTCTTTTGTACAATAACGATGGATCTATATATTTTCTTTCCCACCGTTTTTCCACCTCTTCGTCCGGAGCGCCAGCACTGGAAGGGTGGATCCATCTTCAATCTCCTTTTACTATCACTTACTCGTTTTATTCTTTCTCGTCAGTATATACTCTTATATTACGTTTTGTATGTATATACACAGGCCCGCCCGTCTATTTCGAACTATTTCCGTTCTATAAGTGCTGGAACGAAGAGATAAGACCACGCAGTCTTCGAACTAGACACCCAAACCCCGCTCTAGTACCCAGAAACAGCCTTCTCTTTCCCATCCTTCCCATACATTCCTTCACCCAGATTCTGCACGCATTCATACTTCCAGTTCTGCGGCGTAAACTTATCGACGATCTCTTTGAATGCGTCAAGGGTGCAGAAAGTCTCGTCACCGGGGAGATGGTTCTGCGGTTTCGCAGCACAGCCCGGGATACGTACGGGCCGGTCATTGTAGCGGATACGGACGTAGTGGTTTTGGAGCAAGTCGCGGGCGGAGGCTGGGAGGGAGGCAAGCGGTGCCCGGGCTGTTGGAGAGGGTGGACGGTGTGTTTTGTTTGGTGATGAGGAGAAGGATGAGCCGCTAAGGAAGGAGAAGAGGCCACTGCTTTGTTTGGTAAGAGTAGGACTAGCAATTGCACTTGCATCAGTGTTTGATTCTGGTTGGGAGAAGAGCTCAACAGCGACGGAGGAGGTGAAAGGGGGCCATTTGCCGTCAAAGGCGCCGAGGCTACTGAGGATGGCGGCAAGGGTGGTATCGTGGCATCCGCTCATTGCGAATTTGATGGCCTTGCCGTTCGCGGCGGACGATCCGGAGGCGGAGGTTTCGCTGCGCCAGCCGCCGTCTACCGCGGTGGTGACCATGCGGTCCACGATATCGCCCATGAGAGCCCCGATCCCGAGTTTGCGGTACTCGGTGCTCTCGTCGTAGCCGGTGAACCACTCGTCAACGGCGATGTCTTCCATGTATGCCCTAGCTTTCTTATTGTAGAATTCCTGGGGAAGCTTGGTAAGGGGCCCGTGGGCAGCCGTGGCGTTGATAGTATCCTGGATACCTGATAAACGTGGATGGGAATCGACGGCCACCCGGGGTGAGTTTTCAGGCATCCACTTGGAATAGACGCTGTTGATGTAGTCCATCTGTTCAGTATCGTTCCCTTCCGAGAAAGATACGTTAGTACCATGAATGCCTCTTCGCAGACTAGCAGACGTACATTTCTTCGCCGCCCTGTCGGCAAAAAGCCGAGCAAGCTGTCTAAATCGACGGCAATTGCTCTCGTTTGGGAAGAGCGTCTCCTCCGACACAGAACGAGCCACAATAACGGGTGGTTTGAGATCTTGTGTACGGGCACTTGGAGGGTACATTCCCCAGAATGCTTGCTGTAGGGACTCCAGAGCCCTTGGAATGGTCGTCGCGCGGAGATACATGTCTTCTGTGTCGGACTTGATCTTGGGCATGAATCCGAGTTGGTCCACATAGAGCTGTCGCAGCCGTTGGCCGAGCTGGTACGTTGTTTCGCGGCCTTTATCCGTCAGCTCACCGTGTTGACTATTGGAATGCCAGTTAGCATGGTTGCTCCTAGGCATGTTCACCCAGTGTTGATTGCAGCTTGCCAGATTCCCTCAATGCCACCTCCTGCACCAACAGTAACTATTGTTTGATCTCTATCGCCAAAAGTCTCCATTTTTCGTCGCCATTGGAAGCCATTCCAGGACGAGAGGTCCTCATTAGCCGAGGCCATCTGAACCATGCGCTGGGCAACATTGCAATACGGCCAATCTTTTTGTGAAAAGGAGGATGGGTCAGCGGGGAGGGCAAATAACGGAGGTCAAAATTGGAGTTTAGATTACATGGGATCAATCCCGCCTGGAAGAAATTAGTTGAAGCGTTCGTGCAGTCGGGATTGGGTTCATACATTCTCGAAACGCGAAGATACCGGAGTACGCTCGCCTAAGGAGCAGGGTTAGTAGCTCAATAAACTCATCTGTCGGTAAAAGGCTTCATTCGCACCATGTCGTAGAAACTAGCAGGGACTCGCATTAGGAACGAGTTTCTAATTGGACCTCACTGGAGGGGGGGGGGAATAGTACTTACGACTTGGACCAGCTGAAGCTTCAATTCCTTCGGGTAGAGCTTGTTGATCTCCTCCTGAGAGTAGGGCTCACGGGGAACAAGGGTCGTCATCTCAACGATTTATCAGGGCATTCGGGTTCACGGCTGTTTGCAAGGAGAGGGAGAAAACAAGGACAGTTGACCGACGACTCCAACTCTTCAATGGCGGATGACGCCAATTGCCCTGGCTGCCCACAGCAGCCAATCAGCTGACCCACAAGGGTCACCTGCCACTGAAGCATCAACATCTCTCCTTCTCCCGTCTTGGTGTCCTGTTCGTCTGAGATTGACAGCTTGGTATGCTGTGGAGGTATAAACGCGCTTGTGTCAAGGAATATGCTGCACCACGGAGAACAAGGCCGAGAGATTGGGTGCGTACTTATGCCACCAGCACGCCAGGGCGGCCTGCAACCAAAGCGCCAAGCCTTTTCCCCGGCTTATCACAAGAGCGCACTCCTCCTACTACTGCATCTTCAACTCCCTCCCTCGGTCTCTCCCCGTCTCTCTTGACCTGAGCTGCCATCTGATTCTTTCTCTCAAGACGATATTTCATCTGATAACGGAAGCATTGTGTACTTACGCTTCACTGTCATCTCACAAACAGATTCTTCGAGAAGAAAGCCAATATTGGCAAGGAATCGTCTACCTCTCTTCTCCACTCACCAGCTCCCGCTTTGGGTGTATATTCACTGCATTGATATCTACCTAAGCGATGAGTATAAGATCCTTATATGGTCCACAATCTTATTTCTAAACCAGCCCATTATCTTGTTCTCAAGATGGACTTTGTGTTCTGAGCTACTTTCCTTGACCTTGTTTGTGCTCACCACTCCACTCAAGATCAAGTTCCCTCACGGAAGGCCTTGAACGGTCTGGGTGTGGTTCTGGATTTAGGCCCCTTAGTTACTGTGCGACTGAACTCTCGCCTTTATTGGTTCTTCGAAGCTCTCCACCGGCTCGGCGTTGTCCCCTACTCTATACGTAGTTTGGGCGACACACAGAACCATCCATTCTAGAGTCGCCCCGAAGCTGACAACAACATCATTCGGTAAGCCACCTTGATCTAATGTACATAGAGCGTGCCAAATGTTGATATATTTTTAGGAAGAGTTTGCGTATCTCGTGCGCTTTCTCGGAGACCGTGGTAATTGGCCGTCATGGAGGTAAGGAGACATGCATTTCCTAATCCGTTCCCGCTTCTACCGCAAATATCAGCTGCTTGCTTGACTCGAATAAAGCCTCTTCCTTCTGATTTATCGTTTCGGACTGTCAATCCGGCGGGCCGCATTTCCTGCCTAGATTTTAATGGCAGGTATGGTAATTCGTTTGGATCACGGGAGGCTGTTTGCCTTCGGCGGCCGACGGTGTGCGACTGATAGCATATCTCCTCCATCTTGCAAGAGCTTGAAGACTGGAATTGCAATGTCTTCGGCTTTGTCCTGCTTTTCCCGCACCGTTCACCTACATGGCAACACCTCTACACTGTAGATGTCGGTGGATCGAAGCTGGGCCGGAGAGACATCTATTCTCAGACACCACTATATTACAAAGACTGCCACCAGTCATTAAAACCAATGCTGAGCTAAAACTTGAAAATATCCTGCAGATCGCGAATTCATCCCCCGGCCAGCCAGTGCGAACTAAATCTAACAAACCTCATGACTTCAAGCCTCGTCTCCTTCTAATGGGGCTTCGTCGGTACGGGCTATAGTTACAGAGTTGACCTGAAGAGACTAACCATCAATAGGAGTGGCAAATCTTCGATCGCCAGCGTTGTCTTTCATAAGATGCCCCCAAACGAAACCCTATTTCTAGAGTCTACCACGCGTATCCAAAAAGATTCTGTTCAGTTAGTCCGTTCCAAATTCTTACTATCATTGATTATGTCCTAACATAAACAATTAGTTCGTTTATGGACTTTCAGGTCTGGGATTTTCCCGGTCAGTTCGAATATCTTGAATCATCGTTCGACCTTGAGGAGATCTTCGGAAGTCTCGGTGCTCTTGTTTGGGTTATTGATGCACAAGACGACTATTTGGAATCTGTCGCCCGCCTTAACCGCACCATCCTGACCGTCCAGCAGTACTATCCCAATATCAACATCGAGGTCTTTATCCATAAGGTGGACGGCCTCTCAGATGAATTCCGAACGGACACGTTTCAAGATATCGTCCAATTAATCTCGGATGAACTAAGTGATGCAGGGTACGAAAACGCCCCGGTCCATTACTACTTGACCTCAATCTATGACTACTCGGTTTTCGAAGCCTTTAGCAAGGTTATTCAGAAGCTCATCCCCAACTTGTCCACCCTGGAGAACTTGATCAATACTCTTTCCAATAATTGTGGCTTTGAAAAGAGCTATCTCTTCGATGTCCTGAGCAAAATCTATATTGCCTCTGACACCCGCCCTGTCGACATGTCATGCTACGAGATGTGCTCAGATTACATCGATGTAATTGTGGATATCTCCGAGCTCTACTCTTGGGACCACCCGGATCGGCAGGCAAAGGGGGAGCAGAACCAGGAAGCTGAAAGCCATGTTGTGCTGCATGATGAAACAATGATCCATCTGATGGAAATGAATAAGTATGTCGCTTGTTCCCCGAGGAAGGCGCCAGGCATACTAATATCTCAAGGTATCTATGCCTTGTCTCTGTTATCCGTAACCCCGAAGCCAAGGAAAAGAAGGGTCTAATTGATATGAACTGCCGCACATTCCAACAAGCACTTAATGACGTCTTCTCCCGCAGTTGGGAGCAGGACCAGGAAGCGGAACAAAGCCGGGATCAAGTGGAGGCACCGCAGATTGAGGAACCGGCCACGAACAACTTTCTGTCACTATGATTCATACTAAACCTGTGTTCTTGTTGTTCGTTTCCAGCCCTGCTCCAAATCCTGAGAAACGGACTCGAAGCCATTCGAGTTCGTGGCGGATATGGTTGGTCGGCCTTTGGTGGATTTCGAGTAAGCCCAGGAAAAGTGCTTGACAATAAGTACGGGGTGTACATTGGGCATATCAAACCCCAGCAAAAAAAAAATCTATAATTACTTTCGCATTCTCAAGCGCACGCTGGGAAGATATATTGGGGCAGCAAGGCACCGAAAAGGCGCCGCAACAACGTTTTCCCGCACTGGCTAAAAAAAGCGAAAGGTATCTCCCTCCAGGGCCTCTTTCCCTCCCATTCATCAATACACAAGCCCTTCTTTCAGAGATCGGAACACTTCTTGCGATGCCTACTGTCCGAAGGCTCATTATGTAGATCTGCATCTATATACTTCTCTTCGACAAGACCATTGCCTTCCAACTAGGCTCAATATTTGGTGAGTACCAATGACCAGCCTATGAACCTGAGCATGCGTTACCCACCTCAACTTGACCTCCTACCCTCCCCAATCTCGATGATGAAAACCTGTTCCACATTCGCAGTTTCCACGCTACTAGCCGTCACATGAACCCATTCTAGACGTGCTCTGAGCGCAAGTACTTCCTTGGATGTCTGATGAGATCTTCACTTGACGCTTTGCTCTGCCAATGTTCTTTCCCTTTATCGGGCTTTGCTGATTTATCCACAAGTGTTCTTGGTCTGCCATTTGGATCCGTCAGCAACAACAGTTGCCCACAAATACGCATACGTAGAGTTAAACGGTGACTGGGGCCCTGTGTTTGCAGTGCAAGGTACAAATAAGTTGGAAAATGCAGGATGCGAAGCACGCGATGTTTACTAGTCCCGATGGAATAAAATCTTTAAACAATTATAATATACTCGCTCCATTTCTACTGCTGTGCCGTAGAGCCCATCAAACTTCTGCTTCAGCACCGCCTCGAAGGCGCTCGCTCTTGACCTGCAGCGAAACCCATTCACAGAAACCCATTCAGAGATCCATCAAAGCTGAAACCAGAACCCTGCATCAAGCGGGTAGCGCATTCTGCCGACGCTCGGCATTTCGTGGGGTCGAAAGCGATACCTCGAGGTCACCACGAGAAATCGGAAATATCTGTCCTTTCACTAGTATACCAGCGGGCCCCTCGTGGCTAATTTATACTCCTACACCACCCATCGCTTTCATCAAAAGCAACCAGTCTCCCAAACGCAGATGACATTGTAACGATGCCTGAACTACGTCAAAGACCCGTTGTCCAGAAAGATCGATCCAAGACCTCGACAACAGCAGGTCGCGATGATGATGCTCAACGCCGCAAATCTCACAACAGCGGCGGCGGCATCGGCTTCCTCGATATCATCCGCGTGCTGGTGACTCTTGTAGCTGTGTCCTGCGGCTTATCGTACTACGTGACCTCCTCCGAGTCTTTACTCTGGGGATATAAGCCGTGGTTTACGAACTGGCCGGAACTCGTGCGGTATATCGTACGTCTCTTCTTACCTTCCCCTCCCTGCCTTCCTTTCTCATCTGACTCCCAAACTAGCAAGGCCCGATCTCCCTCACACCCGCCCAACTAGCCCTCCACGATGGCACAGACCCCTCCCTGCCAATCTATGTCGCCATAAACGGGACAATCTTCGACGTCTCCGCGAACCCGGCCGTATACGGGCCGGGTGGCTCGTACCACTTCTTCGCGGGGCGGGACGCAACGCGCGCATATATAACGGGTTGCTTCAAGGAGGATCTAACGGATGATCTTACCGGTGTCGAGGACATGTATATCCCCATCGACGAGCCCGAGGAATTGGAGAAGCTGAGTAGTGGGGAGAGGAAGAAAAGGCACGAGCAGGACCTTAGGCTTGCTAAGAAGCGGGTCGAAAAGCAGGTTAACCATTGGGTTGGATTTTTTCAGAAGAGTGACAAGTATTTTGAGGTTGGGAAGGTTGTTAAGGATGGGAGTGAGAAGCGGGATGAGGGAAAGAGGGAGCTCTGTGCGGCGGCCAAAAAGCATCGGCCGAAGAGGGAGAAGAGTGCCTAGGGTGACGACTACACGGCGTGGAAATAGGCATTAGCTGCCTTTCTTTCGTGTCATCTCTATCAATATTCTCTACGTATCCGGCCACATGAAATGAACAGTTTATCAGGTTGATTTGATTGGGTCACTGGAATATAGTCGACACGTCCAGTAGCGTGACTTTTCATTCCAGGTGAGATTGATTCATCGAACCACCAACATCATTTGCCCAGCCGAATTCGAGTTTTTAAAGATATCGTTCGTAGCAGAGGTATCGTAAACACCGCGAGAGAATTAATTAGTGACGGGAAGCGTTTACTCGGCGGTAACGGCACGGGCTGCAGAGAGGGTAAGTTTATAATGTCTGAGAATTCGTCGAAGTGAGGCCACGTACTGTAGATGTTCATCTTGGAGTGACCAACAACCTTCTTGATCTGTCCCTTCTCTTCGAGATCAGCAAGGGCCTTGCGGGCCAAGCTGCCGTTGATCTTGAGACGGTCGACGAGGGTAGCGACGGTGATGAGGCGGTAGGATTGGACGTCCTTGTTGAGCCTCTCAGCGGTTTGCTTCTCGAGGACGACGGCGTGCTGGGCCTTGTCCTTGACTGTATCGGAATCATCACGTTAGCGATTGCGCACAAAAAAGCCCCTGCCATAGTCGTTGAATTCGTGACAAGCAAACGTATTCATTTGTCGCGACGAAGAAATTGAGATGTCGTTCGGTGATGGGAGTTGAGGACGGTGAAAGCATACCCTTGCCCTTGGACCACTTCTTCTTTTGCTTGCCTGCGGGAGCCTTGTTCATGAATTAGTATCATGCCGGGCAACTATCGTTTCGATTCCGACAAGGATCGGGGGTACTCACCATTTTGACTGTCTGTGTGGTTGTTCGACAGAAAGAGAGCTGCGAGACTCAAGCGCCCAAAGTTGATTCCCAAGTGCAAAATTCGAGTGGGGATGGAGGGTGTCACGTGTATCAGAACCCTAAGCCCTGGGTTCGGTGGAGCTCGGTTAGATTTGCGGCGGCAGCTGGTGCAAGAGGAGAAGACGATTTCGCCTCAAGAATCAGGCATCAAGAGCACTTTGCGAGGTAGGTACCGATTTTAGGAGCATGAGATTAATGACGCAAGGAACTTTCTCTAATCTGGTTATATATAACATGATCATTCACGGTATTGTATCAATATTGTCTCATCGACTCATGAATGCGCCATGGCTACCAGGGGCAACCTGCCCAGTAAGAGTATTGAAACATTGGAATCTCGCGGTGCCATGCTCTTCTGGGTCAATATATCCCAGAACATAATCATCCGGAGTGCCGAACCAAAACCGCGAACTCTCGCTTCCATCGGAGGATAACCATCGCACGTCGAATCTTCCGCTCTCATTTCGTGAAACTGGAACACGAACGATGTAGGGCGGCCGGTGCGGACTCCAGTTTCGGACTGTAGGGAGGGCGCCATTGGCCGTAGTAATCAGCAACTGCGTATTCGAATGATGCCAAACGACATGCCTAACGGCATGCTCGTGGACCAAGGCTGATATCAACAGTGGAGTGTCTGCCAAATCCCATATCCAGACAATGTTGGGACGAGTCTGGTCTACAGTGCTAAGGAGAGCGCCATTATGACTGAATCCCATCATTGATACCCCTCGTAGAGTCGTAGAGGTGTCAGGTATGGTGGTGAATGACGAGGAGCTCGACGACTCGGTGTATTCCAAGCTCATGCCCCCGACGGCGTATCGCTCCCGCCATATACAAGGAGAGTGTTGTTCAATTTGGAAGATATGTGAAAGTGTGGCCAAACAAGTAAACTATTTCTGTTAGTAGAGCTACGTCCCACAGCCCTGTATGGGTGTATAAATACCGTTTTCGATCGTAGGAGGTCTACTGTGCCATCAACCTTTCCAACAGCCAAAATCTCCGATCGGCTCCCATGCGCAGCAGCTGGGCTCCATTCGATTCCCCTAACACCTAGGTCAAGTGCACCGTCTGATTCTGGAAGACCCGTATAAGATCTGAAGAACTGGCCATCAGCAGTAAATATGAGAACCTTAGTGCCTGTGCTGGCAGCATCCCATATTGCAATCCATCGACCATCAGGGCTCCATTTCAGGCCCTGCGCATCGACGGTGGAGAGGACCTCACGCCCTATGAGTTCATATGACCGAGACTCATGGATAGTCAGTGTATCGTTTGCGTCAGGTTTAAGTAATATGGCCAGTTGCCCGGTTTGCGGGCGATAACCGAAGCCATTATAATGGGAGAACTTGGGGTTTTTGATGACATGACTGCGGCCATTGTCCAATCCAAATATGGTGAGTTTCGTATTCCACGCATGGAAAAAAATCACTTCATTCTCATCGGCGCCGAAGTCAATGTTCAAGGCACCAGGTTCGATGTTCTCAATTTCCACCTGCTGCTCCAGCTGCTCGAGGTTCCAAACCAGGATACGGGAGTCGCTTGCACAAAGGAGGCGACGAGAAGACGTGTCTTGAATGGTAGAATCATGGGCATATGATACATCAAACCTTGGCCGGGAAATCTTCAGGAACCTGCACCCTGCTTCTTTGACCTTGACTATCTGCACCTCCTTGAATCCGGAAGCGGTTGGGTTAAGGTGTACAGTAAGATCCTTTCCGTTAAGCAAAGCGGCATACTCCCCATCATCTGCGAGTGAAATTGAAGTTGTTACTACTGAAGGTATGATTAGCAAATGAGAACCCGAGTAAACTGGAAACCGTAAGGTAGGCTCACTCCCACCACTCATGGAGTCCGTTGCTGGTGTTGTGGTTGGACATCCTCGTGACATTTTCAGAGAGGAACGCGCCGTACAACGCGGCCCATATAGTCTTCGTCTTCACTGGCAGCTCAACGTGACACCCTCATCACGGTCGCCTAATTTTTAGTCCGTTGTGCCTGGTAGGATGGAACGAACTCCTCCATCCCCAGCGGGGACGGAGGGCCCTGCGGGCACCCGATTTCCCTTTGGGGCTAGCCTTGGGGAAATCGATAAGCGATAAGGAGGAACAATCTTCTTGCGTTCCGAGATACCACCGCCAAAAAAAAAAGTGGCTCCGAGAGAAAGGAGTCAGAACAGGTAGGAGCGTCCGGGTTCGTCAGTCGTCGGCCATTTCTGTTCATTCAAGTATCATAGGGATTATGCGCCTGCGTATCCCGCATTTGGGTCGATATTTTTTTCCTTTCACACATTCGATCTCGACCCAAATGGCTGTCTCGGAGATAGCCCCCGTCGTTGAACGCAACGGGGCAGGCCAAATTGCGCCCAAGACGAAGAAGCTGCATGGCCGAGAATTTTACAAAAGCATAGGAAGTCCGAAATACATCATTGCGCCTATGGTTGATCGATCTGAGTTCGTTAGTTTATCTCCAACCTCAGTATGGCCCCAAAAGCTAACGACCGTTGGTATTAGGCATGGCGCATGCTCACTCGCTCCTTCACGTCCCCGGAAGATAGCACACCTGTTCTCGCTTACTCTCCCATGTTACACGCTCGACTCTACCATGAAAACGCCCACTACCGCTCAACACAGTTCCAGCCCACCCGCACTGCTGCCGGCCACAAAGGCGATGACTCTTTATACCTTGACGGGAACCCCGCAATGGACCGACCACTATTTGTACAGTTCTGCGCGAACGACCCGGACGATTTCTTTCAATCAGCGCTACAAGTAGCACCCTATTGCGACGCGGTTGATCTGAATCTGGGGTGCCCCCAAGGCATCGCAAGGAGGGGGCATTATGGCGCCTTCTTACAAGAGGATTGGGATTTAATATACAATTTAATTAACCGACTACATAACGAGCTTTCGATACCAGTTACTGCCAAATTCAGAATTCAGGAATCGAAAGAGAAGACGCTGGAATATGCGAAGATGATATTGTCAGCGGGCGCCAGCATAATCACCCTCCATGGACGAACCAGGGAACAGAAAGGTCATAATACGGGATTGGCTGATTGGAGTTATATTCGATATCTTCGGGATAATCTGCCGCCAGAAACTGTCATCTTCGCGAATGGTAACAATCTAAATCATGATGATTTGGGGCGTTGTCTGGAAGCGACGGGAGCGGACGGCGTCATGAGTGCGGAGGGTAACTTAACTGACCCGTCCATCTTTAGCAAGCCTCCCTCAGTTGGCAGCGAAGGGAGGGAATACTGGCGGGGTAGAGATGGCAAAGGCGGATATCGTATTGACGCAGTATTCCGCCGTTACCTGGATATCATCTACATATATGTCCTTGAGCAACCAGTGCCAGAAAGAAAGCCTCTTTACCTACCATCGGACCCTGAGGAAGCACAATTAGAACCACCCCACTTCACAGAGAATGAGTCAAAGACTGAAGAAGGCCCGCCGAAGAAGAAGCAGAAACGAGAGAAATCAAAAACCAAGCATGCAAGCCCCGCCAGCCCGAGCCTGAAATATATGCAGGGGCATCTCTTCCAGCTCTTCCGGCCGGTTATATCCACCCACACAAATATCAGAGATGCTCTTGCGAGATCAGGACCTCATGATATGGAAACATTCGAACACACACTGTGTATTGTCGAGCAAGAAGTCAAGAAGGGTCTCAAGGAGTACGAACAGTTCCCGGAGCGCTTCGAGAAGCACCCGGACCCGAGCCTCACGGGGTCCAAGGCCATCATTGCTGAATATGGCCGCCCATTCTGGGTCTGCCAGCCACACATCCGGCCAACACCGGAAGAGGCCATGGAGCTCGGTGCGCTCCAGGCGAAGAAAAAGTGACAAACAAAACGAGCAAGAGAACAACGAGACTCGAGGGAAGGCAGATACCTTTGTCAAGCCCTTTGTGGATCCCGTCGATACACCTACGACCGCGGCCACAGACCCATTGGTGAATGGTTGAGCCAGACGGTTTTACCTGCAAATCGCACATCCCGACATTTTTTCTCTCCGATTATAGAGAACCACGTCTTAGCCCTTGACGGCATGTACATAGAGCATATATCCTGATGCATAGCGTCCAATATTAGTGTTATGATTCCATCTTACAAAGGGACGAGACTCACCCTGTCTGCTTCCCAGTAACTCATAAATCAGTGCCCGCATCACGGGTATCACAAATAGAATATTCCGCCCAACCTGGTATAGAGTAGAATACACCAACGCCTAAAAGTCCATCGCAAGCTGCGGTCCCATCTTCTCAAGATCCTCGACCTTCAGACTCAAATTAGCATAACCAGAACCCAATCCAGATGTGGAGGGGAAACAAACCTCCAAAAACCCATCCCCAACCCCACCACCCCTTGTTCCGCTCTCCGCTCTCTCAAATGCCGCCCTTGCCACAGCCTCCCTCACATAAACGTCAATATACTTCGCGACAATGGCATTCGCATCTTTCGCGATCTTCGTCTTCTCGTTCCGGAAGTGGTGATGGAGCAACCTTGTTAGAAGTTTTTGAGGAATCACTGGCTCAGAAGAAACCACGTCGTCATCGTTTGATTCTTTGTGTGTGATCTCGGCGAGGATGTAGTCTGCTTCGTCTGCAGAGTTGGAATTGGAGTTTGACGGGGAGGACGGGCGATTGCGGGCGCTGGAGGTGGAATCTGAGTCTGAGGCAGCGTCGGAGGTAGACGACGCATCGGAGGGGACAGCGGTGGGATTTGACCTTGAGGATGAGGCGAT
This sequence comes from Aspergillus lucknowensis, assembly GCF_044049455.1. Classification (NCBI taxonomy): domain Eukaryota; kingdom Fungi; phylum Ascomycota; class Eurotiomycetes; order Eurotiales; family Aspergillaceae; genus Aspergillus; species Aspergillus lucknowensis. Next base: position 155,091 of record NW_027263546.1, on the reverse strand, counting down.
CGTGTTTGGTTTGGCGCCCTTTTTAGCGGACGGTTTTTTTGTTCCTGTTGAGTGTTTGGATGGGCCGGCTGTGGTTGATGAGGCTCGGCTGGGTGGTTTGAAGGGGAGGCGTCGGCGCTTTTGTGTAGGTTGTCGTTCTGCGGGCATAATTGTGGGAGCTCGGATGCTCAATGAGATGTCCTCCTGGCCCCTTGTCTTGTGGTGTCTTGTGGTTGTGTCGACGTTTCAACGCCTCCTGCGGACATAGAAGACGCGAAGTCAGGTGACGCCTCTTCATCTGCTTTCCATGTTTGGATGATCCTTCGTTGAAGCCTGCATTATTCCTTGGAGTGTGCTCAAAACCCTTGTATTCAAGGTTTATGTGATAGTAACTTATTTGGCTAGTTCTGCAAGCCAGAAATCTACATACTCGCTTTGATGGATGGAATTCAAATCGACGACATTCGAGCAAATCCAACACATGGCCCAGCTCAAGCAGGCTCTCCAACAGGGCGGACAACAGTTATCTCCAATCCCGACTCCTCCAGAATATTCCTCGTATGAGCCCACTCCACCTTGAAGAGTCCCGAGTTAAATCGACAAGACCGTAGCTCTGCGATGCCCATATTTTCCGGACCGAACTCCTTTGACCGCAGCACATCAAGCTGGTTTTTCATGTCTACGACGGCCAGCTGCGTATTCTCCAGGATCACGTTGACGCTGCTTAAACTCCGTCCATACCCTCGGGACGTGAACAGGCATATTATCCAATGCTTCTTCCCTCGCGGCCTTTCGTAATCTCTCTTCTGGGGTGGAATTATAAGGGCAGAGCCTTCTGGCAGCCGGATCCTGCGGGAGATTTGGCCGGTGCCAGGCGGAGCTTCCGAGACCTCGAGATCTTGAGGATCCTTGAGGTAATTATCGCAATGCGATTTGTAGACTGTAAATGCGGCGGGATACTGCGATTACCAAGTCGTTAGGAGTGGCTTTTTCAGTTCAATGAACGAAAACGATATACCTTAATTCGAAATGCTTGTGCAATTCCTTTGCCCCACGACCCCTGGCAATTGCATGCGTCTGGGGAAGTCTGAGGTTACTATCGGCGCTCTTGGTCCTATACATCAATGAAAACAGAACGCGGAAGACTCACGAATCAAGGCCGTGCCATCTGGAGCATCAAAAAGGTCACCTTCTGCTTCTCTTATATTGCTTGCAGTAATATTCGAATCCATATCGTAGCGTTGATGTGTGAGGTTGCTTCCAAAACGTCCTTGTAGTTGATTTAGATGGGTGAGCGAAAGTCGAAGAGGATGTGGACGGAGGTGCAGGTGGTGAATGGATACCATCACCATCACGGACGGATGAGTCAAAGTTGTCCGAAGCATATCAGCCAAGCTTCGCTTGTTGCGTAATTGCTGAAAAGAGAAACTCCAACTCGCAAATTTATACTTGCAGCCGTTGAGGAGGCCTGTGCTTTTACGAAGCCGCCTCGCCCAATGACGGTAAAGGATGCAACATCTTGAATTGGCGCTGCCTCGAGCATCTTGATATATGCATGCAATTAGTCCCGGCGTGCATCCAAGCTAATACTTGAGCTCATGGACGACTGAGAAGAGCTAGAGAGTGTGAATCCTTAATCATACAGGGTCACAGAATAGGCAATAATGAGACGTCAGAAAAGACGGAACCTAGGCACTTGATGCATACTAAAACTTTAACTTGAAGTCCGAGTCGCTCATGGCCGATATATCGCCTCGAATCATCAACATATAGAGGCATGAGCCTTTTGGGATACCAGTACTTGATTTCAACATGCACGGGCGAAGATGACCGGTTCGGCAACCAGATTAGGTGGATGTCAACATGAGCATTTACGCATTATCGTCCGACCTTCCCGAGTTTTCCGGTGCTCGGCGGGAAACAAAGAGTCGCAGGGTCTTTGAAGACCTCGCAGGCCGTGAATTGCCCCTTTCCAAAGGAGGAGCAGCGTCTTCTGATCCCGAGATTGTACCTGGCTTTTCGCTCGGATGGTCGCTTCCCACAGCCCATGAAGAGGTTGTGGTGACAGATAGAGGTGCGCTCACACCACTGCTAGACTTCTTCCTCCTACTCAATGACTGAGAGAGTGACTTGAAGATTCCAGGCTCCCGATCATGAGTCTCTCGTTCTAGGCGAGCAATTTCACCCATCATCGTTGTGCTATTAGTTGCCATGTTTTCCTCGGCAACTGGGATATAGAGAATGACTCCTCGGGCCGGGGTAATATGTATAATCTCTTGAAGCGCTGCTTGAATGAGTATTGTGCTGCGAAGATTGGTGATCGGGGCGATGAGATAGGGCAACGCAAATATTTTCATGGTGTATGCCGGGAGTGCCGTATTACCGAATCGAAGACACGAGCCTTGCTGAATGGTGACTACCATGAACGACTCAGATCTCTGGTAAATTTGCGCCATTCGTGCAGTAATGCTAGAGATGATGGAATCCTCGTCTTTAACCTTGAGACTGTCTCAGCCTGGGGCTCCGCAGTTGTGTTTGTGACAAAGACGACGGCTCAGAACTTACCGTTATATTCGTCTGAATCTCGACCACAACGAGAGACTCCTGGCTTATGCGAGCTCTCGGAGAAATCCAGGGGCTCCGCGTATTATAAGCGTCCTCAAAATACTGACTCTTTGCTCGATTCAACGGCCTCTCGTCTGCACTACTCTTATGCGCCGCACGCGCGGATCTGCCATCCTTTAGGTCACCGCGATTCAGATTGGGGACCGAACCGTCATCATCCTCTTCCTTTTCTTCGAAGAACATGGACGGTTTAACTGGAGCTCGATTCAACCTGCTCTGTTTGAGTGTTGCCTCAGAGACACTCTGCGATGTGAAGGCGTGAAATGAGATCGGAGACTCGAGAACTGGAACGGTTGGGGAAAAATCGGAAGAAGAGGTCGAAGAGATATTTTGCCGTCTTCTCAGCAGCGAGAAATCGATCCGATGGTGACGCCGAGACATTTTGCTGTGTGTCGTCAGGGACGGATCGCTAAGATAGGCAAGACAGAGCGTGCCTGCAAGGGAAACAGAAGTTAGAATGCCTCCGAAAAGGATACTTTAGAAATAACTGGCGCTGCTCGTATGTTAGATACTTGGTCGCTCCAAGACCTCATTTTATACGGTACGCGGCCATCATGTTGATGTCCTTACCTGAGGAAGGAGCACCCCATAACTCACTCTGGAAGTCGTGCTCGTGAAGCAAACCTGAGAGCAACTTGGAAAGAGCATACTCGCAGTAAACCCGGTTCAACTGGAATGCATTCAATTGAGAAATGCTACCGAGGTAGATAAATGGCCAGAGGCAGAGTTCCCACTCATGAATACCTTGTCAATCCTCCGTTTCCTATCCCACATGATCTCCGAGTCGGATTGCCGCTTGAAGTAAAGAATGCGATGCTGAGGAATAAATTCCTCGTGCGTCAACTCTTCCTGCCGGGAACTGAGGCTTGCCTCCATGCAACCTTTAAATCGATCCTCATAGCCGATGATAAAGTTCGTACTATAGTAATTTTCATCCCAAAATAAGGCGATTCAGTAAATCTAGGACAACGTGATTAGGATGATAATTCAGTCCTCGATTTAAGCGCCAAATACCAGTACAACTTCGGAGATTATCCTATGAATGCGGTTCGATATCCATTATGAGCTTCGCCAGGAGTGACCTCCTTTTACGAACCCAAACTTTGCTTGGCCTTAAGGATCTGTTTGTTGTTCGCCATAGTCGACTGCACATGAAAGAAGCTCGACTTTGCATGCTGATTCATTCACGAGTTCAGATGATGAGAATGTCAAGCGATGGCGCCGAGGAACGAAGCATCTTCGGAGCATCGTGAAAATATGTTTCTCCCAGACGCATGATTCTTCGGAGAATAACATGGGTCTCATGTCTTCTCCGCAATCATTGACGTCCAGCATGTGGCACAAGAGAAAGCCCTGTGAGTCAGTCATGGTGTTTGGTGAGCAAGGCTGCCATCAGTGAGCATCAAAAGTGCCCTCCATTCAGGAACAAGTGCTCATTGGAAAACAGATTGAACACAACAAGTGAGATGTGTCATTTCTGAGTCAAGGAGAAATAGATTTGGTCTTATTCATGAGCATTCGTGAGTTCAAGATGAGCGAAACATGGACATGACAGAGCAACACCATCCTCTTGGTGCCTTGGGTCTTGGCGCTCCCTTGGGTCGAAGTTGGTTTGCGTGCCAAAAATTTCCCCTCGCGCCACGCGACGCGTGCCAGAACAGACGACCACCAACGTTCAACTCTTCTGGTTGAGCTTGGTAATGGATCAATTGACAACTCAACACAATGGACGATCTTACAACCTCTCTGCTCACAGAGCATATGAGCTACACGCCTTTGGTTCGTATGCGAAAAGCGAATCGGCTGTCCCATGTGACTGGTAGCTAACGCGACCACAGTCACTCATAGATGATATTATAAATTCAATCAACAATTTGATTTATCAGGCAATCTCCAGTCTCGAGGGAGGGCTACTTTCGACACCTCCCGAGCGACTGGGATTCTCTCATTCCAACAATGGTTCGACAATCCCCGACACTGACGAAGATGGAAACGTTGTCTATCCGGAAGCGCAGCTGGAGATTGAGAATGGACTACACCAGCTGGAAACCCTGCTCGAAGCGACAGTCGATAAGGCCTTCGATAAATTCGAAATCTTCGTGTTGCGTAACATCTTCAGGGTTCCCGATGACCTAATGGGATGGATCAGGCTTAAGCATTACGAGGTACGAATTTTCGCCTCTTGCGATTGCTTTCTCCTTCTAATTCTGACCCCCTCGCCTCGCAGAATATCTCCCTGAAGCCTTCACCCGACGCGCCGACTCCCGAGACGATTCTCGCACTACGTCAGAAACTGCAAGAAACGAAGAAACTGAATCGAGCACTCAAGCAGGAGAGCGCGAGGAACGAAGTCTTAATTTCCCAACTGAGGACGGTTCTATCGGCGGCCCAAACTGCGGATCCCGCGGACAATTCCAAAGTCGAGGGTAAAATTGCGGGTAACCCAGTTGGTGAGAGGAAGAACTTGGACCTTACCTTTTTAATGTCGAGCCCGGCTGCTCGGAAATTACGAGTCGGTGTTGTGACGGGGTCAAATACCCAGCACACGCCTTTGACTACTAATACCACATTCATCTTATCTCAACTTCCTGCGCTACAATCGATGCTGAACGATCTGCGTCCCAAGTTGGCCAGCCTACCGAAATCCGAAGATGCCAGCAACAAGGAATCGAAGTCTGATGAGAGACGGGATTATATCGACAGCAGAGTTAGACTTCACCTTGAGCGGTCTGGACAGTTGCCAGTTGGCAGCGACGGCAACCCCGCAATTGTTGGGCGGAGGTTGGATATCTCTGAAGCGCAAGCACTTGAAGCTGTCGCTGGTATGCTTACCCAGACAGCCGAAAAGGACGACTAAGTTAAACGAATAAAGACATTCTTTCCAACGTCATTATGGATTGGTATTAAGGTTGAACGACAATATTGCTCCGATTACGTCGACCAAATTACGCTCCATGTCTGCTGGTCCCTTCTGAAAGGAACTACATCCACCTTGTCCGACTTGAGGATGTTTACAACCTTTTCATCTTTCTTTTCAAGGGTGATAAACTCCTTTTTCTCGCCTTCAAGACCGTAGAATGCGCGGCCGAATTTGCTCATGAAACCCTCGATGATCTCAGGAGTGATGTCTTCCTCTTTCAGGACGCCATTTTGACAAGCCTGCTCGAACGCGTCAACCACAAGTTGGGTTGTATATGGCTGAGTAAATACACCTGCAGCGATCTTTTCCCCTCCTCGTTTAGATGCTGCAGGATGAGGTGCACTATCAGACCCGAAAAAGAATTTGGGGTTTCCGGAAGCCGCTGCGCGCAAAAGGGCATCACGGTCAGCAGGTGTCTTGGCGACTGGCTTGCAGAAGCAGAAAGGGTCCCCTGCCCAGGAATCAATGATGATAGAGAGATGGTGAGCGGTTACTATAATCCAAAAATGGTTAGACCTGAAAAGATGGGGAAATGGTTGAGGTAATGGGATTACTTGTTCCTGCGACGGTTGGCCCGCATTGCTTGACAGCCTCTACTGCCGCTGCTGTGGTACAGTGTTCGAGGATGATCCGAAGCTTTGGAAATTTCTCATGCAGCTGTTTGAGGGTCGGAAGGAAGCGCTCTTCCGCTGACAGGACAGTCACATCACCTTGCGAAGGCACTTCTCCGTGAAGATTAAGGATCATGTCCTGACGTTCCATCTCCGCAAAGACGGCGTAGAACGCAGCATAATCGACGACGCCAGCAGAGGAATTGGTTGTTACACCTGCTGGGTAACTCTTGACGCCGGTGATACCTCGTTTCTTGGCTTCAATGATGGTTTCGGGGGTGATAGTCTCGTGAAGGTAAAGAGACATGAGGAAATTTACATTCGGCTCAATGGCCTGTAAACGCTCCCTGTACTGGAGCGCGCGGTCGACTGTAGTCACCGGGGGTACGAGATTTGGCTGTGTCATCTTAATTGGAGCTCTTTGAATGAATTGGGTTTTCTCTGATCTCCTTACCATGACAAAAACAGTGTTCACGCCACCTTTTCGAATGGTGGGAGTTACCAGCTCCATCATGTCACCATTGCGAAGATGGACTGAATGATCGTCAGCTTCTCAAACCGATCGTACAATCGCCAATTGATCGTGTTGAATGAACGCACCATGAAAATCGGCCGATGCGGGGAGCCTGGCCCCTTGGAGCTTTGAGAGCGGCATTGTACAGTCGCGGCCTTCGAGAAGAAATTAACTCTCAAGATGCTCAGAACCGGAAAAAAAAACCAGTCAGCCGGAGATAACTAGAAGCCAATGCCTTTACCTTGACGGTGCCCCGGCTTCTTCCTGATTGCAGTCTTGTCGTTCTCTTTTCTTCTTCCCCGCCAATTTTTCTCTATCGCAAATCCGTAGTCGGGCGCTGATTGGCTCACGTCATGTGTGCGAATGGAGCCGAAGCTCGTCCTTCAATTGACATCGATCGATTCATTGACAACGTTCCCACCTCTCTAAAGAGAAGCGGACGTCCTCGTTTATTCAAGACCAGGCTACTTTCTTGCCCATGCTGGATGGGAAATGACTTGGGGGAATAGCCCACCCGCACCACAGCTTCTCTATCGTTTGGTATCCTGTTGTAGCCGCCCAGCTGCTCTCTGGGCCGCCCGATCACCAACACCGAACCAATTGACGAACAGCGTCAGCACCCTGCGTGAGACGTGAGAAATGGGTCAAGCAGGTCAAGTGCACCTTTTCTTCAAGCCTTGTTCCCTATTCGTCAGCCCTCTCCTGCACCTTTCTGGATCGATAAGCGCCCTGACGGACAGGTTTAGAAACTACCCTGCGCAATGCCATCCTGAAGATACCAACCGCTGAGGGAAAGGATCGCTGCCGGATCTTGACAATGATGGGTGGCCCGATGAGCATGGGCCTGCTCATGGAGGCGGCTACAGAGCTACTCTCAGTGGCTTTCAGCATGAGATATCCCAGACCCATTGTTTCCTGAAAATAAACCTTCAATCTCTTGGAAACCAAGCGGTTGGAGTAAAGAGTTTGAGCCCTCCATCTCGGTGTGGTGCTCAAATACTTAACAGCCGGTCTTCTTTCTTCCATGTCTTAATCTTTTTCACTTTTTGCAGCTGCATAATATTCCCCTCTTTTCCTACTTCTCCCCTCTTTTGTTCGGTTACAACACTTCATTCTAGTCTTCTGGTAAGACGTACGCTTCGTATTCTCTCTTTCAAAGTGCCGTTGATCGGGCTTTTTGCTTTCAGTCCCTCCTTCCAGGTTGTTACTTGATAGACCAAGTTTTTACTCCATACCCTTTTTTACATCCATCAACATGAGTCCTGCAGCGTCGTTGAATGGTTCTTACCATGCATCTTGTGCATCCGATGAGGAAGAGTCGAGCTTCCTGAAGCGGATCCGTCTGCTCCATTGGGTACGACTCGGACTTGCATTTCTCGCTTTAGCCATTTCTGTCTCGATAATAGCTTGCGAAGCGGTGCCTTATCGACATTACCGGAATACATCCTCATATGAGGCCGTCGGGCTATACCTTTGGCCTTTGAACTTGGACCTGCGCCCAACCATCGCCGTTTTAGCATGTGGCAGTGTGATTACGTTTCTCAGCTTATTCTTCATTGTTATTGCTCTCCTGCCTTCGGTATGTCCCGGTACTCAGCTTAATTAACTCTCGCTGACTGTAGTCTAGCCCCATTCGCATATTAGACGAGTGAACATGGCTGCGGTCGCCACCTCGGCCTCTGGGTTCATCACAGCACTGGTGGGACTTATATTTGCTATCCACCTGCCCGGGTCATCCTACCCCGATAATTTCAGCGACGTTGAAACTCTCGACTCCTGGACCTGCAAGTGGAAGGTCTCGCATGATCTGCCGTCGGGCTTCTCCAGTGACAATCTGACGGTCTCACCTGCGCCGGCCCAATTTGCCAGAGACTGTTCAGCCACTTATGCGGCGTTCATCCTGCTAGGCTTCCTTATCGGACTTGAGATCATCATGGGCGTTGCCGCCGGGCTGGGCACATGGCTCGAATTGAGTGTTGCTAAGCAGAGGGGACAAGACCAGTATCATCTTGAGAAGATCGAAACCACCTTCAAGTACAATAGGTGAGATGGATGCCATTTTGTGAGCTGAAGAAAGAGAGCTCTGGAGTAGGCTTGGGATCACGCAGAGAATCGTCGCATGCGATCGTGGAGACCGGTAACCTTTAATGTACTTAGGCTATGAGGACGCTTGACGCTGCCATGAGCTTTTCCCCATCCCGAAGATTTGTATGTACTGTTCGATAATTCTTCATCTCGCTCCTGTGAAAATGATAGTAATGTACCAATTTGTGGTATCCGCATCGACAGAGAAATTTGACGGTACGGATCATGCAATCGAAAAGCAAAGGTTTCATATTGAGGAGAGTCTTTCGGCTTTTGTCTCCCAAGACAACGGAAAGTTGATTACATAATCTTGAAACCGCACCGCCCGGCAAAATAACTTATTTCAGAGGGACGCAGAGTTGCAATCTGAGAGCTTCAATCTCTAAGAAATACATTTTGAGGATCATGCCTACGGACCCAGCAGCTACCATGGCTGACCCAGACCTCGAAATTGACGAAGATCAATACGACTCCGCCGAAGATGAAGACTTCACTCTCGATCAAGCGGTCGCCGACGAGGATGATGCGGAGCTCTCATCCTCAGACGAGGAGGCGGCGGCGGCAGAGCCGGCGGCGAAGAGGAGAAAGGCAAATAAGGAAACAACGGAGCCCTCAGCCCTGGAAGCTGAGGAGCTAGATTCCGGCGATGAGGCGATGATCCGCATGGCGAAGGAAAAGAAACAAAAGCGTGGAGGGAAGAAGTCTTCCGATGATGAAGAGCTGGACTTTGAAGAGGATAAGGAAGAGGCGCCGGGAGGATTCGTGAGGACGCGCGCCATGAAGATGCGAATGTATGGGCCTCCTTTGTCCTTTCCTTCTCTCAGTTCATCTACGTAGGCGGCTCTGACAGTGCTCTCAGACAGGAAGAGCGGAAACCGCTCGCGAAAATCGACGGTGCCACGATCGATGTGGATGCTGTTTGGGCTCAGATGAACGCTCCAGACTCAGGCCCAGGACTAGCACCATCGCGGGCAGCGCAGACGAGGGAAGCAGCGGCGACCAACGGCGGCAAGGACGAAGACATCGAGGTGCGCGATCAAGAGGAATCCGCGCAATCAAATGTGGTCCAAGAAAAGCAGTCGCAAAAACGGCATCTCGGCGAAATGGTCAAAATCAAGCGCACCTACAAATTTGCCGGTGAGATGATTACAGAAGAGAAACTCGTCCCTAGAGACTCCGCCGAAGCGAAGCTCTTCCTCTCCGGCGGCCAGGATGGTGAACTTATAACAGCAACCGAAGAGGACATGGTGAATGGAAACACACTTGTTAAACTTCGCCGTCCACTCCGCAAAGTCTCACGTTTTGATCCTAACCCCACGGGGTCAATCAAGAAGAGCTGGGAGAAACAACCACTCGCGGAAGCTGGTCAAGCGGACAACGCGCGCGGTCCGAAGATCAATACCGTCGAGAAATCGCGGCTAGATTGGGCTGCTTACGTGGATCGTGCTGGTATCAGCGATGAACTTAGGGTTCATAGCAAAGCTAAGGAGGGTTTCCTTGGCCGTATGGACTTCTTGGATCGGGTTGACGCCAAGAGGGAAGAAGAGAGAAGGAATGCTCGGCTGAAGGGGCTATAAATGACGAATTGGGGTGTTTCACTCACCAGAGACCCATGACATATTGACTTAATCAGGGAAGACTTCGCCGGGATACACCTTGAAGCGAATGCGTTACCCGTTCTCCCCACCCTGGCCCAACCGGACGCCAGGCTGCCCTACATTCGGGGTCGTTCAGAGAGTTACAACGGCCCCGTCCACACCGCACGCCCCTGCCGCATCCAAATCTTGCGGGGCGCCGGTCTAGCGCCCCGAGAGCTTCCGTTGCTATGCCTACAGCCGGGAATCCTCTTCTTGCGGCGGGAATTACGAGGGCTATACCGGGCAAGTTGCTGCTGACGCGTCGTGCTGCCACCACACCGTTGGCGAAGTACGTATACGGTTACAGACGAAGATGAAGTAGCATCATAGCTGGAAGAAACTGGCCATATGAGATCCCTTCTATGAACGAATGTATGTCGAAGATAATTTCAAAACGGCGAAATCCAGTCCTGCCACACCGGTTACGTTCACCATGTTCATACAACTGCCAAAGCGCTCAGCGTTTCAGCCCTTAGAAGAAAGTCCTAGACTTCCTCACGACGCGAGAAGGGGCAGCGTGCCGGCGGCCGATAGGAGAGGTAGAGTTAGAAGAGTTGGACTTCGGAATGTACTTAATACCGGAGTCAGGGCAGTTAGACTCCGTAACTAGAGATGCGAATGGCGTTAGCTACACGATAACTTCTAAGTTTGGACGTGTAGGCTTACGCTTCTCAGCAGGATCGAACTCGCCGGTGATCAAGTTGCCCTTGACGTAGTAGAAGTACCACGCCTCGTTCAGGTTGTCACCGTCGCAGCCGACATAAGGCGCGAAGTCGTTGTGGATGGCGGCGAGGGCATCATGGATTTCATCGAGCGCATATGTCTTGGAATTGGAGGGGGTGATGCCTGCATCGGAGAGGGCCTGTAAAGGATGAGAGACTAGTCATTAAGGTTTCGTGCTGCAGCGCCATACCTGGTAGGTGTCGAGAGTCTTGAAAAGGTCAACAGCCCTCTGGAGATAGTCACCAACTTCCTCCTGGGGAGTGTAGTCGGTGTAGCAGTCAGGTTCGATAGTGTTAATGCAGGTCCCGTGCTTGTTCCACTCGTGCTCCCAGAAGGATTCGTCATCTCCACCGTTGTCCTTCCAGTACTCGTTCATGTAAGAGAGGAGCTCGGTACGGCCCTGTTCCTCGAGAATGGAAGTGATGTTGGAGTACTCGCGCGATTCGTCGCAGAATTCCTCATACGTGCCGTCGCAGTTGTCCGGCCTAGTCGCAGGTCAGGAGCAGGCTCACAAGGAAAGGGGCAGCTTAGAAACTTACCAAAGTCCGTGAAGGGTCCAGGAGTCACTAGGACCAAGGGAAGGGTCATAATCCCAGAATTGGGTCAGAAGGAGGGCTCCTCCGGGAGTGTTGAAGCAGCAGGAAGGCTCAGTGCTGGAGCTGGAGCAGCTCAGAGGGCTGTCGGTGGGACAGGTCTCAGCATCGGCCAGTACGCTTGTGGCGAATTGTGTGGCGGACAGGGCTAGTACGCCGGCAGATGCGACTGATTTGAAGGACATTGTAGGAGGATTCGAAGCTGTGAGGAGAAATTGGAGCTTGAAGCCGAAAACCATCAGAGGCAGCGGCGACCACATCGATCTTATATTGTCCCCGGGGGAGTTGCCAGGAAAGGAAAAACTCGAGAAGAACAGAACAATGGGAGGCCACTTGACACTCCAACCTCGTACCTGGCGAGCCGAATCCATCGGCCTGCTCCGCATCGGCTGGAGATGGAGGGCACATGTGCTGATAAGAGAGTGCTGATTTGGCCATGGGATCGTCCAACATCGGAGATCAGATTATCCACTAACAATCAAACCTCAGCGCCGAGAACTGCATCTGCTGTCCAGCAGGCATGAAGCACAAGCCTGGCTTTCGGAAAAGCCAATTAGGCGCTGCGGGCGGGGGCTGCAGAGAGCGCCCTGGCGACGATCCTCCGAGAGGGATGGGCCTTCACGCCGTCAGAGACGGTGTCAGGGTCACGTCGTCTGTATCGGAACGTTGCATCGTCTGTTGCGTCCATTCAGATTCCTGGATCCTCTCTTATGATAGGAGAGCCGATCTCAGGCACCGGCTCCATGAAACAAATTTTGCCTGTCGGACTTAACCTTGAGAGAACAAATCAGATCACTTCGCCAGTGTTCAGAACTGGTCGTCATTGTCCCTAAAGCTCAATGTCCTTTTGAGTGTTTTTGCGACTGTCGACGAGAAAAAAGATCGTCACCTTCGAAAGATCTTCGACGCAAAAACACGATCGCGAAATATACGAAGTTCATCGATTTGAGCATGCTGACTTCGCGAATAGCCACCAGAAGCGGGAAAGCCGCTTTCGATGTAACCAAGATCATCACTTCGTATTGACTTCGCATCCAATATCAGACCAGCAAAAGGGCATGTGTCATGCACGGCAGACAAGGCGAGGAGCGGTGCGTGAGGGGGCAAAATGGGCCTCAGCTTTGGGACTCGACAACCACAAGCCTTTAATTCTTGAGCGATCGGATGTGCGCTGTGGAGTGGGCACGACGCTCTCGATGGCCAGCGTTGTTGCCACGATAGTTCAGTTGGTCATGAAGAGACGAAGAACGATGATTCTTGCAAGCATGGAGAGATGCTCCTGAGCCTGCATGTGTCAAGTGACGCTCGTGCCTCAGGCTGCCTCCCAATCGATTTTCGAATGCTTCGGATCTTTCCCTGTTCCTCGTCTTCTCTCCTCCATCAATGCTCTTCCTTTGATGCTGTGAGTCATTATTGTCTGACTGGGTACCGGCTGACACGTCATGGGGTCATGGAAAGAACCCTTCGTTTCCATGCACAATTCCTCGAACCTCACGCTTTGAGTGCTGGGTATTTAATGAACAATGTCCCCGTTTTCTTGAAGCCAAGCAGCGCTGCTTTCGAAGTTCAGGGTATCCCCAAACTTCACACCCATGGAAAATCCTACCAAATTCCGCATCGTTTCAGCTGAGACGGCAGAACATATCGCTACTGCAAGGGACCTTTTCAAAGCCTACGTCGAATGGCTAAACATCGACCTTACCTACCAAAGCTTCCAGTCGGAATTGGATTCTCTCCCCGGAAAGTACGCGGCGCCTCATGGAGACATTCTTCTTGCCTACAGCGCCGACAATACACCGCTTGGTTGTGTCGCCGTACGGCCCCTGTTCGATAAGAGCATGAATCCCGGGGACGCGACTAGCAAGAGATACTGCGAGATGAAGCGATTGTACGTTGCTCCAGAAGCGCGCGGCATGGGCCTCGGCAAGGCCCTGGTGACTGCCATTGTCCAGCGCGCAAAAGACCTAGCATACCATGAGATGAGACTAGATACGCTCCCTTTCATGCAGGGTGCGATCCAGTTGTATGCACGGATGGGGTTCGTTGAAATACATCGATACTATGAGACTCCCCTCGAGGACACGGTTTTTCTAGGTCTCGACCTGACAAGATAGATGCAGTTCAATCATTGAGACTGAGAACACGCAACATATACCATGAAGGTCCCCACATCCCATCTCATATTCTTTGTCTCTAGACTCAGACTGTTGAGCTTGAATTTGTTCTCGGAGCACCCATGGCAGTTTTGATACCTCGTGCCGAAAAGGAGGTCATCATAGTCGGAGGACAAACGATATGCCAATTTGGGGGGGGGGGTGAAGGAGAGCATGCACATAAACAGGCTCTGAATTAACATTCATGACTCTGTCTGTGTATCTTATAGATGGAAGGTCGCGACTGGAGGTTGTCGAGGGAGAAGTTGAAGATGACACAAGCCTGAAACGCTCTTGGGAGAAACGGAGAGTTTGAATACTCCGCAGTCATAGACACCTCACCTGGCATCCCAGGCACCTTTCCACTATAGGACTAGCGTGATTAGGGACCAAAGCATCTTGGCTTTAAGCCTGTTGGAATCCTGGAGAACTGTCAAGTGTCAGCAAGAGTGCAGCCTGTCTCAATGCATATCTCAATACGCCTCGCAGATTTGCGATCTGCTGGCTTTCGAAACTGGCTTGTGCTGACGGATGTTGACCCAGTTGAGAGCATCCAAGCCACAAAGGATGGCGACCTATCCACCCAGTCATCACTATCTCATGGCGGCATATCAGTAATCCAAACGCCTTCCTAGGGGGCTCTTCCGAGGTGGCCCTCCGCACCGAGGCCAGAACTGCTCTACACAATGCCAAATTCAAGGATCGACCAAGCCAGGATAATTACTGGTTATACCGCAAGAGGAGCTGATAGCATCATTCTTCAAAGAGCACAGAAATCAACCAACTGTGGTTCCATTTTATGTCTCCATTTATCTTAGAAGTGACTCAGCTAGCTTTCATACTCTAGCATGAATTTTCTTCATCAGCACAGCACGTGGGTTTCTACGCCATCAAGAGAGAAATATGGACAGAGACATAGAAAACGGCAGCATTGCGCTGACGGGCAATAGTATGGTCAACCTATATTTACTGAGCAGTCGATTTGTTGCAGGTGAGGACGAAGGCAAATCGTCTTGGAATGATAAAACTGGCGGCACGAAGCTTCAACCGGCGTCACAACCAACGCCGCAGACAGCATCTCTAGGCAGCGCAGAGAAGCCCTTCCATCCTCGTTAACTTCGATAGATCTAATAATGCGCTTAACTCTAAGAATTAGCCGGCAATAAAGGAGTTCGTCCCGGATGCATCGTGACGCCCTTTAGGAAACCAAGCTGATTTTGAGATTTAGATTCTCATTTTCGCTTCTATTAGTATAGCTATCACATTCGCCGTAACCAGTAGCATCTTCCCGGCCATTATTCCACCGCTAATGACCGCGTACGAGATATCTCGAGAAGTAGGAGCCTTCGGGGTTCCTTATATGTCCCAGGATTCGCAACCGGCCCCGTCGTCTGGGCGTCGTTCTCAGAGCTCAAGGGAGACACACGCCTTTCCTGACGAGCATGTTCTGCTTCAGTATATTCATCTTTGCTACGGCCGCATCCAAAGACATTCAGTCTATTCTCATATGCCCCCTCTTTGCTGGATTTTCCGCGACTTGTACCTTGTCCCTTTCCGGCGCCATCTCTAGCGATATGCTGAGAAGTGATATCTTTATGATTAGCATGCTTGGCTTTGTCCTTACAGTCTTCACAGGCCCGCTCCTGGGCCCTCTTATTGGCGGCTTTACGATCATGGATGGGCGTCTTGGCTGGACGTGGACTCATTAACATTTCGGGTATCTTCGGCATGGTCTAATTCGCTTACCTCTTCCTCCTGCTCGGCGAAACGTACGCATCTAGTCGCTAAAGCCATACAACTGCGTCGCAGGACTAAGAACTGGGCCATCCATGCAAAGCACGAGGAAATTGAACTTGGCTTCGACGCAAGCGTTCAAGAGTATCTAGCCATACCACTCAAGATGCTGGCTTTGAACTTTATCACACCGCGCATGTGTCTCCTCGGTTCTTTTGTCTACGCTTGCTCTATCCCTCTCCCCCTCATAGCAGATCCCATTATCTTCCAGCGAATCAATGGCAGGAATGCCGGCGTGGCTGGTCTCCCCCTTATCGCCGTCATCGGGAGCCAACTCATGGCGGGGCCTCTTCATGTATCTCAGACAGTCATCGATCCTCCGCAAACTGAGGGCAAACAACGGCCAGCTGCTTGCTGATTGGTTGCTGTTGACGATATTACTAGACTCCGTGGCATTTTTTGCTGTGCTTTTCAGGCTTGGATGGACTGCGTACCGGCGAGACATCCACTAGATTGTTCCCACCCTCTCAGGGCTACTCTCAGGGTTCGGCCTCATAGCTGCATTCCCGCCGTAGATTCAATATGTCCTTGCACTCAGACTGGAGCAGTAACTAGCTCGTTCTCGTTGCCTCGTTATCCATCCCCACTAGGGCTGCTTCTGCCGTCGCAGCGCGTACGTTCCTACGCTCAGTTGCTGCTTCCGGGTTTCCGCTTTTTGCGACGTATATGGTACGATAGATCAATCTTGACTATAACTTTTGCCGTATTGAATCCACACGTACTTTCTTATAGTTTGAATCACTCGGTGTTGAATGGTCATTGACACTACTATGATGCTTTGCAGCCTGCCTCGCTCCAGTCTCTATTACCCTTTATAGATACCACGCAAGGATTAGAACAAAGCGCAAGCTAGTCTTTGATAGCTACTTGGACTTGGTATCTAAAGTGTTAGCTGTTCCTTCGGCTTGGTCGTGTACAATGGAGCTAGCAGGCTATAATATGATTACACAAGCCCATGATCGGAAAGGAAATTTCTACTTAAACTGCATACGCCATGGGGTCAATTTAATTCTATCATCCTAGACAGGATGCCAGAAAGCTAGAAAGAAGCAGAAGAGCTGAGAATAAACATGATAACGAGTGCTTGGGCAAGAGCAGTCCGAGATATGGAAAAAGTGAAGATATCTCTCGTTGCCTGGTAGTATCCAGGGAAAGTGTCAAAAGACCTTGACCCTCAAGAAAACATGCGCTGGGATTCGCAATAAAGCACAAGGTATAGAATATCCCTCTGATCCCGTCTAGGGTAGAAGAGAAATAATAACCTTGCATCGAAGAGGAACTTATACTCAGGAAGATACTTTGTCTCTACGGTTTTTTCTTCATGGAGCATAGTCATCTCGATCAACTATCTATCGCTTGAAACGATCTTGCTAACCCTAAACCCCAAGCACTCGAAAGGCAAAATCGAGGTTCATACTCTCGGGCTAAGGAGAGATGTACCACTATCACACTACAATCACATTGCCTGGCGGCTGACACGCACAGCCGTCACATCCAGAGCAGAATTCAAGTCAGGTACCACGACGACAACAACAACCAGCAAGCCGCAGCAGGTACCGTTACATTGACAGCATTGTGCTCAAAACTCCCGAAGGTCTCATTCCCTCACCAAGATCATCGGTGCCAACAATAACAACTCAACTCAGACTCCCAACTGTCACCATGACGAACCCAATCTCAAATCCCACCCCACACCTGCAGGTGAGTGGAATGACTGGGGATATCCAATAGGCCGAGCTTCACCAGAACCCCCGCCCCAGTGCAACATACTCCAGAAAGAAAAAAGTGCCAACCGGGACTATCTACGTGAGTGCTAGAAAAACTTCCGAGTCAGTCATTCGCTCACCGCTGTACAAAGTGGGCAGGACGGCTGTGCCTGAATCCGGGGAGGGTCAGCATTAACCTCACACTAACTTACAAACAAGGCCTGGTATAACACCGCCAGCCTGCGCGAGGTCCGGGTTTAGCCCGGAATAGCACCGGCTATCGGCTACCCTAGACCGAGCGTGCAGCACGAGAATTCCAGCAACCAGGAACCAGGTGCATTCCAGATAGATCGGATCCATTCCAAGTGAGGTAAGCAGACTCGCTCAATGGGCGATCAGCGAAGGAGAAGTGATCGCCTTTTGTGGACGTGCTTTATTCAGGCGACGCCCGACAATTGAAGCTCTGGCCGAGGAATGTGAGTGACCTCAGGAGTGTTTCCAACTTTCTGAGTGGAGGACCTGATGCATCGCCCAATCGTCCCAGAATGGCACCCCAACTCAAGCATGAGTGGGATTCGAAGCCTCAGGCTGCTCTGTTGGTCTGATCGCCGTGATCGACGCACTTCTGCTGTGCTGAGGTTTGGCGCTGCCCGTTTCAGTCCTCCAAATGCGATCCGTCAGAAACAATCGGTTGCCATCGAATCTTCAACAAGCAACAGGCCCAGTGGTGGCTTGCTTTCTTCCTATTCTAGATTAACACGTATAATATATCTAGCTATTATTATCCTGTCCGGGGTTGACACATCGATAGATCAACTCGAAAGAAAGACAAAAAATCACTCTCAATTGTACAGAATCCGACTCCGACCCAGAGGCTCCGTTGAAGTCCGTCTGCTTCGATGCATTAGATTATTCGGCTGGGAAATCGCAACTCCCAGTCCTAGTGCACGAGAATGGGAAACCAGAACTTGAGCCAAATATAACCGGTAATGTTCTACAGATAAACAGGAGAAAAAGGAAAAGTTGGGAAGGAAACCAAGCAGGTCAAAGCAACGCCCCGGAGCATCGAATCTGCCTGAGCCGGAGGCAAAAGGAATGTTTTTTGGCATAGAATCGAGTCAGCGGGTATCATATGAGATTTCATGCAGATCAGCCCTCAAGATCTCTCTAGTCGTCCCAGGCGTCCATGCCCATGTCCCCAGCGCCGGGAATTGCGTCTTCAAGTTTGGACCCGTAGATGGGACGCCCATCCGGTGTCAGCTGTCCGCGGAAGTCAGGGTCGTAGTCGGGACTGTTTTCATCAAGTGTCGCAACGTAGCGATTGCGGCCGCCCCGTTTGCTATGGGTCTTGGTGTAGTGGGCATTGAGGTTGTCGCTTCTTGAGAAGGCACGGTGGCACCCTGGGACCCAACACACGTGCGGCTTTTCCTTTGAATGACTCTTCATATGCCTCTTTAAGTGCTCCTGTCTCTTGAAACGTCCATTGCAGCCAGGTTCTTTGCATTTGAATTGTACTTGTTTGATAATCGGTGGAAGGTTTTCCAACATCAAATTCTGCTTGGATGTCTGCCGTCGAAGCGTCTTCCTTGAGGCCACGCGGTGGGGCCTCTGGAACCCGTCTCGATAGACTGGAGACTGTTGGAAGTCATCAAGATACTCGCATGGCCCTCCAGAAACACGACTCATCGGGGTATCGGCTCCGGAACCAGTTCCGAGAGAACAAGAACGCACAGGCGTTGTGGGGCTGTGTTGTTTGAACGCACTAAGAGAGGTCGTAAACTCTGTGTACGATGGTGGTGGAGTGACTGGAGCGACTTGCGAAGGCGCAATTGTTTGTGGTGCGATCGAGTCCGTCAGCGGCATCCAGGGCATCATGTTGCTCATAGACATCGATGTCGGTACACGTTCTGGTTGATGAAATATTGACCGCGATAGACAAGGGTTTGTTGTAGATTCCGGTAGATAGGTAGCCGGTTGATAGCGATAATTGTTACGCACCATGGTTGGGTATTGATGCATACCGTTATGGTACGCAAGGCCTTGGGTGACTTGGTCATAGGTCTTCGGCGCGTCGGCAGGCAGCCACAATTGTTCCATATTCTCGTCATATCCGGACAGAAAGTCGGTCATGGGCATCCGTTCCTGCGGTTCCATGCTGCCATAAGGCAACCCTAAACTCTCCGTTGAAGCCATTCCTGCTAGACGAAAGGCACTCCGCATCGGCGTCGAGCCGCCGCCTCGCTCGTAAGTGTGATTGGGGAAAGATCCCGCTTCGTGCCAGGCTGGGGACTCCAGGGATCCGTGGCTATATACACTGGTTGGTGTAGGTGTGGGCGAATCAAGGGGCGAAAAGCTTGAGGTCATGGAGGGGCACTCGTTAGAGCCCAGGGATGAACAGTCAACTTCAACCGTAAGACGATCGGGTAGGTTGTGCTGATGTCGCATATCTTGGCTCAACTGGGCGTTGCGGTCCTTGCGCAAAGGTGCTACAACGTGCTCACCTGTCGACGCTCCGTTTAGATTAATTTCTTATTCAGTAGAAGCGCTGAAATTTGACAGTCGAGCGCAAGCAACAAGATGTTATGAAAGACAATGAGTTTGTAGAAGGAAAGAGAGCGAAGCCTATCAAGGCAATGGGGTCCTGGTAGGCAAGGACCAGTGAGGGACTTGTGAGTAAAAAGAAAAAGAGAGGCAGTCACAACGGCAGTGAAGGGCCGATGGAAAGCAATAGAGAAGGAAAGAATGAAGGAAGACCCAAGCAGGTCGGGAGGAGAAAGAGAGTGTGAGGAAAGGAAGGCCGGGGAATGGGAGTGGAGGAGGACCAGCGAGATGAAATAAACAAATCTTCAGGCGATAAATGGAGGCAGGTAAGAACAAGGTCGATCGTACTCACAGCAAGAAGTCATTACTCTTCCCCAAAGGAGCAGCGCTGACTCGAGTCAAAGCTCGAAACGAGCGAGACAGAGGGCAGAAGGAGGCCAGGAAGAGGGGCGCGTCGCGTTCCTTTCGGGGTCCTGAGCGAGGACAGGAATGCACGCTATAGAGTTCCTCGAGTAACCACCAGAGCTCCTCTGGAGGGGCCAAAGGGTCTGGACTGGAAGGGCTGGGATCCTTCAAAGAACGGTTTCCTGGGAAGCGCCAATGTCTCTGCATAAGAGAGGCGACCTGCAACCAGAGGGGCGAGAGGAACGAGGTCGAGGGGGATCAATAGATCCGCCCTTCAACGCGATATCCAGGTCCTTTGTTCCAGCCAGCACGGGAGATCGAGCGCTCAAGGGCGATCCGAAGACGCTGGGTGGAGGGGGGGCCGGTTCGTGTCTCAGATGCAGTGGAGGGATGATGTAGTTATAGATAATCAAGGTAGGTAGAGTCAGTAAGGGGATGATGATGGGCAGGAGTGAATCAACGGTGCAGGTCGACGGGTGTGGATGTCTCAGGCTAATTCAGTCTGATAAAGCTCAGGCTGCGAAGAATTGTGTCTGATGCAGGTTGAGGGACTCGGGAGATCAAATCAAGATAATATATGAATCGCGAATAAGGTGTAGCCTGGCTGCAGAAGGTCCCATTTACTGCTTCGGGCGGTTGAGAAGCAATGGTCAGGCGTGCCCCGTAGGGAGGAGAATTGAGCGAAATAAACGAAGGCTCGAGTCAGTGTGCATCCCTCACGTCTTCCTGGGGGTGGCAGAGGGTTAGATTATTTTTTTTTAATCTTCGCTTCTTTTGTATTTGCCTTGATTTTAACTCTCCTGGCTAATTTATCGCCAATACTTTGACCATTTCCTCCCCATTATCCTTTTTCCTTGCCCTCGTACGCCCAGTGGATCATCAAGCTACAACTTGAAGGAAGACCCAGTAGTATGATTGCAGACGACGGGCAGTCATCAGATATTCCCCCCATCGGACCTGCATTTCCGGATAGTCTGACTTTTCTTTCCCTGTTATTCTTATCTTCGAACTTCACAGGAACGCGCGACCCGGAAGACACCCGAACCATTCAGAAGAAGGCCGATACTGAGCGAGGGCATCGAGAGACAAAAGAATGCTCCAGACGTCAAAGAGCACATCATCAGACTCGCCTGAGACTAGTCTCCGCAGCGCTAAGAGGCGAACAGCACCTAAGCCCAGTGAAACTTTGGGCGGCGATCCTGCGGAGTAGTCTGGGGCAAATGACAAGACTAAACTGGCTAATGAAGGTAAAACTGCCGCACATACCAAGCCATTATCCATTGGTTTCTGAAGCCGTCTGGCCCGGGAGCAAACTGGGACTACTCAGAGTCCCACGATTTTCAACCTGCAGGGCCTTGAGTGATCGGCAAAGATTGACGAACAGTCTCTTGTGTGGAGATTGGAGCCTTTGGTTCGACAAATAAACGAAACTTAGCCAATGCGAGGGTCCTGGACGAAGGACGAAACTCAGCAATGATCGATTCACAGCTGGCCAGATGTTGAAAGAAGCCGAAGCACGAACGTGACGGCAATGCATCCCAGCGTAGCCCACAGAGAGGAACAAAAACGGAATTCGCCTGGCTCCATTCAATATTGTTTCCTGTGCCTTGGTAGAATATGCATAAAACGCAACCAATCGGTCGCCTGCTAGTATTACTCAAAGAAGACTGGCGATTGCTATCTGGCGGTACCTCTGGTGGGCGATCGATCACTTGGCCGTAATCTACGCACTGATGCAACTTCCAAGGCTGTGGGATCTTGACTTTTGCCTCATTCCAATTGAGTGCCAGATCTTCATTCTCGTCAACTGAGAAAGCAGACCTGAAGAATGCCCTGAAACTGCTGATCGTGAATGCGATGTCAAGATCTCGAATGATGCCACCTGCTTGGGACACGAACCACGAGCTGTTGCGCATGACTCTGTGGATATACGGATTAGTGAAGCAAGTTCGAGGATACGGGGTTTGGCGGTCGAGAGGGTGGAAACAAACTTGCCCAGGTGGTGCTTCCCGCTTGCCATTTCCATGGTTGAGTCCGGCTACTAGGTGATGTGTACTCCATTCCTCCTGGGAAGGCGTTTGTCGGGTCAGGGTCCGTGCGAACCTGGTTCCCATTGCAGGAAAGGCCATCCACTCCGGAGTAAATCGGTACCTAGTCGTAGCGTACATCGGCCGCTACTACTTTAACAGCTGAGAAGCTTCGTACCGAATCCACATCTTGATTTCGACCGGTCGATCCGGCCTCGTCCAGTGAGATCCCAGTCGCAGAATTTTTCCTTTTCCCACCTCTCCTCTTCTTCTGCTGGTCTGCCACGATGGCCACCATGCTAGAACCAAGATCTACAAGGCTGAAAATGATCGGAGACTAAGCAACGACGAGGATGAGAAACGGATCGCCGATGAGGCGGAATAGGAGAATGACGCTTGAACTTACTTTGCTAGCCTCTCTGGGTTGTTTCTCTACCCTTGGCTCTTGAGGCCCCAGCGCTGGTATGGGAGCAAGTGGCTGGTGCGTACTGTGCAACAAACTCGGGACACCGCAGTTCAGACCTCGACCCCGTTCGCACTCATCCTTTCCGGCCGAGTCCTGCGGCCCAGTTGGGGGCTGAAAAGTACCTTGCCACACCCAAGCGGGAGTTCAAAAGTACAACTCTCCCCCTCCATGAGCGATCGACGGTGTCCACTGTTTGGTATGAAGAAAAACAAGGCTGGAACAAGTCAAGGAACTCTTGGCTGGCGATCCTGGCTGAATCAAGAGCCATCAGGATCATTATAGTGTGTTAGCCTGCTGCCTTTGATGCACATCATCAGGGCTTATTTGTTAGCGCCTTCGAGGGACCCGCCAATCATAGATTCATAGCGGTGTTTGATCACTCACAGCTTTCCCCAACCTAGCACAGGCACTTCAAGGGCTCCAGGGAGTCAAGGCTCAGTTGCTAACGACAGGTGGATTGATTAAGCCCGAGCAGTCCACTCCTCCTTCCCCGCCCCTCCCCAATCCCCCCTCCCCCTTGGGGGATCCCTTAGACTATCAATTCGGCAAAGCGCGAACTCTTGAGTCCGTCGTCTCTTCCCTCTGGAATGTGGACCGGACGCCGCTTGGTCCAGTCCGAATCGGTGATGAGCAGACAAGGCACGGCATTCGCATCAGGACCAACGATATGGAGAACTTCAGCACCGCCGATGTTGCACACCGCCCCCCGCTGGAAAGACACTTGGCTCTGAGCTCTGGTCCTGTTCCCAATGGCCGCTTTGTTGTGCTATGGCGACATCAATCCCGAGGGCTATGTTCCCAATACCATTGCTAAGTCCCAGATCCTTCGTTGTCATCCGCTCGTCGAACTGACTCGGAATTCACGAAGGACACGTACGAATCTCGGCCTGAGCGTCTGACCTGTCAGGCTGGGTCAGATTCTGAGGCAACTTAGCTTCATTTAGGCCCAGATACATATCTATCGCCAAGAGCCGCTCTCTCTTCCAGAAACTGTTTTCCGGTCGCGTCTTCCCCAACGAAACGCCAACTGGATATTTCCACCGTCTTTGGGAGCTGCTTCGCCTGAACATTTGGATGAAAGTCTAGTGCGGTTTCTCCCAGGCACTCACCTAAACCACACGGCGCAAGATCTGCGGTAAGGCCGCACTGGGGCCGCTACGGAAGCGGAAAGTTCGGGCCTCTCATAATCCACTCGAAAGAGAATCCCAGCGGTGCATGCCCAAGCATTCCAGCTACTGAACCCTCCCCGATCCCACTCGTGGTGTCGCATCCAGTATCGGCATGCCGCAGATACGAAGCTGAATATGTCACAATATGTTTCTCTTTTCATCCCACCACGCACCTAGCTTCGCAGCAGCGCCAAGTTCACTATCTCCGTCAAAGTCTCAATCGGCTAGAGCAGACAACATACTTATTCATTAACCTCACCCCTCTTACGGCCATTTTCCCAGGCGGTGCTCACTAAAACCAGGGATATATGGGATTCCGCATGTCTTGACGGGTCCCAATATCAAAGCAAGAGTATCAGCATCAAAAGTCGAACCTCAGCTTTGAGGTATTCCTCACAACTTGAGTAAATACGAAGGCAAAGACTCTGAGATGAGACGTCACTTCAATCCAATCATCCAGCCATCGCCACATTGGCAAAGCCACTCCGCGGTGTGATTGGCTGACCGTCGTCTTCCTGAGCCTCCGAGTCCCTCCGGCCGTCTCATCTCGTATGTCGTCGTGCATTTTGCCGGTAGCCAGCCACTTTCAAATGGCCTAGTTCATAGTGACGACTGTGAGTATCTTTTGCCCATATCGCTGCAGCACGGGGAGGGCGCAGCAAGGGGGCCCACCGGACAATTTCCGAGCTTCTCCGCGCTTCTGGTGAGAGTGTCACCCTCCCGAAAATACGTCCGCCGGTTTACCTTCTAGCATTTCAGGCTCCCGTCAATATATTGGCATTCCAAACAGCTCCCCAGTAACGATTGTGGGGAAGCCCAATTTCCTCCAAACAGCCCATCGATGCCTGAACGCGAAAAGCTTCCAGAAGGCTCGAGGAAGTTGTTTCTGCCATCGGCTGCTGACGAAAATTCGATAGTCAGTATCAAATCTCAGCACGCGCAACGTGCGCAGACCTTGGCGCCATGAATACATCCTGTTCGTGATCCTACTTTTTTCAATGTTCCCTGCATCCGATAAGGCGGCTATCGGGAGTCTTTGCGGATTTCACGAACACCTTTCCCAATTTCTCTCTGTCCTGGCTTCTAATATGAAAGTCATCGGAAAATGGACCAGAACAGCACCCTTGCCGGAGCACAGAGGAAAATGACGCCGTAAAGCCTTACGTACCCCGAATCAAGACAACGTCCACACACAATCCCGGCAGAAAGATTCTAGTGGAGAACAATTCCCAAATCAACTCAGATTGGGAAAGATGCTCTGGCTAGCCATAGCCACATAACCTAAGGCTCATTCATAGGGGGAGTGTGCGCTAGAAATCCACCTCGCATCAAACGTCCAGAGCCCCTTTAGGTCCTTGATCGCCCCAGAGCCGCCCAAGAACCCCAGAGTCTGGATGCTCTCCGAGAATACGCGCCTTCGGATACGCGTGGCAATTCGTCGTTGCGATCCTGCTGTTATTGATACTCAGGTTGATCTAGTTCGCAAAAACCGGGCACACGATCTCACTTCTCTATTTGAGTCCCGTGTCTTCAATGATCCGTTTTCGCTTTGACCTCGTTGCGTCGCTCGTCCGAAAGCTTTACCTCTCTGCCGGTGGACCCAAACCGAGGGAACAAGGAAGGGGGGGAAGTCATCGTCCGTGATCTAGCTCATTCAAGAAAAAGGCCAGCATAGGTTCCATCTGCATTAGCCCCATGTCCCATAATTCAATCGCCACTAATGTGAAGAGGCTCATGTAGGGCACGATCGATATTATCACTTGCATTTTCCCCTATTCCATTGATCAACGAGTGTCCTAAGGCCCAAAGAAGGAGCAATAGACGCTGATATCCCCTACCCAGCCTCTAATCTGAACCCCTTGCATCCCAACACTTTCACGCTTTCCCTTGCCCCATTCCCATAGCGTCCAATAGGTGAACTGGAACCAGATACGCCACTCGCATCTTGCAGCAGTCTCATCAAACCATGCGCCAAATTTGTTGCGTTGCATGACATCGCTCTTGGGTGTGGCCAAAACCCAACGGCGCTGGTGTGACGAGTGATGATAACCATGATCCAACGCCTACCCATGCACCGGCCTAAATCTTTTCAGAGAAACTATCCCGGGTGGCTCTTAGCTTCTCTGAGGGAGCAAAACGCATTACCTCCTTCCCCACACACTAGGGGTCCGCGCGCAGAGAGTGATTAAGTTATATTTCTCTCCTTGCGGTTCCCTCCATTCCCAACGACGTCACTTTATTGTCTCCAGCTTCCACTGCATTATGCGCTTCTCGGACGCAGGGCCTTAAGGATCAGCATATTTCTGCGGCCGGGGAACAACCGGCTAGCTCTCAGCGGACCAGATATGCAATGTCTGGAATTACTTGGATGATGCGGAAACCAGATACGCATCACTGAACTTATTTAGGCTTTGTCGAGCATCCACATCCTTGATTTTTCTGGAATGTGCAGACCGTATGCAACGGGACGCTTGTCGATATGCATAACCTCTCCGTAGTGCCATTCCCCCAGCAGGTCCCTCTGATTAAAAAAAGACGCTACGCCTACAAGCGCATAGTATAATGTAACCAAGCTACATTGCCAATCACTTCCGGATTGAACCTCGTAGTATTAGCCACAAAAAAGCGTTCAGAAGGCCCTGCGTCCGAAGAGTCAAAGAAGATCCCAGCCATCCGCTGATGTTGCACATCCATCTGCCCTCCTGCACGTACAGTATCGGAGATCACTGTTGATCTGCAGATCGTTCTTTCCTCGCGGGATTCGCTTCCTATTCGTCAACTGTCTGAGGACTTTGCGCCATGACCTCAGCTTTCCGCTCAACCCTGCTCGAGTCGTTGACTTGAGGGTTGCACAGCTGCCATCAGCGTAGTACTGGAGAACGAATGGGCTGAGAACTGGAATTCGAACCGGGCTGAGAATGCGCCACGTTACAACGGTGGTCTTTGTCTCGGCGATGCGGAAAGAGGAACTCGTTCGTGACGGGGTACATGGTCGGGCGCCTCTCTCTCTCTCTCGCTCGCTCTGCCCATTTCTTAAGCAGCAGAAGCGGCGACGCAGAGGTGCATAGCCCTAATTCGTAAGCTCTGACGAAAACAACGGAGGTAGCCCACACCCCTTCAACCTTCAAGCCATGGTTAACAAGGCCCTTGGAGGACAAGATCAGTATAATCAAGAAAGGTCCAAGCCTTACCTGGACTCCGAGGCCATCTAGACTGTATTCTGGAGCACTTCAGCTCATATATCGATTTTCCTGGTTTTCTTTCTTCCGTATCTTGTACCTGAAGGTCGAGCACAGGCTTGTTTCCCAAGTGATGGATAGATGAAGGTTCCAGCTCTAGCTTCCCTCCTCTTACTGAGCTGGAAGATTCTGCAGCGTTCCAACGTGCTAGTGACCGGAAACTGTGATTATCGTGAAGGTCCTATCCCAGAGCTCGTAACCGAGGACCACCAAACCTTGGATCTCCGGCCGATAGAATTGCTGAGATACCTTATATCACCTACTTAGTCCTATTTAGTACAGCGCAATAACTGACCAATAAGCCGATTTGGCTGATCCGATAGCAACTAAACTGAGCGCCGGTTACAAAAATGGTATCAAGTCTGCTTTCTTGCTCCCTGCCCAACAAATCAATACCTGTCCCAATGATACAATTGCCCAAGGTGTAGCATAAACAAGAAAGAAGCAGCGAGGAATAAAGAGGTAGTTAGACAGAAAGAGCAAAAAGAACAAGAAGAAAAAAATGTGCAAGAACCAACTAAGATCAAGCAACAAACGCCGGCCACCCCTGTTTATCTCAAATCCCTGCTTATTGTTCCTGTACACTGCTCCCAAATGAAATAAGCAAAAAGTTCCGGTGAGAATAGAAGTAAAGAAGTATGGTGAGGGTGGGATAGAACGGGAGGATGATGTCCCATATAGCTGGGCAAAAACCCTCAGGTTCGATGGGTGGTAATAGAAAGGTGAGGACTCAAAAGTTATAGCTGTGTAAAACAAAATTGCTGCCTCCAAGCCATTAGTCGTTAACGTCAAAAAAAACCAACTCTACTTGCCCATTCCGTTCTGCATCATGTTATGCTGCTGTTGTTGTACCGCCTGGGCATGGTGCGCAGCAGCTTGGGCCTGTCGCTGCTGAACAGCAGCCATTTCAGCACGGTCACGTCGCATAATATCTTGCACGAAGCCTTTGGCAGCTTGTTCGAGGCCGACACTAAATTCCTGCGCAACTTGTGGTGGATACTGGGTGGGAGGTCCATATTGGGGCATGAGACGAGTAGCCATATCCTGCCTTAGTCTTGACAGCCGCTGCTGGTAAAGCTGGGTATACCTCTGGCTTGCATTCACTCTGGGTTGCATATTCATGTTCTGCATGTTTTGCGGTATTTGGCCGCCATTTGCTTGAGCCGCCACCATCAACATCTGCTGCTGCTGTTGCTGGGCGTTCATCTGCGTGCTGTTTTGAAGCATTTGTCCCTGTTGGGGCTGCGGCTGCTGTTGGGTTTGCGGTTGCGGTTGCGGTTGTTGTTGCTGCCGTTGTTGGTGTTGGGCCATCTGCATTTGTGCCAGCTGCGCGCGCATCAACTGAGCCTGATATGCCTGGGGGTTCTGGAACTTCTGCTGCTGGGGCTGAGGGTTCTGCTGCTGCTGTTGCTGCTGCTGCATCACCTGTTGTTGATGGTTTTGAATATTCTGCTGTGCGTGCATGTTTGCTTGCAACTGAGCAAATTGTTGTGGAGTGAGCTGACTGTGGTTGAGATGCCCTTGCTGAGCGAGCATCTGCTGTCTTTGCATCAAGAATTGTTGCTGCTGCTGTGGCGTGAGGCTCATTCCGCCACCCATGTGCGGCGTTGCCATCATAGCCTGATTCATCACAGGCGTTGCGGCCATTGATGAGCGAGGCGGGCTGGCATGGCTCATACGCTGAGTAGGCGTAGCATTGCGCATTACCGGAGTTGCTTGTGACATTGCCGGCGTTCCCTGTGTCATTTGCGGAGTACCGTGCCTGCTCTGCCCTTGCTGACTCCGAGACGATACCATGGGATGGCTCATCATATTTGGGTGCGCATGCTGTAAAGCAGAGGGGGGTCTCTGGGGGCTACCGGCGCCCTGCACAGAAGACGTCAAAGCCATGGGAACGCCGCCTTGGGTGGCCATTGCACTACTGACAAGCGGGGATGAAGTATTGAGAGGTGTTTGCTGGCGTACGACGGGCGAAGTTTGGGGTGCTTGACTGACGCCGTTGGACTGTGCCATAACGTGTCGGTTCTGTTGCTGCGCTGCAAGCTGTGCCTGCGCTTGCTGCGCCGCGATGTGTTGTCTTCTATTCTCCTCTTTAGCCTGCTCTTCAGCCTGCCGTTGCTCTGTTATGCGACGTCTTTCTCTCTCCTGCTCCTGTTGTTGTCTCTTGATCTGTTCTTGCTTCATCTTGATTTCGTGGTCGCGTTTGGCTTTCTCCTCATGTTGCATGCGGATGTTCTCCAAAGTCTTGAATCGAGAGAAACGAGGTTCGAAAGGTACTGCACCTCCAGTGTCGTCCACAGCAGCAGACTTAGGTCCTCCAGCAGCTCCCGACGAAGTGGGCTCCAGCCTCTCATCCATGATAAGCATGAACCTCTCTTCTTCGGCTGCCAGGGCTTCATCTGCTGCCAATTCTGCCACTGTGCGCTTCCTCCTCTTTGGCGAAGGAGGAGTGTCGCTGTGAAGTGGGCTCTCCAGGTATTTCAGGAGATTGTGGGCACCTTCCAAGCTATCAACAGGATCTAAGAACAGTGGTGGCGCAAGAGCTTTGGTCAACTTAGACTCGCACTCTAGGAGTTCATGCGGTTCGACGAGCATTTTCTGTCTTTTTGCCACATGTCCCCGCTCAGGCTGAGCGGATGATGCACCAGGAGATGGAGGAGCAGTTGAAGATGGTACTTGGGAACGAGACGAGGCGGACACAGTTAGCTTCGCGGCTCTTCGGTCGGGCGTTGTCGCAAGTAAGGTCAGCTCCGCCTGTAGCGACCGCGGAGTGGGATGGAGAACAGTCGTGAATACACGAGGCTTCGAGGAAGGTTGTTTCGGCTGCAAGGCCTCCCCAGCCTCCCCAGGTGTCTCCTGGGGCTGGGTATTCGGTTCTCCGCCATCTTTCGTATCCGGCTGGTTCCCAGCGGTATCTTTGCCAGTCAATTTTTCTGATGCCAATTGGTTCTGTTTCGGATATGGTACATAGGGTGATGGAGTGATATGTTCATTGTAGTTGTGAATGGAAAATGGCGTGTTACTATCGTTTGAAGAGGGAGCACTAGATTTCCGAGTTTGTGCGGATACTGATTTGTGATCGACCACCCGCACAATAAGGCAACCTGACCCGAGGTGGCCAGTTAGCAATCGATCAATCCAATAACAATTTACAATGAAAGAAGTCTCACCTTCGTAGAAGAGGACATTAGCGCGTAACAACTCCTCCATCATGTCATGCGGGACAGTACCCGCACGGATATGTTCAATGATGACCTTCATCTCTGAGTTATATGGGAAACTTCCATCTTGCTGCTCAAAGCGGAAATGCGTAGGGTGAAGGTGGAGTATAAGTGACGGAGGGAACTTTGCAAATTTCTTCAGAATATATGACGTTGTTTTAACTGCAGTGTGTATATGTCAATCAGTAAAAGCTTGACCCACATCAAATCAGAGTCCTGGCGGCACCCACCGTATGGCTCGGGTAATGCTTTCCCTGACCGGTGATCCTGATCCGAAGGCGAGGTCTTTGACATCGGCCGTTGTGACTTCGCCCCTTGGTCGCTGGGTCTCTGTGCCTCCTTCCTGGGTCGGCCCAAAGGACCCTTGACAGGAGTGTTACTCGAATTGGTGATGCCATTGACGCCATTCGTGACGGGGTGGTTTGTAGAACTCGCCGCCGCGGACTGTCCAGCCCCGGGAAGACGCTTAGATGTGGTAGGAGGAGAGGATGAAGATGGCTGAGGCTTAACACCGTTGACTCCGGTCTGGAGGAATGGCGGGGGGGGTCGCTTCATCTTAGGGGGATGAGACGTGGTTTTGGAAATCGCCGTCGCCATCTTTTCGGAGGCAATACCGGAATGAGATCCCGGTCGATGGCTTGTAGGCGCGACTTATCGGAACGTGAACTCGGGAAAGTAGGCTGAAACTGTACTCCGAAAATCGATCGTGGATGATATAACCGGGGGACGAGACATGTGGGGAGCGGAGGGCGCGGAGGGTAGCGACAAAGGGAAGGGTGGGATTTGACGCGGAGGCCTTCAAGATTGCCAAGGTCGCTAGAGAAAGGGAGTGCTGGGACCCATCGAAGACAGACGCCTGCTGAAAGCAGAGGATCCAGAGCAAGTGATCAAAGCGATGGCGACTGCGAGAAGGAGTTGATTGATGCCAAGCCAAGACGTCGTTGAAGGAGACCGTCAGGCCTGGTCAGGTGATGGCCGCTTTGGGGCTTGACATCACGTGATTTTCATCCAACTATGGGGCAATGATGGGGTTATGTAGAGCATGATGACCGAGATCAATTTCCCAGCATGCAAGAGGCGCATGTTTGTGAAGACACATATGCCACCAGGTTGGTATTTACTTTGTATTCCTTGCCATCATGCATTATTCACAGCAACACGATATTCAAGGTTCAGAAACACAAATCATCAAGCTAGGGAATCACACCATGATCATCCAGAATAAAGTAAGACAAGCAGAGAAACGCAATATAAACCTCCAAGAATAAGACTCATATCAGTAGAAGATTGTGCGTGCCGGCGCCGGGATAGTATGTTGGCCTCCACTAATCATGGCCACTGATCCTGCGTCGCCAGTCATCTCCGACACGGAGCACATCAACGACGTCGATACGCTTGCCGATCCCAGTAACGCCCTCTTTGCGCCACCATTTGTCGCTCTTATCAGCAAGCGTGGATTCGTCATCGCTATCAATCAGGCCACCGCGGCCGCCCTCATCGCCGACAACAACCACGACCTGCCTAACCCAGCCGGATATATGGTGCACGGCGCTCCCATCCACGCCCGTCAAAGACTCTTGAACGTAGACGGTATCAGGAGAAAGGTGGCGGACCAGATGTACATATCCAGTAAGCGTACTGAAAGGCATGATCATAGTGTCCTTTTCAACAATAGCCTGACCTTGTGTGTATAGCGTGTTAAATAGGGGTGTTGTGCCCTCCGGTTCCTCAACTTGTCGGGGTTCTAACGTCGAGAGATCACCGGTAGTCGCCTCGGCGGATGCGGTAGCTTCCTCATGAGCAATGTTCGAGTATGACGACGTGACAGACAACGGATTAGACGAGCTGCCTTGGTTCGGAGCATGCTTCAAGCCAGGTGCGTAAATGAGGACAAAAATCTTGGCGTCATCAGGGTTGATGTGTTCGGGAAGGTGAGAGAGAATGGACTGCAAGCGAGACTTGTTAGCACGCCGAGACATTAGTCAAACCACTGACAGCTCACACGGTGACGTACCACATGGTCGGAGATCAAATCTTCAGGGCTTAAATGCGATGATTCTGAGGATACCACAATTAAAACTGTCTTCTTCCTTTTGTCCCCTGTTGCTGGAGGACCACTGGCAATTCCACGCGTCAGAGGAAGGTCAGTCGTGGTGGGAGCGGTTGTATCTGGCTGGTTTCTTTGCTGGTCTCGGGATTGCGCCTCCTCTGACCACCGCGAATGATCTTCAAAATCGCCTCTGTTCTCCTCTCTAATTGAAGTTAGGGCACCCCCAACAAAAGCCCCCGCCGCCGCCATACCGGCAACAACCCTTTTGCTCGCTCCATCGAAGATCTGCTGCGGACTCGGCGTACGACGCAGAGCTCCCTGCATGCGAGCCACCATGCTAGCATCTTCCTGAGAATCGCCATGGATACTTGCGCCCGTCGCTCGTGCGTAGTCACCTTCGAATTCGCCGCGTGAGAATGACACCCCACTCGAACCACCAGGGGGTTGCTGCCCAATATAACGAGGGTGGTCACGATCATCTTCATCGTCTCCTTCATTGCGCTCGGTCCAGATCCAAGTGGCAACGCCAATTGCCGCAATGCCAACGGTCATCGCGAGAGGTACCCAGTACCCCATGACGGTACGCTGCCCAGACGAGCTGAAGCCGGTACCTACCCGCCGATGGCGAGCATCTTGGGAATGAGACATTGCGGTCAACGATAGGAATTACAGATGGCGCATATGCTTCAGGTCTGTCGCGATGAATTGTATTCACATCTCAAGGTCGTGGTAGGATCAATGGAATGTGGTGGGGGCTGGGATCTGACGAGAGAAAGGAGGAAGAACTATGGGGACGGCTGGGGCCTCGGGGCGGGCGACAAACATGTGGCTGGTGACGCTTTGTTTTTACCGCGGTGTTTACGGGAGCGTCGCAACTTTGTTTGTATTATTTGCATTTGGCAGCACAGCTTAGTCATTCCTACCTATCGGCACGTGAGACGGCGCTTTCGCTCGAAAAATAGTCCTCATCTTTGACTCACGATGCGCAGACAAGACGCGACAACCTTTCCAGGCTTAATCTTCGTGTTCCAGCTAGCCAGTACTGCAATTATTCTTGACGTTGATCTATGATATGAATCACGGGACTTTCACGACCAACCTCAACGATACCTCCAGCTCATCTCAATTCCTTCCCCTCATCCCCGCGGTGGCATCACAGATCAGTTACCGGGCCAGTTCACGAGTCCACAGCCGGCGCAATCGCAGCTAGATAAGGCAGATTGACTTATCGTGCCGTTCGCTCGCAATGCCACACTCCGTTCCAGTGCCCCCGACGGGGTTCCAAGCACTCATTCTCTGTGGGCCAGGCGTGTCTCTCAACACCTTTACTTCAAACCCGGAGGAATTTCCGAAGGCGTTGATTCCCGTCGCAAACCGTCCTATGGTATTCTATCCTCTAGACTGGTGCTACAGACAAGGCATAACAAGTAGGCATCGACCTTCAATTCCGTACTCCAACCACCAAGCATTCTAACAACCGTGGTCAGACATAACCCTTATTACTCCTCCTCCCAGCCAAGCTCCTCTCGAGGCCGCTCTATCACAAAATCCTCACCTCACCTCTCTTCCATCGCCTTCCCCATCCGTTCTAGCACCCACCGGCCTAACATTAACAACGGGCACCGCCGAACTGCTACGACTTCCGGAAGTCCAAGCATGTATCAAGTCAGATTTTCTCCTCCTCCCCTGCGACCTCATCTGCGACATTCCCGGAGAGTCCCTCCTCGGGGCCTGGATGGTATCTCAAAGCGCCCTTGGCGGATCAACGTTGAGTGGAGGGTGGAGCACAAACGGTCCAAAGACAATTGGGATGGGTGGTGAGGCAGTGGGGCGCCGGGGCGGCTTAGCTGTGTATTACCAAACAAAAGGGAGGGAAGAAAGTATCAAGGGTGAAGTGTCCGATTTTGTGGCCACTGCTCCTCTTGAGCGAGATGAAGCACCCGCAGTCTCCCACTCTGCGCATGAGCCAGCCGCGATCCGATTCGGGCTATCCAAGTTAGTACTCTCCATGCCAATGGATACGGTCAAAGAGAGAATGGAGGAGGACAAGGGGCTGCTTATCCGTCATTCGCTTGTGAAGAAACACGCAAAGGTGAAGATGCTGACAAGCTATCGCGACGGCCATATCTATATACTTCCATTCTGGGTCAAGGACTTTGTGCGGCTCAATGAGAAGTTTGAAAGTGTCAGTGAAGACCTTGTAGGATGGTGGGCGAAGTCAAATTGGCAGACAGGGCTGGGAACCAAGCTCCGACTCAACGAAGTTTTACAACCGTCAAGTCACAAGCATGGAGAGAGTGGAAGCGTGGACGATGAATCGCTGGAAGAGGAGATCGATATAAAGGCCATGAGTACCACCAAGGCTAGTTCTAGGGAGTGCCCCGACCCATCATCGCCCGAATCGGCCAGCGAATTCCAATTCGCCTCTCGGGTCAGAACCTCAGGCTCTGGCTCGGGCATCGAGCCGCCCAGGCCCGAAAATCTCACCATTCCCCCGATACTAGCTTACATGCATTCGTCTCTACCCTCTGCGCCTCTGATCAGGCGCGTCGACACCTCAGCCCTTCTCCTCTCTGTTTCACTCCGCCTTGCAAAGCTCGAGTCCATCGAGGAAGTCGGCCGAGTCGCCGCTTCACCCTTTGCGCACCAACAGAAAGTAGCCTACCCTGCAGGGATAGCCCAGCGATGCACGGTAACCAAGTCGGACTGTCTACTAGGCCCCAACGTCACGGTCGATGAGAAATGTGTCATCAAGGAAACCGTCATTTCCGCAAACTGCCACATAGCGAGCGGTGCCCGGTTAACCCGCTGCCTCGTCATGGACGGAGCGGTCATTGGTGAACGCTGTCAATTAACTGGATGCATTGTCGGACGCCGCAGTAAAATCGAGCGCGAGAGCGTGCTGAAGGACTGCGAGATCCAAGACGGAATGGTGGTCGAAGAGGGGACGGACGCGAAGAACGAGAAATTCATGGTGTTTGAGGGATTGGACGAGGCCGGTGAGGGTATGGATGTGTCCGAAGACTTCGGAGACGATGGCGGTGACCTGGGATTCTAGTTGATCAGGATTCCACCAGTGTTGCTCTGAGGAGTACCTAGCTATTCTTCTCTACCGATGGGATCTAATGACCTGTAAAGATAATAGACTTGACGTCGCATGACGATGAGGGTGAAAAGGTTCCAAAATTATGCTGTGAACCCCTTGCGGGAGGGAAATCTAGCACCTCTTTGTCACCAGCTTCGTCCAAATTTCCCAGGTTCATAAGGTGCCAATAGAAACCCTAGATTCCATCAAAAAGCCAGGACCAACAAGGGGGAAGCCGCCCAAATCAGATCTGATAGCGAAACCACATAGTACTCTGATGGGCCTTTGGTCCTCGAGGCTTTATCGGGACAAACTCCAAACGAGCCTTGGTTGTTCAATCCTCCCCACGGATACCGACTCCATCCTGACTGGACCAACCCAACCCCCGCTTTGCCTATTTCCAGTTCCAGCGACATGCAGATTCTACCAAGGGTCGGAAGTACGACGAGCCGCGCACGACGCCACTGATTGATGCCGTCCATCTCCGATGGAACCTTGGCTTGAAGGACAACGAGAATCATGAAAGGGAGCAAACTGTCCTTCTCTCAGAAGGTGTGTGCTCTATTTTGATCGCGAAATTCTGCCATTAAAAAGCACCGCAAGTTAGGATCCAAGCTTTATCAACATCCTGCGATTCCTACAGATCAGGACTTGCGATCCCGGATTATTATCCTTCCTTCTGCCACCGTGCCACTCGTGCTTTTGTCGTCGTGTACAAGGATCCAGACAGGGCCGCAGAACGCCCCGGCGCACAGGGAGCGTGCATTGATGGCCGGCTGGGCGCTTCCAGGGCATTCGAGCCGAATGGTTCAACGGCTGGGATGAATCGCGTCGTTCAACTTTGGGGCGTTACCAGCCATTGTCTTTTGTTTTTCGAAATTTGGATTGCGGTCGAGTCACGGTCGTGCATCTCTCTGCAGAGGTAGAACTCCAGATTAAATCATTTTCCCCGAGTAGAATCTTCAAGCGGCTGAGTTTCTCTTAACGATGATAACTCCCCCACAGGAACGCGTTGCTTGTGTTGTGTTCTGGCCCCTCAAGCTTGCCCGGAGAGACAAGACTTGTTATATTGAACAGGGGGCCAATCGCCACCGGCGCAGTCAGTGGTCAATTGCGATCATCCGATAGAGCCGATACAGGCATCATGAGTGAAGAGGTAGGACAGCGATTGAAGAGCGGTCTGAGTTTGTGGGGTAAGTCCACTTTGGCTGTGTTCTGGATCGTGGTGAAGGGACAAGACGAAGGTTCACCGATTGGGATCGAGTTAAGGTGATTGATTATTTTGAAATGGAAGTGAGCTCACACAAAGAGCGAAGAGCCCAGTCAACATCTCTTCAATCTGATAAGCTCAGCTCTGGCGTCCCGATACGAGCTTCAAAGGCAGGAAGGCCGTCGAAGACTTTGGCGGTTGCGCCCGTGCGAACTCTTGAATCGCGAGAGCCCAAGGCGATTCACCCGAGAAGATCCCTCGTCCGAGAGAACCATGTCTTTAGTTTCACAGTCAGGGTCCATCAAAGCCAATCCAACAGTGCGAGCAGGAGGACAGGACCTCAGAAGGATAACAACTCCAGGATGACGCGGGAAAAAGCGAAAAGCTGAAACGGCGGCGTTGCTTTGTCGATCACGCGGGAACTCCTTCCAAACTGTGGTTGATCTGCATGCGCGCTCCTCAGTCGAAGTCCACAATCATGGAGTTCCGAGTCCCGTGGACTTGAGCCTTGGGGACTTGGAGCTTTCGAGATGAGGCACTTCAATGAGGATGCGAATTGGGTCTGTGCTGAAATTGATATGGGTGCGATCACGTCGTTCTTCGCTGTTCCTGGCTGAGAAGAACCAAGGGACACGCCCCAAGCGCCAGCCTTGATAACCAGGAATTTGACTAATATATATTTCAGGCTTGTGGCTGCAGTCTCGAAAGAGACTATTATTGTTCACTTCAAGCTTTCTGGCTCATCCTGGTGACCCCCCCCTTTTTGTATGCATATGAAATCTACGCGGAAGGTGGCGATGGGTGCACGACCGTAGATGAGAGCCTACGATGCTTCAATCAGAGGTGTCTGGCAGATGCAATTGTTGATAATGGTGACGCCGCATGGAGTATGTACGTGGGGAGCAGTGACGACCCTGTTCGATCAATGATAGGCAATTCTGAGTCTGTCTTGCCGAAGCTCAGCTGCGCCGAGAAGCATCCAGCCTTGCAGTGGCGGACAATTCTGTGGTAACACGAGTCGTGCTTCACAGCCAGGTGGACATGGAGCAGTTTAGAACACAAGCTCCGTCTCCGCCGGGTTGGAACATGGATTGATTAGGTTAACTTACCCCATCGAGGAACAGTCAGATCCATGGAACCAAACCACGGGAAATTCCCAGGGGTTGCAGGAGTTTGGGTTGTTATGACCTCAGAACCTCCCTTGCCGAACGGTGAACCGTGGGAATGCGTGAGATTCTTCTCGTTCTTCAAGGGTGAAGCGGGAGTTGTTCTAGAAAAAGAATCGCGAGGATGGAGAATTGTTGCGCCTTCGATGTCAGGCTGGCGGTCTGAAACGAGTCATGGGAATTTGATGAGGAAGATCCGGAGCTATGATCTACGCTCTAATCGCATTGTATCTGTTTCAGTATTCGGGCAGAACACCCTTGGTTCCGGTTGAGCGCTCATTTTGCCTCAGAGATGGTCCAAGGCTTCAAACTGCGAGGACGAGATTAAATACGAAGGAATATCCAGCAGTGCTATCAACGCCACCGTGCTATCTTTGTTTTAGCGTTCCAGTCTTTGAGGTCCGGGCTGGGCTTCTGGTAACATCGCGGCTGACGAGCTTGCCCACCCTGTCCTCCCAGCGGTTCTCTCTTTGTGCCTCCGTCTCTGGGCCTCTGAGGGTTTTCAGGATTCTTCAGCGACTTGAATAAACGGATGAAATCTTGCAATAATTCAGCACGCTGCTGATCTAAAACGACACGACTTCACGTTGATGATCCGTCAACCGAGATTGCTGGTAGGGATGGGAGCCGAATCCTTGTCACCAGCGACATTTCGTCCCTCTCAGCATCGGAGACCTTCTTTTCGCCTTGGAACATTCTTTGAGCCCCTCTTTTGCCGTATTGAGGATGTCGAGAAACAACTTGAATCCATGGATGGAGAAGGCGGTGGTTTTTGGCTGTACCATTGGCTGGTGATTTTACAAGTTCCAGCCTTGATACTTACCTCGGGTTCTTAACGGAGAATGGTTGACTTCCTCCACCCAAACACCAGATTCAAAGCCGGAATCATAATGTGGTTGTGCGATTGCCAGCAGTGAAACTCGGGATGGAATCCAGGCCGCATTCATTCTACCAGTAGTCCAAAGGTGTAGTTGTTGGATCAGGGTCGGAACCACAGATTGCCCTCAGAGCTGTCAGGTCTTGTTTACAACTGCCAGCGGCGCTGAACCATTAAATTACCAAAGTCAATTGAGAGAACCTGAGGACAAGAGTCAATGACTAAGAAGAAGCCCACGAGCATCCAATGACCAAACTCCCCTTTCTGTCCAGCCCCAAAGATGTCTTACCCCTTTTGAGAATTTGATGATGCTGGTTGGCTGCGGGGGGAGAGGCAGATCCAGGAGAATTAATTAGCGTTTCGTCTGTGGGGAGGGATTCGAACCTCATGATGGGCATACAAACCGAACACAACGAAAATCAACACTCTGAATGAAACTTGAACTTGATCATGTAAGAAAAGACAGTGGGGATCATTGTCCGGAGGAACTCGATAAAGCCTTGCGACCAACGGCGATGATCATGATAATACAAAGAATAATGGTCATGACAACAGAGACTGCCTCCTGTTGGCGATCGTTCGGACGACTCTCAGCTGTTTCTGGTATGACTTGCAGCTGCACGGAGAGTCATCGCCATTTGGATTTCGTAACTCTCTTCATATTGCTGATTGATGAGGAATTTCGCATGTCAACGAAGCCGCTAATCGATCTGCCTCCCCCTCGTGGGCTCTGAATCTGCACCCAGAAAACTTTCCCTCCCTCGCTCTGTGTCCCCTTCCCTCCTCTTGACCGTCCCTCTTCTTGAAAATACAGAGAAGACGGCCAAGACAAACAGAAGACGTCAAATTTTTTTTTGTCGTCATCATCGATCGCAAAAGAAAAAAAGACGAAGGGGAGCTGTGCCAGGCGTTGTCCCTTTTCGCGCTCAGAGGAGAATCCCGCCCGTCCGTCTCCGCCTGTCAGTCGGCCTCCCTCCCCTAATTGAGCATCTCATCATCATTCCAGTGCTCCTCCTCAGTCTCAGCATCGCGTCCCTCTTTCTTCCTCCCCATCCTCAACCTTTCTTGATTTCTTCCCTTCTTTTGCCCTTCTCCCCCATCCTCCAGTCCGCCGGAACGGCGCGTCTTCTGCTTGAATCAGAAGTTCTGTGTCATTCTCGGGGATCTGGTCCTGTTTCCTTTCGTTTCTCTTCCCCTGCTCCCCTTATCTTTCCGGCTTCCTTGTTAGTTGTCATCTTCACTTCTTTTTCTCCTCTGTTCTTCTCCTCTCTCTTCGCCGCCTCCCTGTACCTTTACATATGGCTAGACTGCTCTAGTCAGCATCTACCTTGTGTTCCTTGCACTGTCCCTCGTCGCTGATTCCTCCTCGGCCTTCTTTCGATCCGAAACTTTCGCTTCTTTCTTCGTGCTCTCGACGGCATTCGCTTTTCTGCATCTATCTGAGCGTTCTCTTTGATCATCTGTAACAATATAATCGAGCTACGAGCACTTTGTTAGATCAGGTATGCTCTTTTGGCTGCAAAGAACACCCTCCTTACCCCTATCCTCATTTGTCTGATAAACCTTCGTTTTATGTGGTCTTCACCCAATCTACGAGCTTGTTGTTCTGGTCGTACAATACTAACTGAAGGATATGTGGTACAGATTCTCCCCTGTTTCGCCCTGCCGTTCCTTCGCTCGAGTTCCTCTCCGACGCTATACACTGCTTCATTTGCGGCACTGAAGGAATCCATTCCCATTGTTTCGTCGGTTAAGCAATTTCGAAAGACGCCGTTTCTACGCGTCGGATTCGATCACTATCTGATTAGTAGAGGAGAACAAACATGGCAGCGTTGGTACAGACGATTCCCCAGCAAAGCAGCGCGGTTCCGGTGCTCCAGACTCGCCCTTCCTCCTCTTCGGGTGCCTTCACAACGTCTCAGTCTTTACAGCAAACAAACTCGCGAAATCCAGCCATGTCTTGGAATACATACAACACGGCAGGTAATTCTGGGGGCCATAGGCCGGGCCATCAGGTTGTGACCCCCTACGCCTTCACCAGCACCCCCAACCTCTCCAATTCACCCAACATGCAAAATCGTCAGTCGTGGTCTCCTAGTTTGAGACCTGAGCATCGAACCTCTTCCGCACCTTCAGCACCCCAAGCCCCTGCGAATGCTGCCCAAGCCGGAACCATCTCACGACCTGCCCATCACACTGCAGCTGGTTCTGTATCTACATCATCTTCAAATTCTTCTGTCCACTCATATATGTCCAAAGACGACACGGCGATCCCTTCTAGACAGCTTCGAAGTGACACTCAAACCCGCCCCTTATCTACCGCCAACCTACCTTCTCCCGCACCACCTTTCATGAACATATCCTCACCTACCGTCTCCCGCCCCTCTCCTGATCGCTATCGACGTGGCAACCGTCGATCAGATGCTCCCACAGGAGCCCAGCCTGGGGCCCTCCCGGCGAATGGATCTGGATCGGCCCGTCAGTCTCCTCCTATTTCGGACGAAAACCCGCAACAACCGGCTGTTTCCGGACAACTAGGAACCAGGAGCCTCGTGCCTGATAGTGGCTCTCATAGTATCGGTCATACTAGAGCTCCCAGTGCAGACGATGCAGCATTCTCAGAAAAGCCACAACCTGAGCTGGCGAAGAGGTATCGGCGGAGAAGCTGGGGAAATATTGACAACACCGGGCTCATCAATCTTCAGCTCAATTTGCCGGCGTCGTCTCCAATTCCTATGCCTAAGGGGCAGGATTACTTTGACCAAGATCGGCCCAGGTCGGCCCAATCCCATAAAGATGTTTCGGGGAGCGTCCATTCTGCGCGCTCCTCAACATCATCTGTAAGGACTTTGAACCACCGAATTTCCGCTCTTTATCGCTGACGTTCTACTAGATCCGTGATCCACAAGCCGAACCCAGCAGCCTACCTCCTAAGCCCGCCACAATATTGGACGATACTAAGCGCACCCCCAAACCGTCCCCATTGTCTCAACCCGTATCTGCGGAACCTACGTCTCCGGAGGGCTCCCAGGCAAATCAACAAGATCAACCTAAGTTGATGAGCCCTGCCTCGCAGCGGTTAGCAGAGCTTACAAAGAACGATCCACATAGGCCAGGGAAGTCACGGCTGCGAAGGGCATTTTCATTCGGAAGTGCTTCGGAGCTCCTCAAGGCCTCGCAGAACAACCATCGCAAAGAGGGTCTCTCGGTTGACAAGTCCCGCCGGGATCTACTGAAGGAAGAATTGGGCCCCGAGCAAGCCGCTATCGCCGAACAGCAGGAAGCTAGTGGCTTGGGCGAAAGCATATACTCCCACCACCAGGGCCGTTTCTTCAACAGCTCTACGGATAACCTGTCTATTTCCTCCACAGCTTCCTCCGCCTCGATTATGCTTCGGAAGATGGGCAAGGGAATGAAACGATCTACGCGTTCTCTTGTTGGCTTATTCCGACCAAAGTCAGCTTTGATCGCGTCTTCCACCGATGAGATTACGGCAGAGGCAATGACACCCCAGGTTTCTGTGGTGAACGTTGAGGCGGAAAGGAAGAGTGTTGTCGCCAACCCAGACCCTCGGGATCTCCCTCATGGAGGGATGGCCTTCCCCAAGATGGACCTTACCGTTCCTCCTGCCTCTAGTCATGAGGATGATTTGACCGAGGTAGCGCAATCCCGTAAGAGCATTGTTGGTGGAGACAGAGAACGCGCACAAGTTCTTGCGGCTGTTAGGAAAGGCATTCTAAAAAGTAAGCCCCGCGCCCATGTCATGCCATATACTAGTTCACTAACATCGGTGTTTCTACAGAGACCGATTCTGGCCTCTCATATTCCACACCGGCGAAACCCAGCCCACACACAGAGAACGGTACTGACTCACCTAACTCCAGCGCCCCGAGCACTCCCGAGGACCAGCCGCGAACCGGATATCGGCGCTCTGACGCCGTGAAAATTGCTGGAGAAGATGAGCTTCCTGGAGCGAAGAACACGTCCTTGGGACCGCAAACGGTTACACCAAAGTCCCTCGTCTTTAGCCCTCGAATTCAGTTCCATGAGACGTGGCCGAGCGGAGAATATGATCGACGGGGAGATATCGCGACGTGCAACCGACTTACTCCACTTCTTGCTCAGCAAATTAAGGAGGAGCTGAACAGCTTTAAGATGGTTAGTTTTGAGAATGTGCGTGGATATTAGTGGACAACTGCTCACCCATATCATCTTTAGGAGATGGAGGTTCACGAAACCTCAAAAATCTACACTCATTTCCTCTGAATGCAGCATTACAAACGGCGTTCTCATTCAGTTCGTTTTTCGCGTCTCATTTGACCTTCAGACGGCGATTGGATCTGTGAATGGTGTAGCATCCACATTTGGTGTCTTGTAGACCTGGTTTATCTCTCTCGAGCAACTTTGTCTTTTTGGTTGCGCGGTCGGTTTAAGCTGTGATACCTTGACCCGACCCGATCATTCGGCATCATTGACCTTTCTCCCAATGTTGCGGATCACCCTGGTTGACCTTGGTGGTCTTTTATTATGCGAGTTCTGGTGTTCCGGTGACAGCAATATCTCAAAAATTCTGTCCTGGGATGCGTATTTCTTCGTGCATGCACCCCAACCATCGGAATCCAGCAAAGGACAGAAACAAAGAGAAACACAGTGGATCTGTTTGTGGGAGGCTCTGTGACATCGACCGCTTTTATTGTGCGGCACCAATCTACTTCACGCTCAGGATTTTGGGCATTTGATATATTCAATCCCGTCCCGGATCCAGTCACGTATATGGGTTTCGTCTTCGCTTTTTCTGGCCCTGTGTTCGATTCATCCGGTCTTTTAATTTTGTCTTCGGCAAGCGTGGAAATGGGCAGTACCATCGATCATTATCTCATCGTATCATAGTTTTCCGTTTCTTGTTCCTGTCACTATCAAACTTGCACGAGCCACGTCTCATCGTGTGTTCGC
This sequence comes from Aspergillus lucknowensis, assembly GCF_044049455.1. NCBI lineage: Eukaryota > Fungi > Ascomycota > Eurotiomycetes > Eurotiales > Aspergillaceae > Aspergillus > Aspergillus lucknowensis. The sequence goes on along the minus strand of NW_027263546.1, from coordinate 111,342 downwards.
GTTCTGGAAATCGATGCACTTGCATATCTCGCGCAGTTTGAACATCTGTTATCGACTGGCCGAGAGCATAATGGCTTTCTTTTATCTCCTCTTCTCTTGCGCTATCTGTTACTCGAGCATCGGGGCTCGTGGACCCAGTTCTTATAATATCTCACGCACGCTGTTTTTCTTTCTTCCCCAAGTGTCGCTGGCACTGTATTTGGTTGGACGGCATACGAACTGAATTCAACTCTGTTTCTGCGTCTCTTAAGGCGGTTAGTTCTCAACCACATTAGTTCGTAGGCGGTGATAAGTCCTCTCGATTGGCCACTCAATCGACGGGAAATTGAGAAACCACGTGTAGCTCGTCGAAGGCTGAACGTACACAGTAACTGAGAGCCTGGGCTGGCTGTTACCATAAGTCGGCTGAGGTGGAGACTCTGGCCCGTTTACTTCACTTTCTCTCCGCACGGAAACAGGACGGGGTAGATTGAATGACGTACTATTGCTTTTTCTTCTTTTTCTTGTCCCGTTGCCCTTGAAGCTATCCTGAGGTTAAGAGTTGAATGATGCGATGTCAGACAAGATCTCATGGGGACGCGATGATTCACAAACTTCAGTCCAACCAAGGATTCGCGTCAGTACGTTGCGGAATCTCGGTGGTGATGCGATACGCCTTCGGAGAAGAGACGAGATGGCGCCTGCTGACGCAATGCTTCTCGAGCAAACAGAGCCCTTGGGGAAACGGCGTATCATTGCCGAGTATCGCATATCTGCAATGGGAAAGCTGCGCTCGGAGTTACACCGAGATAAGATCCGTCCTTGAGAAAGTCGGCGCCAAATGCCTCGGAAGTGAACTTCGGTGTTTAATTCGGCTCAAAGGTGTTTGTTGTCCAGTAATAGCCTTGGCGAGGCGAAGCATTTGCCGGGGAAAGCTTATTTCGTCTCTTCTGTCTTGGGAGTTAGGGTGTTCGGCATTGAATCACATTTTGGATGAGGAGAGATTTAGAAGTCACCTGGGGGTGCTCGATCACGGGGTCGCCGTTGTTCCTCCCTCGTCTCTTCGACAGTTACTTGTCCCATCTTCGTCCATCGTCCTCTCCACTGCCTTCATAACCAATTCATCACCCCACACATCCCCTTCCATAATTTGGTGACCCCCACGCCATTAACCAGCTCTCTCTCCACAATTGGCTTCCTCTATTGATCCTGATTGCTCGGTCCCCCCCCGGAACCGGCACTCTGTCTTTCCCCCTTCTCACCCCCGGCCGGTGTCCCCGCTGCCGACTCTGCGATTGGCAGGCCTTCCCCTGTGTTCTTACTCTTGGGAAGAAGTAGCGAGCAATCAGCAAATTCCCCCGATCTCCATCACCCCAGAATTGTTGCACCATTTTACAAGCGACAAAGTGTCCCGGGCCAGGCCGATATGAGGGCTCAAAATTCGTCTTCGCGGTCTCTTTTACTTCCCAGGTTCCCCCTCCTTTCCTCTTGCACCCCTTCCCCTTCTATATTTTCTCCTCGCTTCTTCCTCCTCTCATCGGTCCCATAGAACCATGTCTCCATGGCATTCAATATCTCAAGTCCCTGAAGAGAATACTCACAAGAGCCATGCCGACAATGTCGAGGCCGTCCAAGAAACCGCCAACTCTAACCGGCCAAACCCTAGAAAGGAGGCGCCTGCGTATGTGGCCAGCTTGAATCCAGAAGAGCGTGAGCTGGCAGAAAAGGCCCTCATTCGCAAGATTGACGTCCATTTGCTTCCCGTGATAATCATCATGTACATTCTCAACTATCTTGACCGGAACAACATCGTAAGTGGCACTCTGGATGCTTCCGCTGACCAAGAACCCCGTTGCTGAGACCACTCCAGGCTGCCGCTCGGCTTGCTGGTCTCGAAGAGGATCTTGGGTTGGAGGGAGTGCAGTACCAGACTTGCGTTAGTATCCTGTTTGTTGGCTACCTTTTAATGCAGAGTAAGGTTCCATGCTATATAACCGGATGCTCGCTTCTGACGTCCGGCTAGTTCCCTCCAATTTGCTGTTAAACAAGTTTGGGAAGCCTGCTATTTACCTCCCTACTGCTATGATCCTCTGGGGTATCATTTCGACATGCACCGCTGCTGCTCAAAACTATGCTGGGCTTGTCGCGATTCGATTCTTCCTCGGTTTCGTGGAGGCTGCCTATTTCGTATGTATTTCTTATCTCGAAAAGATGAAGTTCTCTAACGGAACTTCTTGCCTTAGCCTGGATGCCTTTACTTCCTTAGCGCGTGGTACACGAGAAAGGAGCTTGGGTTTCGCACTGCAGCCCTTTACTCTGGTTCCTTGATCTCGGGAGCCTTTTCCGGGTTGATTGCTGCCGGCATCACTGGTAACATGGATTATAAGCTGGGGCTTCGTGCTTGGTAAGTAAGCGGCGAGTACCTGGGTGAAAGTGGTTGGTTTCTGACCTCTTCAGGCGCTGGCTGTTTATCATCGAAGGGGCTATCACTATTGCAATTGCCGTTGTCGCCATCTTCATCTTGCCAAACTTTCCGCGTACAACTACCTGGCTCTCAGAGGAAGAGAAGCATCTAGCTGCTTGGCGACTAGAGGAAGATATTGGTGAGGATGACTGGGTCGACAGCGAGCAGCAGTCGTTCCTGCATGGCGCAATGCTGGCCTTCAGCGACATCAAGACCTGGATCTTGGTACAGTTTCCCATATTTGCACAGAACTTCTTTACTCATCCGTATCATTCGCTAACCTCCTGTTGTAGATGCTCCTCATCCTCTGCATCGTCTCGTCCGCCTCTGTAACAAACTTCTTCCCCACCGTCGTCGAAACCCTCAATTACGGCAACATCGAAACCCTCCTGCTCACTGCTCCTCCCTACGTCCTAGCCGTCATAACCGCTTTTGCCAACGCTTGGCACGCGGATCGGACAGGCGAGCGGTATTTCCACATCACACTCCCGCTGTACCTCGCCGTGGCAGCCTTCATCATCGCTGCGACAACCACCAGCGTTGCACCTCGCTACCTATCCATGATGTTGATGGTTCCGTCTCTATATACTGGCTATGTCGTCGCCCTGGGATGGATCTCAAACACACTTCCTCGTCCCGCGTCGAAACGCGCTGCTGCTCTGGCCGGGATTAACTGCGTTAGTAATGCAAGCAGTATCTATGCTAGTTATATGTACCCGGATAGCGATAAGCCGAGATTTGGTATGCATTAACTTACCCTGAGAACTTGAAAAGGGCTCTACTAACGGATAATTTAGTCACTGCCATGTCTGTGAATTGTGTGACTGCATTTGTGGCTATTCTCTCTGCCACCGCGTTGAGGACCATCCTTGTCCGGCTGAACAAGAAGCTTGATCGTGGTGAGGGTATCAGCGGTGGCGTGCCGGGCCAGGCTTCCGCTCGGGGGTTCCGCTTCTTGGTCTGATAGTCCGGGATTGAGATAGGGTTTAGATTTACGAATATAGTACGGGCATGGGATCTGTAGCCTATATAAGATAGATACCTGGTATACCGGTATACTAGATATAGATGAAGCATTCCAGTGAAGTTGACGATGATCCACACTAACCTCCTAGCTTTTAGATAATGGGGTCACTGTCACGCAAATGCCAGCCGTTCCTCCCTCCACCCAGGCCTCAATCCACCCACATCCAAATTTCCAGCGTCAAGCGAACTATCAACAACATAATTCACCCTCCAATCCAACCCAAGGCTCGCCCCGGCCTCCGTCTGCGCCCAAACTGCAACCCCAACTGTATTCTCTCCATTGTAGTCCAAAATCCCCGGTGGGACGGGATATACAACCTGGTTCCCGATATAAGGGTTAAACCGGCCATATTGGTAGCCGTTTACGAAGAGCTGCGCGCGGAATGCTCTCACATCGCCGGTACTGCTGTTTCTGGTGGGTGCGGACGGCGCGGAGAAGATGAAAGAGATAGATACGTCCACGCCCTTGGGGATATCGAGTGGTGGGAGAACTGTGCGGAAGAACTTCACTGTTGCACCGGAGAAGGAGAGAGGGTTTTTGGGCTCAGTATCGGGCCACTCGCTGTCGTCGAAACCGGGGAGATGCCACCCAACGCGTTCGGCGTAGAGGCCGTCCTCGTTGTAAACGCCGCGTACGGGATCCAGGTCTGATTCTCCGCCTGCGGTACCGGTGACGCGCCAGCGAGTGAACTCTGGTGTTACACTGTCACCATCTGTATCCTCGGGGGGGAGGAGGCGGGCTTCGAGAATTCCGCGTGGGTTAAGGACGCCGGTGGTTTGGTCGTGTCCTGTATCATCGTGGATAACTAGGAGGATATTGGGAGTTCCATCGGTTGTCAGGGCGTTGTCAGGGAATGTGAGTGTGCCGTTTGCCTGGTTGATTGCTGCATCACCGAGGTAAGAGCCGAGGAAATGGCCATTTAGGTAGGCAGACCAGCCGCTTTTTTTTTGTTGATTCGCTGTCAGTTTGGGTTGTGGTAGGCCTAGGAGAATCCGGGGTAAACGTACAATGCACTGCCACCTTGGATGTTGAGGAAGACTCCCGAGGTAGAGCCGTTGAAATATCCGCGCCATAGGCGTACGCCGTTGTGGAATCCTAGATTGTAAATCAGTAGAGGTGGGAGTACGAACTTTTGGATGACAAACCATATTCGTCCGCATAAAGGACAGGGAGCGTGGCTGGTTTATGGGGATTTGGTGTTGTTAAATGATTTGCCTCTGTGCATCATTAATGCCTGGTTATCTTTGATTAACGGGGTAAAACTCACCAACCCATGCTGGACTAGAATCGTCGTAAGCTGGGAACCGCTCTGGCAGGCTGTCGCTAGTCTTCCAACCATCGAGGGCTGGTAATTTAATCGACGGAGGCTTGGCGAGATTGGCTTTGAGGCTGCCGTATCGCGTCCTGGAGACTTTAATGCTCTTCCCATTCCATGTAACCTTCTTTACCTTACTGGGCGCGAAGATCTCTAGCGTTGTTTCGTCCTTGGAGTCTCCCCGTAGGGCTAACATAGATCCGGAAAGCCTGGAAGATCGGACTAGATAAGGTCCACCAACGAGGACTATTGACGAGGTTAGAATCTACGTGAACAGCACGGAGAGGAACTATTTGAGCTTACCACTTTCGGTCTCAGGAACAAGCGGGTCATCCGTCAATGCGGGCGCCCAGAACGTATATCCCGCCGTTCTATCGAGCAGGATGACCCGCACACCATTGTCTAGTTGCAATACGCTCATCCCCTTAGCTTGCGTGAAGCTAACGGTCAACACTCCATTGCTGCGGTAGAATTCAGTCGGAGAACAGTCCGGGCAAGTCGTGGCTGTCCCTGATTTTGCACCCTTTATTGCGAATTCTCCTGATTCACCTGTGGGGACCCATATGACAAGAGTCGGCTTACCGTCGAAAATTGCGTAAGTTAAGATTTCTGCAGTTGAGTATAAGAGTGTTTCAGGCCCGATGGGGAAATCCGTCACGATGATCTTCGACTGATGGCCGTTGAGTCTGATGGCGCCTCCGTGCCTGGGAATGGTGAGAGCTCCCTCCGATGTGTCGACATGCAGTTTAAACGATTCATTTGTGCCCAGGGTAGTGTCTTCATGAATGGTCACATAAAAGGCAGCGTTGGTCTCAGGATTCCGTAGCTCAGTCGCACTGATAGCCATGTTATTAGTATACCGCGTTCCGTTCCCAATACGATCGGTCATTGTCAGTTCCTTGGCACTCCGTGTGAACAGACCAAGCAGTTTTGTTTCGTAATATTTGGAGCCTATGGATCGATCCTCCGAGATAGGAGCAGAGTAGTCGTAACTGCTTGCAGTGACTGGTGCTGCGAGCCCACCCCAGTTGGTACCTCCATATAACATGTACAGACTCATTGCAGTCACGCGCTGGGCGATATTCCACCTGTAAAACAGATTTGCGAAGTCGGAACCAGTATCTTCAGTGCAGCCACCTTCGGGACCATCCCAAGGATTGTAGGATCCACCTTGGAATTCAGGCATGAAAAACGGCATCGCCGGCTGCACTTCCTGGAAATAATCGTAGTATTGAAGAACTTTATATGGGACGTATTCTCCGTTTGTGTCTGTACATTCGCTGACATCGCAGCTCCAGCACTGATCCGGTTAGCCACATACTGATTTGAAATATCGGAAACTTACAGAGGGGTACGAATCCAGTCCCACTACATCAAGGTTACCTCCAGCATCCGACCAACCGCTACCCCATGACTTCGAGTTCATATTGGGATCGTTTCCCGTCAAAGGCACCGTGATGCCATGCTTCCGTGCGGAAGCTTCCAGCAGCTCCATGTAAGCGGCCGCCGTTTCGTTAGGGTTCCTATCAACTGGATCGCCAATCCATTGTTGCCCATATTCGTTTTCGATCTGGTAGCAAAATGTGTTGTGGCCGTCGGTTATCTGGTATTTGCTTGTGATCTCGGACACTTCGGCGAAATAAGGTTCCCATGCAGCAGTATACCGCGGGTCGTCGTTTCGCGTCGAACCATATGCACCGGTCGTCAACCATAGTGGGAAGCCGCCAGCATTGGCCTCCGCGTTGACGTAAGGACCAGGACGCACGATGATGTACATCCCAAGCTCCTTTGCCAGCTCATATATGGGCGTAATATCACGGGCGCCGGTGGAGAAATCGACTGTGTGATTGTTGGGTGCATGGTAAGCCCAGTTGGAATAGAACGCGAACCCAGTGAATCCTAATGCCTTGACCTTCTCCAGGATGTCTCGCCATAGCGCGGGGACAGGAATACGCCAGTAGTGGAACTCTCCTGAAAAAACGAATATGCGTTGACCGTGAACATAGAAACTATAATGGTCCCATTGCACGACTTTATTCAGTCCATTGTCGTGGATTGGCCATTCAGGGGCGGTACTGTTCTGAGCGGCTGTCAGAGCCCGCAAGCTCCCAAGACAGAGGAGGAGAAATTGAAGGACGCGTATCATGGTTTTCCCTCCGCATACCAGAGCGAAAGACGGTCTACCGTTGACTATTTATCTTGGACGAGAGGTACAATCGACCAAATTGACGCTTGAACATCTCAATTCGCGTCACCCAAGCCCCAAGATTTCCTCCGCCTGAAATTTCAAGAAGATCATCGGTTCCAAGACGCGGAGTGGGGGTGGAAATAAACTTGGATTCCCTCACTTTTGCTTGGGTCATTTTGAATAGGCCAGGGACTCAGTTTGGAGGAGATTTTCCTCCATTCACCTGGCCGGTCGGGGTGATTTATCCCGTCGACCGACAACAGGGCAAGGCGATCGTCGAGGCTGAAATGGATTGGGAGATTTTCCGATGGAGAGCGAGGACGAGTGAAGGGTTCTTGGAGGATCAAGGCCGAGAACGATGAAGCTGACTGCCATTATTATTATTTCATTATTATTATTGACAAGCTGAGAACCCATGACTGACCAATTTTCTATGAGTCCTGTCCTTTCTATGAAAGTCCAATCTTCTTATCCTCTGCATAATGAGAATCAATGAGCCGCCACGCTGCGCTCTTCGCCCAGATCCGAGACCTTGAAACAAAACCTGTCGAGACTCCATGCAAGTATGTGCAGCGTCGAAGTAACCGCAAAAGACAGCAATAACCGACTCGCTTTTATACAGGGTGAAAAAAAAAGAAAGAAAGAAAGAAAAGCCTCGGCCAACAAGACACATCACTCATGAAGCGAAGCATTTACGCGTCGTCAACACGATAGCCGGTGGGAACCCAATTCGGCCCTTGGAGGGCCCCCCATCATGCTTCTTCAACAATCTGAGCTCTAAACAGCCCGACTGCAGGATATGGAGAAGTGGCTGCTATTAGGGGTTCGAACCGAGAGAAGTATGGCGGGCGAAAGACAAGCCGGTAAACTCGTAACATTCCAGAACTTTCGTTGAACCGATTCATTCATAGTGCTCGCAAGTCACGTCTGACGGGAATGAAACCTTTTAGTCCGTGTTGCCGAGAACACCATAAGGATTAGAGGTCTTGACTTCAGAGGTGGCGCCGGGTGCTTGTGTCTCTTCTTTCGTGGCCTTTTTGGCGCCTTTTCCGGCCAGAACAGTAGAGAAGCCTTGCTCGGACTTATCTTCGGCGGTACGCGCTTTTTTGGCGGCGCTTGAGCGGGTTCGAATGGGCGAGTTTTCGGCGGTTGTTTGTAGGGACTGGACGGTTCGGTTCGTCTGTTCCGCAACTTCTTCGTCCTCGGTCGTTTCGCTGGTCTCTCCACTCATCTCCGCGGCTTTCTGGATCTCGCGGGTAACTCTCTTAAGCGCCTCGAGGCCTGCTTTCTCCGCTGTATGGATGTGTGGAGCCTGAGACGGCTCCTTACGGTACAGGTACGAGCGGACGAAGAAGCGTGCGAAAAGGTAAGTTAGGGGCAAAAGATAGGCCACATTGAGGTAGATCGCAAATCCTTGTCCGGAAGTATCGATGCAGCTAACCATGTGGCCGGCCCGTACGACCCCACGGAAAGCGCCGAGATGGTTTCCAGCATGGCCCACGTTTTCGGCAATACCTTCCGCACCTGCTGCGCGGAAAGCGACCTGCTTAAGCCAGGCCAGTCCCGTCGTTGCGGTGGTGGTTGCTGCACCCGCAGCGGCAGAGCTCGTAGGGACGGTGCGGACGGGAGGGAGGGTATAGTAGACGAATAAATAGGAGGCGGCCATCGCCGACCCGACAACAAACTGAGTGATTTGCATGGTAGTCAGGGATTGCTTGAAAATCGTAGGAACGCGAATGCTTAGAGTGGTTAATGTGTAATATGTGTACTGACAATGGTCAGCAGAAAGTATCAACAAGGATTATAGAATGAACTTAGACATACCATGAGCGCATGGATAAACGAGTTAACCAAAGTGAAGATCCAAATTGGAGGCGCAACGTAACGAATGCCAGCCCACATGCACATCATAGCACCAGCATGGTGGTAGGTCTGCAGAGTCGAACTCTTCTTGCCCTTAGCAAGAATAATTGCCGTGTCAAGCACCTCATAGAATTTGGAAAGGTAGAAAATCCAGCCCAGGAACGCCAGACCCTGGTTCCACAGTCGACCAACATCCGTCGGATCTGGGACGCCACCTTCAGCCAATTTGTAATCTGGGCTCTGGATTGACCACCGATTCACAGTCGTATCATAGGTAGCTGCGTTTCCGTATCCTCGAGGACCATTGCACTTGCACAGCGCATCCACGATGCCCACGATGCCATTTTCTTCCCAAGATGGCCAGATGGTACGGAAAGCACGAACCATCCCAGCAAAGGTCCATAGAGAGTAGATGGCCAGAGAAATATTGTGGAGAATGACAAAAAGCTTGAAAGCTCTGCTTTGGCTGAAGGCGAAGGGTTTGTATCCGCGACTCTTATTCACACGATTGGCGATGACGACGGTGAAGGCGTAGACGCAGGCGATGGTGATCGGAATACGCACATCGAGGAGCTGGGTGTAGAGAGTGGTGGAGATGTTGAACGGCTGGTACCATGTCGGCTCGTCGAGCTGGGGTGCGGGTACCGTGGAAGGGAGATCTTCGGGAGGGAACTTCAGCAGTGACGCAGGAGGCAGACCAACTCGTACAACGGCTGGGCCCGAACCTGTGTCAAGCGCGAGATCGTACATGACTGGATTGAGAAGAATTGTCTGGAAAAGTCCCAGCGAAGCGAAATAATCCCTGGAAGTATCCGTCTGTTTTTGTGGACGGAAGGAGAGACTCAGTCTCAACGGCGAAAAAAACTTGTGGCCCAGAGCACAACTCCTCCAATGCAGCCTGGTGAGAAAAACGCAACTGGGCAAAAGAAGACGATCTTTAAAGAAGACAATGGGTCGAGTCTGGAGGACCGGATCAACGGCCGATGAAATAATTCTGACGCCTTCACTCGCTGTCGTGAATTTTGAGGTGGAGCCACGACAAGTATTTTGTTGGGAAGATGCCACTTCCAGACCTCGGTCCCAACAATCAATGCATCATTCCAGCACCGGCCCAGCTTGTGAATCTTGTCAATCTTGTCTGTTGTCCAATGTTCGGCAAGAGGATTTACTGTTCTGGTGGCCTGAGAACTCTCATTCAACGACAGCTGTTGTTCCCGTCCATTGCGCGTTTCAACTGACGTATGACTCTCACGCGAGAAGCTGCCGCTTTGATGGTCAACTCACCCTGGAACACGACACGCCGCGCAACTGATCTCCGCCAAGTTCCTGCGCGGGGGAACCGCCCCTGGGCCAGGCTTGCATTCTCGACAAACCAGTTCTGGGACCACCAGAGCTCGGAAACCACCGGTGTACTATTCTCGCAGTATTTTTCCATCCACTGATTCTCCTCGTAAACCTGGGGAAAATCACCGTGCAGGCGAAAAAAGGAGCAAGAAAAAAGAAACAAAATACTCCGCCCAGTCACGGGACGCGGAAGTGTCAGCCCTATACCTCACGTGATATTGTCACTCTTCTTGTTGACCGAGCTCCGTTACAGAATCTCGTTGAGAAGGAACTCGCCTCGAGTCTCCCAGTCCCGTAAGCTAGTGAATATTCTATTAAAAGCCCAGTCAGAGATACATGCCCCGTAATTCGAATGAGAAGCCATATTTCACTCTACATCTACACTGCAGTCGAGAATCTCAGCGGGGTTTAGTGCCGAGAGGTAGTGGAGGCGGTGCTGGTGATCCTGTGTTGACGGGTGTTGACCGGAGCTCGGCCTTCTTCTGAGGCGGCGGTGGTGGAGGCGCCTTTCTTCGAGCTAACGTCTCAGCGTCAGTGCTGGACGTGGTCGTTGAACGGCCCAAGTTTGGGTGCGGAGGAACCGGAGGAATCTGATCCGCATTTTCAGACTTGCTGTCCAAGGCTTTATTGAATCGCTCCGTGATTCCGTATTTCTGGTTGATTCCGTTGAATTTTTGCTTCCCATTCTCGATTTGATCACTATGTTTCGACCGAAAGTCGTTGAATGCGGATTTGGCATTTGAAACATTTGCAGCGGAGGCAGACGGTGACTCGCTTTGCTGTATCGGTGGGGACGGCTGAGTGGTGGATGACGAGTTAGTTCTCAATTGCGAGAATCGGTTCTGTAGCTCGTTTACTTGTGCCTGACCGGCATAACCCGTCGTTGACGGCGAGGTCGGGTTTGAGGGCTTCCCCCCAATCCCAAATGCAGGGACTGATACGCCCTCCTGGGAGAGGCGCGAGGTAGCAGCTTGATTCAGATATCCGTCTACCGGCCCAGGTTGTTCTGCTGGTGGGCTGAGAGAGTACGCTGGAGGGGGGGAGGGGGATTCAGAAGCCGGCGTAGAGGTATTAGCCCGAGGCGGCACACGAGGCGGAAGGTTCGGTTTCGGCTTGGGAGTCGCAGAAGCTTGCGCTGATTCTGCCTCCGAGGCCACTCGTCGTACAGGCGGGGGTGGGAGACTACTTGGGTCAAAACCTGTTCGGTTTGCACGATATGGTAACGGAGGTCGTTTCGCTGCTTCCTCTGCTTTCCTCTTTTCCTCCTCCTCTTCTTGCTGCCTCTGGACATTCTGTTGATTGATTTGGGCCTGGCTCAGCGGCGCTCCCCACCCACTCCGATCCGGGGTTGTTTCGTTCGGGAGAGCCCCAGCGCCGTGGTACTTGATATGTTTCGGTGGCGGACCAAAAGATGATGGGTCTTTGAGTGAAGCGAGGGGCCTAGAAACGTGATTTTCCCTATCCTCATCTTTATCCTTTCCTTTGCCCATCCATCCTGCCTGGCGCGAAAAGTGTCAGACGGAAAAACCCACGCAATAAGCGGGACAACTCACCACTTGGTTGACGCCTTTGAAGTCGTTGCGCCAACTCTCCTTCTTCCCATCACGGCCTTTCGGATGCCAACCATCTTTCATAATACCTTTAAATCCACTCATGGCGCAAATAAACTGGTGTTCCGAAATTATCAATGGCCTGCAGAATCGAGGACGAGAAGGAGTTGACGGGATGTCATCATTCCCCGCAAGTTTGTGCTATCCAAAATTAGTTTAGCTTCAAAATTGCTCTTCGCCGGGTCACGTGTAGCAGACTCGAACTTGGAGATCCACCGCCTCTCAAAGGCACTCACTGGAAACTTTTTTGAAAGACCTGGATATGGAATGGTTCTGAAGACACGGGCAAGGGTAGCATGCGTGCCCCGGTTAAGAAGTGTATCCGAGTGTCAGCCTCTCATGCACTCATCGAGAAGGTCACACCGCTCTCCCCAGCTTTGCTTTCCGTTGACGCTCTTGTATTTGTCGCCCAGAATGATGAGAGATAAGGGCCCCGGCAATGTTAGCCGGGCGACACGATTGACAAGGCATTTTTCTTGAGCCACGTCCCCATCATCAAGGGCAGTTCAAGAGGGTCAATGGTGGAAATCTGCGAAGCAAAAACGGCCGCAGATGGACGCAAGAGAGTGTCCACCAAGAAAGGGAAGTCAGGCCAGGCGTTCCCTTCTTGAGGCACTTTGGATATGACCTTCAAATTGCTCCAGGAGATGCTCCAAGAATGACTTTCCAATCGGACAGTCTAATTATATCTCTGTTGGTCAAAGAACGCGCGGTCATCACATCTGTTGCACTTGTGCTTGTTGGGAGGATATGCACGCTAGACCTCATTTGGACTTTTTGACTATTCTCAAATAGGAAGTAGCATCACAGCCCCGGGCCGGACCCCAGCGGCCTGAGGCTTCGACGCCAAGGGCGAGCTGAATGAGGCTCTTGGTCGAGAGCAAGTCAAACAATGCAACATGAATGAGACAGCATCATGATGGTTTCAGTTTCCTCCCCTTGGACTGACTCCTCAAAGGCTTCTCCACAACTCAGGAAAAATACTTTCTTTGCTGATGATCACAGAGTTCTGGAGTTCAAGGATTCACCCCCAAGCGGCGATGATCCAAGCGGCCACGCAACAAGCAAGGCTGTGTGAGCCTGTCAGAGCCAAATCCCACCCCATCCACATCAGGTCAAAGCCCACCCTGCCGCGGGCGCATGCAAAATCCATTCACGAGCGGACGGCACAGCTTTGAGAAAACAGGCACTGCGGGTCAATCAGCAGTTGAGCACTGCCCCGTTCAATGTTTTGAAACAAAGCGGTATTTTTTTTTTGACGAGGGCGACACTACTCAGGGTTCGTTTCATGTCCCAGGCGGGCGCCTACCTGACACATTGGATGGACAAAGATGGGAAAGAAAGGAGTCATACGCCAGGAGAAGAAAGGCGAGCGAGAGAAAGAAACGTCTGACCACTGCACCTTTGGTTGTGCCGCCCCTCCTGCTCACGGCGGGTTGTGTTTTTCTTTTCAGCCGTGCCCACCTTCAGAGGGGCTCGCATGGCTTTATACTAAGGGCGATGGTCTCCTCGTTAGAGCCGCTGCGCCATGTCAGCTTTGCTTCCTCTTTTCTTTCCCTCAAGGCTGCTGCTCTCCTTCTCTCGTTCTTCCTGCCCGTCTCTTCTCTTTCCTCTGTTTCTCTTTTTCCAGTTCTCCATCCCAGTGTCTTCGTACCGCGAACCGAAGTGGCTGTCGAAGAGCCCGAATACGAGAGTGATCGGCTTGCGTGGTACAATAGCTATTATTGGACATTCCGTCACCCTGCATGAAAGAGCAGACGTCAGCAATTCGATAAAACCCTTCTCATTCCTTGAGTGGTCGGGGAGGAAGTCACGGCTATTTGGAACTGCGAGCTGAAGAGACCGCTCGCGGAAGCAAAACACCGACACTGAATGGTACTCCCCGGGCTTCTGAGCTTCCTACCCAATATGGGCGACAACGGCCCCTTCAACGGCTTCGGGCCAGGGACACAATCAGATGGGGTGTGGGATGGGACTGGCCCTCCCACCACAGCCGGGGTCAACGACGGTGGTGTAAATGGCGGTAACCCGGGCGAGACCAACCCTCACCCAACAGCTGGGACAAACACAATCTATACAAGCAGCGAGACATCCACAGCACAAGATACAGTAACACCAATGCCAAATCCCTCAGCGTCAACCACGACCTTCACCTCGGAATCAACCCAAACCTTCGTCTCCTTAGCCACCCCCAGCAGTGACAACGACGACGGGGGAGGAGACGGCGGCGGCGGTGGCCTGAGCAATAACACAAAAATCGCCATCGCCGTACCCATCGCTGTCGTCGGAGCAGCCATCATCGCGGCCATCCTCTTCTTCCTCCTCCGCCGACGCCGTCGACAGCGCCAACTCGAATCCCGACCCGTCATCTCAACGCCGCAACTGGATAATTCCTCCTCAGTCTTCCTCCCACCACGGATGCAACCCGTCCCCGCTCCGCCTCCAGCACCTATCACCCGACGAGCAGTACCCCAGGGTCCATACGTCGAGCAATCCGAAACCGCGAGATCAGAATCTGCCACTGTAGTCTCCGCAGCCGCAGCTCGCGACCTTGAATGGAGGACGTCAGAAGAACGGGCGGACCGTCCTCGTTCCCCGTTCGACCACCCACAGGATAACGACGATGCTTTATCTATTGTGTCCGGAATGAGTGACCGAGAGGCCGTGATGAGAGCCAGAGGCCCAAGGGACGACGATATGTCGTCCGTGTCAAGTTTCGAGGATGATGAGCCGCGGGCGACTACGAATCAGGGGAGCTAGCCACTCAATCCTTTTGTCTATGACACTCTATTATGCTTAATGTATCGGTCATATTGGATACTCCACTTGCATTTCAGAAATAGGAAGAAAGTTCCATGTAGATCTAGAAATCCCGGTTCCGTCAGCTCGTGTTCGGAGATACTTCCATCTTGTGTAAGTTATATATCTATATAAGCCGTACGGCTGAGCATCTACCTCCCACCCCCGAAATCAGGTTGATAAGCCTTCACTTTCCCCCTCATCAACTCCCTCAGCGCCATAGTGGCATACTGACTCGAGCCGAGCTGGAACTTGAGAATAACAGCGACTTTATCCGCGGGACCACCGCTTTCCCGCTCCTCAGAAGATCTCCCCCCTTCCCCTGGCTTAGCAGATAGGGCCTCTAAATCCGTCTGGACGAATTGCTCATCGTCTTTTGAATACAGCTTAACATTGACCGAGAAATCACGCCCCATCTGACTGAGGATTTTCCGATAACTCCCGCTCAGACTGGCGTCTTTCCATTTCCGACGCATGTTGAAAGGGTCTAGACCGCCACCACGGGGACTTCCCATGAACGACTTGTAAAAGTCGGTCATTTCATTGGGTGGGTACAGCACATCAAACCCAGGGAGGGGCAGGACAATGTCGAAGATGGTGTATTTGCCGCTGGTGGCTTCGTCGGCGGTTAGGGCTCGCGCGCGCGTAAATGAGTCTTCGGCTGCGTAGGAGCTGTCGCTCTCCTGTGGGGCGACAATAATCTCGCCGTCTGCGTCGACGGTTACTGCGCCTTCCTCTCCTGCTGCTCCAGTCGGAGCAGTCGATGTTGACGGAGTGGAGCCGTCTTTGTCGCGGTGTTCGTGCACAAGGACGAGGTCTCCCTCGACGACACGATCGCCGTATAAGCGCCAGCGTTCGCCGACGGCGAAATTCCAAACGAGCGATTGGTATGCGTGGACGTACATGAGTCGGAGGTTACGCGGGGTTGTTTGCAGGGCGCCGAGGTGGTCGTTTTTCGAGCGACCCAGGTGGCGGATGATGTTTGTTTCTGCTGAGAATTTGCGAGGCATTTTCTCCAGGGCGTCGCTGGCGCTGCCAGTGGTTCGAAAGATTTGGATCGCTTCCGCGCGCGCTTTGTCGTCGGAGCTGATATTTACCGTTGATGTTTCCCCTGCTTGGGCGGCGGCTAGAACGTGCGGGCTATAGTCGAGGATGGCATCGCAGGCACCCTTGAAATCGTCTTGGAGAATTTTCACGCCTACCATGTCAGTGCGAGTTGCAAAAGTTCCGAACCGTTGGAGGCCGTAGTAGTTAAAGTAGCCTCGTTGATGGAGGTTCCTGAAAGCAGAGTTCGCGATATCTGACGCCTTTGCCGCTGCGGCTTCGCGGTTATGGATATCAATGCCTGGAATGTCGCACTCGCGCAAGGTAACTACGAACTCGTTCCCGCAGAGGTCTCCGAGTTCGAGGCCGTGCGGCCGATACTCGAAGTCGCCGACTACGGCGTTGCGGAGCGTCTTGTTGAGTTGCGCCAGGCGATCAGCATGCACGCGAAGCGCGCATGCCCGTTGCACCGTCACTCCGCGGCGATCTTTCGTACCCGCAAACTGGAAACCTTTCGGGTTCATTTTCAACTGCCGCGCGATAAACGAGATAACCTCCATGGTATCCTTGTTTTCCTTGTAGATGGTAAAATGCAAATACGGTCCTCCCAATTCATCCCAATTGACGGGCACCCGCTCGCGGCCTCCTCCCCGTCCGCCACCACCTTGGTTATTCCGCTTATTCCGGTTTGACGCAACCGAGATGACCATTGTCCCGTCGCTGTCAGTCGAAGACTCGAGCTGCGAGCTGAAGATCCGGCGGATCGCCTGGTGGATTTGAATCCGCTTGCTGCGATCGGTAACCACAACGGTGTTCAGTCTTCCTAGGTCGCTTGGTTTCATTTTCGGGTTCGCCATTGCCCTTTTGTGTAGTGATAGGATTTTATGGACGTTTTGCGTGCCGAAGAATGACTCGAGAAGTGCCTTGTCTTCCTCGGAAAGTTCAAGCTCCACGGGAGCTGGTGATCCCTCCATAGGAGTTTCGGGCTCGTTCGGCTTCTCCTCTACTGGCTCCTTCTGCGCGGGCACGGGGTTATCACTATCTTCCTCGTTCGTCGGGGAAACCGT
The DNA here is from genome assembly GCF_044049455.1 of Aspergillus lucknowensis. Classification (NCBI taxonomy): domain Eukaryota; kingdom Fungi; phylum Ascomycota; class Eurotiomycetes; order Eurotiales; family Aspergillaceae; genus Aspergillus; species Aspergillus lucknowensis. The sequence continues at coordinate 94,642 of NW_027263546.1, read as the reverse complement.
ACTCTGTAAATGCAAAACCTTCCCCGAGGGTAGGATCTCATTGACAAGGAAATCTGTATACCTAGGGTCTCAATTAGCGCTTTAAATTAACCTCTCTGGAATGCCATTACCGTCTCTTCAATACCCCGGTAAACCCCTCGTTATCAGTGCTGACAAACTCCGAGATTCCAACTTCGAGCTCCCTCGACAGGTAATCGTCCGCGTCAACCTGCGGCGGGGGAGCTGCAACTGTCGCCCGCCGCACAACATCAGCCGCATTTGAGACATTCTCAGTCTTCAATCGTTTTTGAGGAGGTTCGATAAGGTCGGAGACATCCATGGCGACGAGATCAGACGCGTGGCTGTTGGTGCTGGAAGGAGCTGGAGCCTGGAGCTCGTCTGCGCGGAGCTTGGGGAAAATCTCCGACAATCAGGGGGGTTAGCCCTAATTCCGCATTGGGAACCATATCTGCTCCTTGCGACAATCAGCATTGGCCAATAGTATATTGAAAAATAAGAGAAGAGTCATGGTTCCCTAAGGACCGAAGTAAAGAGTGAAAGTTGGGGTGAGCTGTATTCCTCTCGAACCACCTTCCGTGGTGATAATCTATGAGAAGTATACACGGTTCGGAGAACGGGTCTCAGCTATTTGATACCAGGATTCTTGTTTCAGTCCTAAAGTGAGGATTTAGGGATATGTGGCATATCGGTGTACCTGCGAAACACATCTGTATAATCAGGATGCTGGGTAGGATGGCTAGATCCTCCTCGATCTACCATAGAATTGTTGAAGATGATGGTGAATCATCAGTTATAGCCTCGTTGAGCTATCATTAGTCTAAACCTAGTAGTCTATGCATGTTAAAGTACATATGCGTTTCTCGTGATCCTCATATCGTCGTGGAGTCCAAACTAACGAAGCGAGCTCCTGTCCGATCGTAGTTGACGTTTTCTCAAATTATCCTCTTTTGAGCAACCCTAAAAACGAATAATCATATCATGGCGGGGTTGAACGAATTCGAGCTACTCTGACCGAGTGCGCAAAGTAAGGAGCGCCGGTTGCGTTGCGTTTCCTTCCCAGGCTGCTCGGATAGTCTGCACCATACTCCAGACTGCTTTCCGAGCCTCCTCCCGTTTTTGACCCGCGCGAAGTAGGCTCTCGTACGGTGTATGCATGTGTCGAATATGTGCTTCCACAGCGAGGGCAGCCTTGTGGTTGTCCGATGTTGTTGACGTTCGTCCTACACGACCTGAACCTTTGAGGAAAGCATGATTGAGAATGGTCTCCAATGAATCTGCAGGCATCAAGGGAAATTGCGTGCGGAGAAGCTGCCGCGACCGAGCCAGTTCCTTCTCATCGCGGACTTTGACGGCATTGGCGCGGAACTCGGCCGTTTCTTCGGAGGAATGTAAGACGGCGGTGTAGACATCTGATGGAATACGGATCCCGAGCGACTTCTTTCCCGTGTTGTCCTGGAAGGGTCAGTCGAATCTCGAGCCTTAATCGAGGGGGACTTATCCTCACATAAACTTTATAGACCAGCCGGTGAGACTCTTTTGTCTTACTTCGACAGTTTCGAGTCACGTAGACGTCTCCCGTGGGAACAAAAACGTAGTTGTCCGGCAACGGTTCTTGCTGGAGACAGTTCTGTTGTTGATACCTCCACATTAGTGAGAGGCATCTCAGATGATGCGAGGGGGAAGGGGGCCCGAAGTAAGGGATCTGACCACCGAAAACGCACCTTCTCGAAGGGCTCTGACGATGGCCACTGCGTAGCGATCTTGTATTTCACGATCCGCGGGCCGACTTGACTTTTGGTAGTAGGTTTGTGCTTTTGATTCCCAGCAGCAAGTGGAACGCGCGGAGGCTTTGCGACACGCCGTTGTTTTGCCAGTGTTCGTGAATTCTTGTGGGGAAGAATCGCTTGTGGCGACCTTGGGAAAGATCGCTTGTCAATTCCATTCCTCCCCGGGCGACGATGGCTTTTGCGGACTTTTCTCCGAGCGGACCTCGGTGTGGTGGGCGCCATGTTGAAGGTGTCGGGCTTGGTCATCTGAAGGGCCTGGGAGAGATCGTGTAGGTTAAATGCAGACATAGGAAATAAAAGATCAATGACTTGTATTTGAGTAAGTATTATCGGAGGATAATGAGTGCTGTGCATACACCTGTTCTGCCAGTGTGGATAAAGGTAAAAAGCGTTTTGTTACTCCGGTCAAGCAAGCAATTAATGACGGGGAAGGAACAAATCAGTGCATTGGAGGGGCAGGACAGAAAGAACTGCGACTATCTTGAGAGAGCTTTGTCGAGTCCTTGCTTAATATGTTTCAAGGTCTCTCTTTCACTTTGAAAGCCCATCTTCGGCGGAAAGAGGAGACGGGTCTTTGATTACTCGGAGTACGGATCTTGCACTTTTGGATGGTGGAGGGGTTGCACTGGGATGGCCCAAGTTTGTGCCTGAGTGAACCGTAGCTCAGACATGGGTTCTCGGTCCTGCATTTGGGTTCCATGATGGTTTCTGGGGGCAAGAGAAGGAAGAGAAATGATATCGAGTTTTCTCAGAGAAGATGCTCACTATATTCTGAAATCTAACAAAGGAGCTTGTCGCGAACAGCTCCAAAGAGTACACGCCGAGACCGGACCTTCAGCGGCTCAACAGGGGTCTGCTCCCACATTCCCACATGTGCGGACTGTCGACCAAGTGTTTCACAGGGATACTGATGTGCCTTGAAGTGGTTTTCTGAGCTGTCTTGAGAACCCTGTGCAGCAGCAATGGAGAAACGCCTTTGCGACTCATACCCACCCCGAAGGTGGGGTACTCGATCGCGCTCCAAAATCTTCCCCAGAAGTAGATTCCACGCTCCTGGTGATTTCATGATGACGAGAACTGTGTGCTTTCTCAGGGGGATTGAGGGTCTGTGATTGCTGGAAGTCCAGGCCATGGAAGATGAAAAGCACATCGTCTAAACTGCATGAGGAAATGGAGTGTGTGTTGTGCCGCCCTGGATGAAGGATGGCCGATGGAGACGAACCACTAGCGGAAGTCGCCCTGTTCGTTGGGTTGACGAGATCACGAATCAGACGCGCCTGCCACCCGACTGCTTTGTTGAAGGAACACCTCGAAAGAGCCTTTGCCTGAGGTTGGAATCCAGCAGTCGGGAGGAAACTTCTGCAGCACATGCGCCCGTTTGCTGTCACGATCTTCGCACTTGAAACACCAGACGCTGAGGGGGCCAATGTCGTCATTCTTGGGATGGAAATTGGTGAAATTCCCCAAAAAGGTGGTGCTTGAGGCTGAGGCTGGAGCTGAAAGAGGAGCGAACTCCAGACACTAACTCAATGCAAGATAGTGCGGGTGGGATCGTGATCGAGGGTTGGGCGAGAAGCGTGTTCAAGCGAGCTCCATGTTGGACCAAGGCTCCCTGAAGCGGTCCGGATCGTCGCCAACAATTGGAAGGAGTCTTGCACAAGGGCTCGCTCATGAAAGACAAGATCTTAGAGAAGTCTCTCATGCACTCAGTAGTCGTAACTTCTTGAAGCTCCCTGCGAAAAGGATCGCTCGATACCCCTTTCTCAAGATGGGTGCAGGCATTTTGGCCCAGAGACGGCGTGAGCAGCAGCAGCCAACCGCCACAGCTTGCGATGGCGATGGAGACAGTCGATCCACGGAAGGCCATCATTGTGCCTTGTTCTCGGAACCAATTATTGGATTCAAACAGACCTCAAGGGCCTATATGCGTCGGCATTATGATTCCTTCTCGACCTGTGTCTCCCGACCAACTCCTTGTGCCCGCAAGCGTCGCCTTTTGTGTCAGTAGTCATGTCGATATCCAGGAACTCCCGAGGGGAGTGACCAGGGTGTCGTCAGACGGAGGGCCAGGTCAGCTCTCCACCGTCCGCGAGCACCAGATCGCGAGAATCACAATGAAAGGGCAACCCCCCCTTGTCCGTTCTCACTCGTAGATTAGGCACCATGGCTTCCCCACTTGGCACATCAAGGCGGCCGAAGGAGGCCATCAGGCTGAAGACCTTGAGATCGCACCATGTCCTCAATGAGCTCTCGGGTCGTATCTGTTGGGTTCACCTTTGCGAATTCTTCCATCCTTGAGAGCCTTCGAGAGCCCAGCTGCAGGAGTGGATCTGTGGATGCAAAGGCAGAAAAACCCATCAAATCATTACCAAATTTCTAAATTTTTACAAACAGAGGAAAACGAAAACATAAAATTCTCCTCCCAACTTCAGCTTCAAGGTGTTTTTTCCGTCTTCTCTGCTCTTATCCGTCCCTTTCTTCTCTCTGTCTGCCGTGAAAAAAGATCTGCCGGAAACCCCAGTCCAGGCGGCACCAGAAAGCATTCCACTTCCCTCCCTTTGTCCAGGAGCCTTCCTCCGCTGGCCTCGACCGATCCCTCGATCTCCTCCCTTTCCAGTCGTTCGTTACTCTGCACTTCGCTGAATATAGGACTGCGATGAAATAAATCTCCCTTCACTCTTCTATTCGGTCCCTTCCCTTCTCCTCTATTCTCATCCAGGGCTCCAATATCCTCATCGCCCCTCGAGAATCGTCGATGACCCTGTGGGGGCATACATTCATCGGCACGGGCATCCCTCCTACCGAACCGCCCTTTGGACATTCCTGACGACCCCGAGATATCTGGACGACTCCTACCAGAGGGTTGCCTGGCAGCTTCACTTGAATGGTTGCTAGGATTACACCGTTGCTGACATGAGTTGGGATCAGCCTATCCACAGGTATGTTCGTTGAGTCCATACTTATCGGGCATGGGATTTGCTTCAACAACCTCCTCTTGCCCTTGGACTCATTTTTTTTTTTGCTTTCTTTTCTCTTCCAACTTTCACAGTAATTTGTCGCCCTTTATTCTTTGAAAACTTCCAGGATGATGCTAATGGAGCCCTCCGTCCTGTTCAGCTTCAGCTATCCAAACGGTGAACCTCAGACCCCAACGAGGACCCCCCCTACGACCTTTTTCGGTGACGCCGCTTTCCAAACTCCGAAACTTGAATCGAGCTTTTTCGACCCTCGGGTTACATGGGATACCTCCGATCCGTATGCTTCCAGTCCTGAATTTCTCCGCACTCCCCAGAGACTCAGCTTGAACACCCCCCGCCTGCCAAATCAAAAGTCTACCCAAGATCCAGAGACTTCCGGTCTACACAATGCGAAGCCATTGGACCCCCAGGTTGAGACAGCAAGGAAACGTCACCCATCGAAGCTGCAGGGATCAGGTGAGGATGGTGAGGATGGCTCCCGGACAGTGGAATCGACAAAATCTGCCGCTTCCATGCAAACACCTCCGCCGAGTAGCGCCTCGAGGACTAAGGTAACAGAGTTTGGCGCTCTAAGCAGCACGGGACGACGGCTATCAGCCTCGAGTTTGGTAGGGGTTCATTTGGAGACTCCAAGTCGGGTGATGGGCACGTCCCCGCGATTATTTGGGGCCCTTCAGTCATCCCCAGACCCATTTCAACTTGGAACAATTGATCCGTCAGGGTCACCTTTCTTTCCACAGCAGAGATTGTTCTGGGATCATGAACTTAACCAACACTCACAAGAGCTGGGCTTACCCGGAAACGACAATAGATCGTTGGGCCCTACAAACACAGCTGCCTTTCACACCAATACAACGGATCCTCCACAAGATCTTCATATCCCCCAACTGCCACAGGTCGAGGGGGATTTGGACATCCCCGAGTTCAACAGCACCATTTATGGTGTCCCTTCCGGGGGCCCCACCGACGCTGCTCTGTTCCCCGCCCCTTTTTCCACCTCTCCTCGCCTTCCTATACCTAAAGCAGACGACCCTGGTCTGTTTTTAAGCTCCCCAGCCCGCCGATTTGGGGGGCCTCAGCCCACCCCAGAGAAACGGTTGTTCTCGAGACAACACCGCCAACCCTACCATCACCAGACAGAAGAGTTCAAACGAGAAGAACTCCGACGTTCCCAAGGAATCAACCCTCATCTTTCCGAGTATGAAGAGGAGGACGATGACTACACACCTCGACAAACTAGGCCTACATTGACTCGTAGCCTCACAGTCAATGCAGTCACAGCATCCCGCCCTGGGTCTGGGGGGACAATGTCTTCGGCCAGTGGTATCCGCAAAAGTCCCTCAAAAGGCCGCTCATCCCCCATCAAGCCAAACCACCCTCCGCTGCACAGATCCAACTCTGTGGCCGTTGGGTTTCCGAGACGTTCCCAATCCGTGGTCCTCAAGATTGGCAAAGATGGCAGAGCGAAGACGGAGATGCAGCCGGTTCTCGAGGGGTCGACTGGCTTGACAGCTCCTGTCAAAGGTATGGACCTGGATAGCTCCGCAACAGAAAGCGAGTACGATCCGGCGGAATTCCCTGGATACCAAACTGCGAGCAGCCGTAACCCGTCGTTCGCCTTCTCGGAAGTTGGGAAACCGACAGTTTCTCGCAAAGACTCCGGCTCTCGGCCTCCCTCGATGGGCTCTTATACTTCATCCCACTCGGATCGGGCTTCTCCCTGGGCCAGCGCTCCTCGTGGCCCGGCGAGGAGACCACAATTGAAAGCTATGGATGACTGGAAAAGAACACCGACGAGACAGTCTGCGGTGCTCAACTCAGACCTATCCTACAGTAGCTCTGCTTCTATTCCCGGTCTCGCTGAAACAGAGGAAGACACTGGTGGTGCGCAGCATGCACTCCGCAAAGTTTTGGAGGACAAAGGGCGACTTCCTCGGTCCCAGACTGTTGCAAGCTTTGGATCACGTTCCAACCGCCCTCTGCAGCCTTTGGCACAATTGCAATCATCGCCCCCCCGGTTTGGTACAGAGCTCGACTCGGATTCTCGAGAACCGAATACTTCCCCCACAACCATCACAGACCCAGACTTGGCGACCCCTAGCACCGACCGATACAGCAACCCAAGCAATGGCACTAGATGCATCTGCAATTCTATGGATAATGGGGGCCACCTGATGATCCAGTGGTAAGCTCTTTTACTTCAGCATCCTGGACAGTCACTAACGAGAGTTGCAGTGAATCCTGCAGTCACTGGCTACACACAAAATGCGTTGGCCTGGAACGGTCCAATCTCCCATCTATCTACGTCTGCGTCTTCTGCGCGCAAACCCCTACTCGTAAAAACCGAATCAGTGCACCTGTTAGCGGCGTCGGCCATGCGCCGACTTCGCCACTCGCCCACAAATCCTATCGATTTCGATAATATACGATATGTACCTTTACGATAGAGCTGTGTTTCGACTCGCGTCGACACTTGGCATACGGAAATCTTCTCTTATGCATCCATCTAATGAGTCACTTTGTAAACTGCGGACTCGTCTTTCTTTACCATATTTGGGTTTCCTTTGTTCCATGTGCATCATGTTAGACATACCAATACCCGATTTCTTTTGAGGCATCAAACATTATCATAGTTCACAAGTCACCGCCAAAATATTCACAGAAAGACAACTCCAATCCAGACACAAGTATAACAATAGTAGACAAGATCAATACAGACTAGCAGTAATACAAGCCATCAAGCTTATCTACACCAAAAATCTTACTATCAAAGCCTACATCCGCTCCCTTTTTCTTTGATAAGCCTAGCGGTGCCGTAGTAAGGACATAGGCATATCGATCTTCTTGCGGCGGCCGGGTCATGCGTCCAGCTGGTGCGTTTCGGTGTTGACGAGGCCCTTGATGCCCAGGAAGACTCTGTCCGGGTCCTCTGGTCATTTTTCGAAGTAGCGTTTGAGCAGGACGAGGCTGATGTACTCCGGGGGGGAGCGTAGGATGAACTCGACTCTGTTCCAGCAGGTAAGTGAATGTCTTATCTGCTACCTATATCATTACGGTATTAACCACCTATAGATACCTGAAACCTATCTATAGGTAGAGGAAAACCCTACCTACCCAGTACCTGCTAAGAAACAGGGAATCGTGTCAAGGTAAGATAAATACTGGATGAAACTTATCGCCCTAATTCTGACCTGCCCTGCGCGTGTTCGCACGAATCTCTCTTCGCTCACGTCGACAGATTTTAAATGTGGTGATCCCCATCAGGTGGGGGGTTATTTAGCTCTGTGTGGCCCTATAAAACTGTTTCTAAGTCCACAGTGTGTGTAGGATACTAGATCGACTCGTAGGTAGCTTCATTGATACGTTGAGTGCTCAGCTTATCCTGCATAGTACCCAGCGCTACCAACTTTGCTGTAACGAAAGGCAGTCGGGGTTGAAAAGATAAATATTTTATCCATGTTCGTCTAATATATTGTAAGAGAAGTCACCGTGGATCATAAGAAAGAATACAATAATAATGAGCTGAAGGACAAGCTGCTCTCCAGATCTTTATGAGTGCAGAGAATCTCATTCAGTCACTTAAGTACATGCATATCAGTTCTCTGCGCAGACTACTTATGTCTCGACCAATCCTCTATCCCGGCTTCTGTCAAAGTCACCTCCACCACATTCCCACTGTCTCTGCCCCCCTGTTATCCCTGTCAATTCCTTCGCGAACTCTGGTCGTTGGCCACGCTGGCCTCGAAACAAAGTGGCCAACCTAGATTGCTAGGAATTCCTTGCGATAGGAGGAGCTTTTTTGGAAGCTCAGACACCCTTGGGACAACGAGGTTAGCAGTCTGGATCTTCAAAGAGGTGAGTACTTATTCTAACCTTTGTTTGAGCAGTTCGACGCCGGCCCTTGCCATATCCTCGGCCTTTTCCCACTCTTTATTTTCAGAGCAGTCATGCGCACCTCGCAAGAGCCGATGGGCTTGTTCTGCGTGTGTAAGGGCACCGCCGCACTCATCGGTTGATTTTCGTGCCATCCCCTCAAGATCGGATTTGTGAGATGAGACGTGTTCGAAGGCTCGAATGCCGTTGATATATGCCATAACAAACCAGTCTAATAATCGTTCAGTTGCTATCGGGAAATGGAGAATGTTAGTCAGGTAAGCAGAAGGAGAGGAGTGCTGGCATACTTCGTTTCAATGATTCGAAAGATCGACCTCATCTTCGTACTCTGGCATGATACCTAACGTCCAACCGGATGAGTATACAGTCTTGTCCGCTGAATCTAGAACGATGAACTCGAGGTTGCACCGTCACACAGAACCCCCAGAACAGGTGTCCAGCGCCCCGTCTTCTGATTAGCAAAATCGCACGCAGCGCATTCAGCGCGGACTTGTGCTTGCACGTCTAGACGGTCTCTTCCAATGGTCCAAACCTTTTGCACTTTTATAAACACCACATTAGGTGATCAAAGGGAGACAAAGTGGTGCTCAATACGTCCGCGTTTGGTATATTGACTATCGAACAGCCTAACCTTTGGGCACGGGCTCCAGGAGGGTCTGGTGTTGTGGATTTTGGCCTCTTCTGATCAGGGCTCTCGAGGGCGTCCAATGTGTTGGAGCCATTTACTTATCCACGGATGTAAGCCAGGACCAAATAATCAAGCAAGCGGCTATGTGGACAGAGACAAGCTGGCAGGAAAATTCCTCCCGCAGTAACTGTTATGCCGCTCTGGAACTGATATCCGAGGCTGGAGCAGGGATATCGAATACACTTCGATTGGGTTTGAGGCTAAGGAAAGAAGAAGGTGAGAACGGAATAGGGAGTTCTTGCGTGTGAGGTTGCTTATAGGTCACAGTAACTGACCATCCAATAAATGGCTGAACTAAATATTCAAAAAGCTGCAAGATTCAAGTTCCTTCCTTTTGATGATGAATGAGCTACTCGAGCTTCCCGTATTGGCACTGGCGAGGAATGTAACCTCGTCCACGAGGTGACTCACAGGGCCTGTGAAGAGTCTCAGCAGTTGGACAACAAACGGCAACCAGAAATACGAGTTTCATCCCACATTTGAAACTCCACAAATACGTCCACTTTCCTCACTCCGTCACAAGTTCCAAGATCTCACAGCGGCGAATAGCAATCATGACAAGCATGACAACCCCCACCCACGCCAACCCAGAAGGTCCAAAGCAAGAACCAACCTTCCAAACAGCCCGGCTAACATTCACGCCTCTCGCGCACACCGACGCCGCGGCCCTCCACGAGCTCCGCAGCGAGCAAGAAGTCATGAAATGGACGCGGCAGGGCCACCCAGATGAATCTGTCCAGGACACCCAGAAGTGGCTCGATAATTTCATCGCGAACAACCCCAGTTCGACGCCGCTGAAGGCTGTGAATTTTGCCGTCCGGGAAGTCTCGCATCTTGAACTCTACCAGCGGAACTCGAAGAACGGTGGGGTGTGGGAGCGTGTGCCGGATCGGATCGTCGGGACCGTTGGGATCTGGATGGGGACGTCGGAGGTTACTGGGTTGGAGCGGTCTGAGGTGGGTTATAGTTTTGTTCCTGCGGTTTGGGGGAGGGGGTATGCGAGTGAGGCTGTACTGGGGATCGCGGAATGGTGGTTTGGTCTTACGGCTGGAGAGGAGGAAGGCAACTGCCAGAGGCTGTTTGCGATTGTTGAGAAGACGAATAGGGGGAGTGTGAGGGTGATGGAGAAGTGTGGCTTTCAGTCTGTCGCGGAGGCCGAAAAGGATGGAATGAATTTTGAGGAATTTTGTCTTTCGAAGCCGAAAGTTGGATTGAGTTGAGGATGTCAGCCAATATAAAAGACCGAGGTATATATATATATATACACATGTAGATAGTGGTAGTGTGCTGTCTACGACAGTCAAGCAGTCGCAGTCAATCAAGAAGTGTATCTACCAGAGAGCTATGCAGAAGCGGTAAAAAAAGGCCACGCCATCAAAGATTCCCCGCAGCAAGGTGGAAACCGCATCAGTGATGTTGAAGTAGAAGATATCAAGAAAGCGCAGTAAACATGCCCATAATTCCATAAATCCAGACCGGCCCCCGTGCGAAATATATCGAATAGAGTAACCCATATCCTCCCTCAATACAAATAATCCTAGACCCCTGGGTCCTGGAGTGTAGCGCTTGTTCTCCGATTCGCACGATAGTAGCCTCAACTCCATAGCCCTGAGCTACCCACGAGTCGGTATACCCAGCCAGAATAAGCGGTATTGCGCCCCACGCCCGTACATATTATCCAAAAAGATGCCATCGTAACTGCAGCTGTACCCATACACAATAATGCGCCGGTATCCTTGGGTACCGACGATGTATATACAATGCGAAATAGAAAGAAAGTTAGACCGTCGAATAAACGCCTGTTAAAAATGAAATCACGCCCTGTCTTCGACACGACAACGAGGCAGACGGCATAGAAGCTCAGCGTTGGTGACCGTTGCGCTGCAACTGCTGCCCAATCCGTAGAGCTTCAGTCCCATCATCCGTTATGCCTTCTTTGAACCAAGGGTGCTTGAGGGCATCTTTGGCCGTGATGCGTTGCTTTGGATCATATACGAAGATTCGCTGGAGCAGATCTAGAAATAGTCGGTGGAACTTATTGTTCGTTGGCATGAATTCCTGGAGATAATTAGAGAGCCGCACTTATGGTCTAAGATGGAGCATACCGTGAGCTTCTTCATCGCCTTCACGTATTTTCGCGAGGCACGTGTAGTTTCGTCGTTCGGGTACTCGAGCTTATTTCGGGCAAAGTATCTGAAAGGTCAGCGGTGGTCGAGAAGATTAGCTTTGGCGACTTACTTGGCCGCTTGGTTCTGGTTACCGTTTCTCCCTCCTTGCATAACTTGACGCACCATCTTCGCATCTATCCGGTCGCCAATGACGGCTTCCATCATCGCAAGGTGCTCGAGGTTGTCATGGGTCTGGAAGAGGGCATCCCCAGTATAGAACTCGACCAGGATACAGCCAATACTCCAGATATCGCAAGGGAAACTCCAGCCAAGATTTAAGATAATCTCAGGCGCTCTGTAATGCCGTGTGGAGACAACGGACGAATGATATTCATCGTCGAATGTGGCGGACCCGAAGTCAATGAGACGAATCTCACTGTCAAGTAGGACACGCCTTTGGCGGGCATTCCGAGATATGGCGGTGGACGAGGATGGGATTGTGCGGTTGTAGGTGAAAGTTTGATAGTTGCTTTTCACAAGGAGAATATTCTCGGGTTTCAAGTCTGTATGGATGAGGTTGAGGTCATGAAGGACTGCATCGTGATTAGTTAGGCTCGACATGCTGATCGATAAAGAACTTACAGGCAACGCTCGTGAAGAGTTGTCGAGCAAAGTTCTGTATCTGGGAACTGGGGAACGGGACGAATCCGTTGCCTTTGAGAAAATCGAAAACACTCTGACCAAGTAGATCTGTGACAATGCATATATGGTTCCGAAAGTCGAAACAGTCTCTAAGGTGGATACATTTGTTTCGGTTGTGCTTGTCGTTATGCGCTAGAGTCGATAGCACTCGAAGTTCAATGCGTGACGCGTCACGATACTTTTGGATGGATCGAATGATTTTGACAGCGCAGCGAGTCTTGCGTTGTTTATCATAAGCTTCAACTACCTTGCCGAATGTTCCTTGCCCGAGAAGTTTCATTATTGTGTCTGGATGCAGTCAGTAAGGGCTAGATCTGTTTACGGAAAACTGGCTACTACTCACATCGATCTGTTAACGGCGTGTTAGGGGTGACGATATAATGACCATCATCATCGTCGAACTTTTCGCCACGGTTTGCATACTAAACAGAGTTAGAAAGACAGGATGGGATGCTTATGGCATATCAACACCTACAGAACGGACAACCGGTACCGGCACATCCTTTGCCTTGACGGGCGGATTGGGGGGAGGGATGTAGCTCAGGAATGCATCGGTTGCCGCCTCCCGTTCTCGTTTCTTCTGCTCATCACGGGCGGATCTTCGAGTCGCCACCCGTTTTCGCTTCTGACCAACGTTGGCATCCTCATAAAAGGCGGCATTGCTGGCACCAGAACTCCCCGTTGAGAGTGACGTGGGGGCGGTGGTATGCAATGATGCCGTCCGATCTGTTGAGAGAGAGCCTGCGGAGGACTCTTCTCCATATTGTTGCGGATTGATTGAAAAGGACGGGCGATCGTAGTAGCCAAGATCGTAGGCGGACTCGATACCGGTGCGTCGTCTCTTACCGGCAGGCTGCGGCATATTGCCATTAGCAGCCGGGGCGGAGGAAGTCGTTGCGATAGCGAGCGGGAGGCCGGCAGAATGGTCACCGGGAGGAGGAGTATCATCAATGACAATTACTTCTTTTGGTATCCCATTTTTATAGAACTCCCCCCAGTCCGGCTTTTTCCGCTTGGCTGGCTGAGTGGATGTTCCCGTATTAGTGGGTTTCGGAGCCTGCGGCATGGTTGTTGTACTTGTCGGCGTTGAACCCCCGGCCGCAATCTGTGGAGATTGGGTGAAAGGAAGTGTAGCAGACGATGAAGGGACCGTGTAAGGGTAGAGGGACGGGTTTAGGTGCGGAGCGGTGGGAGCGGATGAGGTTGGATACGACGGGTTCGGCAGGTAGGGTTGATGATGTGGGAATCCGTAATGTTGTTGATGATGCGAAGGATGTGTCGCCGTGGCAGTGGAGGGCGTAGACATGATGGTTTATGGAAACCAGCGGGTCGTACGAGTAGCGGATGGTGGAAGGAAGGGGAAGAGTATCAGTCAAAGGGGAAAAGGACGAGAGGAGGTCGTCCAGTGTCACTGGTGCTCAACTGTCGTCCTCAAGGAACACGGAGACCTCGACACGCCAGGCCGGAGAACCGGGTTTTCTCGCCAGTGTCCCAGAATCACTGGGTTGGGAAGACTCTGGCAATAAACCAGAGAAGATTCGGGGACCGCGAGGACGCAACAGGCGAGGTTTGACTGAAGAGGTGACAAGAAAGGAGGGAAGAAAGATGAGCGAGGCGTGGGGATTCATTCGATGGCGAGGCGGTCGGTCGGGGCAAGAAACAGTGCAGTCCAGACAGTCAGAACGCCCTCTACATGGTATTTCCTGGGGCTAATTTTTCACCTGGAGTAGCAGATTGAATTGGTAGAAAAGGAGGATTACTCGCAAAATCTAAGATTGGAAGTCAAACCGCGTGGCTGCTTTGAAAGGGCGTTAAATTCAGATCGCTGGGGTCAACGAGGCGAGACGGGACCCCGATGAGAATCTGGGACTGGTTGCCGCACGGGGGGAACAAGAATAACAACCGTGCGCTGGGTTGGTTGCTCATGGTGGATAGTGGAAACTCTTCCACCTGGCGTTCCGTTTGAGTCCTCAGGATGCTATGAATTACAAAGCCCTTATGGGCGAGTCCTTGAAGCGGCTCGTCCGAGGAGGAATGTTGTGATATCTCAAGCATTTCCCGAACATTTTCCCATCCTCCTTGTCATTTCCGTCTGCGATCGCCGGAAAATTAAGAGCACAATAAGAATCCCAGAAACGAGCAAGCCTGGGCGCCCTTAAAGAGGCTTCCGTGTTGACGATTAGGGAAGAACAGCAAAAGAGAGGGAGCCATTTCTGCTCAGGATCGAATTGGGGGTCGCAGTGCGATTCCCGTCCTCCGAAGGCTTTCATCCGCAGGGGGCTCATGGCTGCTGCCGGTCCCACAAGGAACGGATTGGAGTGAGCCGGCTGACGGGAAGACTGAAAGGAGGAGGCCCTTTCTCATTCAGCCATCTCCGCGAGCAGGCAGGGAGGAAGCCCGGCGTCTTTCCCTCCGACTGCTCGAGACCAGTTCTCCCGTTGTGGTTGGTGATGATGGACGATCGATCAGAGCGCCAAACGCTTCAGGTGAATTCCGCTTGCCGAAGAGACCGCAAGTTATGCGTCTTCATATCCGTCACGCTGCGAAGCGGCGGTTGCTATGATTTGTAGAAAGGGCCTCAGTTTGGCGAGTCTGGGCGCCGGTACCGTTGAAAAGAATGGAATGATTGGAGATTGGATTGACTGGGAACCCTTCCGCCTTTTGGCCTCGCCTCCTCTGACATCATCTTCCACGTTGATTCTGCTTGGAGCGCGCCAATTCGTGGCGAGAGGGCGATATCCCTCAGCAATTTTTCGAGAGTCACTTGGCTGCCCGGATCATTCCTGTGGATTCGGTACTTGAGAGCAACACGGACGTGACTGGGAACAGCTTTTTGTCTTGCAGAGTTCTCAAGCCACTTCGTCTCTGGCTCGTTTCGAACGCCGAAGTGGACGTCCGAGCCCTAACCATATCGGGGAAAGTCCATCAACCACCCGTGGACGAGGAGTATGGTGGCCTCCTCGTTTGACCTCCGTTTAGTATAAACACAGCGAGTTGGTGAACGTTTCATTTCTCTTACTTTATGGAGAGGATATAATTAAGGTGTTACACCTGGAAAATGAGATCCTTGCCGAACCCCATGCGAATTAAACGTTAAAACGGTGGAAATGGCGTGGAATAGGTACAGTGGCATGACAAAAGTTTGCATCCCCCCACTTCAACACGCTAGTAGAACCGCTTCCAAATTAGTATTAGTGAAGCTATTCTGCCGGTCAAAACAACGCGTCGATAGCTGTACGTGGTGTTGAAGCAATTATCTGCAACAATGCCACGCAAGGAATTGACACTAGATATCCGGGCCAGGCTCTATGAGCTAAAGGCAATTGGCTGGACCTTTAAAATGATCCAGCAGCGCTATCCCTATATTCCATATTAAACAATCTAATCAACAATAAAGCGTGAGCGTACTCGCAGGGAGCAGAAGTCTTCTCCTCGATCTGGACGGCCTCGAAAGATCTCTCAAGAAGAACAAAAACATCTACTAGATCTAGTAGAGCAAGACCACCATATAAAGATGCGTGAGCTTTCTAAGGCAGTTCAGAGCAGCCCTTCTATCCGTACAGTTCAACGCCTCTTCCGCACGCTTTATATGCGGAAATGGAAGCAATATAAGCAGCCTGAAATTACTCCTGACAACGCAATAAAGAGGCTGAGATGGGCAGAAACTTATGCAGGATATTCTGCAGAAGACTTTGACAGAGTTATTTGGTCTAATAAGTATTCTATAGAGCGTGGCGCTGGTGCACGGAGAATATGGACTTTTAAATCTCCCAAACAACAAATTATCGAGCGAGATGTCCATACCATACGCTATGGGAAAGGTATAAAGCAGATGTTTTGGGCTGCTTTTGGTTTTAATCGACGAACTGGCCTGCTTCCACTAGAAGAGGATCCAGAATCTGCACGTGGAGGCGTTACTGCATGGATTATACATGGGGTATATAAATCATTTCTTCCAGATATCCTAGGTCCTGGGGATATCTTCATGCATGATGGAGCTTCTATACACCAAGCATATATTATACATGAGCTCCTAGAGGAGATGGGCGTGGAAGTCATGGAATAGCCACCATATTCTCCAGATTTGAATCCTATCGAGAACCTATGGGTAATTATAAAAGGGAAGGTCTATGAGCTTCATCCTGAGTTAGAGAGGGCTCCAGATAATAAGGAGACTCTATAGAAGCTTATCCAGGCTTCTATAGAGGCCTGGCATGCAATTAACGAGCAGGTGCTGCGAAATCTCAGCCATACAATGCCTCATCGCGTGCAGGCAATCCTCCAAGCAGATGGTTGGTATACAAGTTACTAAGGTGTTGATAGCTTCAATCTAGCTGAATTAGGAAGGCGGAATCTACTTTTGTACTAGTGCTTACTGTGGATCAAGTGGGCGGATGCAAACTTTTGTCATGCCACTGTAGCCTAATGCAAAGATCCAGAAACCGTCCGGGTTGCCAGCAAAGGGATGCTAACGGAAAGTAGTAATTAAGAACACATGGACAAAACCCGAATGATAGACCGCAACGCCAAAAACCACGGATATGCGTAGTGCTCATGCGGAACGAGAAAGGAAATTTGGTGGGGGAGACGATACAGCGACCGTTCAAAAAGAACTGCATAGTGAAGAAGCTACCCCCATCAGTCTGCTCTGTCTTCCTTCAGATCTTTTGAGTATGCCTTTTGGATATGCCTAGCTGCTCTCCCGTCGAGCTCAAGCATAAAGAGGATATCTCGGACCTGTATTCCAGCGCCTTTTTCCTTATCTTCCCGCCATGCCCCCAGTTGTTTAGTGGGCATGGTTGCAGGTTCTCCTGGTCGTGGTGTTTTGTCTGCGTTGACGGTTGTTGGTGTTGGCGGATTCATGCGTGTCGGCGTGGAAAAGCCACTTCCAGCAGCTGGGCCACGACTCAGCCAAGAGTAAGCCTTCTTTTTCCCGAACATGCCTCCCGACATCATAGTCTGCGTGGCCATTCGCGCCGTTTCCACGGATTGCTGATGTTGCTGCGCTTCATTTGCCTTGGCATCCATCAGCCTTTTCGCTTCTTTCTTCGAGAGCCCTTTCTTATCGATACTAGGAGCCCTCTCGCCGACAGGTGTCGAGGCACCAGAACCAGGTATATCCACTGGGTCGGGCCTGACCGGTCCGCCTTCGCCTAGGATTGCATCTGCGCTGCGCTTCGCTCGTTTTGCCGCTCGAGCCTCCTCATAAGAGGCATCCTTATCTACTAGGAGACGGCATCTATCTGATAGAGATCTGACTGCCGGATGCGAGTCGGAATGAAGTCCTTGATAGCTGTTAATTGCCCTTCTATATTGCTGGGGGACGCGGGGATTTACTTTTAAGAGAAGGAGTTTGAGGCTCAGCTCCCCCCCCATTCAAGGCATCACTTGTCGACACCAGGTCTTTCCATTCGATGGGCACCATTCCATCCGAGTGGGCCCGCCTGCTTTTTGCGAGAGTTGAGGAATAATCAATCACCGTTCGTAGTCGCTCCTCACATGAAATTGACATCAGATTCAGTATATCCACGAGAGGGGCTCCCTCTTGATTTAGGATCGTGTGCCCCGTACGCACAACGGACGAGCCATCCGGGCCAGTAACCTCTATAGGCTGCGGACGGCCAGGTACTGGATGGAAAAGCCCTTCCGTGGGTATGCGTACTCCCAGGTCGAATCCGCGTTTCTGCAACTTCTGCTCCAGTACCTTAGTGAATAAGAAAGGTTCTTGGAGATGATATTGTGCACGTCTAGCCGCCTCGGTATCTTCTCGAGTCGGTTCATTTGGATCTCGGAAAGGGGCCGGCGGTTGAGTGGGTGTTTCCGTATAGAAGGACTCTTGCGTTCCTGAAGACTTTAATTGTGAGGGCTCACTGAAACTAGGGGTCGACGAAACGGTTCCGGTAGTTGAGACTTGAGAAGCAAATGAGGTATTCAGAGGGGGCAGTTGTTGCTGCTGCTGTTGTTGGGGTAACGGCGGTTGAGGTCGTGGTGGTGCTTGGGCTTGGACACCCGGGCCCGAGTAACTGCTTGTGAGGAAGGCTTCTTCTTCCCTTACATCAATACCGGATGATGCTAAAACGTCGGTCAGTTCAGCTGCATCTGTGGCTTTCTCAACCGGTCGAGACGGTGGTCCCATCGTGCCGGGAGGTGGGGGTGCTGGCGTCTGTGTTATCCCATTTGTATTCGATCCGTTGACGGGAAGAGATTGGTTTTGGGGTAGTTGTAGAGTCCCAAAGCTCGGCGAGGAATAAGGTGACTGGGATGATTGTGGGTGAGGAGACAGCCGCGGTCGCTTGTTTGGTGGTGGAACACCCCCGTTGACAGGGGAGGGAGCGGGCGAGGGAGAGGAGCCCGGAGGTGAGAACGATTGGGAGAACTGCTGTGGTTGTGTTTGCGCCATGGCGACTTCAGCGTCCGGCCCCGGGTTAGGTAATACGTGATAGTTCGATGGTTCGACCAAGATTTGCCCAGCTCTCAAGGACAAAGATTATGTTTCGCGCGAGTTGAAACGCAGTGCGGGTTGTTGGAAACCGCCGCCGCCGCCGCCACCTGTAACCATCTCAAGACATCGGGTCCAACATGCGGTTGCGCTACGCTGTTGGCATATACACCAGAGTAAATGAAAAACCGAGTGTGCGACGGGAGACTGGCGTGAATCGGGATGCTGCGCGGACGGAAAGGGAGCTCTGTCTTGATGAGGTTTTGCTTCCGCGACGGAAGTCCAACGACGGTAGATCACGTGTCAATTACGTAAGAGAGTCCCCATGAAGAAACCTCCCGCGCATCGGCTTCTCCAAGACCAATCCAAAGGATAAGCAACACAGGCAAAGTGGAATTTACTTCTCTGACTGACTCTGAATCAATATACTCTACCTGTCGACTTGCTCGCGCCGCTCAAGTCAATTTCTCCTGACGCATCACCATGGCTCAGGAATTCGGCTCAAATTGAGACTCCTCTCCCAAAGCACTGCGCAAGCTGTGATTCCATTGCTTCCTACCACTTTGGGTCGTTAGCAGCTGCTGTTTGATGCCCTTTCTTTTTCTTGTTTCTCGTTACCGGGCCGCATCTCGTCATGGCGACAAAGCGAAAAGCTTCGGCGATGAACGCCGGCACTGACGACCAGCCCGTCGACCCCTCGGATGAGCTGGCGTTCCATTGTTTAGGAGGGGGCAATGAAGTTGGGCGATCTTGTCATATAATTCAGTACAAGGGAAAAACTGTCATGGTATGTATGCTTTTAGATCTGCCATTGAACATTACTCATGCTAAGAAATAATAGCTTGATGCTGGTATGCATCCGGCGAAGGAAGGCTTTTCTGCTCTTCCTTTCTTTGACGAGTTTGACCTGAGCACAGTGGATATTCTTTTGATTAGCCAGTACGTCGAATACCTAGTATTCTTGTTGCTCTTCTCCCTTTCCACCACGATGCCCTCATACCAAAGGATACGTCAACGTCTTATGGGAGATGACTCCATGAAGCCATTGGATCTCAGTAGTGAAATGACCCTTTTGGCGATCGATCTCCAATCTAACCCTTCATGTATACAAGAAGTGCAATACAATTCAATCCATCTTGTGTCTCCCCTTGTGTCTACCATTGTGAACTCCCTGTATTGTGTATCGTTTTGTGCCCTGGAATTTCCGCCGCACCCTTGGTTTGTCCTGTCGATAGTTGGCTGATAGACATCTTGTTGTATTGCAGCTTCCACGTCGATCACTCGTCCGCACTGCCTTACGTTCTCAGCAAAACCAACTTCAAAGGTCGTGTCTTCATGACCCATGCCACGAAGGCTATATACAAATGGTTGATCCAAGATAATGTGCGGGTCAATAATACAGCTTCGTCATCGGACCAGCGAACGACCTTGTATACGGAACAGGATCACTTGGCAACACTGCCCTTAATCGAAACAATTGATTTCAACACCACACACACGATCAATAGCATTCGCATTACACCTTTCCCTGCTGGCCACGTTTTGGGAGCTGCAATGTTCCTAGTTTCGATTGCAGGGTTAAATATTCTTTTCACAGGCGACTACTCTCGTGAAGAGGATCGCCACCTTATACCGGCCGAGGTTCCTCGGGGGATCAAGATCGATGTCCTCATTACCGAGTCAACATTTGGCATCTCTTCAAACCCCCCTCGACTTGAGCGCGAAGCGGCTCTGATGAAGTCAATTACTGGTGTACTGAACCGTGGAGGTCGAGTCTTGATGCCCGTTTTCGCGCTCGGTCGTGCCCAGGAGCTGCTCCTCATTCTTGACGAATACTGGGAGACGCATCCCGAACTACAGAAGATTCCCATCTACTACATCGGTAACACGGCCCGGAGATGCATGGTAGTGTATCAGACATATATCGGAGCGATGAACGATAACATAAAGCGGCTCTTCCGCCAACGGATGGCTGAGGCAGAAGCAAATGGCGACAAGAGTATCAGTGCTGGGCCCTGGGACTTTAGGTTCGTTCGAAGTCTTCGCAGCCTTGAGCGGTTCGATGATGTTGGAGGATGTGTCATCCTCGCATCACCAGGTATGCTGCAGACCGGTACTAGTCGAGAGCTATTGGAACGGTGGGCTCCAAACGAACGTAATGGCGTTGTTATGACAGGTTATAGCGTTGAGGGAACGATGGCAAAACAGCTACTTAACGAGCCTGATCAAATTCCGGCTGTAATGTCAAGAGCCGCGAGTGGGATGGCTAGGACACGTATGGGCGGTAATGATGAAGAGCAGAAAATCATGATTCCCCGACGGTGTACCGTCGACGAGATCTCTTTTGCCGCACATGTTGACGGCGTTGAGAATCGGAATTTTATCGAAGAGGTCTCGGCACCCGTCGTTGTACGTATTCTTACTTTTCTCCCTTACTCTGAGCCTACCACTGACCCTTGATAGATCCTGGTCCACGGTGAGAAGCATCAAATGATGCGACTCAAATCCAAACTGCTCAGTCTCAATGCAGACAAGGCCGTGAAGGTCAAGGTCTACACTCCCGCGAATTGTGAAGAAGTCCGGATTCCCTTTAGGAAAGACAAAATCGCCAAGGTCGTGGGTAAGCTAGCACAAGTAGCACTTCCTTCAGAGCAGGAGGAAGGGCCACTCATGGCCGGAGTCCTCGTCCAGAACGGCTTTGATCTGTCTTTAATGGCACCGGATGATCTTCGGGAATATGCTGGTCTTGCGACCACAACTATCACTTGCAAGCAGCATATCACGTTAAGCTCGGCAAGTATGGATTTGATTAAATGGGCTCTAGAGAGTACATTCGGTGCCATCGAAGAGATCGGTAGCGACCGGGATTTAAAGGAGGAACGAGAAGGCCAGACTAACGGGGAGAAGCAGCGGGTGAAAGAGGAGGCTGCCGACGAGGAGATTCCTTTAGAACAACCTCAAACCTATCTGGTCATGGGCTGTGTCGTAATCCGATATCACAGTCGTACTCGCGAGGTGGAGCTTCAGTGGGAAGGAAACATGATGAACGACGGTGTCGCCGACGCTGTCATGGCCGTTCTCCTCACCGTGGAGAGTAGCCCAGCTTCAGTGAAACGTATGTAACACCAGGCCATCCTGTCCCTGTACGCCACTTGAGCGGCTAACACACATACCGACAGAATCTGCGAAGCATAAACACCACCACCATCACCACGATGACCTCGCACTGGACCTCACCAACCCACACGCCGCGCAGGGCGCCGAAGAACGGTTCGCTCGTCTCCTTATGATGCTCGAAGCGCAATTCGGCTCCGACATTGCCCCCATCGAGCAACCCCGACTCTCTTCAACCAGTAGCAATACAGCAAACGATACCGCGAAGACAGAGTCGGACCCCTCGGCCGAAGCTAAGGGTTCTCAAGAAGGTGCAACGACTGCGAATCTAGAAGCAGCTGAACTTGCCCGTCTTCAAGCCCTTGGTATCCCGGTTCCTGGTATCGAGATTAAGGTGGATAAGCATGTTGCGAGGGTATGGCTGGAGAACTTGGAGGTTGAGTGCGCAAATGCGGTGTTGCGGGATAGAGTGAGGGTTGTAATTGAACGCGCTGTTGAGACGGTTGCGAGCATGTGGTCCGTAGACCTTCCGACTACTGTTACGAATGGCGGCGGGAAGGAGCATGTTGCGGATGGGATTTCTAAGGGGTTGGAAGTTGGGGCTAAGGCTTAATCTTAGAGGTTGTATACAATACGAATGTCTTCTCATACTCAGGCAACCCAAACTAATCGTCGACACCCAAGATTGAATCAGGAGAGCTAGCCCTCATCGCCGATCTACCTACAGTAGCAGTAACTCGCTATAGGTATCTCCTAGGCCCCTGCGACCTGAGCAAAAACCTCATCAAGAACTTTTGCAGCCGTCTCCACGATAATATCAATCTCCTCCTTGGTAACATTAAACGGAGGGGCCAGAATGATATGATCTCCCCGAACCCCATCAACAGTCCCGGAGGCAGCATACAACGAAACGCCATGTTCAGGGCGCTGCCCAGTTTCCTGGATACGGAACCCAACTGCAGCTTCAGTGTCGAAAGGCTCCTTCGTAACTTTGTCCCTGACGAACTCGATCTGTAATCTGCTTCAGCCACTGTCCTTCAGAAATTAGTCGAGTAGGAAAACTCACACCCCAGAACAAGCCCTTCCCCCTAATATCCCCAACATACGCGTGCCCTCCGAACGTTTCTTTCAGCCTCGCCTCCAAGTATCCGCCCATATTCCGTACATTCTCCACCAAATTCTCCTCCTTGATAACCTTCTGCACAGCTAATGCAGCCGCACACGAGACGGGATGCCCCTGGTAAGTTTGCCCATGCCGGAAAGCGCCAGTACCCTTGTCAAACGCCTGCACAATCTTATCTGAGATCAACACTCCCGACACAGGAGCATATCCACCCCCCAGTGCCTTTCCGATTGTCTGAAGGTCTGGGATGATGCCTTCTTGTTCCCAGGCGTGTAGGGTACCGCTTCGACCCATGCCGCTCATCACCTCGTCGAGGATGAGCAGGGCGCCGTATTTCTCGCAGACGGCCTTCATGGCGCTGAAGTAGCCCGGGACAGCGGGGACACAGCCTAGGGCCTTGCACATTGAAACTTCAGTATTTAAAACACGCTGTTCAGGCAAGCACAAAGGGAGGTAAGTTGGGAGAGAGTGAGACATACCGCTCCCACAACGGGTTCCGCAATAAACGCACAGACTGTGTCGGGCCCGACATGTTGAAATTCAGCCTCGAGCTCGTCGGCGAGGCGCGCGACGTAGTCTGAATCCGCCTCACCGTCCTTCTTCCCTCGGTAGGCGTAGCATGGTGAGACATGCGAGATGTTTTGGGAGAAGAGAGGCTCGAACGGCTGGCGACGGAGGACATGGCCCCCTGCTCCTAGGGCGCCTAGGGTGGTACCGTGATAGGAGGGTTTGCGAGCAATAAATCGAGTGCGTCGAGGTTGTGGCGGCGAAAGTTCGAGAAAATACTGACGAGAGAGTTTCAGTGCTGCTTCGACGGCTTCGGAGCCTGTGTTGCACAGCATTAGTAAATTCAGTCAAGAATGCGCAGCTGAGGACAGGAAAGAGAAATCATACCCGAACTAACAACATACAACTTCGACAATTTGCCACCCGTGGAGTCAACAAGAAATTGAGCAAGCTCCTCTGACACTTCAGTTCCAAAGAATGCGGTGTGGCAGTAAGATATTTTCTGTATCTGGTCGATGATGGCCTGGTTCACCTTCTCGTGGCCGTGGCCTAGGCAGGAAACTGCGGCCCCCCCGGTCGAGTCGAGGAATTTGGTCCCATCTTCAAGGAAGAGGTAGCTACCTTTTCCTCCCACTGCCTTTTTGGGGACAAAGCGGGTATCTCGATGAAGGACAGCGCTTGTAGCGGTGGATTCTGGGTTTCGTTTGAGCTATGAATTGGGTATTGAGGCCTGTTGGAGCTGGGCGTGTTCGTACCTGACTGGGCTCTAAGCTGGGGGTTCATCTTGTCGGTTGCACCCGGGGAAGAGGACATGAAATAAAAGGAGCGAAGAACATGAGATACTTGGATTCTCAAAGCATCCCTTTATAGTCCTGGACAACGCTCATGCGACAAGTGGAGAAGTCTCGACCGGCATGCCGAAATTGAGAAGCCGAGGCTGTGGTTGGTTGCATTCGCCGCTGACCCGATCTCCACATGTGGTTGAGAGGCGGGGTATTTCCTGTCGTTATCACGAAGGGTCTTGTCCCAGGGCGCAGGTCTGGTATTGGGCCCCCAATTCTTGCCAGTTCCGTCGAAGGCGAACGGCTGACTTGTTCCATTGTCCCCACAGCCGAGGCAAGCCGATGATGGAGAAGAGCCATCCGCCCACCAACCGTGTCAGTCAGAGAGAGAGAAATGGATCTTTCACAGAGAACGACCTCGGTCCTTGTCAGCATGGGAGGTCTCTCGCGGTCAATGACCCAAAGGCTTCTGGCATCGTCACCAATGGCCGGGCTTTGAGAGCGCGATTCCCGTGATCAGACGGCAGCACCCAACATAGCCCCCACCCCTTTGACAGACTACGACCCAGTAACAGACAAGCATTCGTAGTTGTGAGTGGAGGCTGACAAACTGAGCCTTATTTTAGACCCGTCTGACCTCAGGGCAGAACTTTGTCCGCCTGAGTTGATTACTGCGGGCACATTTCCGGCCTCTGAACTCTCTTCCCCATTTGTTCCTGAAGGCTCCAAGCAACCGAAGTTGGCCAACGTTGGTGTTCGAAAGATTTGACACCAAAACCCAAATAATCTTACATAAGCAGCCATCGGCCCCTGCTTTTTGGAGCACCGTCCCCGAGAAAGCTGACAAATGGTCTCGCATCCTCACGTTCTGTTTTCTCACACGCAAAATGGCCCCCGCGATGAATCGGTGGTCGGTGATTAGCTGCTCCGACTAGCGTCAGCACAGACAAGGCCAGCTCGAGACGGAAACATATAAAAGCAGGGCCAGAGGCAAAGAAAGAGAACATCATTGTCAACAACAAAGTCTACGCCCTACACCACATTCAATTCCAAACCAATTGCTAGTCTAAGTTCAAACATGAGCGTCAGAAAGGTCCTCGTCTTCGGCCCAACTGGGGGAGTGGGCTCGGCTGCTGCCCGCACTGCGCATTCTCACGGCGCAGAGGTCTTCCTTGCAATGCGCGATACCTCGAAATCCATCCCTGGCCTGACTGCCACCGAGGAACAGCATTCCGGCCGGTATGAAAGAGTTCAAGCGGACCTCACTCAGCCAGATTCCGTCCGCGTTGCTGTGTCGAAGACCGGTGCGACACATGCTTTCATCTATGTGGTTCTTGGGGCTTCTCCCGACCACATGCGGTCCACAGCGGAGACCCTTAAAGCTGCAGGGATCGAGTTCGTCGTCCTTCTCAGCAGCGGTGGTGTGCAGGGTGACATTCGCGCGGTGCCACCGAGCGACTTCGTTGGATACGCACACGCCCAGGTTGAGCTCTCGCTGGAGGAGGTGTTTGGACCACGGGGGTATGTGGCGATTCGGCCAACATTCTTTGCGAGTAATGCGTTCTGGTGGCAGAAGCAGATTGTCGAGGACAAGGAAGTGAAATGGGCCTTTCCGGACCTGCAGTTCGACTATATCGCCCCGGAAGATATAGGCGCAGTCGCCGGGACGATTCTCAGTGGCGCAATTGAGGGTGAACAAGAAAACCCCGTTCCTTTGGTTGGGCCAGAGGACGGTCTGTCCGTCGCAGGTGCTATTGAAACCATCGCACGTGCGATCAACCAGCCGGTGAAAGTAACACAGGTTAGCCCGGACGAGAACGTGCAGGTTCTGGTCGCAAAAGGTGGCACGCCAGAGCCACTTGCCAGGTTCTTGATAGAGAGTTTTGCGAAGATGAACGAGAACCAGGAAGACCTCCGTTTGCTGTTGGCTCCAGCGAGACCGAACATACAAAAGTATCTCAAGCGGCCAGCGATGAGGTTTTCTGAATGGGCCGAGCAAAACAAGGACAAGTTCGAGGCCTGAGTCTGTGGTATCTATTTCATGTCTTTATCTTCGTGTGTCATCTGTTAGACTCATATGTTCCCTAGTGCCTTGACCTTCAAGCGATTCAATACAAGGAAATTCTTCCAGAAACACAGGAATGAGCAAAACCGTAAGCGCACCTCGAGGCATGCCACTCGTTGGATATCACCATTATAAGGGGAGTGAGGAAACTCTGCAACATTCCCAAAGTCCAGGGTCTTATCTTGACGTACTCGTTTTGAGATGTGTATAATATACGTCCTCCATTTCATCGCTTGGATCAAGTCATACCGGTAATGCTAGTCTGTCACACAGCTGTAGTTACTAGTCCTGTTGATGCTGGAGATATTGGAAATTGCAACGGCAGTTCTCTGGACGAAGGAAGGAATTGGCCAGCTTTTAATCTTTGTCGCAATGTACTGAAAATCTTGGCCTGCTCGACAATCAGAATCACATCTTCCGCGGAGATGCCTCGAGAAGTACTCGAGTAGAGTTCAGCATCGGCACCTCAGACTGCTTAGGCCAAGCCATTGCATTATGTTGTCCGACTCTTGCGTCTATTTGCTTCCTCGAGCCTTCGCTTTCCCGCTTCGCAGGAAGGCTTCTCAGTGCATGGGACGGTCTACTGTTGTCTTAGAAGCTCGCTTAGGCTCTGGATCGAGTGAATCAGCGTCGCAAATTTTCACACTGAAGGGATTGAATCAAGATCACGGAAGAAGATACGGACGGGCGACAAACTGAGCTGTCGCCTTGCCTGACTGGGGTTAGAAGCCGTTGTACTTCCAAAGCAGGAAGCGTGGGGAGATTGTTGTGATAAAGCCTAATTGGGATTTCCACTCTCCCCCCTGGACCATTTGCTCTCTCGGCCGGGAAATTGAAATTTCCTATTGGCTGCGTTCTCAAGCTGTTTTTGTTCCATACCGAAACAGGAAAAGTCCGCAGGACGCCAGCTTCGAGTCTCTCGAGCTCGTCATCGCGGATCCCATATTGCTCATCAACAACACCAACCGAAGGGGTCGTTTGAAATGGCATCGCCCGCATTCATTGGCCTTGGTGCTGGGAAAGGCTCTCTGCCATGTGGGATCGGCTTCAGCGAGTGACCAGTGTGATCCAGACCCCCACGACAAGAACGTCAGGGATTTGCAAATGACCGGGCATCGCGCGAACTGCAGGCTAGATGATGTGCTTCCCGCCATGTGCGCTGCCTCGAGCGCCATTGATAGCTTTAAATAATTTGGCCAAACTGTGCGCGCCATGATGAAATGCCAGAACATCCACCTTTTCCGGCAGCCTTGTCGCTCAACCTCTCTCTCGAGTCCTCGCGCCAGCTCCGCGCATATAGTCCTCTGGTCCAGCGTGCATCCCATGAACCATGGCGGACGTGAAAGATGTCAAGGGATTGAAGCCCGACTTTTCCCCGGAGAAATATTCGAGCTCCCCAGCAGAAAGCAACCTCGCAGTTGAATATACAGATATCAACGAAAAAGCACTCCTTCGGAGGCTCGATTATAAGCTGCTCCCACCACTGACGATATTGTACCTCCTGTCATTTCTCGATCGAAGTAATGGTATGAAGCTACTGACGTGCCAGTCTAAATTTTGCTCGAAACTAATTCATGCAACCCACAGTCGGCAATGCTCGTCTGGAAGGCTTAACGGATGATGTTGGCATGAGTACGAACCACTTTCGCCATTAGATATAGAATTACGATACTGACGCGCACGATCCGCATAGGTGGCAATCAATACCTCACTGGGCTGACGCTATACTTCGTCGGTTACGTCTTGTTCGAGGTCCCATGCAATATAATACTGAAGAAGACCACTCCGCGGACTTGGCTTCCTACACTTACTCTGATTTGGGGTATTGTTGCAACGCTTCTCGGTGTTGTGCAGAACTATGCCGGTTACCTTACCTCGCGAACAGGTATGTCGGCACCTTGAACGGTTGTTTGAGCACGGCTGATAGGGTGTATATCCCAGCTCTCGGTATTGCTGAAAGTGGTCTATTTCCCGGAGTTGTGTTCTACCTGTCCATGTGGTATAAACGCAATGAACAACATTACCGTGTTGCATTATTTTTTAGTGCCGCTTCTCTGGCTGGCGCTTTTGGTGGTATCCTCGCTTGGGTAAGTCATACAACAGCTATTTACAGCACAATACGTTGACTGTTCGCTAGGGTATTGCCCATATGCGCGGCGTTGGAGGCTACGCCGGTTGGCGATGGATCTTTATTTTGGTTCGTAGCAATGGATGGACACAATATGTCCGAGGGCTGCTCGCTAACTGTTTACAGGAAGGTCTGTTGACCGTGGTTATGTCATTTGTTGCTTATTTTTGGGTTTACAATTACCCTGCAACTGCCGAATTTTTGTCAGAAAAAGAACGAAGTTTCATCAACTTCCGTTTAAAGCACGATAATGATGCAACTCGTGATGAAAAGTTTACGTGGACAGCCGTGCTGGATGCTATTAAAGATCCAAAAGTCTGGCTGTACGGACTTGGATTCCATACAATGTCCCTTCCATTATATACACTATCGTTGTTCCTGGTATGTCTCCCTTCGAGAAACCCAGAATCAACGGTTGATTCTGACGGTTAGAATAGCCCACTATTATCAGGGAACTTGGCTACAGCGCAGCCGAGGCACAGTTGCTCACTGTGCCTCCTTACGCTCTTGGATTTGTGATGACTATCACCGCTGCCATTCTTTCTGAACGTACTCGACGCCGGGCTCCGTTTATAATGGGCTCTTCAGCGATTGCCTGTGTCGGTTACATCATTCTTCTCGGAGGGCGAAAACCTGGTGTTTCATATACCGGAACCTTCTTCTGTTGTGCGGGCATCTATCCCGCCGTGGCGATTGTCCTTTCGTGGCCCGCCAATAATGTTTCCGGCCAAACAAAGCGCGCTATCGCCAACGCTATGCAGATTTCTATCGGTAACCTTGGCGCTGTTATTGGAACACAGCTGTACCGGACAGAAACCAGTCCTCGCTACTTCCTCGGGCATGGATTTGCATTAGGATACCTTGTGGCAAATATCGTCGTAGTTTTCATTTTGTGGCAGGTGCTGAACCGAGAGAATGCGAAGAAGGCTGAGGTCAGAGATCGTGAAGGCCTCCGGGCATTGATGGGTGACATTGGTGATGCGGAAGGCGAGTTTCAAGGAGACAAGGATCCTCGATGGATTTTCCAGACTTGAAAACGTCATCACGGCGTTCAGCTTCAGAAGACGAGCGAAATAACATCAAATCTTGGATAGAATTCCGCCTCATCCTTTCTGTCGACTTTTGCTTCTTCCATGGCGAGACATAGTGAGAACAGATTTTGCTCATTTAAGCCTGTCCTAAAGATAGGATAATCGACGGGTTTCAAGGTGAGACGAATAGTTATGAGCGAATTCGAGCTTCTCTTGGTTTTGTTTGCGATCCTGGCCGGATCTTTCAAGGCAACGAAGCGCGCGTTATCGGGGGACCTCAAGGCAGCCATTCCGAAAAGGGAAAGGCCGGGCTCGACTCGACTGAACCCGTGGACCGACCCTCCCCATTTTGAAGACCGCGAAGTAAACCTCAGAACCAGTCCTTTCTCTCCATGTCTCAGCTACCTCTAATCATATAATCAAAGTCCAATATGCATCCTTCATCTCTCAATTCTGAGGCCCCGATGTCAGGGAATGCCGGATCACGGTATATTCCAACCCATCAGTACACACAAAGACTTGCGTCGCTCAGCTACCCGGATGTCCATTACAATGGGTACACACCCCCAGAGCCCATCCGAGCTGGTTCCTATCGCTACGCAGAAGGCGAATTTGTTAGTGCTGGTTTTTTTGAGCACCTCGATCCAATGCTTTTCGATCTCCCAAAGCTAGAGATCGACTGGACGTACAGCCTGCGGCGGGAAGCTCAGCGCATCCTTCCATTCCTCTATCTCGGACCCTGGAGCTGTCTGTCAAACAAGCAGTGGCTCAGAGATGAGGGACTTACTCTATTACTGGGTGTTCGAGATGAGCGACTTGCAAGGCTGCGACTCGTCTCTGGTCACAAAGCCGCCGCGGATTTGGGAATTGAGTCTGAGTCTTTCGACGTCTCGAGCCATCAAGATCTCATCGCCAGATTACCGCACGCCATACGACGTATCAATGATCATATTAATCCGTCAATATACCCGGCGTCTGGCAACCACATCCCCAGAAAAGTTCTCATATTCTGCGAAACCGGAAACGGACTCTCTGCCTTGGTCGTGGTGGCTTACCTTATGGTCATGCTTAACATGGAACTGGGGGGTGCGCTGAACCTCCTCCACTCGCAGCGATTCTGCATTGACATGGAGGATGACTTGAGGCCGTTATTGGTTTCTTTTGAGGAAATTCTAGCCGCTAAACGGGATGTTGAAAGCGCGAGGATGGCTTCCCATCAGAACTCAACTCTGGCGGCTCCAACCATGGCTCTGGCTAAGAAACGAAGCTTTTCCGATCGAGTGGAAGATGAGCCACCGGGATATGATAGAATGGATATGGAGGATACGTCCGCGGACAGGAAGCCTCTGGCGCCATTTCAAGATTGCTAAGGATGTACTTCTCTACGGTGCTGCCCATTTGTCTCTGGGGTCATGACGATTCTATGGCTTTTCTTTCTCTATACCCTTATTACCTATCATCATATTTAGCGCAAGATTTCAGGTTCAGGCACCTAAGGGTTTCCGAGCGTAGCAGTACTTGAATATCAATCGATTCTCAGAGCCATAATAGGAGCGAATTGCCAGGCCTGAGGTGTCTGTGGCATTTCTACTCTTTTACCAAAACAGGAAATCTCATTCACAAGCCCTAGAGGCAAAAATCACCTCATTGCAAAGGCTGTTGAACACTAGACTTCATCTTCACGATCTCTTCCCTCTTCCCTTGTCCAGATTTCCTTTCACAGCCAATTTTATCCCTGCAGATACTCTTCACTGCCACTTATTCAGTTCCAACGTCAATGCAGCTGCCAGCAGAGACACACACTCGTTTCATATAACAAACAACGTATCTCTTAAATTCCCCAACTCTCGTCGCTCTTTTCGTTTTCTCATCTCTTCTTTTCCCGCTATCCTTAGCATGACTCTCTAACTTATTATCCATCCCCAAGACCGAAGGCAAGGACTAGCCGAATACCATGAAGCTCCGTACGACCGTCCGTCTCCCGCAACGCCTTGATCAAGATGCCTTCTACCTTCCCTTGTCCCAGATACCGCCACGAAAGAAGAAGAGCAACGTGAGACCTCGATATGTTGACTACAATCCAAATTTGCCTCCCGCCGCGTTCCCAACCCTCGACACACCCCGAGCCGATGTCCCAGAGAATGCTCAGATTAAGGCTCTGTCTTGTAATCATCTAGCTCAAAAGGGTGGTAGTGACAGTGAGGATTTGCAAGCTGGCGTCAAGCGGCCGAGAGCTAGAAAAAGCTTGGACGAGGTACGCTCGTTGGCGAAGCCGCGAGGTCAGGGCTATTCAAAGACAGACGAGCTCGAGAATATGCCGATGGATCTGGTTGAGAATTATATCGCGAGCAATACCGAGCTAAACCCGGTGTATGTGAGCAATATGGCAAAGATGGCGGCTGCGGGTCAGGGTTCGTGGCTTTTGAATGAGATGGGGGACAGTGATCTGGATGAAGACATGGCTAGCACATCCGGGGTAAGCCCTGCTCAGTCTGAACAACCTCTTTACCATTAATCGAGTGTTACTGACCCTGTTAGGCTTCAGCAGCAGATGTCCAAACCCCAACTTGGGCCGACCTCTCTCACCAGATGCAAGCGGAGATCTTCACTAACTTACTTGACCGTCACAGCTGGTCTAAAGTCTGCTATATGATGGGTCTAACCACACAAGAACAGCGTATGATCCAAGACCTATTGCGCCGACGTTCGGAGCAAATTGAGTTGGAAGATATAAAGCTAAACGCCATGCGAGCTAAGCAACTGAGGGACCTACTCAGGGTAGATAATAGTTCTCGAAACCACACATCTTCTCAGCAACTTCTTTTCTGCAAGGCGTCTCGCCACGCATTCCGCGTTCTGAAAGAAGCCACAGAGACAGACCTCGACTTCCTCAGTTGCGAGAGAAGCGAGCTCACTGCGGCAAGAAAGTTCTTGCGCAAACGGGGGATTGATTCCAAGTTCGCCGGGAACTGGAGAAACGATATTGCCCTCGTTCAAGCTCCTGAGGAGGAACCAGTCCCCAAGACGGCCAGTTTGCATGACGGTCCCCTTCCCAGTCCAGTTCTGCCTCCACAGAAAACAGCGCCATCCACCAATCTGCCCAGTCCAGAGCCAACCGTGCCAACTGCCGTGAAAGGAGCCTTCGTGAACTGGCTGGGAGACACAGCTACGGGAGCTAGGGTGTGTTATCCCCCAAGCACGGATGAAGAGCCCAAGGCAGCCGCGCGATTGCTAACTCTCGTTCTCCAAGACCGCATCGAACACAAAGGGTTGCTCCGCGTGAAAAGAAGGATGGAAGCCTTGACAAAGTCCCCCTCTGCCCCAGGATCTAGCTTCTACCTTCAAACTCCCCCTCAGACGCCCCCCCTGAAGCCCCATCACGACGCTCCCCAGAGCCCCCCTCAGAGTCCCCCTCAGAACATCCCTCCAAGCAACCCCCAGATTCTCCCTCCGGGGTGTTACATTCGCGAGGACCTCAACGGAGACACCACGGAGGAAACGAGTACCGAACCCGGCCCTAGCCTAACCCCATCAACGGAGACTATTAACGGCATGGGACAAGATCCAAAGCCTCCCACAGAGGTCCCACCATCTTTCTTCTCAGAGGCGATGAGCGAGATACTCGCGGGGAGTGTTGAACAATACGTTCCCCCACCAGAACTACGACGCGCACCTCCAATGGAAGAAGGCATGGGCGGCCAAGAGACTGACCTTGCAGGTCTCGTGAAAACCGCAGTGTTCATTAATCTGTTACCACCACTCACCCCACCAAGGGCCAGATCACCGATTGACTCAAATCAAGAGCTATCCGGGCTCTCGCTGATCAGGTCACCGGAGACGGCCGTACGCAATGCAGAGTTCCGCCCGTCTCCCAATGTTTATCTGGGCGAAGGGGAAAGTAACGAGCCAGACGGCAGCGCGCGCTCCTTGAAGCTGTCGGAGTCCGTACAAATGGCACAAGAAGTTGATTACGGTCGTCATGCGGGTGAAGAGGATGAACCGGAGCACGAAGACGAGATGATACTCCTTCCAAGAAACTCCCGAGTATGATCGCATGTCTTCTTAGTTTCAAGAGCCTGCGACAAGTCTTGACAAACTACTCCGTGCTAGGTAGATTAAGGGGAAGGAAGAAAAAGAAAACGTTGATTTGATAAATTCATATAGGGCTGAGTAAAAATACATCGAAACGTTTGTCGTTTCAGTCCATGATTAAACACAAAACAGTGAGCCAGCGCAAATCAAGAAAAGCAGAGCACAAAAACAGAACTCAGAATTCAGAACTTGGACAAAGAAACAAAAAGCAAAAAGCAGGATCCAAAGGAAGCAAGCAGAGAACCATGACCGTCATCCGCTAAAGATACAAGAACCAAAAACCCCCTTCACTTTTAGTCCGAAATGAGAAACTCCAGCTTTTGACTAAACCAAAATCATTCAACGGCCTTTAGTGTTGTAATAGAGAATAAGACTGCGGATGTTCTCTGACGGCTTTCCTAGTGCTCGCCAGAGACGGTCGTCGTCCGCTACAAGCAAGCGGAGCTGAACGCACGTCGCAATGATTCCCCGCTTGACATCAGTAGCCGAAATGGCCAAAGCGCGAGCGCCGAGCGGCCCAAAGTGCGCTAAGGTGTCGTCAGGCATTTTGATCCTCCTCCTGTTCATCCGCGCAAAAATGTCTGCCAACACCTCCAGTCCCTTCTGCAACGATTTGTATCCAAGATCGTTCTCCTCCTCGGTATCAAGCACCTCAACAATAGCATCAACAACAGGGACCAAGTCGCACACGGCGAGGATGTCATGGAGAAGGTGCTCGAGGCCGGAGCCAAGCGTGGGCGCTATCTCGCATTGCCTCTGAGCACGGAGGAGCGTAATTACCGTAGTTGGATAGTAAGCGACGAAGTACTTCCTCGCATAGTCGAACATGTACCGAATAGTAACAAGGACCTGGAACTTCAGGTCCCACGTTGTACCAAACGGCAACAGCATGTCTTCCGACGGGAGCTGCGATTGCAACTCATCAAGCAGAGCCATTAGCATGTAGTCAAACTCCTCTTCATCGGTGAAAAGTGTATCGTGATACTCAATCAGTCCCTGGATCTTTCGGTATCCAGTGATATCCATGTCCTTCGCCCGAATTCGTCTCGTTCCTTTGACAATCATCTCACGTGCTTGCACAATATCCTGGGACCGGGGACTGAGATTCCTCCGTTTCGGTGTGGTCTCGGCCCTCTTATATCGATTACTGGGCTGGCGTTGGGTGTCGGCATGCAATTCCGGCATGTTATCAAAATCTAATTTTGGTAGCGGTTTGTTTTCTGCTCGCGGCGTCGGCGTGCTTCCATTTCGTGTGGCCTGCGCATCGTCTACTAGCGAACCCGGCGTGTCTTCGTCATTGTGTACATCTGGCATCTCACAGGTTTTATGTGGCATATGATCAATTTTAGACCATTCTGGTAGGAGTCTGTGAGTGTTCGATATCCGGCGGGCCCCGACGTCTATCGCGTCCATCCTGGGCGGGATATTCTCGTCATTCCTCCTCTCGTCGTCGTGCACACGGGGCCTAACTTCTATCGAAAGCTTCCTTTGTGGGATATGCTCATCATCCTTCTCTTCATCGTGGATCGCGCGGGCCGCAAACTCAGTCGAGACCCTTCTCGCCGCAGGTTTCTCATCATTCTTCCTCTCGTCGTCGTGCGTGCGAGGCTTAACTTCTATCGAAAGCTTCCTTGGTCGCATATGCTCGTCATTCTTCTTCTTCTCCTCATCGTGGATCGCGCGGGCCGCAAACTCAATCGAAACCCTTCTCGCCGTAGGTTTCTCGTCATTAATCCTCTCGTCGATGATCGGGCGGGCCGGGAATTCGATCGACAGCTTCGTTGCCGCGTTATTCTCATCATCCTTCTTCTCAACGTCGTTCGCGCGAGACTTGGGTATGTTCAAAGTCCCAAAGGGCCGATCTGCATGATCCACAATAGGGTCAATTCTGTTGGTTCTAATCTTCGTCGGGCTCGCGTCTTGCGACGGGTCACTCTTCTGCCGTGGACGGGGTGCTCCGACTGGTTTCGTAAATGGTGATTGTATGGTCACCGGAATCCGGGTTGGGCTATCTCTAGTTGGACTGACAGGAGGATTCGGATGGAAACCCGAAGCGGTAGCTGGACGGGCTACATCAAGGGGTGGAGGCCGTGGCTTCGATACCCCTGGCCGCATGGGTGCGGACGTGAGAGATGAGGTGTGTGTGCCCATCGGAACAGCTCGGGAGGTAAGTGGTTTTCGGGGACGATCGATCGACGCTGCATCAGGCAGAGCAGACTGCTGTGCCCTTGGGGAGGAAGGTATGCCCTTTGCCGGAGCAGTGGGGTTACCCTTTCTCCCCTCAGCAGCCACATCTTTCAAGGCCGGGCGACCTGAATGGGCAGATGTACTGCTGAAAAGTCCTGTCTTCGAGGACGCCGAGTTCGATGCGAACGGATCATTATTTGGATTGGAGGGGTCTTTCTCTAGTAAGGTACGAAATTTGGCGTCAAAGCCATCAAGCATCCTATAGATTTGTTAGATGAGTGCCAAACATGGGTCAATCATGCAGCTGCGACTCACTGAAGACCTTTGCTGGGCCAGGCACGATAGAAATCCCAAAAGGTAGAACGCATTGCCTCTCTAACGGCTGGGGTGGCATCGAAAAGGTTTTTCTTGATGCATGCTTCGATGTGAGTCACTCCTTCGGAGGTCACCTTGTGGACGCCTTGATTGTTGATGATTATCTTGATCCAGCCTGTTCCAAACAAACGCAAGTTGTTGTTTTTGTCCAGGGCGGCGGCGGTAACATGGCTCAATAGACGTGAATTGCGGGTCACATTCTCGAGCACTACTTCGACGGTTCTGTTGCCATTGGATGATGCGAGCTTTTTCATATTCACGCAAAGCTTCATCAAGTTCTGCATGATGATATCGATCATCGGGTCGAGCCGAGACCCTAACACCCGAGCAAGATCCTGCACCGTGAAACAGCCCATCGTGATCATACTGGTACGAAGTGACAAGGCCACTTTGAAAATGTTGTCCAGCCAAGACTTAATGGCGGCAGAGAAGGCTTGTGGATAGTCGTGGGGGGCATTACCAAGAGTGAGTCTGCGGAGCATTAGGAGATTGTGAAAACGTGGCATCCAATTGTTCTCCGTTTCTCTCCCTTGGAAGGGTGGTGAAATGTCACGCAATATGTTTTCAAAGTCACGAGCCGACGCAACATCGCGCGGCGTAATTTTGTATGGGGCGACCTCGCACTTTTCGAGTTGTCTTTTCGTCGGTTCCTGATAGGCATCTTTTGGAGCCGTGCTCTGCGAAGATTGTTTTGAAGTCAACTCCTCAGATGCCCTTTCCGAATTGGGCTGAGCAGGACGTCGATCAACCGAGGCATATCCCGCTTTTGGTATCCTGCCAGGGCCGCCCCTCGAGGGGCTCTGATGTGGCCTTATCGGGACAGGCTTTACCAATGTGGGTGGGGCTAATGCAAGGTCAGGACCAGCAGACACGCAGCGTAATCAAAGAGCAAACTCACTCTCACTTTCAACCTCGGAATCATGCTGCATCACCGCAGACGTACTCGTAGCAAATTGTTGCTGGTGTAATGTATCGCCCCGTGATGGGGTTCGAGTATGGAGTGCATCGCCCCGAGAGGCAGCTCGGTTGTGAAGAGCATCACCTCGAGAGGCTGGTCGATTATGAAGGGCATCGCCCCGGGAAGGAGGTCGATTATGGAGTGCATCGCCTCGGGAGGGGGGTCGATTATGAAGAGCATCACCCCGGGAAGGAGGTCGATTATGGAGTGCATCGCCTCGGGAGGGAGGTCGATTGTGAAGAGCATCGCCTCGGGAGGGGGGTCGATTATGAAGAGCATCACCCCGGGAAGGTGGCCTACTTGCGGCAGGATCTACCTCAAGGCCAATACTCTTGAAAATGGGGTCTGCAATCGAGCTCCTAACGTGTTGGAGAGCCATCTGCAACTTCAAATCGGCCTTGGCACGCGGAGGCGCATTTCTGTCCAGCAATTAGCCGCCAGTTATAGCCAGGGAGCCACCAGCACAGAGAGACACAGGCAGACAACTTACTCAAACAAGTCCACAAGAGTCGATTTTCCTTGCGCACGAACAAGCTGGTCGGCGTCCTCGAGGCATGAAACAATGTCAGGGACATAGCCGCGGAAGAGAATGACTTCCGTTTGATGCATCTGCAATGGATAGTCAGATCAAGATTCAGATCCAAGATCGAAAAGACTTACATGGGACAGCCAAAGGAGAGCCGCTTGTTTCGCTCTCGGGTTCTTGCTCTTTAGAGCGACTCCGAGTACGTTGCTCTCGACTGCCGCGTTTGCGGCGGGCCAAAGTTCGGTGAATGCTTGCGCAGACTGAGCCCTGTGGCGCTCCTTATGGTCACCCAGACGCTCCAGGAGATGCGGGTAAAGAACGTCGGCATGCTGTGAAACGAGGTCTTGCTGTCCTTGAATGAAGAGGCGTTTCAAGAAGTGGCCGAGCGTTGAGAAACCTGCCGCAATCAGAGCGGAATGGGGGGAGGCTATCGACAGTCGTAAGCACTCGAAGATTGGTGGAACTGCTCCCTCTGGGACGTTCTTCTGCTTAATGTCTGATTTCAGACCAAGTAGATGAGTAACCTTGGCATCAATCGACAGGTTGGTGTTCGTCAACACCGCCAGCAGCTCCGCGGCCTTTGGTTCCATCCTGCGTAAGAAGAGGATGAACTCTGGCAGTGCCAGGATGAGGAGTGCATAAGTGACTAAGAATCGGCAGCTGAGTACGACGAACCCAAAGAAAAACTTCCAGAAGGTAGGTGACGTTAATAACGTGAGAATCAAAGCATATAATGCCAAGTCAAAAGTAGTGGCGTTGCTATCCATTTTGAGAAGCAAAAGGTTAGCTCAGAAAGAAGATGGTGGGTGAGAGATACGGAACGGAGGGAATTGGTGAAGGAGAGAAGAGGAGAGGAGGGAGGGAGGGGTGGGAAGGGGAGATATACCAGCTGAAGAGAACTCTTACGGCAATCGCAGGTCAGTATCTCATAGTCAAGAAGGAAGCGGCGTCCAGCGAGGAAGGAAAGAGCGAACGCGGAGGTGGTTGAGGTGGTGAGGTTGAGAAACGACGAGGAAAACACAAGTTGCGAGAAAGCGGAGGGGATCCCCCGATAAGCGAAATAGACGCGGCGATAAGCAGCGTCTGCGGGCTCCACGCTGATCCCAGGCCAGAAGATCGATCACTATATGGCCCTGGTGACACTCGATTGACGGTGAATTTGTGGAATCTCGTCCAAGAGCGAGGGAGCAAGACCGGGAGCCACGAAGCAATGGGAGGAGCGAGGGACAAATGTCCAGAGTTGTTGTTATGCTGTTGGTCGCAATTGCCTTTTTTTTGCCTTCGGTTTGTTTACCTGCAGAACGTCACAAACTCGCTCGTGGGCTCACTCAGGCTCGTCCCGCGGTTGGCCCGGCCCACTTTGGGCTTCCAGAGACTCGGAGGGGAGATGGGGTCTGGCCCCCAGATTCGAGGGAAAAAGGTTGAAAGAAGTCTACGAGTTGTGAGCTTACATGTAGGATTGTTATTCATACTCTGCTCCTGAATCACCCCTGGATGCCCGTATGCTCTGATGGAGATCTCTCCATGGAGTGCGGAAATATATACCCAGGCACGCTTTGCCACGACTGTTTTGTTGCCAGGTGCACACCACCACCATCTGCATCTCGACAACGGCTACGCCTCCTTCGTCCAAGAAGATCCCTCGCGGCCCGCTTAAATATTGATCCCTTTACAGATGCTTCCTCTCGCATGGATACAGATTTAATTATTTACGATGGCGGCAGCGCTTACTCCGTCTGTGCGGCCACATCTTGGCCCCTTCCGTTCCCCACTTGATAACCTTCCAGCTTTCACAGCACCGTTTTAGATATTTGGGGAACTCGGTGATTATATATCATCAATCTTAACGAGAAACTATGACCACATATCCGAAGACTACCCCAGAAAGGCTGCCAACCGACAGCCCCGTACTCTCCGGATCCCCCAAGCTCCCCAAACCCAAGTTTCTCCTCGAGATTCATGACCTCCGCCATCCTTCCTCTCAGTTCTTCCTCGCCTTAATCCCGGATCTGACGTCCACACTCGAAACCGCTCTAACGGCCATCCTCCAAAATCTGTACACTCCCCCTCCTGTGGGGAATCGGAAGCAGGTACTAGGTTTCGAACCTTGCATCCCTCCCACTCGCTCCGTCACAGTCCTCCTCCGTGATATCGGCGGCGTTGCGTATACCACCGGCAAAGAGCTTGACAATGACCACAAAGAAATCCACATTTCTCTTCCGTATGTTCAACACTGCCGCACAAAAGCCAATCCTCTCGCTGAGATAGTTGGTGTCCTGACACACGAGCTTGTTCACTGCTACCAATACGCTGCCCCGCGTGCCTCCGCTGATGGCAGGCCGGATGATTCTACCCCCCGTGCCCCGGGCGGCTTGATTGAGGGAGTTGCGGATTTCGTCCGTCTAAAGGCGGGCCTGGAGCCGCCCCACTGGAGCCGTCCGTCCTCTGCAAAGGAGAGGCCGGAGACATGGGACTCGGGGTATCAGCATACGGCGTACTTTCTGGCGTGGCTGGAAGACGTTCGAGTGGGGCAGGGTGCGGTGGGTTTGCTGAATGATCGGCTCTGTCGAGTTGGGTACGTTGGAGAAGACACGTCGAAGGACAGGGAGACGACGGGGTTCTGGAAGGGTTTATTTGGGGCTGGAATCGATGAGCTATGGGAAGAGTATGGGGACTGGCTTGATAACTCTGGCGGCACCCAGGGAAATTGGGAAGATGAGATTGTAAACCCAGTTGATTCAGAGTCAGTCTGACACCAGAAAGCTACTTCGGTAGCATTGGTAGGTATGTACGAAACCTTTTCCACCGGCATTGGTCAGCATTGAAGATCTCCTCTTCGCGATGGGGCTATCAACACATTTTCGCAGGGCATCATCGATCCTCACGCAATGAATGAGCCATTGGCACGGCTATAGTGAATATATTCATGAAAGTGAATTCTGGCTTACATGCTCTTGCCGTGTTAGTGACTACCTGCCCTACTACATGTGCTATTCTGCTGCGCGGTGTGCTGCGTAAAGTCTGCCCTCCCCAATGGGCACCAACCGCCCCAATACTGGGAGAGTGAGTAATATCTTGTCTTCTGCGATAACAGAGCGGTTTTCATGCCCGACATGGGCATAACGGTCCGATTAAAGCTTGTGGGGGTCCTCTGCTCGTCCCGACCTGGTCCCGACCTGGTGGCTGTTTCCCGTTGACCTCGGGAAGCGGCTTCACCGGCACTTCCAGTCTTCTATTCTTCTGCGTTTTAGAAACTTCATCTCAGAGCCTCGGAAGTCACCATTGACTTCGTACCCGTGGACGCCTGTGGCACCTTTTATCAGGGCCATCGCCAGCGACTCACAACTGCTTTGGGAATGTTGCAAGGGACTCTTCTAAGGTCGTGCTTTCCTTCTTTACAGCTGTCTTTGTAACCTCGGCATCATCATCACGTCATGCGGCACTCAAATTGGTACCTGCACACGCCGATAGCCAAGCTCTTTGGAATGATGTCGTTGCTCCGGAGTTGATTCTTGCCGTGCAGAAGTCTGAGATGCACCCGCGGGAGAAGAGCCCCATCGCCTGTCCATTCCAACTTCGAGTGACACGAATCGACATCTGCTCGGTGGGAATTTATTTGGAGCGACGCCATCGTCGGGTCGCGCCAATGACGCCTGTACAGTTCCAGAAGGTAAGGCTGAGATACGGGGATCCAGTGAGGCTTCCTTGCCCTGGGGCTATATTTGGACTGGGACTCGCTGTGCACCGACTACGGTGAAGGTGGCAAGGCCTCATCGCCATGGGGAGAGAGCAACCAACCCACGGAAGGGCTTGACGAAAGGATATGGCGGTTTAGTAGGGTGTCGGTTGTTCACTGTGAGACTCGGCGAAACCGGATGAGCCGAGACTCGGAGAGTCGGTATTCGTGCGTGAACGCCGTTAAGATGCATTCATTGAAAACATCTATGTACGACTAGTATATCTATAACAGCACATTGCCCTGCTAAGGTTTGTTCTGAGAACCGTTTCCCGCCCGAAGAGATAACGAGAAGAGGGAAGGACGAAGGGAGAGGAAGGAAAGCTGAAGACACCAGAAGAACAGAATATATTTCCCATACTGTACAAGGTCTGATCTTTAGATGATAAAACATGGTCCTCACCGCGGCTCTTGCCAAGTCTCCTTGGTTGGTAACGCGCAGGGCGGAATTGAATTTAACGTCGACCTCACACCGGGTCGCTTCTATACAATCACCTCACCCAGGTCCACATAAACCGGCTTCCAAGGCGCAGCGCCTGGCTCCTCCGTAGAACTTGGAACGCGCACTTCCAACGGACTGTAAAGGTACCAACCCTTGAGGGCGGCTACGGCGGCCCTCGATCGGGCCTCGACGAGACTGCCGCCTACACCCTCGCCCAGCTTATCTTTACCAGAGTAGATGCCGACAACGAAGACGGGATGTCTGCTCTTACGGCCAGTTTCGCTGATAATCTTAGCGACCGGCTGTTCGTAGTTTTCGCGTGCACACAGGCGAGCGAGATCACGAACTGGCTGGGAGAAGTTAAACAGCTCTGAGAGGTTGAGGTGTCGGGAGAGGATGTGCTGTTCGAAAAAACGCTTCGCAGCCAGTCTGCCAGCGTGCAGATAAATGGCTCCCATTACGGCCCGTACCAGGGAACAACTGGCTTGCTCGGCGGTGACGGGTGGTTGGGGGGACGACCCTGACGGATCGGCAGGCGGTTTAGGTGCCATGACCGGATCGCCATATTCGTTGTCGTAAACGACGCTAGAAGTAATTGACCTTCTCCATGTTGTTTGGTCTTCATTTGGTCTTGTTGTACCGCGAATAGGCTCCGCACTGATATCAGTGCCGGGAGCGACTCGCTTGAATTGAAGGAGGCCAGGGTCTACCTCGCCACCAGGAAAAGCAGCGTGTTCCACACCCCATTCCCTCACCATTGCGGCGAGCGTCTTAGGCCCAATGTAAGCGTACACTGCTGCGAAGATGACCGTCAATGGTAGCCGGGGGTATGTGCAAACGATGTGTTCGGAGATGTAATTGCTCAGGAGGTCGTTGCCAAGGAGGGCAAGTGATGTGTTATTAAACTGAGGATCTGGGTCTGCGGAGGCGTCGACTAGGCAGCGGGCGAGAGTTTCGAGGGGTAATCGGGAAGGGAGGTAGAGTCGTGCATGGAGCGCGGCAAGCTTTGCAGACTCGCGTGCGGCCTGGACTGGCGGAGATGGAAGTTGGCGTTTTGTGAATTTGAGGAAGGGGGTGGAACCGGATGATGCGGTTGATTGCTCCCCGGCTAGGTCACTTTCGGACGGTAGGGGATTTGAGGCCGTCGATTGGAATCGATTGCTTGAGTAGAGGTGTCGCTGCAATCGGCCACCAGTTCGGGCTCGCGACGAGAGAACCGAACTGCTCCATCGTTGGAGCTGCAGCCTCTTCATCTGGGAGTTGTGCGGGTGAAGAAAGACCCAAGCCAAAGGAAGACAATAAAGTGAATGGAAGAGTCGGCACTCTGAGCGTTAGGGATGGAATCAAAGAAGGGGTTCTCATTCGATGTGCTATACAAACTTTCGGTCGCTCAAGAAAAGTTGTTTCGGCGGAAGTCACGGGATTCGGCGGTCGTGTGAGAAAAAGGGTAGCGGCGCTAAGCCCTATTGGACGGAAAGTCACGTGAAACAAGTGACGACGCGAGGGATGGCTGTATTTGCATCACCTTTTGACCCGGCTTGTCAGCGTTCATTCTCCCAAATCACCATTCGCATATTTTAATCACGATGGGCGGAGGTGGAAAGATCCCGTACGTCGAGAATTATTTTATACGCTCACCAATGCCTTCGACTAACGAATGTTCCCTAGGTACCCTAAAGAAGTCTGGTCTCCCGCTGGAGGCTGGTACGCTCAACCCGCAAACTGGAGAGCTAATACAGCCATTATGTGCGCAGCGACGATTGGAATTGTCGCTGCAGTATGGAGTATAAGCGCCGAGCGCGAACACCGTGATAAGATGCCAGAGCCGGGCAGGTTTTTTCCCAGCCGATAGTATGTCCATCTTTATGAGACATCTCGCCGACTCCGTCTGTCGATGGATACTGATCACCTTCTTTTTTGTTACAGCTGGAGCAAGCAGATTATCGAACACGAGAGACAACAAGCTACTAAAAACGATTCATAAGAGCGGAAGGGCGAAAGAAAAGAGATAGGTGGAAGACTGTGATGGTGTGGCAAGATCTATGTTCTATAATTTTGCGAACCGCACGACAATAGGAGGGCGTTCTCGACCGGTTACTTGATTTGCAAGTGTTTTTGCGGTGATTCTTCGAATGATCGATACAACCCGTGTGTGTACAGACGGACCCGTTCCGTGAACTCAGTTTCGTTCCAACGTTCCTTTCCCTCCAGATCTGTAGACTGGCGGGGCACGCCAATCTGCTCCACAACGAAACTTGCAGCGACGGTGGCGAGTATAAGAGCGATTGGGATTGTGTCGTGCATTCCCCAAGCTGCCGTTGCCTTTTGCCAAATCGGGGACTCTCCGAGCACTGAAGTTATGGCATTAGCAGTGTCTCTACCTTCGCTTATCATCCCTTGAGCCAAAGCACCAAGATAGGCATTGCCGGCACCTGTTGGATCGACAACTGGGGATTCGCCCGAAGCACTCGGCTGATGATGAGCGGGCAGCCAAAGCCTTCGGCCTCTAGAGTATGAGTAGCTACCGTCTTTCCCTGCCCTGACCACCAAATGCCCTTCCCCACGGGGCCCTATCCCCGACGTAAGAACCTTATCCACAATGTGCTTCCCGAAATTACTCTCCACACTCCAACATGGTTTCCCGAACATCATCCCTAACTCTAAATCATTAGGGCTCACAACATCAACCTCACGACAAGCCTCCAAGAATTTCTGCTGCTCCTCGGGAGTGCACATATCTGGCACAGGCTCCCATACGAAGATAGGCCTATCTTTGCAGAGGCCAGCGGGGGGGTTCCTAGCGTGGCATAATTCCTCGCGACGTCGCAGGATGTCCTGGACCATCGATATACAACGGGCCGAGGAACAGACCATATGAAAGGTTTTCGAGAATACCTGGGAATCGGATAGCATATACGGTTCCAACCGTAACTTCGGAGTTAAATATCGGAAGGCTAGTTCTCGTTACCATCTCAGGAGGTCGG
The DNA here is from genome assembly GCF_044049455.1 of Aspergillus lucknowensis. Taxonomy (NCBI): domain Eukaryota; kingdom Fungi; phylum Ascomycota; class Eurotiomycetes; order Eurotiales; family Aspergillaceae; genus Aspergillus; species Aspergillus lucknowensis. Next base: position 49,996 of record NW_027263546.1, on the reverse strand, counting down.
TGGAGGGGTGTATACAGACCTCGTTTCTCATTGGGCCCGTAACCATTCCATGCCCGTGTGGTAAGTCTCCTCAAGTCTTCCCTCATTACACAATCCGTATCCCAAGCCTTGAGTATCTCGAAGACCTCTGGTGGAAAGTCAGAGCCCACATCAACGATCCAGCTGATGGAGCGAGAATGTTCTTTGCCTGCGACAAGGCGAGCACCAATGACTGCAAACGAGGCTGCACCACCAAGAACATTCTTCACATTTGGGCGAGAACCGTCAAAGTCGATATCATCTGTAAAATCAGGCCACCCCAAAGGTAAGCAATGCGCTGTGGGTGATAAGGAGCTTTGCAGCGCATACCGAGGATGAACATTCCTAGTGTGCAGAACTCGACATTGGGCCTCTTCGAGTCATCTGCAGTCCCAGAAACGTCCGGCATATTGAGAAAAAAAAATAGAGTAAAATAAATTAACAAGGATAGTGCTTGCTGAAGCTGGAGGCCTTGTCTTGTGGGGGTTGTTGAATGCTCTTTATCCAAAGGTACGAACATTACTAGTACCGCCTGATACATCATTGGTCATGGGTACAAAGTGCCAGTGAGCCGTTGTCAGACATATACACGTACGGTACGGTACGGTAAGACCCACCATGGCGGCGATTCAGGCCTCAGGCAACGGTCAGGAGCATCGTCAGTGACCATTGCAGCCTTCTGGAAACCCGACACCGCAGCACTACTCGCTCCCAGCATCAACAATTGTTCACACCCGCACGGACATTGCTAGCTACCTGTCAATATCCAGTTGATTGGATTACTGCGTGCGAGTGACTCGGTAGGAGTATCATCTCCCAGTGCCTCGCTTCTTCCATCTCCATTGCCTGCTGCCTCCTTGCTGCAGAGAAACCTGACAAGATGGCGGCGACCAGCCATATGCATAACTTGACCACCCTTATCAAGCGGTAAGTCACGCGCTCATATCCGTCTCCTCGCCTTATATATGATGCCTTCTTGGGCTGTCTCGCCGTTCCCCAGACCACATTACCTGCGGATAGCTCATGGTATCTATTCATCGATAGGCTGGAAGCCGCGACCTCCCGCTTGGAGGATATGGCAATGGGATTAGACGACCATAATGCGCAGAGCACCCCTGATAACACAGCCGCGCTGGAGCCACAACCCTCTAAGCAGCCTCCACCAAGCGCCTCCACGGCCCCCGTAGTTGCTTCCCTTCCGCCTCAAATCGAAGACTTTGACGCATTGATAAAGAAGGATGTTTACAATTTCGTGGAGCTGGGAAGAAAGATCGGAGGACTTGTCGAAGAGCAGGTAGGGAAACTCAGAACGACAGTACCTGGTCGAACGTGCCGCTCATGTGTCCGGTAGTCCAATGCCGTCCTCCAAGCGTTCGAGGCAGAGCGCACCTACCTCTACGTCTCAACCAAGGCGAAGAAGCCCGAAATGCAGCCCCCTGAGCTTATGGCCGAGCTTCATACGGCTTCCGATACAATCAACAATATCCGCGAGTCCAACAGAGCCTCCCCGCTTTTCGACCACCTCAGCGCCGTCGCCGAAGGTATCGTCACCCTTGGATGGTTCTTTGAGCCTAAGCCTGCCGATTTCGTTGGTGATATGCTTGGAGGCATTCAATACTATGGGAACAAGGTTCTGAAAGAATACAAAGAGAAGTATGCAAAAGAAATTTGGCGACAGGTTGCGCAACAGATGCTGACCTGGGCAGGGATCGCACACATTATGAGTATATCCAGGCGTACTACCAGATCTTCAAATCACTTGCCTCTTACCTCCGAAACCATTATCCGAAGGGGCTGACGTGGAACGATAAAGATGGAATCGATGCGCAGGAGGCGCTTCGACAGGTGAAAAGCAGCTCCGTTTCTGGTGCTGGCGACGCGGCTGCTCCTCCTCCCCCTCCTCCAGTGCCGACCTTGAACGTCCCTGGAGGTGCTCCTCCACCGCCGCCGCCTCCTCCACCCCCTCCCGTCATCGAACCGAGCTCCAACACATCCTCCTCGGATATGTCTGCTGTATTTGCTCAGCTCAACCAGGGGGATGCTGTCACGTCAGGCCTTCGAAAAGTGGACAAATCCGAGATGACACACAAAAACCCGAGTCTTCGGGCTAGTTCAACCGTCCCTGGCAGCGCGAGTGCCCGCTCAAAGTCCCCAGCCCCAAGCAAGAAGCCCAAGCCAGAGAGTATGCGCATCCGGAAACCTCCCCGGAAGAACCTCGAGGGCACGAAGTGGTTCGTCGAGAACTTCGATAACCCCGGAGATATCGTCGAGATCCCCGCCAAACAGAACCAATCCATTCTCATCTCCCGCTGCAACAAGACGATCTTGAAGGTGTCCAACAAGGCTAACGCGATCGCCATCGACAACTGCCAGGGCCTGTCAATTATTATTGACTCTCTCGTGAGCTCTCTTGATGTCGTCAAGTGTTCCAAATTCGCCCTCCAGATCGACGGTTTCGCGCCCACGCTACTGCTCGACCAGGTCGATGGCGCAACCATCTACCTGTCACAGCAAAGTCTAGAGACTGAAATCTTCTCCAGCAAGTGCGCAGCCGTTAACGTCATGCTTCCTCCTAAGGAAGGTACCGATGAAGATACCAAGGAGTGTCCGGTCCCGGAACAGATCAAGAGCTCCATCAAGGATGGTGTTCTTGTCAACGAGATTGTCGAGCATGTAGGCTAGAGAGATTTGGACAGTGCTTTTTTGACTCTGCGAGATATGTGCTTATTGTGGGGGGGGCGAAAGCATATGAATGTGGTTTGGAGAAAGTTGGTAACTGTGTAGATAGAAAGTCGTGGTATATACAAAATTTTACCTCTATATAGCCACTTCTAGGGTAGCAAAGTACGTAAAGGCGGGACATTTAGAAAATCAATAGAGCCGATCGTTCTCTCGAACATTTGTATGTGCTTGGGATACATACATGTAACCCTAAGAGTAGACTGTCTTATAAAAAGCCGTATCCAAACCAAAGACTAGGCGCCAATATCGCCGGAAGAAGAGATGACGCAATAAGAAAATTCGAGGGACTCCAGTAACGCGCGACATATGGAAAAATGGTTGCAAGAGTGCCTGCTCCATGCCTCAGATTGCGCGCAATGGGGTATAAAATAACTCGTGAAACACTTGTGCATCTGCTGGAAAAGATTCAGCATTGCATGCCTGTAGGATGGTGAATTGATATTCAACCTGGAAGATCCTGTGTCTTCCGGGAGAATATGTTAGTCGAACCAGATAATATGATGACATGCACTCATTTCCTCTTAACAAACACACAGAGATAGTGATAGAAAAGGTCGGGAGAAAATTAGGGGCGAGAGTAGGATTACTGATTCTTTTAAGCCCCAAAGGTCGCGAGGCACTTGAGGCGATACTGAATGTCTCCTCATAGCCGACGCCGTTCAGCGAAGTCATCGGGCTTCTGTACATCTAGTCCTCGAAGCTTTCTGGCGAGGAGACTTTCACCCTCAAAACTCCCAGGCGACCCTGAAGGGTACCCACCGTATCCCGCGTCGCCCCTGCTCAGCTTATTGTATACTTCGGGTTCGTGTGCGCGTGTTGCCATTGCCATCGAATTACCCAACCCCACGATATCAGGTCGTATTGATGGAATAGGTTGGAAAGGATGCGGTTGCCGCTCATTGCTTGTCCGATTGTTACCATTCGGGTGTGGAGATGAGCCCCGTGACGCTCTCCCTGCGCAGAAACTTGGAGTTACTCGCAGAGGGTTAGACTCACGGGAGGTTTTGTATGGCGAATACCGGGGGTGGGGATGTTGTATCTCATTCCGAAGCTTCTCCTTCCCGTCCGGTACGCGGTTAGCAAATACCACACGGATGCTCGAGTGGAGGTAATAACGGCCTCTGGACGGGCAGCAAATATTCAGGTGGATGAGATATCGTAAAACAGGCTTGTCTTTCGGATCTTCGGAATAGGTCAAAGACGCTTCAGGACGATCGGTTCCGTAGTTTGACCGAGCGGATAAAGGCATGTCGAGTATTGGGCCAGCCGAATAGCTTCTTTGCCGAATGAACGTCTTGGTACCAGGTTCCATATCGCTCAGATCATAGGGAACAAGAAACAGTTTCACGGCGGTTTTGTTTGGATTCTTGATTATGACCTGCAGCTGGCCTTGCGGTGGTATTCGATAAGACCCACCCGGGGGGGATTTCGGTGACTCTGCCCTTCTGTGTTTCTTCTCTCGTCTGCGCAGGGATTCTTGGTCGTTTGGTTTGTTCTGCATCGCATCGTCGGCGTTTTGACTATTACGAATGTCAATAGGGCTTGGATGGCGTCTGCGGCGTCGGCTGCGTGAATTGTCTCTCGGAAGCGAGTTTTCGAGGTCGATTGTACCCACGTAAGGACTAGGGCTATCATCTGAGATCGACCGCCCACTGCCAGATGTTGGATAGCTGTAGAAGACCGCAGGGAACTGGACGGTGACGTGCGGAGGGCATTTGAGGCTGGCTTTACACCTACTTTTGCCTAATACACCGATCTGCGCAGTGAAGTCCAACGGTTTGGATGGGCAAGTAGACATCCTTCCACGAAGTATCGACTCCTCGTAAGAGCCCACCATTGGGGCATGGATCCTGCAGGATATTTCGGAAGAGAGCGACGGCCTTCTAGGCCTTGGAGAAGAACCTTGGAGTGACGATGCGAGTTGGAGGCTATACGAGGACGCCAGAGAGCGGCGAGGATGGTGAGATTGATGAGACAGTGAACCCCATCTTGTTGGATTGGTCACTCCGGATTGTCCGGAGAACGTCTGCAAGTCCCGAAAAGTATCCGGTGGTAGTGTCCGCCGGCGGTTAGCTTTATCGACCAGGGCAGGTTGATCCCCAGAATCTGGGTGGGAGGCGAAGTCTAAGTCTGTATTATTCGCTTGGTGAACCAGAGGGCTGGTTGGCGTCTTTAGGACATAGCTGGAAGAGAACGATCCTAACGATGGGCCCGGCGGTCGGTTTCCCTCAATCACTTGCTTCTCTAGCGCTTGCGCTGGTGCGGTTTGCGTCCGCGAAGGGAAAGACGGCCCCGGAAACCATGGCGCTGTGGGGGATGAGGCGAGAAGAGGAATCGCAAGATTGCTGCTGCGGCTTGGTAATGGTGATCGTGGTAATTGCTGTTGTCCATCAAGTTGAGGGTTCCCCTCTCGAAAGTCGCCGGAATGCAGGGCCGAACGAGGGCGTTCTATTTCGGCCGGGGATGCAAGCTCTGCGTTGTGTGCTCGGAACTGTTCTTCAGGAGTAGTGTTCTTGGTACGTTGCGCACTTTCCGTTGGGAACCTCTCGGGTGTATGCGGTCCGCGGCGGTCGGCGGCACTGATCCCCAACTATGCCATTGTTAGCGGATGTGGTTGAAGCGGAGAGGAGAAGATCAGGTGGGGAGCGAGAAAACTAGATGCACTTTTCTTGATGATGCTTTCGAATTGACTTACCGAGTAGTAATAAGGCCATTTTGGGGTTTCTGCCGTCTTGATATAATGAATTAATTCCTCGCGATCATGTGCCTGCCTCTTTGTCGGAGTGAGAGCTTCAGGAGGACGGTGGTAGAGGGAGATATCGCTCCGATCTGATGAGCCCTGCCCATTATTGACTTCATGATAATCTATCCAGCAGTACGGGTCTTGTCGACGCTCATCTCGAGCTGTTTGCTGGTCATCAGACCACAGATCGTACAACTGCCGATTATCGGGATCCTGAAAGATAGGCATTGTTACGGAGAGATCGAAGGGTCGTAATGGACCAAAGGGGTGTCGACCATCGCAGCGGAGGAGCTATGGGAAAGAGGAAGGTGTGGCTAGGCGTCCGATACGGCGTCGGGTTCTTGGTTGGGATGCCGCGGGTGGGATGATTTGGGTGATATCCCGAAGTGGTGGCGGCCAGTATGGCGAGAATAAAGACAAGGAGGCGACTTTCAAGGAAAGATAGGATTTATGAGACTGATGAGGGTTAGAGAAGGGCACTCGGAACGAGCTGAGGCAATCGAGGGTTCGAGGATCTCGCCCAGCGGGGAGGTGAGGTGAGGAGAAAGACCGCAGGAAATGGCGGAGGAGGATGGGAGTCATCATCCTTTCCCCACTTGCATCCTCACAATGATTCTGATCAAACTGGAGCTAAGACGAATCCATCGAAGCGTCCCAAATATTGCCATCATCCTTGTGTCATTTCTTTGTCTGATTCTTTCACATTCACTGTCCAAATAACCCTTCATCCCGGCCTCCGATTGCGACTTGGTGTTTTACCGCCGATTCCAACTTGTATATGGTGATGTTGAGCTGGTGACACCTCATACTCTCAGAGGCGCCCGGGCGAATGACAACGTCGCTCATCACTGTTTCTCAAAGAATAACACTTCCAATTTTGGGTCATGACATGAGGGATTTTACCACGAGTTGTTCGCACGACGTTCGTTGGTAGATTGACGTGGTTGGCGTGGTAAATCGGGTCAGTTGATCCAAGTACCTTCAAGGCTCGGGGTCTTCGACCACCTCGGCACGGACTCGTCAGAGTGGAAGTTCAGGGCTGCTCGCTCTTCGTGAATACTGGCATGCTCCTTCTGAAACTGAGTTTACTGGTTCATAGTATGAGCATGCCCTGTCACAGGCAAGGAAGAACCTTTGGATTGGTTGTCTGAGTCGAAACATCCGGCGTTCAGGAACGAGCCCAGTCCTCCCTCCGAGTCATGCCGTGCCACCCACCCACGGCGTGGAGCCCTTCAAAGAGAGGGAAACACCCTAATTCGAGGAAGCAAGCTATTCTCGTGAGCTCCTCGTGTGGCCAGTCAATGAGATTCCTCTTGGTCGTTTGCTGGTGGTGATCATCGACTGGTTCGACTATTCCTAATGTGGAATAGCATCAACGCAACCTTTGAACATTGGGACCTTGGAACCAACATAACTAACATATTTCACTACCGAACCGACATCCCACCGACCCGACACCCCACCGATTTCGATCGCGCTTTTTGAACTTGAATCGATTCCCAACCACCAACCAACTCTTATATAGATTAAAATTAGGTAACTAAAGGTGCAGGACATCTAGTTCTATTATAGCCCTGAATACCACAATTCGAACACTTTTGTGGAGCGCGTCTTGGCGCTTCAGAAGGTTGAGCTGCAGATATCATTGATGACCCCCCTACCCCCTGTTCTTAATCATTTCTCAACACCATGAGATCTCTACCTTCCCGTATCGATAGGCCTTTATTATTAGGTATCTAACGTTTAGATCAACGCCTTTTCTGCCTTGCCTTCTCGTTTTCCGCGCGGAGCTTGTGGTTTTCCTGGGCCAGATAGGTAGCGTTGTATAGAGCTATCTCGCAGCCTTTTAGAACTTGCTATAGGGCCATTTTTGAAGATATTAAAGGGCTTTGAGAACCATTTTTAAGCAATTTCTTTAGCAAAGATGCTTTTTTCTGCAGCTGGTGAACTATATGAGGTATTGCTAGCATTGAGGAGCTTGTAGAGGCCCCATCACGGCTTCCAGGTGGAGTTGGTATAGCAAGCATGATATTCAACCTATCGAGGACTTGCTAGGGATCAAATGGCTGTATACCAGCTGCAGCGAAGCTGCTTCAAATATTTTGAGGCGTAAAAATAGTTGTACGGGCCATGGGATAGGCCTTTAGAAAGTCTAATTTGTCAATATGGTGGATTCCAAGGCGTGCTTTCGTCTCGATAATCTTCCCATACGCGCGCTTCAAAGGACCAAAACAGCCAACATCGAGAGGCTGTAGAAGATGTAACGAATAAGGAGGCATGCAAACAGCTATAATATTATTTTTGCTGCAGATTTTGTCGAAAGCAGGTGTGAGATAACTTCCATGGCCGTCTAATATAAGCAATCAATATCAACCAACTGTACAGCTGCTGGTTGCAGGAATAAAGACCTTTTGAAGCCACTAGAGGCCTATCTCATCCGTAGTCCAACCATTAGGACTTAATTCAATCCTCCAGTCTTCTGGCAAGGCAAGTTCTTCATACCATCCCTCAATATAAACCTTTCCTTTGAAGATAATGCATGTAGGAACCGACCACCCCATTACATTGATAGATTCAATTATTATAACCCATTCGCGGTTTCCAGGTTGAATTAAAGAAGGTTTCCCAGGCATATTAGATCTAGTAACTACCTTAGTAGTTGCTATTAGACCCATAGCAAAGCCAGTTTCGTCAAAATTGTAGATATCTTTATTGCTAATCCTATATTTCATTCGGACCTCCTGTAGTTGATCAAACCAAGCCTTTAGAAGCCGGGGATCCTCGCATTTAGCTCGCTAATAGCTATAGCTTCGCGCATATCGAGTTTTTAGTTCATCTCAATATTTAATAAACTTTGTTGCCCAGTTCTTCCCAATTAGTTGAGGGAGGGTCAATGCTGCAGCTTGAAGAAGAAGATTAGCCATTTCTGCCACATCTCCAGGTCTAGAAGGAACTCCACGCGAATCTCTAGATAGAATCCATTCTACTAAAGACTCTTCCTGAGTTTCAGAAAGCCTGTGGCTATTGGCGCGTCACTCGCTTCAAAAAGAAACTCCCATCCATCTATCACGCAGTGTTGATCGAGGTACATTAAAAAGGGTTACTACACGTTGGTAATTCGGAATTTCTTGGTTTTTTAGGTATAATATGGCAAGTTGAATGCTCCCCTCCTGCTCCACCAAATTTCAATTCGATAAACGCGGTTTTGGTGGCATGGTGGTGGTTTGAAGTTCAACGCGTTGAACAAGCAATCGAAATCGATGGGGGTGTCGGGTCGGTGGGGATGTCGGTTCGGTAGTGAAATACGTTAACTAAACTTGAATAGGTAAGCACTCATCGCTGGTACAGGTGCGGAAATAATTCTTCTCGTGATGATGCCCGCCCGAGGCATGCCTGCCTTTGCAACTATACATAACTTCTTCACACGCAGGGCAAGAGCCGGTCCCTTCAACTGCTTACCCAGATTTACTACACTCTATTCACGTTAGATACATTCAGTAACAGGGGGCGGAAAAACTGTGAAAAAATGAGCTCCAAACGCGCCCGAGACCCTGACAGGCCGTCCTCCAACAAGAACGACGAAACCGAAGCCCCAACCAACAAGAAGAGAAAGGGCTTCTCCGTTGGTCCTGCAAACCTACCCGACGGTACTTATCGCCGCAAAGGTAAGTATCTTACACGACACAGCCTGCACCCTGAATTGCCCTACTAACAGGGAGCAGCGCAGAAGATCAAAGCCGACCTCATACAAAAAGCTAAGGTCAAGAAGGCCTACGCAAAAGTAAAAGCCGCTGAACTCGCCGCCCCTAAACCCAAACAATTCTACCTTCGACGCGAGGAAGAAGATGAAGACAAGAAAGAGGATACAGAGAAGCAGGATGCGGAGCCCGCAAGTCTGGAGCTTCATCCAGATCGACAGGCAATGCTGGAGACTCAAGATTCAGGACCAGAGCGATTAGACGAAAGGGGGGGAAATGGTGGCAGCCGAGGCCGAAGGCGAAGGCAAAAGCCAAAGCGGGGGGCATTTGCGAAGGAGTTGGAAATTGCGGAGAAGAGGAGGCAGGCCGCCGAGAAGAGAAGGGAGGAGAGGGAGTTCAGACAGAAGGATAGAGAGGCGATGGCTAGGGCGAGGCGACCAGATCAATATGGAAAGAGGAGACTCGGGAGAGAGAGTAAGGTGCTGCTGAACCGGGTCCAGCGGTTGGTTGGGGGTTCTGCATAGAGGGAGGGAGAAAAAATTGGTTTATATCGAAGCATGATACCCAAGGTTAATTTAGGCCATCGTCTTTTCTACAAGTTATTTTGCATGGGAAAGGGGAATTTCGCCAGATCATCGACTCATTATGATTTTACTACATGGATACATAAACGCCTCAGCCAGCAGTAGTGGCGATTATGTGGCACTCGCTTTCTGCGACGTCCCGCTTCTCGGCTTTCTAAAGCATGCGAACTCTCCCTTTGTCCTCTCTCTCAATCTCTTCAGAATACCTCTCATTTCTCCTAGCTCGGACTGGAGGCGAGCCCGGGCCTCATGGGTGGTCCGACGATCTAACTCCACGTAAATCTGGCTCTGTAAGGCGGAAGCTTCCTCTGAAGAATACTGGGACATCGTTTGAGCAGTAAACTCGGTGTCGAGAGTCGCTTGTATTAAAGAGTTTAGGGAGTAAGACGTTCGCAAGTTGAAAGCAGTTAAGAGTGCTTTGGAAACTTGTGTTAATAAGTGGGTAAGGACGATTGATAGCAGCGGTGATTGCCCGGCCGTGGACGATCGACTCGCCCCTGAGGACGACGTCGAGGGGATAGTGGTTGAGATCTCCGTGTGGACGAGCACAAGAGTGAGCAATGCGTTGTACACGTACGGTCGAACCTGTTCGGGGCGTTTGTCTGTTGGTTCCCAGACAGCTGACGCCACTCCTTCGGAGATAATCTTCTCCAGATTTTTGATTGTCGGCTCAGTGTAGGATTGAAACAGTCGTTGATCGACCTGATCAAGTACTTGTCGGATGGACTTGGTTTCATCGGTTAATGTCACAGAGAAAGCTGTCTCAAAGTTTGCAACAAGTTGTGGAACAAGGTCGGCCTGGAACGCCTTGATGTTCGAAAGAGTAAGGAGAATTCGGACGTTCTACATATCGGTTAAGCACTCTTCGATGGCGGGTATTCACATAACTTACCCTATTTCCAGAATCGACAGCGTCTGCAGCAAGGAGAGATGGTGTCCTGTCGACTTTATGTACTGGTGCATTCCCAGACATAGACCATTCATCAATTTCTTCGCGGATTGTAGGATGTTCCGCATTCTCGACGAGGCCGCTGAGTGATGCCTCAATACTCGAAATGAACTCGCGGCGGACCATCTGAAGTAGTTTAGTAGGAGGCTGAGTGACAACGGCCACAGCACCAGGTTTTGCCATTGCCTCGGAGATATACAGAATTTTCTGCAACCCACTAAGTATGGTGTTTTCGAAATTAACGAAGAGACCAGGCATCTTCGTGAGGTCTCGTCGTTTCGGGTCTCGTGTCCAATCTTCCAACAACCTACACACTTCTGCGTCCTTTCTCCACGCAGAACAGGCTATCCGCACGGAGCGTTCCCGAATGACACTTACGAGAGCCTTGAGAAGTTCACCGGTGTTGGTGCTGCTCGAGACAGGCCCTAGTGCGGCCATCTCTCCGGCTGCGGCACCGATGATGACTAGGAATTGACCAAGATAATGGACTCCGCTAAGAGAATTGGAGAAAGGTGGCCAAAAAGCATAGCCTTCCCATAGTTCGCCGCGCTTGGGTGTTGGGAGGGGCATGTTCCTTGGGTCGAGTTTGAAACGAGACTCGGTCGGAGTCACTCCCAAGGTTATCGGACTGCTCGGGCTCGACGGCGATATTGGCGAGGTGAGGAGTGAGACATCATCCACTGGTGGCTCAGCGAACAAGGACAAAATGTTCTCCCGGATCATATTGACCAGTTCAATAAGACCTTTCTGTAGATCCTTGACGTCGGTGGATGAGAATTTATGATGCTTTCGACTCTCCCCCTCGAATCCTGTGGGGAGAAGCTTTTGCTTACTCCCATTGATAAACGACTGGGCGACTTCCCAGAAATCCAGCACCTCGCCCAGAATTCCTCCTTGCGAAGATAACAGCTTGTTCAAGTATGTGTGGACACATTCCCAAAGCTCTATAACTTGGTCGGCGTCTAGCATCGGCGGCGTGCTAGTTGAGCTGTCCTGGGGTATTCGTCGCAAATACGAAGCTACCTCCACAGGAGTCGGCTCTGTTCCACCCGCGAGCCGTCGTCTCAAGATTTCTATCTCGATTTTGCATCGTTCACAGAAAGCCGTAATTTTTGTTTTGAGGTAATCGTAGCGGCTGACAAGCCACACCCAGATAGGGTTGTCATTTACACCTAACTCCAATAAAGCGCCGATTAATTCCATATATTCCTCGACAGGACCGGATGCTGTTATCCTCGTCGAGGTGCTTGGGGCTTCGCTGAGACGCCTCCAAAGATCGCGCTTAAACGTTTGTATCTGTTGGTCAACATCGATCCACATCCTGCCCAGAGCCAGGATAACATGCGTTTCTTCGTCGGTTAATGATCGGTCCTTGCTTGCAGCAGTATCCGCGATGTTCTTAGCATTTTGAGTAAGAGCCCTGGCCTTGCGGTATTGTTCAAAGACGGATTCATAGTCCCTCTGTTTGATCGACTTGGAGAGGAGCCCGCCTATCTCATAAACATCTCGGTGTTTCTCCATACTCTCAACCACCGACTTAAGCATTTGCTCTCTCTCACGGCCACCCAGAGCCGGTCCCCAAACTTCCTCGGCTTTGACAGAAGCTTCTGTCAAAGGCACCCTGATACCCTTCACGCCGTAATCGCTTTCCTTCAATAATGCATTCTTTCGGAACCCTGAACCCGCGCCAGAGGCAAGCGAGGGGTTTTGTTTAGCTCCAGATATGCTCCGGAGGTGGCTCGCTGATCTGCGGTGAGCTACTAACTCCTGTTCCCTTCCTTGGTTTCTCATCTCCGTGTATACACTGTCAATTGTTGCCTTAGCCCGGACAAAACGCTCGAAGTTCGCTTCGACAAGTACTTTCAGCGAGGCAGATTTCTGGTCGATAGACCGAGACAGGGTATTGAGCCCATCAGCTAGAGATTGGATGGATGCGTCGGAGTGGACCTGTGAGAGAAAGAGGGCCGGCGAGAATCCAGTAGAGGAGAGGAGGAATCGGTTTCGCAGACGGGTGTCATCATCCACAGGTAGCCCTCGTCTCTTCAGCTGCTTCAGAACGCTGTCGCTGGATCCTAACGGGTCAGGCTCATCAACCCTAACGAGATTCTCCCTGCCATTGTTTCCCTTCAACGACCCTAGGTTGAGACCTCTCCGCGCGCTGTTGCTCCGATCGAGAACACTGTAGCCAGATTTCGAGCCACGGCGCTCAAGGGCCTGCTCCTCCTCCTCGTCCTCTTCATCAAGCTCTGCAGGCCATTCCTCTGGATATGCCGATGGCAAATTATAGAAATGCGCGATGTCGGCGTCCGTCATTCTGGTGAACAGGCCTGAGCTCCACCGAGGGGACCGGAAGGGGGGATTGACGACCGACGGTCGAGGCGCATGCGGGTAGCACGAGGGGCGGAAACCGACGACTTCGGAGTGTGGGGGAGTGAGATGGATATCGTTGACTGATTCAAGAAGGGGGAATAATAGGCCGTAACGATGCGAGCTGGCGACTTCGGCCGGAGGCAGTTATCTGATGAGGCCCAAGACTCTAAGTGGACCAAAGACGCCAAAGACGGTGTCCATCCCGGCGGTCGGATCGGCTCCAGCGGTACCGATCAAAACTTCCATCAGCCTTTCTTCCTCTTCCCACACAAGCTCTTCTCTCCCCTCCCTCGTCGATATCCCTCCCAATTCCCTCTCTTTTCAGCCCTTTCGTTTGTTGCTGATCTTGGGATCTCGTCGCAATGATTGCTGCAAGGAACCTCGTTGCTCCTACCCGCCAATGCCTCCGGACAACACGTGTGGCTCCCAGCCTCGCATCCTCCCGTTTGCAGGTAACGAACAGCTCCTTTTGTCTAACGGGGTTTGATCTTCATTGACGCGTTGCCTCTTGTCTAGTTCCGAGCCTACTCTGCTGCTGCCGATGAGCGAGTTGCGAAGTTCAAGGGACAAAAGGGCCCTGATGTATGTTGAGGCAATTTGACCCTCTTTTCTTTTTTTGCTCTTTTGATCCTTTCGGCCGGGGCTATCCGCCGATAATCGCAACAACGATGCGACGCGGTGATTGCTTGGAAATTGCTTGGATTATCTTTTCGACTCGCATCTGACATGTTCGCACTCTTAGGGAAAATACACTGTGACCTTGATCGAGGGTGATGGTATTGGTCCTGAGATCGCCCAGTCCGTCAAGGACATCTTCTCCGCTGCGAAAGTAATGCTTCCTCTGCCGCCGATAATTCCGGCTACCATATCGTTGTACTAAATCTCTCGCAGGCGCCAATCAAGTGGGAGTCTGTGGATGTTACCCCTATCTTGAAGGATGGAAAGACCGCAATTCCCGATGAGGCCATCGAGAGCGTCCGGAGAAACTATGTCGCACTCAAGGGGCCCCTCGCCGTATGTGCCCTCCCAAACTATCGCGAAGCGCAATGCTGAAACAGTCTTCAGACCCCCGTCGGAAAGGGCCACGTCTCCTTGAACCTTACCCTTCGTCGTACCTTCAACCTCTTTGCCAACCTTCGTCCCTGCCGATCAGTCGCAGGCTACAAGACTCCTTACGATAATGTTGACACTGTCCTGATTCGTGAGAATACAGAGGGTGAATACTCCGGAATTGAGCATGTTGTCGTTGACGGTGTTGTTCAGAGCATCAAGCTTATCACCAGGGAAGCCTCCGAGAGGGTGCTGCGCTTCGCCTTCCAGTACGCTCGCTCGATCAACAAGAAGAAGGTCCGTGTCGTGCACAAGGCGACCATCATGAAGATGTCCGACGGTCTTTTCCTCAACACTGCGCGTGAAGTCGCTAAGGACTTCCCCGATGTTGAGTTCGATGCTGAGCTGCTGGACAACTCTTGCCTGAAGATTACTACCGACCCTACCCCCTACAACGATAAGGTCCTTGTCATGCCCAACCTGTACGGTGACATTCTCTCCGACATGTGCGCTGGTTTGATCGGTGGTCTCGGCCTGACCCCCTCTGGTAACATCGGTGACGAGTGCTCCATCTTCGAGGCTGTGCATGGATCCGCTCCTGACATTGCCGGCAAGGGTCTTGCCAACCCCACTGCTCTGCTTCTCAGCAGTATCATGATGCTGCAACACATGGGTCTTGCTGAACATGCTTCCCGCATTCAGACGGCCATTTTTGACACCCTTTCTGAGGGCAAGGTGAGCTTTTCGACTATCCTAAGCTCGCTGTGATCGAATACTAATTGGTTCCGTAGACCCTCACTCGCGACTTGGGTGGTAAGTCCAAGACTCACGAGTATGCCGGCGCTATTATCAAGCGTCTGTAAGGGATTCGGTTTACCCCCTGTACTATATCCCTCTTTTATTCCCTTTTTAGCCCATGAATGAATTAGACTAAATGCCGTGATCTACTACGTATTGAAATGTATCTAGATTCCAATGATCCGAGAAAACTTACATTTTTTTTTTTTGCTTTCCTCGCTCTGCAGTGCACTACTAGCTCAGGAAAATTGCCCCTGGAGAGTCTAAATGGCAACCAATAGGTTGTTCGACCATCCAAGATACTTCATTCCATATTCATACAATGGTAGGTAATAAAAAGATACAGCCCATGCAAACGCCCGAACCCTATTCCCCAGGTATCAAAGTGTGGATTTTCAAACGCATAACTCGCAAGGGCATGTCAATTCTGGCGCCGTCGACCCCTCCTTGCGACACTGCCTCCCCGTCTACCCCCGCGTGTGGATCGATATGGCCGGGCACGCGTGCTCCGTCCAGTTGGCGAGCTACCTGTATCTCCGTCTCCTTCGTCCTCTTCGCTATCCTCTTTCTCGGCATCACTGTCTTCCTCATCGCTTTCCTCGTTCTCCTCATCAGACTCTTCGTCTTCTTCCTCCGACGCGGAACTTTCCCGGCGGGTTTGAACCGCCATATTGAGACGCGAAGATCGTGTGCCTCGTCCCGCTGGACGACCACCGCGGCCTGGTTTCCTTCCTCGTGAGGGAGCTGGTGAAGAACGGGGTTCTGCAAAATCGAGGTAGATTAGTCTCGCAAACAATGTTACTACTGCGGGCCAAGTGAAAACAAACCATCTGTATCAGCGACCGTACTCCCCCTCCTAGACTCGGGATGGCCGCTAGGTGCCGGAGAAGGAGAGCCTTCCATCGCCAGTCTTCGCTCAAACATCATATCCCCATATTCGTCCTCTGGTAGCTCAAAGGGACAGTACACCTCCTTTCCGTCTACATCATCCGACGCTTCGTGTATGAGCGAGTCTTCCTATAATTCATCCAATAGTAAGCGGAATTCCACCGCCGGAAGGTATCGTTATTGTAGACATACCCTTTCATCAAGCCCTGCTAAGTTGTACAAACTCCCTAGCTTTTTCCAAATTCCTGGTATTCGTGTGTGCTCGGCGTGGGAAGGCGCATAACCTTGACTCTTCATGAACTCGGAGATTGCGACCATTCGAAAATGCTTATGCATTCCTGAATAACAGCGCTCATTAGCAAGGGCGAAATGTTTCATATAAATACGAGGTCCTCGGCGGATCAAGGCGCAAACTGACCAACAGGTTTCCATTTGATAATGCCCTTGAGCAGTGCTGTCTCCTGCTCGTCAGTCCACAAGTCCGACACTCGGTCATAGCTTGGGGTACGTTGAGCGGCGTTGTCACCAGCCGGCGTATGGGCTGGGGACGGCGGGTTCTCTGTCTGCGCAGTGAGCTTGGCTTTCTTTCTTGGAGGCATTGTGATTTATTGGCAACAGGACTCTTTGAAATTCGAAGGAGTGATTTGATCATTGATCATTCGGGTTCCCCAACCTGGAGTGAGAAGCGGCGCCCCGGGCGGAAGTCCGGATGAAGGCTAGTCCGTATACGGCTAGCTCAGCGTGACCTCGCGATCCCCACGCGTTGTGAAGATCGATAATCGCCCCAAGTCGATGATGGTGGTGTCCAGAAGAAGGCGGTTTGACTTAGGCTCGGCATGAGACCCCAACAATGGATTCTGAAGAGTATGGACTGGATCCGTTCTCCAGCGATGGGCTATGGCGCATCTCCAAGTTCACTTTGGAATCAATACAACCCCTGGAGCCTCTACCTTGGAACGAGAGCTTGAACCTCCCTGGTAAGTGGTAAACTCTTGGATTGCCTACCCTGGCCAGAGCTTAATCATATTCCATCTGTGCAGCTCTTTCAGAGGATATTTTCAAGACCTCTTTGGATCAATTCGATGGGGATGGATCTAGACTCCACGAACTGGATATCTTCGGGGCGACTCGTTTCGACTCGAGTTTATCTGCGGAATCCGTAACAGATACGTCAAGTGACACCCAGTTCGAGAATGATAATGAGATACAAGGTTCGGACGGCGAATTGGATGATATATGGGCGCTTGAAACCCAGGGCCTGGCAGCCCCGTCTAGCCGGTCCCTAAATTCGTGGGAAAAGTATCATGCTCGTGGCTTTGGCGAACCTCGTTCGGCATATTTTAGCGAATCTGGAGCTAAAGGCTTCGACGCTGCGTTGGAGCATGACAACAATTATAAAAAGACGGGAAGGCCAAAATGTGTTGCACGGAACCATATTTTCTTCCAATCACTATTCCGGCTTGGATTGGGTTGGAGCTCTGTACTTTTCCAGTACAATGAACAACGGCAAAAGTTCGAAAAGGCCACAAAGAATACCCGCATCTCTGGGGCTAGCTCTCTTGCCCTCAGCGGGCTGACGGATGAGATTCTCCAATGCGGGACTAATATGCAGCGAGTGCGCGCTTTCATTAGCAGGGTACCGACCAAAACGGCGGAGCCGTCGGCCCTATCCGCGTTTTCCAGCGCCGCGTCTGTTATTATATACACACTGGAAAAGCATGTACTCAAGTCCTTCATGCATGTCAGCTCAGCACTTCAAACTAGAGCTCTTTTTCAACGATGTGGTGAGCTGGTAGGATCTCTAGCAAATATGGTGGACACCGTGGAGAGGGCAGGGTCAGAAGTCCAAATCATATCCTCCGTTTTCAAGCTAGCAGCTCACTATTCCCTAATCTATGGTCAGATGGAGAGTCTTTTCCGGGAGATCGTCTTCAAAGTCGTCGAACCATGGCTGGCTCATGTGGAATCTTGGATTGGCTTTCGTCCAGAAACTTCTACGTCAGTGGAGCTGTTAACAAGCGGTCGAAGCTTTGTTTTCCTCGAGAAGTTCGAAGACAAAGGAAAATTCCAGCCACGAGAAAGACTCGATTATGTGTACCTTCCGGATCAAATGCCGTCATTTGTCCCCCCAGACCAGGCGCATTTGATTTATGAAAGTGGACGGAGTCTGCGGCTGCTTAAACGCTCCCATCCCCACCATCCGCTTGCAACTTACAATAAAGAGGCTGCCCATATCCCCTGTCTCGGTGGTGCGGGCACCTGGTCTGAGCTGGAACGAATACAAGCGAAGGCTCATGACTACGAATCCAGACTCCGACTAGAGATTCTGAAGTACAACCGCCGAGGATTACCTGGGAAGGGGACAAACCTAGAGAAACCGGATGATCCTGAACCCCAAGAATACCCAGACACCTTTGACCTCTTCGACATCGATGACCCTCGCAATATAAACGGCTTACTTGCAACTGATTCTCTGGAAAGGCAGCAGATCAGTCAACTAACGGCCGAGTTGGAGAATCCCAGCGGAAAGCAACCCGGAAACTCTGAGAACCACTTCGCTCCGGAAGTAGCGTCGTCACTTTATCTTTCTCTCGCACCTTTGCTTTCGTCTCAGGCATTACTGATTGACTTTTCCTGCCTCCATCTTCTTTTCAAGGAGCACAATTTGAGGGACCACCTATCTTTACAATGGCGGTTCCAGCTTCTCGGCGATGGATACTTTACGTCCCGACTTTCTCACTCACTCTTCGATCCTGAAATGGAAAGTAGCGAACGAAAGACTGGGGTTGTACGGAGTGGTGTCCATACCGGTCTACGCTTAGGAAGCCGTGACACCTGGCCTCCAGCAAGTTCGGAGCTGCGCTTGGTATTGATGGGCATTCTCAATGAATGTTATGGTGTCGAGTATGCCGACGGCTCTGGAAATCCTGATTTCGAGAAGGCAAAAGAGCTTCCCGGGGAGCTGAGCTTCTCTATTCGCGAGTTGACAGAAGAAGAGATCGTCAAATGCAAGAATCCGAACGCCATCGAAGCGTTAGATTTTCTTCGCCTCCAATACAAGCCGTCCAACGTTCTGGAGGCCATCATTACTCAACACTCTCTCCAGAAATATGACCGTCTCTTCAAACATTTACTTCGGCTTCTCCGGATGGTCTCAGTTGTGAAGGGACTTATCCGAGACTCGACCACTCGCACTTCGCTTTCTGGAGATACTCGGAACATTCTTCAAAAGTTTCGGGTGGATTGCCAACATTTTGTCATTTCTTTGAGTGACTACTGTTTCCAGCTCGGCATAGGCTCGACGTGGCAACGATTCCATGACACTCTTTCCAAAATTGAATCCCGCCTCGACCACAGTGACATCGACGGCACCATCGAAGCGGCCCACTCAATCCCAAGGCTCCGAGCCTACCACGAAGACACTCTCGATCAAATGCTCTTTGCTTTATTTCTCAGCAGACGGCACGCTGAGGTAGCGAAGCTGATCGATGGCATATTTGATACAATCCTCAAGTTTGTCCCGCTGTCGCGAATGGACGGGATGCAAGGTGTGCGTCATGAGAGTGAGGCTGTCATCAAACGCTTATATATCACCTTCAGAAAGCAAACCTCCGCTCTTGTTGGATATCTTCGCAGTCTTGACGGTGCGAGATCAGGGGCGTCGTCAACGTCACGAAGTCAGAGTAGATCTGAGATGGCTTTTGCAGCCAGGGAAGCGCCCACTAACGTGTTTGATCATCTCCTGGTGCGATTGGATATGAAGAGATATTACTAGTTGGCCAGCACGGGTTTACTTCATCTTATTCCACCCGTGAAGGGGCGTCGAAAAATGCTTTTGCCCTTGTTTTCAAGGAGCAATGAACCCTAATCCCACTTGACGAACCCGTCATTTCAAGCTGATGACACATGAAGAAGCGCATTTTTGTTGGACTTAACTCCATATACCCCGTACATACATATGACCAATGTCCAATACCTGTACCTGTACGCCCATGACGAACGAGCCATTTGCGTCTAAAAATAATGAAGGTTGGACTCAGTCCACCCTAGCGAGAGAAGAATCTTCTTCGAAGCCTTCTCCATTGCTTCCGGGCCACAAACAAGGACCATGGTTTGATCATTTGGAGACCCAGCATACTCCTCGATCAATTCCTCGTCTATACGTCCCCTGCGACCAGTCCAGTTTTCCGGGCCCTTTGTCAACGTGTGGACGATCTTGCACTTCCCCACTTTGTCCATATCCTCGAACGCATTTAATTCAATGCGGCAGAGGATGTCCTCCTCCTGCCGATTCCCGTCTAGGAGCACGCACGTCGTCGGATCTTGCTCATCCTGCATAACAGCCCTAAGAACCTGGAAAACCGGCGTAATGCCAGTACCGCCACAGATCATCACAAAACTTTGCACAGTGCGCTCCTTACCACCTACCAGAACTTGGCCGTTACCTAGGTACTCGAAGCGCCCCGTCGGACCCTTGCACTCGATTACGGAGTTGAGTGGGAGTTTATCGAGAGCTGTCGTCATCTTCCCACCGGGAAGCGTGGGTGAATCGAAATAGATTTTGATGAGGATGTCCACCGTGCCGCGTTGATTTGTTTCAGAAATTGGCGTATATGAGCGGATAATGGCCCCTCCGGCTGTCGGATCGGGAATTTTGATCATAAGGTGTTGGCCCGTTGGGAGGCCGAGGGTTTGGTCTGCATGTTCAAGGCCAAGGGTGAAGATGCGTGTATCCCACGATACTGTTGTTTTCTTGATTAATGTGGCTTTTTTCCAGGATTTCGGTGTGAGGAAAGTGTCGCGGGGAGTGGTGGGTGAGGTGTCGTCTGCGATGTCGCCCTTGAGGAGGGCTTCGAGGGATGTCTTGTTGAGGGTGCCGATATGGTAGTCTGGCATCATCTTCTTGGCTGTTTCGCTGTCTGTTCGGTGTTAGATCCATTTTCATCTTCTTTATGGAAGATGAATAACTTACGGATAGCAAGGAATTCCTCGGAGGCATCTGTCCCAGCCGCCGAGATGATACTCTGCGCTCCACCAGGATGGCCCTCAAGAAAGGCCGTACCATCGTATACCTCGCCGTTAACAACAAACCAAGGGCTCTCATCCGTCGAATTTTTCTTAAACTCCTCCAAGTCAATCACCCTGTTCACGCCCTCCTTCTTCATATTGATGTCCTGCACAGGCTCAGGCTCAATAATCTCCTCGCCCTCCTGCCTCTCTCCCCAGTTGCCATTGGTTAAATCCCCTCCTGCCTTCTTAACCCGTTCCATCCACCCTCCAGGGCCTGTTGGATCAGTCGGGTGCTCAAACAGCAGTTTCCCATTCTCCTTGGCGATGGTCACCCGGAACCAAGGGTTATTCATCATGCCCAAGACGGACCAGTACATGTCCCTCGGCTGGGGGCTGAGCGCTTCATCCATAGCCCGGACGAGAAGGGCGTCACTGTTTTCGAGGTCGGAGGTGGGGATATCGAGGGACCAGAAGGACCAGCAGAAGCACGCTTCTCGCCATGACATGTCGACGCGGCCGCCGTACAGGGAGCCTTCGAAGTCGCGGTATTTGTCCTCGGCGTATTCGATGTTTGCGAGGCGCCAGGCTGGTTGTTGTTAGCTTGGGTCTGCATAATAGCACGCGGGATGGTGGCTTTTTCAAGTATACACGCACATTTGCCCCTGTCTAATGAGATCTCAACGCGGGTGACTCGTCGGCCACCACCGGCGTAGGCATACCCTTTTGCGGTATAGAAGGGTCCAGCGGATGCGAGATCAAGGACTTCTTTATGTTGGGGAAATGCAGCAGCCGAGTTGACGTTCAGGTCGTAGATGGCGTAGCGTTCGTCCCGCCACCAGGATGGCTCTTGTGAAGACATATCCGGTGTGACCATCGTACTAAAATACGGTTAGCAATACATTTACAACGGCCAAGGGATGTTAGGACATACGGCAACACCCGGTTGTCGTAGATATGATACCAATTGTCGCTCGGGGCTTCGGTGACAATCAACTTCTTCAGCCACTTGACGCTGCGCCCTCCTATCTGACCGGGCACGACAGCTCTCAGCGGACGGCCGTGATCAGGCCTCAGGTCTTCACCATTCATTTTATGAGCCAGCATAATTCCCCTGTTCGGGTCCATGACCCAGTTAAGCTTCACGGAAGTCCCGTAATATCCGTTCGGCTAGGAGCAGTGAGCAAAACCAACCATCCCTCTCACGCCTAGGGTTAGATGTTGCATACCAACTTATCTGCCCCCTCCATACAGACATACCTCGCCCTTCGTAGTGGCTTAGCGCTCTTTATAATATCCGCCATCATAGGGCCGGTGAAGAGGGCGGTCGACAGGCCAGCTGGACCCCATGAGAAGCCCTTCGATTTCCGAACGGTGTTCTGCTCTTTTCGTCTGTTTCCGGCGCATACTAGTGTAATTGGGGCGGTAATTTGATCGAAGTTTTGGAGTATTTGTTTGAAGGTTAGGGTTATTGGTTTCTCGACGAGCCTGTGCTTGCCTATTAGAACGTCTCCATGAACGAAAATCAAATAGAGACGAACCCTTCGATACTGATTTCCCAGCTGGGGATCTCTTCGTCTCGGACATGGGGTACTGGTCCGTGATTTCGGACATAGAATAGCTCGGGTGACGTTAAAAATCCTGCCAAGTATAAGCTTTTGTGGTATAGCCTCCCGATAAATGAGGACCCATACCCTCCCGGTAGAGTGCTGTGAGTGGAGCTTCGACGTTGAAAGGGTGAACACCAGTCAATCTGATAAGTCGCGGATCTCGCGGGACATGACTGTCTGGCGTCCCTTTATCTATACTCAGGACTTCGGATGGCTCTTTGGAGGGAGGTGGTAGAGGGATATCGGATGTGTCAAGTACCGGGATCTCCTGCTCTTCGACTCTGATCTGAGTGGATTTCAGAGTATGCGGTTTTGAAAGGACTTTGTCCGTCCACACTTGTGTGATAGTAGTTGTTGACATCTTGGAAGAAGGGAACGTGAGTAGACCGACGAGTAGAGGGCGGAAGCGGAATGGTATGGATCGAGGCTTCGGCGACAAGACTATATTATTAACATCACGGCTGAGCAGGAATTATTCCTGCAGAGGAGACGAAGCAATTATTATCCGTTGCAGCCTCGGAGAAACACATTGGAGAAATAATGAGAGATATTTTGAGCCCTGGAGCAGGTCGGGCTTCCTGGATTGGGACGGCCCACCTCGATCTCCGCGGGACTGCACCCGGAATTCGATGTCAAGGGAGAGGGATGTCCAGCAAGCCCCGAGCCAAAGGACGCTTTCCTGACTCATGAAGGAATGCAATTTAGTGTCATGAGAAGCGATCATGCAATGACAGAAGCCAACCACATCTATCAGCTTTCGAAGGCATGAAGTCAAAGCCTGTGGATTTCCTGGCCACTCCGAGGACTCAGCGACCGGAGGAAGGGAGAAAGAAACTCTTGGCTTGGACGATGATTAATGGTTATTATTCAGAATATAACTATCCGAAGCCATCCTCATCCAACTTTCGTACCGGGGTCGATGCAGGTGCCCAGGTGGGCTGGTCTGATTACCTGAGTCTGCTTGTCATTGATCGAGATAGGGCTCGCTCTGCATTGTTGACAGTGCAGTGAAAACAACCAACCAGAATGGCGGGATGTCTTATCTGTGTAGTGGGGACAATCGGCAGATCACGGTTGGACTCCGTCCAATCAGAATTTTGGACCTGACATGGTGATTTCCGCGGAGACCCAATGTTGGAAGCCTGAGGAACACACCTGTGGGCGGCTGCCTTGGCGCCTCAGTCTTGTCGTCCATCGTTATCGCAGATTGATCGAGCCACCCCCCACCTGCAGTCCCATCTTTTTCATGGTGTCTCATTCTTCTGACGATCACCAATTGCGAGATCGCTGATTCGCGTGGATTGCACCACTCATTGGCCCATTCCATTACTTATCGCATTTCCCCAAAGCCACGGAGAAAACAGAGACCCAAGATGCTGGCTCCTCGCCGGAGGGAGCACAGCGGCTGTTCCCACATGGCGATATATGAAGCTGAGAAAGGCACCGGCCACTGTTCCCCCGGGAGGCTCTCTTCTTCAGATCTTCCAGATTTCTTACCACCAACACCATGCCCTTGTTGGACGGTTCCCGGGTCAACGAACCTGTCAATGCCAGCGTTCACAATGGTATACCTGTGATTGATGGGATTGATCCCGCCGCCGATCTGGGGAGCTGCGATCATGACGCCAGCAGACGCCAAAAGATTGTAGTCGTCGGCTTGGGAATGGTTGCAGTTGCTTTCATGTATGTTCAGATTCTGTGACTACAACTACATATATCATTGTTTCCGACTAACAGATTACTTGTACAGTGAAAAACTCGTAAAGCTAGACTCAGAGACACGCAGATACGATATTGTCGTCATTGGAGAAGAACCGCACATTGCCTACAACCGTGTCGGCCTCTCATCATTCTTCGAGCACCGTAAAATTGAAGACTTGTACCTCAATCCGAAGGAATGGGTGAGTAGCCCACCGCAAGGGAATGCGTCTTCTGGCTAATGATGTTTCCGTAATAGTACGGCTCATTCAAAGACCGGTCTTTCGATTATTACCTTAACACTCGCGTAACGGATGTTTCCCCCCAAAGCAAGACCGTCAAGACCTCGACGGGGGATATTATTCCCTATGATACCCTCGTTCTCGCAACCGGCTCGGATGCTGTCCTCCCCACAAATACACCGGGTCATGACGCCAAGGGTATTTTTGTCTACCGTACAATAGACGATCTAGAGCGCCTCATGGAGTTCGCTTCCACACACAAGGGCCAGACTGGTGTCACAGTTGGAGGGGGTTTACTCGGTCTGGAAGCCGCCAAGGCCATGACAGATCTCGAGGACTTCGGCAGCGTGAAGCTAATTGATCGCAACAAATGGGTATTGGCTAGGCAGCTTGATGGTGACGCTGGTTCTCTCGTGACGAGAAAGATCAGAGATCTCGGCCTAGAGGTGCTTCACGAAAAGCGTGTGGCCAAGATTCATACAGACGGCGACAACAACGTAACAGGTATTCTCTTTGAGGATGGCCAGGAGCTCGAGTGCTCCTGTATCTGCTTCGCTGTACGATTTTCCTGCTTTAATTCCTCTACAGTGCGTGCTGACTTGGGCAAAGATTGGAATTCGACCACGGGATGAATTGGGTGCCGGCGCCGGGATTCAACGTGCCAAGCGAGGTGGCTTCGTTATCAGTGAAAGGTGACATTATTCCCTCCGCCTTGATCAACCCCATATGTTAACGTATTTCCATAGTTTGCGAACATCCGTCGACGACATTTATGCCATCGGCGAGTGCGCCAGCTGGGATAACCAGACATTCGGCATTATCGCCCCCGGTATCGAAATGGCCGACGTCCTCTCCTTCAACTTGACAAATCCTGACAAGGAACCCAAAAAATTCAACAGACCGGACCTTAGTACAAAGCTCAAGCTCTTAGGCGTCGATGTTGCCAGCTTCGGTGACTTCTTTGCCGATAGAGATGGACCGAAATTTCTTCCGGGTCAGCGACCGTCCGGCACAGATACCGAAGGGTCAGACTCTGGACTTGAGCAGGAGCCTCCTGTTAAGGCATTGACGTATCGAGATCCCTTCGGAGGAGTCTACAAAAAGTACTTGTTCACCATGGATGGAAAATACCTCTTGGGCGGCATGATGATCGGCGACACCAAGGACTACGTCAAACTGAACCAGATGGTCAAGACACAGAAGCCCCTTGAGGTGCCGCCCTCTGAGTTTATCCTGGGTGCTCAGAGTGGTGGGGACGAAAATGCAGACGATCTGTGAGTTGCATTGAAGCTTATGGACAGCCGGGGCTCCAACTAACTAATTCAACAGTGATGAAAGTACTCAAATCTGCTCGTGCCACAACGTAACGAAAGGTGATGTGGTTGAGAGTGTCAAGGCTGGAACCTGCAAGACAATAGCGGAGATCAAATCGTGCACAAAAGCAGGAACCGGCTGTGGCGGCTGTATGCCTCTCGTACAGTCAATTTTCAACAAGACCATGCTGGACATGGGTCAAGAAGTCTCAAATCACTGTGTGTGATCCCTTCCTGTTACCATTATAGCGCTAATAATGAGCAGTGTGTATCCATATTCCGTACTCGCGGGCCGATCTATATAATGTTATTGCAATCAAGCAACTGAGAACTTTTGACGAGGTAATGAAATCTGTCGGAAAATGTGCCGACTCCGTGGGGTGTGAAATTTGCAAACCGGCCATCGGATCGATCCTTGCGAGTCTTTTTAACCCTCATATCATGGATAAAGAGTATCACGAGCTGCAAGATACGAATGACAGATTCCTTGCGAACATTCAGAGGAATGGGACATTTTCCGTCGTTCCCCGCGTTCCTGGAGGGGAAATCACTGCAGATAAATTGATAGCTATTGGCCAGGTCGCGAAGAAATTCGGCCTATATTGCAAGATTACAGGTGGTCAGCGTATCGATATGTTTGGGGCCAAGAAGCAGGATCTTCTTGACATCTGGACCGCTCTGGTCGACGCCGGAATGGAAAGTGGCCACGCCTATGCCAAAGCGCTCCGAACCATCAAAGTAAGATTTCTCTTCACAATATAATTGGAAGATTTCTAATGAATTGATTCTCAGAGCTGCGTTGGAACTACTTGGTGCCGATTCGGCGTCGGAGACAGTGTTGGGATGGCCATTCGATTGGAGCACCGATACAAAAGTATCCGAGCTCCTCATAAATTCAAGGGTGCTGTTTCTGGCTGCGTTCGAGAATGTGCCGAAGCACAAAACAAAGAGTAAGCTCCATGTTTCTTCGGTTAAGCCGTGCGACTAACATGGTCCAGCTTTGGTCTTATTGCTACCGAGAAAGGATTTAACATATTCGTTGGTGGGAACGGCGGCGCCAAACCTCGTCATTGCGATTTGCTCGCAAAGGATGTCCCGCCGGAGGAGGTCATTCCTATCCTCGATCGGTATGTTATTTTCTACATCCGAACTGCGGATAAACTCCAGCGGACAGCGCGGTGGCTTGAAAACCTTCCGGGTGGAATCGATTATCTTCGAGAAGTCATCCTCAACGACAAACTCGGGATAGCAGCGGAGATGGAGCAGCAGATGCAGGAACTAGTGGATAGCTACTTCTGCGAATGGACGGAAACGGTGAAAAATCCCAAACGGCGCAAATATTTCCAACAATTTGCCAACACCGATGAGACGCTTGAGACGGTCGAGATTGTTAAGGAACGCGACCAAGTGCGCCCCACGTATTGGCCTAAGGATGGGGCAAACAAGGACTTCAAGGGCCACCAGTGGTCTGATCTTTCGTGGCAGCCCGTCATCAAGGCCGACTACTTCTCAGATGGGCCGCCTGCAATCTCATCCGCCAATATAAAGCGTGGAGACACGCAGTTAGCGATCTTCAAGGTCAAAGGCAAGTACTACGCCACGCAACAAATGTGTCCCCACAAGAGGGCCTTTGTATTATCCGACGGATTAATCGGTGACGACGACGCTGGAAAGTACTGGGTATCATGCCCATACCACAAACGAAACTTCGAGCTCAACGGCGAGCAGGCGGGCCGGTGCTCGAATGATGAGGAGATGAATATTGCCACGTTCCCAGTCGAAGAGCGGGATGACGGTTGGATCTACATGAAGCTTCCTCCGGTTGAAGAGCTCGACTCCATTCTGGGCACGGAGAAGTGGAAGGTGAAGAAGGGTGAAGCCACGGATCCATTCGCGGCTTACGACAATAAATACAAGGGGATGAAGGGTAAGAGGGCAGGAGAGAAGGGGCTTGAGCGCAGCAAGCCAGCTCAAGCTACCAACACTATAGACTGGTAACTGCCGGATGATTCCGAGCATGTTTATGATATGTGATACTGGCCGGGTATGGGTTTTCGATGGCGTCGGAGAACGGCTTTTCTCAGCGTAATATAGTATTATACCATTATACCTCGACAGATGTTGACTTTTACCATCGGCATCCACCCTTTCCAACTTAGGTGACTCCCGTTGGGAATCAGTCAAGTTCTCCGGAGTCAACTCCAAAGTATCTCAAAGCAGAACGGCTTGGCTAATTCTTAATCACTTTAGCATGCGACGCCACCGCCGATCTTCGACAAAACTGGTGCCCCAGGCATCCAATACCCGTTGCTCATGTTCCCTTCAACGTGATTGGGCGGCGATTTTTGTTATCTCTGCCTAGACCCTGCCAAACCGCCGAGCAAGACGCCAGCCATCCACGGCCATTGCTCCATCCGTCAACGATAAGGGTCCCTCCAAAAGGGCCCGCTTGTTCATGAGATCTCCGCGGAGATGGTTTTGGAATTCCTGGCCCCCGTTCAGGCTCGCCAGCGTCATCAGGATGAAGCACGACACAACAGGGATCGGAGCGCTGTGCAGCGCTCGTTCTTGTTCTCCGGAGGAGAACGTGAGGTCCTGTGGGCTTCATCTGCAGTTGAAGATTCTCCGATGTGATTGCATTTTCTGCAGGCCACGGGAGTTGCTCGTTGTCCCAGAGTCCAGGCTCGATGAACGAGCCCAAGCCAAAGCTTGTCTGTCTCCCAGGAACAACACCGCGGAGTCTGTGCGGCGAAAACAAGTGTTATCGGTTGGTAAACCCTGTTTTCGAGACAGGGTTCTGGGCTGTGGGTCACACACTTTCCCTTATCTCTTTCAACCAGACACTGGTCTGTCTCAGCCACATCACGGCCTTGTCTCCTCGGTTCCGCGCTGCCTTCGAGGGGAATGGAAAACATCTTCGATATTTCCACGGGCCATGGTTGCCTGAATCCAGGGGTGGATGTGGATCGACAGCTTCAGGCTGACGGTGGAGGGAAATGTTTCCTGCTCTGTGGACCAACCAATGTCAATCCTGCCGTTGTCAAGTTACGAAGACCGAGGAGACATCAGTCGAGCTGCCATGATTTTCTCATCATCAGCCGGAACTCCCATGTGGGCTCTTCCGGTACCTGGCCATGTCTGAGATTGTAGTGATATCCCGGGGAGATACATGACATTCTCTTTTCCGTCAGAACCGATCCATACCCGACCTCTGCATATGGATTTCGTTTATATAGCAGGGCAGTCTTTGGTTGATGGCTACGATTGATACCATAAGTTTATAGCCAAGGCTCTATCCTCTCGACGTACAATTTCTTTCTTCTAATTCCACTCGTCTTACTCGTTCATCCACACATACCCGAGAAGTATAGATCTCGTACAGCAAGATCCGTTCCCCGGCAGTTCTCTCTTGGCTGCAGTCGATAACTACCGTCTTTTCTTTATTGACCGAATATATCCGAGCCCGCGAACCCTTGGAGATGACGGGCTTTCTCAAGTCTCTGATAGCCTCGCCGCAGATCAACCCTCACAATCGCAAAGCACTTTCCATCCCGCTCCTAAATCCTTTCGACAAATATGGACGGGTCTTCTTCTTCTCATGGTTTGGGTTTATGCTGGCATTCCTCTCATGGTATGCTTTCCCACCACTCGTAAGTGCTCCTGCTGAGGTACTATTGAGACCGCTCTAACAGACTACCAGTTGACTGTTACCATCCGCGAGGACCTGCACATGTCCCAGACTCAGATTGCAAACTCCAACATAATTGCCCTCCTCGCTACGTAAGTTTCAACAAGATGGTGATTGCGGACTGTCACTAACTAGATCAGATTACTCGTTCGCTTCATTTGCGGCCCACTATGCGATCGATTCGGTCCTCGTCTAGTGTTCATTGGCCTGCTTCTGGCAGGCTCTATTCCTACTGCCATGGCCGGCCTCGTCACCTCTCCCGAAGGACTCATCGCCTTGAGATTCTTCATCGGTATCCTTGGCGGCACATTTGTCCCATGTCAGGTTTGGTGCACCGGGTTCTTTGACAAGAGGGTTGTGGGAACAGCGAACTCCCTTGCCGCTGGGCTGGGAAACGCTGGCGGCGGTATCACATAGTAAGTATATTACTCTTCCAACAGTTATGCAGCTAGAATCTTACAGTCCCACCCAGCTTCGTCATGCCTTCTATCTTTGATTCCCTCGTCCACGACCAAGGCCTTACAGATCACAAGGCATGGCGCGTTGCCTATATTGTCCCGTTCATCCTAATCGTTGCCGCCGCTATCGGTATGCTGTTTGCGTGCGACGACACCCCGACGGGCCCATGGTCGGAACGCCATATTTGGACCAAGGAGGCAAACGAGTCACAGGGAAATATCATCGATCTCAGCTCTGGCGACCAGTCGACACGACCCTCTGGGCCACCCTCAATAATAACCAACGTGGTAGCCGATGTGGAAAAGAAGGGTGTCCAAACCCCAATGGAGTCCGAAGGTACACAAGTCATGGGACAGCTCGATGCCCTCCGGACCGACGCCGTGGTTGCCCCTTCCCACAAGGAAGCCCTAAACGTCGTTCTCAGCCTAGCAAGCCTGGCAGTTGCCATTCCATATGCCTGTTCCTTCGGGTCTGAGCTAGCTATCAACTCTATTCTTGGCGACTACTATGACAAGAACTTCCCGTACATGGGGCAGACCCAGACTGGCAAATGGGCCGCTATGTTCGGTTTCCTTAACGTCATCTGCCGTCCCACCGGTGGCTTCCTCGCCGATATCCTCTACAACTACACCAAGACTCCGTGGTCGAAGAAGATCCTTCTTTCCTTCCTCGGAGTCGTCATGGGAGCCTTTATGCTTGCAATGGGCCTCTCAAACCCCAAGTCCGAGGCTACCATGTTTGGACTTACTGCCGGTCTTGCTTTCTTCCTCGAGGCCTGCAACGGTGCCATTTTCGCCCTTGTACCTCACGTCCACTCATTTGCCAACGGTACGCCCTTTACCTTTTCCTTTTGGGTCTAATCAGGTACTAACTGATACTAGGTATCGTCTCCGGCATGGTAGGAGGCTTCGGAAACCTAGGCGGGATCATCTTTGCCATCATCTTCCGCTACAGCCACCATGACTACGCGCGCGGCATCTGGATTTTAGGTGCGATTTCCATGGGGGCGAACCTCGCAGTTGCTTGGATCAGGCCCGTACCCAGGAGCTAAATGTGAGAGTAATTTCCCGTCTGTATTCTTCTACGATATTGTTGAATTTCCGGTTGTTTCAGCGACATGATACCATTCAGTCTGAGCGTGATGTTTTCAATCCAAGATCTGTCTGCGATAGAAGCCTTCATAGACCAAAACATGTTTTCAAATATTCTGTATCACATTTCGGAAAAGCCCACCGACCACAGCGGAGGAATTAAAGCCCCAACCCGTCTCGGGGTAATACCCACCGAAGTGAGGGGCTCCATATCTCACTCACTGGACAAGAACATCGTCAATCCTTCAAGCCGTATTTTCTCGCAAATAACCAATTTAAGACTGAGTCAAGAGAGAGAGAAAGACACAAACAAAAAGAAAAAGGAAAGAAAAAAAAAAAAAAAGGAACAATGCGCCGCATCGCCCAAATCGTCCACCTCAAGCCCTCCGCCGTAGCCGCATACAAAGAATGCCACGCAAACGTCTGGCCCGAAGTCCTGCAACAAATCAAGGAGTGCAATATCCAAGACTGTGCGTTCTTCCTTTCCATTCCATCTGTTCTGTTCGAAAACCCCTTCTTGACCGGGCTGACCGTGCTGCCGGGCCTACAGATTCCATATTCTACGACAACGACCGCACGCTCTTCGCGACGTTCAAGTATGTTGGTGATGACTATGAAGGTGATATGGAGAAGATGAGGGCGAATCCGAAGGTGAGGGATTGGTGGGCTATGACGGATGGGATGCAGGTATTATATTATATCCTTCGTTCTATATCTGGGTATTTAGGAGATGCGATGCTAATTGGATTGGTAGGAAAGCCCGGTTCCTGGGGCTGTGAGTAGTGCCGAAGGGCCGGGGTGGTGGAAGGTGCTCGAGGAGGTGTTCTATACGGATTGAGGGAAGTGTGATCTTGTAGAAAGTAGCTTTTTTCATTTTACCGAAGAGAATTCCGAATATGCATTGACCGGCTGTGTCAGCTGCTGAACAGCATGAACCGAGAGCCATTCAGTTGGCAAGACCTTATCCTGGCAACAAATACAAAAGGCTGCGATGTCCAGGTAATGACAGGCACATCCAGATTCCTAGCGGTCGTACCGAGTTCCAGTCCTTCAGCTAGCGATGTGAGGAGACTAATGTACAATCGTGTCATGCAAAGATGGGTATCCTTCACCAGAGAAATCTGAGCTGCTAAAAAGGTTAAGAGTACCCAAAACGCCGGGCCCGCAATGTAAAATTCTGCGTCGAAAACAAGAAATCATCATAACTCATGCGACATCGCCAGCATGTGCCTCCTCAGTCGGAGCCTCCCGGTACATCTTTCAAGATCTCCCAACCGTATTCCTCCTCAGGTTTCTCGGGTTCCATGCCAAGGGCATTGCGATAGGCGCGAACCTCATTTTGCAGGCCAGCAACGATACGGATAGGCAGCTCCTCCTCCTCGCAGCGGAGACGGTAAGCTGTACGGATCATCTCAGCGCACTTCATAGTCTGCGCATGCCAGTGGTCGCGGTCAAGACGGCTTTCTAAGTGTGCATCCCGCTCCGCCTGTAGGAGATTGTTGTAATGGCGCTTCTGAGCAAGGTAGTGCATGTTATTGTTGTGACAGTAGTTGCGGATCTGCTCCACCATGGTTCCGACCGCGGCCTCGTATTCGCCGATCAACTTGGTATTCTCAACCTGCTCGTTCTTCAGGATTTCTACTGTGCGTTTCTCCTTGGCAAGAGCACGTTCAAGCTCGGCGATGCGGGCGCCTAAATCGGTTAGTAAATGCTAACCAAGTGTATCATCTGTGGACTCACTCGTAAGTTCTCCGTTCACTTGTTGAATACTGGGGCTAATTCCCTCGGAGGAAGAACGTTTCTGTCATCGTCAGTGAAGTCAATCGAAAGAGATGCAAGACATACCATAATATCCTCCGCGCTAGAAACGATGCTCTTGGTCATCTCACGGTTAGTCTTCAACACTTCGCTAAGCTCAAGTACCATGTCAAAAAGATGGCGCAGATCCATCTGGTGTCCCGCATTCATTGGCACTCCACCGTTCATACCAGCCATTCCCGTGCCATTGACTTGAGGAGGAGGGGTAGCGATTGGAGATGGCATAGGCTGGCGGGGTACACCAGGCATGTTGGAAGGGCCCGCGGCAGAATTTTCCGTGTAGTTCGAGAACATGCTCGACCCAGCATTACTACCGCTACTGTTCATAGACATAGTTGCCGCGTCAAAGGCCCGATTCAGCTCCTCCAGCTGGGACTCGAATTCCTTAGTGTTCGGAGTGAGCGCGGCTTCGTCGTCAAACCCGAGTCCGGTAGACTCAACACCCAGGACCTCCTTTCTAAACTTTTCAAGGTCACGACGGGATACGTGGGTGGAGCGACGACGATGCCCACGCACAAACGGTGCCTTTGGAGCACAGGGAGGAGTAGTCGCAGCGATGGTGTCGGATTGGGGGTGATCTTCACTCTTGGGAAAGACGGGTAGATGAGGAAGGGACCTCGATGTCGACAGAGAAGCCCGAAAAGGGGACTCCGCTGGCTTCGCGTTCTGTTGTTGTCTCGCAGTCTGGAGTCGAGAGCCATCGGTTTGGAGGAGAGGAGGGCGTGCACCAGAACAGTCAAGCGCCGGAAATTCGGAAGTTAAACTCCGAACACCAGCCTCCCTAAAGCCACAGGTTGAGGCAGTGGTCTGGCATGGATCTTCCATTGTGTGCAATAACAGCAGTTTCAATAAAAGAGAGGTTCTGTTGGAGGAATATTGCTGGTTATCTTATATGTGTGAAAAGAAGAATCTGAGGCAGGAAGAAAGATTGTTCAGTGTTTTTTCTATTTTCCCTCTTAACAATCCTGTCACTGGCACCTGCTGCGACTGGTGCAGCTGCAGCCGATTCCCAGCACAGTTTCCCCCTTGCACTTCTGGCGGGAAAAAGAGCAATAATTCCAACCCTTTTTTGACACTTGGAATGGCACAAAGTAAGAGGCGGCATAACTGGTGTCGGCTCTCTCAGCGCAGCCTGTGTTACTATCAGGCAGAAACGAGGACGCAATCAGGAGTAGGTTCTGACATTTGAAACCACCTAAATTGAATGTCTAGATAGATCTCGATCCAGAAACCTAAGGCTCTTGCCTAATCCATGTCAAGAAGCGCCGCAATCTTCTGGTCAGATCCCAGAGTATATGACGCATCACTCCCGCCATTGCCGTCCTTCTGGTTTTGCTCCATCCGACCACTCACCCTAGCAACCAGCATCCTCATTTTCTCCAGCTCCCGGACCAGATCCCCATCCCTTGTGACGAGGTTGGGTTGAACATTGTTCTGCGGCTTGCAGAATGGCTCCAGAAGACGCTGTAACTGCCGTAGTTGGTCCAGGCGCCGTTGTCGCTGTTGCCGTAGGTTATCGAGGCTCCCGAGGCGCTCTCGTAGGCGCTTGTACCTGTACAACGATGAGCTAGGTAACATTAAAACTCAGCGCGCACGGGATCAAACCTAAGCCGGTCCTCTTCGGTCCCAGATTCATCGTGGAGCTCTCCTGGGAGCTGAGTAATATTTCTAAAACGCGTTAGGCAGCAGAGCGGCCGGATGGATGAGGAGAGGGAGTCTCACGAATGGCTCGACAGGTCGACAGTCTTGTCAACGCCCCCTTCCAGCGACGCTGCACCACGTGTTGCCTGGCTTATGGAAGACCAGTATAAACTCGTTATTTGCTGTGCCACATGTTGGATCGCCTGAGACGAATAAACAATGCGATTGTGTTGTTTCAGGGCCGCATTTACTGGCGTAGGGAGGTTGGTTAGCATTGAAGGCTGGCGGTATGCAGCACGAGGCATCTGTAAGCACGTCCAGACACCGACGTATGTCTGATGCAGAAGAAATGCCGGCTGAGAAGAGAGACAGGGATGGAGTCATCGCGCTTACACTTCTGCAGTGCATCACCAACCACCTTGTCGCTCAAACCCTCCTCGGCGGGCTCGGTCGCATACCTTCTCCAATCCTCTGGGGGTTCGAGGCTTTCCGATAAGATGCGAACTTGCGTCGTAATAAAAGACGACTTCAATTCGGAGATGGACCGAGACGATTCCATGGCCCCATAGTGACGGCAATGTCGTGGTGAAGAAAGTGGCCGTCAGTTCCTAGGTTCCGCGGAAGTTGCTATCGATAACATTTGTCACATGATCTGGCCTGGGTCTATTGTATCCAATCCAGGAAACGCATCGCCCCATCGTCGTCGCGAGTAGAAGTTGGTAATTGCTCCAGAGACGGATCGTACTAAGATATGGGCGAGACTTTCGCATCCTAGGAGGTGTTTTCAGAGTGTGGCCGTCTTCCTCGGTCTAGGAACATCCACCGGACTAAAAGGTGGCCGCACCGACATATACCTCGGCAACCCACACCAGTCAAAGCCTCATTCACTGTGTCCGGTCACCCTCGTCGTTCCAACAAAACAATCACCTACCGGCTTCAGATATTGCTGCGTCGCGAGTTATTCTAAAAGCAACCGCCCTTCTCCTTCTCAGTCGTATAGTTCTACAATGGCAGACAGCCAACGGCCGGTTGGCCTTCTGTTTGATATCGGAGGTGTGTGTGTAAGTCTACTTCATCTCCACTAATACCTCGAGGCATTGACTCTAGCACAGGTTGTCTCGCCTTTTCAAGCGATTCTAGATTACGAAATTGCTCAAAACATACCGCCAGGATGGGTGAACTTCAGCATATCTCGCACATCACCTCACGGTAGTTGGCACAGACTGGAGCGGGGAGATATCAAGATGGATGCGGACTTCTTCGCTGAATTCAACAAGGACTTACGTGACCCCGCGCTATGGAAGCTGTTTAACGAGGGTCTTCGGAAGAAAAACCCAAGGAAGGCGGCACCAGCAGACCCTCCGTTACCTGAGGTGGACGCGGAGTGGCTATTCTGGGAGATGATGAAGATATCCAGGACGCCCGACCCCTTCATGTGGCCGGCACTGAAGAAACTGAAGGAGTCCGGCAAGTTTATCATGGGAGCCCTGTCAAATACGGTCAAGTTTCCGGACGGACATGAGTACAATGATGATACACTAGGGCGCAAGACGCTATTCGACTTTTTCATCTCATCCGCACACACTGGTCTCAGGAAGCCAGATCCTAAGATCTACCAGGTGGCTCTGGAGGAGATGAATGCGGCCGCAAAGAGGAAGGGGCTGAAGCAGCCAGTGCGGGCGTCTGATGTGGTTTTCCTGGACGATATTGGCCAGAATCTAAAACCTGCAAAGGATATTGGGATGAGAACGATCAAGGTAAATCTTGGGCATATCGAAGATGCGGTTAAGGAGCTGGAGAAAGTCACTGGGCTTCAGTTGTTGGATGAACAGGCCAGGCTCTAGACGGCCGACGGGCCTTGACGCTTTATACTCGATAAGAAAAGCGAGGTAGATGTTCAAACGTAGAAATTCCTTTTGAATTGGAATTTTTTTAATGCTCTAGTTCTTTGAATGTTCTGTGAAAGCGCTGACCCAGCCTGTTGAGGTTCCGCATGCTCGTCGCCGACCGCGACTGTGGGCTGGCTGCAACCACACTAAGCGAAGCCATCCACAAACTCATCCCACAAAATTCGTCAATTTCTCCCTCTGCAGCCAACGTCGACAATTCGGTCCTCATCCGCCAAAACCGTCCAAATGGTGAGTGTATACTGCCATTCTTGAAGAATAGCGATCGGGTCGCATTCTTTTCTGTCCCATATTTTGAAACCACTGGGCTGCCTGGTGGTTTTTTCGAGTCTTTGCAAGATGCTTCGGAGTGGGACATTTCTGAAGCGCAAATTGCTGACTCGAGTGCTTGTCTGGTAGGCCCCTTATCAGAAGACCGTGAAGAGCAGCGCGTACTTCAGGTAAGTTTTCCACTGAAATTTGGCATGAACGATGAACTTCTTCTGACAACTGCCACAGCCGCTACCAGACCAAGTACCGCCGTCGCAGAGAGGGAAAGACCGATTACTATGCTCGTAAGCGCCTGATCACCCAGGCCAAGAACAAGTACAACGCTCCTAAGTACCGCCTGGTCGTCCGCTTCACCAACCGCGACATCATCACTCAGATCGTCTCCTCCGAGATCACTGGTGACAAGGTCTTCGCTAGCGCCTACTCCCACGAACTCAAGCGCTACGGCATCACCAATGGTCTGACCAACTGGGCTTCCGCTTACGCTACCGGTCTCCTCCTTGCCCGCCGCACTCTCACGAAGCTCGGCCTCGACGAGGATTTCACCGGTGTTGAGGAACCCGATGGCGAATTCTCTCTCACCGAGGCTGCCGAGACCGATGAAGGCACTCGCCGCCCCTTCAAGGCCTTCCTCGATGTCGGACTTGCCCGTACCTCCACTGGTGCCCGTGTCTTCGGTGCCATGAAGGGTGCTTCCGACGGCGGCATCTTCATCCCCCACTCCGAGAACCGCTTCCCTGGTTACGACATTGAAGCTGAGGAGCTCGACGCTGAGACTCTACGTAACTACATCTTCGGTGGTCACGTTGCTGAGTACATGGAGGGCCTTGCCGATGACGATGAGGAGCGCTTCCGTAGCCAGTTCCACAAGTACACTGAGAATGAGATTGAAGCTGGTGAGCTCGAGGAACTTTACACCGAGGCTCACAAGGCTATCCGCGAGGACCCCTTCAAGAAGGACGAGGATGCGGGACCCAAGAAGACTAAGGAGGAGTGGAAGGCGGAGAGCAAGAAGTACAAGAAGGCCAAGCTGACCCGCGAGGAGCGCAAGGCTCGCGTTGAGGCTAAGATCCGTGAGCTTGCTGCTTAAATGGCTGTTGGCTATTTGACCGGGAAGCGGATTGATCGTGCTTGATGCTTAACTGAGTGCGATAGTCAAACCAAAAAAAAAAAAAGTCTACTTTGCCAACAATACAGTGGGCAACCGGTTCTTACCAGCCAGCGTTCTCATCCAGATATGCTGTAGTAGTTCATGATTTTACGACCATGTTCATTTCACTTAGGGCTTGTTTTACCGGAGCATGATTGGGTGCAAGCAATGGAACTGGCTTTTTTCCCTTCTTGAAAGCTCTAAAAATTTGGCCTATCTGTAGCCTTGGATTTGTCGATTGCCCACAACCCAAGCGCTTTCTCACGGGTAACCTTGATCGGTCACCCTTCCAACTCCCGTCGTCTCGTCACCCCCACTTTGCAGAATCTCCGCTTAGGCCATCACGGATCGAGCCTTATTTGCTGAGGTACTTCAGGATTCGAGCCACGCCTCGGCTTCGTGCGGAAACGGAGGTTGTAGAAAATGAGAGACTCATGCGTCCGTTTGGTTCTTTCGAGGCAGAGATGGTGTCGTTCCAGCCATCGGTTTATATTACCATATATGGTATATTCTCTTGTGCTCGCTGCTCATGGATCCATGACCCATGAGGTGAGGCTTTGAGTGAGCCATCGGGGTTCAGCTGAGGGCGCAGAGCAGTTAGGCCCAAGCATAGTTCCATTTCCTGAGCCCGTTGTCTAACGCCCACATGACTCCTTGCACTGAAATGCAGAGAGGAGGCGCCATTCCAGAGAGCAGGTGATCAACAACTAGCGGTTGGCTCTGCTTGTTTTGGTAATACTAGTAATGGTACTGATTGTACATGACAATACGACCCTACTCGTATGGAGATTCTCCTCATTCAACTCCGAAAGCCGAGAAAGAAACCCTTGGAGCAGCTGAACCTTGCAGGAATCGCCCTCGCATGCATCCTGCCACGACCCACAGCCAACAGGTGCTCTTTGTCCAGCCATTCCGTGTAACGTTTGTGGAGATCAGACAAAATTTAGGTGAGGACGCTGAAGCAAATTCAAACAACCTGCCTCCTTCATCTATGCACATCGAGCATTGTACCACCAACCTTGCGGCTTGCAACGTTCGACTTCTCAAGCTTGACCCAAAGATTGCGTTCTTTCGAGGTGTGGGAAAGCGTCGCGGTTCCCGAGGCGGAACCATTCTGGACCCTTGCCTGAATGTGCGGCGATTTTGGGGGTTGATTGAGGGAATGAGACTGCGTGGTTTCTATTTGACTCCCGCCTCTCCTCATCCTGGAATCCCGAAGAGATGAATGACAGCCTAACGGCTTTCACAGAGGCTTTTCGGGGGTGGTGGCGAAACTTCCACTCCGAGTCCGGAGCCCTGAGGTGTTGAAGTGGTTGGTTGCAAGAGTATGCGGGCTTGGCAACGTGTGTGGAAGACTCAACCTCCAACCATCGGAGGCCATGATTGGAAACTCCCATCTGGAACAGAGATTCTTCAAGAGGGCAAGGTGGAATTTATAAGCACCGAGGTCTTCTTCATCCTCCACTTTCTGAGCAACTTCCAATGTTGTCAGGCCCAGAAGCTTAACGTTGAATAATACATTCTAGTAAATACCATACAATACCGATGGGGCCTACGAGTCGTAACAATGAAAGCACCCGAGAAAGCATGCAAAAGAGAAGCCTTGAAGAAGTTCTTGCCGTGGAGAACAAACGCTGGGCCGGCAGCCCTCACCCTTGGCTACTGTTTTACCATCTGCTCCCACAAATCCTCTTAAACGCCTCATCGTTCATCTCCCCAGTCGTCTTGACTGTCCTTGACCGCCTCTCTTCTGCTCTCACTTCACCTCTGTTGAAGCTTCATCCTCTGTGTGCCCATTCTCCCTCCGCTGTCCTCACGTCATACCATGCGTCCCGCATCACTCCGCCGCATTGCCAGAATGGAACTCTACAACCTTTACTGCTCCTAATCCTGAAGAAAGCTCCCTGTATCTTTTGTCTGATCGAGTACACTGCGATCCTATAGATAATTTGTTCGGGCAGCTCGAGCCGTCTTTGTTCCCTCGAGTAAACCCGAGGCTATGCGTCTCTGATTTCGGGTTCAGTGGGTTGACGGGTCCTGCGAGATTCTGTTCGCTTTGTTCACTTCTGCAGTTCTACCTACAATCTGCGACCGTTTCAAAATGGAGGGCGTTGAGACTGTGGATGTGAGCTGGCTTCATCATTCCCAAAAAGGTACCTTTGGAGTTGCTTGGAATTCCCGCCTCAATGGTTGAGGTTTCATTCTAATGTCGAAGCAGATAATCTCTCCCGCTGCAGATCCGTCTCGTCCTTGTCGTGCGATAAACCGGGGAACGATGTGGAAACGGCAGCAGTACAGACTCATAAATCCGGCAAAGCTCCTTCCACGGATAAAAGTTCGACTGCGACCCTGCGAGACACCTCCGCTCCGCCGGCACCAAGCCAACAAGACGGCTCTGGAGCTCCCAGTCGAACTGGAGATGAGATTAAAAATGGAGACACAACGGCTGGGGATGCGGCGTTAACACCACCCCCGAAAAGCGCGCCAAAGCCAGTCTTAGGAAGGCGAGGATCGTGGATCTCAAGCATCAGCTCCAAATTCTCCGGCTCTACCCCTCCATCGCAGTCTAGTATGAAATCTCTTGCAGCTCCAAAAGCAAGCCCCCCAGCCTCAAAGCTTGACATGCATAACCCATTTGGCGCGGCCTATTCTCCCAAGGACAAGGAGGAGGATAAGAAGGACGAAAACACTCCCCTCACTTCCAGCTCCCCTCGAGGACCTTCGTTCTTGCAGAGTGCGTTGAGGAAGCTGTCTTCATCTGGTGCGGGCGTGGGGAAATCAGCTCCCTCTAATGGTGTCATTTGCGAGCGTCGTGTGTTGAATATTGATCGAGAACGAGATAGGTGTAAGGTTCCGGATTTGAACCCAGCGAAGTTGCACCGCGTTGCCTTCTGCGTCGACGTCGAGATCGCAGGCATATCTCATAAAGAGTCCGATGCAGAAAGCCCGCCCCTGAGCACAACGCACCGACATGTTTCTGAGGAGAATGGCCGCAAGCTGAAGCGAGCGAATCTGAAATCTAAGAGTAAGGGTGAATCTGATCCAGTGAAGCACCCCGGAGCTGCAGTGGCAGAAAAGGATCCCCAAATTCAAGAGAATGGCGCGCCGAATACCAGCCCCCCCGAAACACCATCAAACGATGTTAGATCTAACGGGGGTGCTGAAGAGCCAACAAGGAAACGAGAAAAGAAGAAGCGATCGGAGGAAGAGAGAAGAGAGCGGAAAGAGAGGAAAAGGAGGTTAGCGGAGGCAAATGGCTCCATTCCCCTGCAGCTGACGGCCGATGACCACGAGAGCGACAGTCGCTCTGGGAGCACTCGATCTGGAGCGCAAAGCCATCCGACGACCGATCCAATCCGAATATACCGGCGATGTTGCCAATTGCGTGAAACGCCCGTGCTCAAGCGAATAGTAGACGAGATCTCTTCGCCTTCCTCGACGCTGGCGGAATCTCCCGGAACTGTTGCTGTGCTCGACCTCACAAATTTTCCCATGACGTCTGAGGATATCGCTACATTCAGCGATTGGTTGGCCGTCGTACCGGTACGGAAACTCATCCTTGAAAATTGCGCCTTGACCGATGATTCTGTCCGTGCCATTCTCTCTGGCTTGCTTTCTACCAAAACCGTAGAGCACATGAGGCGCAAGCGCGGGAGACGGAGGACGTCGGACTCGCGGGTACCGGAAAAGGTAGAGAGATTCAGTGTCGTGGAAAGGCTATCTTTGAAGGATAACCCGAAGATTGGGATCGAAGGATGGCGCCACATCAGTCTGTTTATTCATCTCTCTAAGTCTCTAAAGGCTATCGACCTCACAGGCATTCCACTACCGAAGGCGCCCGCTTCACTGAGTGATGCTAGCAGTGTGTCTCCCAAGGGCGCGAGTCCAGTTGCGACTGCCGTTGATGTCGCTTCTGTTTTCGCCAATTCTCTTTCGAAGCGTTTTGGCGGTGACCACCTTGAAGAACTGCTTCTCAGCGAATGCAGGCCTACAACGGAGGAGGTAAAAAAGATATGTGAAGCTGCCACATCGGTTGGTTTGAGGAGGCTAGGTTTAGCCAATAATGGCTTGACTCGAGAGGGCATGGAACATATCATTTGTTATCTCGAGTCTGGGAAATGCGAAGGCTTGGATCTTGGCGGCAATCCCATAGGGGGGGATCTGGATCTGATAACTGACGCGATTGACAGTGATCTCCCTCTCTATGCACTCAGTCTGGCTGACTGTTCTCTCACACCTTCTACTCTCCATCCGCTACTTCAAGCTTTAACACGCCTACCTAACCTTCGCTTCATCGATGTCTCTCACAATCCAGCACTCTTTTCGACGCAACCGGATGCGCTATCAACGTTTAGACGCTTCCTCCCCAAAATGCCTCTTCTGAAGCGCATCCACTTGGCCGACGTGAACCTTTCCTCCGATCATATGATTGCTCTTGCAGAAATTCTTCCAGAATGTCCGAGTTTAAGCCACCTGAACATACTCGAGAACCCCGCTCTCATTGCTCTTGCCTCGGCGACGGATCCAGAAACGCAAGAAGAAGCGTGTGCTGTTTATGCATCCCTGCTGGCCGCCGTGCGTGTCTCACGGACAATCATCGCCGTGGATATCGAAGACCCAAGCGCTGAAAACAATGAAGTCGTCAAGGCTTTAGCATCTCAGATCGTCGCATATTGCCTTCATAACCTTGAAGGAACTGCTCTTGAGGCGGAGCTCTCGGAGGGCATGGACCCGTCCCTGCCACGAACAGGTGTGCCGATTCCTGATATCCTTCAGCACATTGTTGGTCACGGAGTGCCTGAGGAAGTAGGTGAGGAGGACGGTGAGCCTGCACCCGGTGAAGATTATGTTATCGGGGGCACTGGTGTTGTGAAGGCGCTGGGGGTATGTCTCGGTAACCTTGATCGCCATATACCGGGGGATGTCTCTGGACCTCCTAGTGGCACAACAACGCCTCGTCATCGGAAATCTAGATCCTATACGGCTAAACGCCCTCGCGACATGTCCAAGAATCTCTTGGATTCAGCTCGTAACATCCGTACTAGAATCCAATCTGCTCTTGTTCGCGAGGACCGTGCCGGAAATGATGCCAATTACAGTAAGCGCTTCTCATCACTTTGTTGGGAAAATGTTAACGAGACGTTCCAGGACGCCTTCAATTCCTCGATTCCACGTTACAGAAAATGATCCAGCGTTTCGAGGACGAGTATCCGGAAACTCGGATCCAACCACATACCGTCAAGCCAAACCAAGAAACAAGCTCGCAAAACTCTGGCGAGGATGGATATCTTGCCAATAGTCTCACTGATACCCGGTCGGCTGGTATCAATGCCGATAACGACATGGCGGTTGATGATGATGAGGGTGA
The DNA here is from genome assembly GCF_044049455.1 of Aspergillus lucknowensis. Classification (NCBI taxonomy): domain Eukaryota; kingdom Fungi; phylum Ascomycota; class Eurotiomycetes; order Eurotiales; family Aspergillaceae; genus Aspergillus; species Aspergillus lucknowensis. Next base: position 6,894 of record NW_027263546.1, on the reverse strand, counting down.
TCAGTACGCTCTGCGACTTTCGCGGACTAGCTCTGTTACTTCCCTCCATTCTCGTGCAATGACCTCTGAAGAAGGACATGTTCACCGCCTTGGCCAGAACATTCGTCGCGACTTCCTGAATCCTATGGACCCGTCTGAAGAAGGAGAACCATTGGAATCAATGGATGAGGCTCATATCGCAGCTCTGCGTGAGAGATTAGACCGCCTACATGAAGCGCAAACCCGCTCTCACTTCGAAAGCGTGGGAGCAGACAAGGCCTTCCAAGAGTTGGGCTCGACCGTCGACGAATTGTGGGCGATACAGCGGCAGGACTCGGAAGCCTTTGAGAGGTTCAAGCAAAGTCAGATTGCTGCCCAGATCAACAGTGGCAGAAGGACGCCCTCCGTGTCTGACAATAGCAGAACTAAAGCAAGCAACGCTGGTTCCGAACTGCCCTCGGCACCATAAGCAGACCTCGACCATGTCTTTCCAGAGTTATCCACAATTCATACTCATATTTCCTATCATTCACTGCATCGTTGATTCTTCCTATACCCACTACTGGTACATGTCTTTCGCTTTCACCTGTGACAATTAGCGTGTATTTCCTGGCTCTCGGTTTCTTTGATCCTTCTGTCGAATGTGTCTGTTGTTATACATGTACAATCTGTATCGGTATATAGTTGCGCAGCTCTTGCAGCTCGTGCCTCAGGCTACTAAAATGTAGTGGCAACATTCGCACGTGCTCTTCGCGACTAGAAGCACCTCGTGCCCTGCCCCACCAAAGTAGGAAGATGGAAGGGAAAGGCGCTGAAAGACGAGAGTCCCTCTTCTGGAGTCTTAATATTTTGTTTTGACGACCCTGTCAACAAGAGAATGACATCAACCCGGTTGGAGTGGGCGACTTCGACCTTAGTCATCGATCCTCGGCTCGCGGTGCATTCTTGGACTCTGGAGTTCACATGCATTCCTTGCACACACGTCTGGTTCCTAACCCGACCTCGCGCTCACGTCAATCCGTTCTCCAGACCAACCCTGGCATGCTCCTCTTCCCCTCCCTTCAGACACGGAATATCGACCGGACATGTTGGCTTACGTCGACTCTGGATAGAGTAACTTTTGTCCCTCCCCTGAGCGGCCATCTTTGTCGCCATGGCGGCTCAATCGAAATTACTCCCTCCCGAACGCTCCGTGCGGCAAATGTTCTCGAGCCTGGCATCATTATACCTTCGCCACCGCACGAACATATCCCGCTCAGTCTACCTAGCTCTCTTCGCGGCCCTCGCCAAGCGCATTCATAATGCTATCTCCGAACAGAAGGCGGCCTCTCGGCACCAGGCGGACCTGCGAAAGAAACCAGGAACAAGTAGTCTCGGCGAGGACGGCGACAAGCCGCGGAAGAAAGTTGGCGTTAATCGCGAATTCTTCAGGAATCTGTCACGTCTGCTGAGGATTGTGATACCAAGCTGGCGGAGTAAGGAACTGCGGCTGCTTGTGAGCCATAGCGTTTTCCTGGTGTTGCGGACGTTGCTCAGTCTCTATGTGGCCGAGCTGGACGGGCGACTCGTTAGTAATTTGGTACGAGGGAAAGGCAAGGATTTCTTGCTGGGGCTTGTCTGGTGGATGATTGTTGCGGTACCCGCGACTTTTACGAACTCTATGGTGAGTCTGTCTTGTGCGGTTTTGTCAAGACGAATGCGGGCTGGCTAATACGTCTTAATTCTGAGGTAGCTTTCGTATCACCAATGCAAGCTCTCACTCAGCTACCGGAAGCGTCTTACGGACCACATCCATGAGAAGTATCTATCGAACATGACTTTCTATGCGATCTCAGCCTTGGACGACCGAGTCAAGAATCCCGACCAGCTCATCACTGTGGATGTTTCGCGGTTTTCCGATAGCCTGGCAGAGCTATATTCGAATCTCGCCAAACCGATTCTGGATATGGTTATCTACAACTACTCGCTCTCCAAGAGTGTTGGTGGGGAAGGTCTATTCATCATGGCTCTTTTGGTCCAATTATCTGCTAATGTCATGCGCGCATTGACACCACCGTTTGGCAAATACGTTGCCGACGAAGCCCGCTTAGAAGGAGAGTTCAGGTTCCTCCATTCCAGATTAATCGACTATAACGAGGAGATTGCCTTATATCATGGCCATGAGGCAGAGAAGGACACACTGGATAAAGGCTACTTCACACTAATTAAGCATGTGAATCGCATTTTGCGGAGGCGCTTATACCATGGGTTCATGGAGGACTTTGTCATTAAGTATTTCTGGGGTGCTTTGGGCTTGATTTTGTGCAGTGTTCCGGTTTTCTTCAAGATCCCCGGCCAAGTTACCCAAACTATGGGTGACCGAACCGAAAGTAAGTGATCTCTACAAGCGGAGTGATAGGCTCAAACTAACTGTAAAAATAGCATTCGTCACGAACAGAAGAATGCTGCTTTCGTCTTCAGATGCCTTTGGCCGACTGATGTTCTCTTACAAGGAGATCTCAGAGCTGGCAGGTTTTACATCCCGTGTCTCATCGCTGTTAGATGTCATGAACGATTTATTGGCCGGACGCTTTGAGAAGAAGTTGGTTTCTTCCGCTTCAATAGAGGAGAACGCAGCCGTCCTATCCAGCCGCGGATTGATTGAGGAAAGCGATTCAATCGAATTCACCGATGTCCCTATAGTGTCACCTAACGGAGACGTCCTCATCCGGAAACTCACCTTTACCGTTACTCCTGGCGACCACTTATTAATTGTTGGCCCAAATGGATGCGGTAAATCATCGCTGTTCAGAATCCTAGGAGGCCTGTGGCCTGTCTACGGCGGCAAAGTCAAGAAACCTCGCTTCGATGAAATCTTCTACATCCCCCAACGACCTTACCTATCCCGTGGCACTCTCCGGCAGCAAGTAATCTACCCGGACGGCGTCCGTGAGATGCGCGCCAAGGGAATTACTGACGAAGATCTGTACGAGATCCTAACCATTGTTGAAATTGCCTCCGTTGTAGATCGGCCAGGCGGCTGGGATGCGGAGGAGGAATGGCGAGACGTCCTTTCCATCGGCCTTCAACAGCGCATAGCAATGGCACGGCTCTTCTACCACAGGCCCAAGTTTGCCATTTTAGACGAATGTACGTCCTCGGTAACACTCGAGATCGAACGCGTCATGTATGAGACTGCGAAGAAGCTGGGCACGACGCTGATGACCGTCTCGCACCGACGGAGCCTGTGGAAGTATCACAAGATGATCCTCCAATTTGACGGACAGGGCGGATACATCTTCACGGGATTGGACTGGGAGAAGAGAATGAAACTGGAGGAGTATGTTCTACCACCTTTCCCATTCTTTTTGTGGTTTGCGGGCGGATATTTACTGACATTTGCTTTTCTATAGTGAGAAGGAAGAACTCGATCTTCATCTTCGGGCCGTGCCAGAGCTGCAGAAGCGGATGGCGGAACTGACTTCTTAGCCTTGTGATATATACCCTTTCACTTCTGGATACGTCTATCTTTCACTGTGTGTATCCGATTTGTACGTACCCTGTGCTACTATAATCTTGGTCTCAAGAGATTTGTTGTTAGGGTGTTGATTATTAGAAGACTTAGAAATCAACAAGCATAAAGAATAAAGTCTGGACCACCGCATCCTGAAGAGCCTATGATAATAATCATAGTCCATAGGCTACAAGGCTGATGCTGCGGCTAAGGCCACCCTTTGTTCTTGAAGCAACAAAGCCCAGTCCATTTAAAGCAACCCCTAGGCTCTTTGTTCGGGTTATTCTTGGGGACCTCTAACGAACTCATCTTCCTGGGGCCACTCCATCCATGATCTTTACATCCTTCATCCACCTCTTGCTTCTCTCCACAACTATACCCTACCTTCATGCGATCTTCTAAACGTCCTCACCGCCAGTCAAGGATAAAAGATCCTTTCCTACCGGAAGCCAAGTTCTGGGATAACTTGAGGAGCATCTGGCTGTCCAAGTACGCCTTGCTGGAGCTCCAGCGGAGGATAGGTGGTCCACTCGATCAAACCGAGAGGTAAAATAGTCCGGGCTATCCTGCTCGTATAATTCCAGTTTAACATTTGGTACAGGCCCTCCAAGTCTGTCGCTGATATTCTCGGCCGTCTCTCGCCGGACGACTTGAAGAGACTCAAGAGGGTCTCACGGAGAGGTGGCCTGGACCTTTCTGATCTGAGAAACGTGCGTTAACTTATGCATGATGAGACCGCCGTCGGAAACGTATTATACCGGTTGTTCACAAACCCCAGTATCCGTATCCTCCTGGCAGCATTCAAGAACCGTCCCTGGAGACGCCCCAATCCGCATCCTCCGGAGCGAAGAGGCTAAGTAGTCCCTCAGCGGAATCTACAGATATGGGGGACCCAAGCCGCAGATCCGTAAGAAGCTCGGCGTACGATCCCAACTTCCAAAACCACTTGATAGACAACAGAATACACCCTGCTGGCTATGAAGACGCAGACGGACGACGACCAGAGCCACCGAAGAACAAAGCCGATATCATGAAGCGACTTCCCCAAAAGCGGCGTTCCCTCTTACCCTCGCGCTTTTCTGACGACGACTTCCTCCATTTCGAGCGTGAGAATAACCATGCTGCTACCGAGCGGGATATCATGGGCTCGGTGCTGCCGATAATTGAAGGCAGCAGCTCAAGGAAAAGGCGTCGGACGGGCACGGGCACCGGCCACGACAGCACTGGCCACGACAGCACCCGTACTCAGATGCACGAGCGCTGTGACGGACTATTATTTGCGAATTTATCCCAGATAACCGATGTGCCACTCGGCGGCCCCAGACCCGACCGAGTCTACGGAGCTGATCCTGGGTCACTCAACAAACAAGTCCGCGAGGAGCTAAATGGGCAGATCGTGCCGTCGAAAAGGAAGGCTCCAATCTTGCCGAACTTCTTCTTAGAAGTCAAAGGCCCCGAGGGCAATGAGCTCGTCGCTAAACGACAAGCGTGCTATACAGGGGCATTTGGCTCCCGCGGCATGCACGCTCTTCAGTCTTATCAGCCGCAGCAAGAGGAGAAACCAGCGGCGGTTTATGATGAGAATGCTTATTCAATCACGTCGACTTACCATGCTGATACGGGGACGCTCTCACTCTACGCGAATCATCCGCGTGAGGCAACCGGCAGGCCAGGTAGTCCCCCTGAGCATGTCATGACACGCCTTGGTGCGTGGTTGATGACGAACGACGCGGAGACCTTCCGGCAAGGCGCGGCAGCATATCGCAATGCTCGCGACTGGGCAAAGGAGCAGCGGGACAGACTGATAAGTCAGGCGAATGCAAAGGTACCGGGCGGAGGGCTTCAGGAAAGAGCCACTACCGAAGAGGTTGAATTTCAAAAGGTAGAAAGCGATGAGTGAACTTAGATCGTCTGCTCTTTGCATACTCTGAACGATTTCCCTGTATGTTAAATCCTCCCTGATCGAGGTTGTTTTTGGACCTCTTTCTTTACTCCTTTCATCACCAATTGCCATACACAGACATCCCAGGAAGGGGGGGAAAGATCATTACCTGGCGTCCGTGTCAGCTTTTTCCATGGGGGGTTGCGCGCTGGAGAGGAAATTATTGTTGGTGATGAGCAGCTTATTATTCTTTGGGGATTGGTCCTAAATTACTGTTGACTGCGAGGCAGCCCTGGATGTGGAAGTCATTTTCTTTGTGGAGATCCACATGGCAGTACAAGCACGTGATAGTAATTTTCTGTCAGACTGGCGATCCCTAATTGGGTAAAGCGCCGGAGCGGAATTACAATTATACGCGAGTTGCCCCTGAAGCAACCTCGCACCAGCTAGATTTTGTACACGCTGAATTTAATGCAATATTCAACCTAATATTACAACGTTGAGCTACCCCTTGGAATTACCTTTTTCCTTAGTAATCTGACAATTAAGAGTCTTAGAACGCTTGAGAGATATTATTTTAAGGTCAATTTTGAACTATAAGCTAAAACCTCTTGTTAAACCTATCCTAAAGCGCTCGCGAACCCCTTTTAAGCTTATTTCAACATAGAATGCCCACTAATTCAAACCCAACAACTGCCAATATCACCCTAGGCACTCAGGACAATTGGGAGGCCTGGAAGACCTAATTTGAAGTAGTTGCTCGAACCAAGAGGATCTGGGAGATTATTATGGGTAATATAGAGGAGCTAGAGGAGCTAGCAAGGCCAGAGGTGCTAGATTGAGGTTAACAAGGTAGTAGGCATACTTGTGGTGCTATACTATCAGGCTAGCAAGCCATTAAATTAATTTAGGACTAGTAGATTAGGTAGAATATATACCAACATGATCTAAAAGAATATGAGAAATAATAAAAGGTAATTAATAATATTGCTGCTTGGATGCAAACTATAATCAGGCCATAGCTCTAATTAACTAATTACATTCCTAGCAAATTAATATCAAGATAATATAAGAACCTAGAGGAAAATATTGGAATTAGCAAATATAAACTTAAAAAGAATACTATAGAAACCTATACCAAAGCAATTAAGCTACTAAAAGCAAGTAACATGCATACCTGGCTTAGCAACTAGAAATTAGTAATATAGAAAGCTACCTAATACAAGATTAGCAGGATATAGGATACCTATAAATAGTTTAAAGACTTCCTAAATATAGTTAGCAGAATTAATCCAAACTAGGTATAGTCTTATTAATTACTCAAGAAAAAGGAAGTAGTAGATAGCACGCTATCCTATAGAGAAATATTATAGGACTTTTACATAACTTTAAGATTAAACCCATCCCCCAAATCTATTATGATAAAAGGATTCTTTGGACCTACCTGTTATGAACCCTCAGCCTACAGTCAGCAGAGCGGAGTCACAAGGCAGAAAGTCAAGGCTAGGGAGCCACTTTGGATTTAAATCCAACCTTGACA